>NC_080064.1:55823211-56423211 GCF_949987535.1 Balaenoptera acutorostrata
TCTGACGGTGACAGCTGGAGTGATCTCTGCCATTTAGTAATCCCTTTGGCACAGGATGTAGGTCGGAATTACTGGGAGTCACCTTAGGATTTGTGCACCACAGGTGACGCTCACGGGCATAATGATTAGCAATCGAAACAGCCACAGAGACCATAGACAGTATGATTCCCTTTATGTGAAATTCAAAGGCAGGCAAAACTAAGTTATGTGATAGAAGTCAGAATTTCTACTACTAGGGAGGAGTAGTAGAAACTGGGAAAGAACATGAGGGAGTCTTCTGCGGTGATGGGAATGTTTTAGATCTTGACTTGAAAGGTGGCTGCATGAGTGTTAGTGTTTGTAAAAATTCATTGAGTTATACACTTAAGATTTGGGCACTTTGTATGGATGTTCCTCAAAAAATTAAAGATAGAATTACCATATGATCCAGCAATTCCACTTCTGGGAATATATCCAAAGGAAACAAAAAGATTATGTCAAAGAGATATCTCACCCTCATGTTCATAACAACATTATTTACGATAGCTAAGACATGGAAACAACCTAAGCATCCATCGACAGATGAATAAAGAAGTTGTGGTATGTGTACACAGTGGAATATTATTCAGCCATGATAAAGGAGGAAATCTGCCATTTGTGACAACATGGTAGACCTTGAGGGCATTATGCTAAGTGAAATAAATCAGACAGAGAAAGACAAATACTGTATGATCTCACTTATATGTGGAATCCAAAACAAAACCAAACCAAACCTCATAGAAAAAGAGATCAAATTTACAGCTGCCAGAGGCAAATTGGATGAAGGTGGTCAAAAGGTACAAACTTCCAGTTATAAGATAAATAAGTGCTAGGGATGTAATGTACAACATGATGATTATAGTTAACACTGCTGTATGATTTATATGAAAGTTATTTGGAGAGTAAATCCTAAGGGCTCTTATCACAAGGAAAAAATATTTTTTCTCTTTTTTCTTTTTGTATCCAAATGAAATGATGGAGATGATGGATGATGGATGTTAAATAAACTGATTGTAGTAATCATTTCACAGTATATGTAAGTCAAATCATTATGCTGTATACCTTAAACCTATACAGTGATGTATGTCAATTATATCTCAATAAAACAGGGGAAAAAAGATTTGGGCACTTCATGTATACTACTCATCAAATTCTTAAAATTTTTTAAACAAAATTCTTATTGACAGACTAACAAAGTCTTTAGGAGCATGACTTTGAAGCCAGACAAATTTTGGTTTGAATAATTCTACCACTTACTAGCGAACAGAACTTGTAGCCATTACTTTATATCTCTAAGTCTTGGTTTCCTTATGTGTGAGAAAAGATAATAGTAATGTTCACACAGGGTAACTGTAAGGATTAAATGAGTCAGTTGAGCAAAATTCTTGGTATATTGTTGGGCAAAGGGTGAAGTTGCTAGAAATGGTATCTATTATTAGCAGTGCTATTGCTACTACTAAATAATAGTATTTGTTTTATTTATAATTAATGAAGAATTAATCATATTAGTGAATTTTTCTATTGGTATGCGACAGAAAAAGAATTTGAGAAAGAATATCTTAGATTATATATGGATGGCAAATGCATAGAATAAGTTTCCCTTGTGCAGGGTAAGTGGTAAGCATTACCATTTGATCATAGCATTCTTTTCTGCTGAGTTTACTGACTTCAAATCCTTCCCAAATGCACTCCAGGCAGCTAGTACCAATCAACTGGAAGTGGTAATGGAGATGAACCTCTCAGCCAATGCTGATGATAATCACCTAAAAGGCAAGAACAAGGCAGTATGCAATTGAATGCTTGATAAACCTTGCCTGGTGATGCTCTGATGATGTGTAGTCTATACAGTCCTTGTTAAAGAAGAAAGGATCAAGGAAACAGGATTTACTGGTTATTAAAAGGCACTAGGTTTTCGTTAAAAGTAAGCTGTTAGGTAGATACTAACACCAGAGTCACAGGCAACCAGAGTCTGGGATATAGGACAAAGAGCTGCTGTTGTTGAGGAAAGCTGGAGCTACTTACCACGAAAAAGGAGCAAATAGGGGCAGAACCTGGAAGCCAATGGGGAAAGCAGAACTACAGGTCCAGAGCAGGTTGAAGTGAGGACAAGACCATATGCGGAGGTCAGTTTAAGGTTAAAGTCAAACATGTAGTTAAGCCACAATGAGGGCATATAAAAGAAGTAGAGTCAAGGTAGTCATTAGACCAAAAACTAGAAAGATAAGTGGGGACCAGAAAAACATGCATTTGGGAAGGCTGGCTAGGTGGACATACTAAGTTTGCGATGCCTCTTGAACACACAAGCAGAAAAGCCAGGTGGACTTGAATATACAAGACTAAAGAGGCTGGAACTGGAGAAATGAATTTAGGACTTAGCAAAGTACCAAAAGGTGTAATGCTGACTAAGATCCCCTAGAACGTGAAAATAAAGAGAAGCCAGGGACTGAAACATGGGTCCCTTCAACATTTCTTTTCAGAGAAAAAAGAATAGGAGAAGACCCTAAATTTTAAAAATATAAGCAATAGATGACCGAAAACAAAGTGAAGAAAATGTTTTCAGAAAGTGTTTTGAGTGGTGTTGAGAGGTCAGTAAGATAATGACTCAATGTTCACCACTGGATTTTGCAAGATGGAGGTCACTGACGACCTTGACAAGAGCCACTATCAATGGAGTAGTAGCTACAAAGGCTTGATTAGAATGGGTTATAGAGAGATCTGGGGTCGTTAGGAGACGAAATGTTAGAAAAATTCTGTGAACTGTAAAGTGGCATACATATGAGAATTTTGTTACAACTTATCATTGTGGTAAAAAGTACTTAACCTTAATTCTTAAGACTTGTTGGTATAGATAAGTGAATGGGTGGTAGATAAAGATAGTTAGGTGATGACAGGCAGACAGTGACGGAGGCAAATCTTAAGAACACACTAAGGCTGCAAAAACAATTTGTTTTTCTCCCTCTGGTCCAAGTCTCTGTGCCTTATTAGGAAGTAGCTAAGAGTGGTTGACAAGTGCAGTAAACACAAGTAAGGCAGATCTTTGAAATGGAACTGATGCATCAGTAAATGCAGAATTTGTACATATGTAGGTTCAAGTATAAACTTAAGCAATAATCACTATCTTCAGACATTAAATTTTGGTTAATTATAAAGCCATGGAATCTCCCATTAGCTGTGGATAGGGAATTTGATAATCCATCTAGCAATTAAGTGGGCAAAGGGAATTATGGATTCCTATTTCCTAAAATATTATTTCATGCCTACTACACATAAGGTTCTCTGAGCCAATCCCTACTAATAAATATAGACCAGTCAAATATTTCATAGCATAAAATTCAGAACATGGGAGAAACTTGTAACTTTAAAATTTTTTTTCTGATGTATGTAAAGTTCCTCAATAGGCTCCACCCCATTGGTAAAAGGAAAAATATACTTAAATGCCTTCATCAACAATATCTCTTTCAGTTCCATTTGTCTATTTAGTTTAAACTTGCTCTCTTTAGGGTAACAACTCCCCTTTCAGGGTGCCCTCCTTTCCCTCTTCTCTCAAGGTTAGTCTTCGTTGGAGGATAACGTGCCTATTCTCCTAGTGATAGAAGGGCTCCTGCTCGCCATCCTGTCTTCTGGGTCCTTGTCAGCCTCTGATGCAGTGTGGCTTCTCTGCTCTCATCCCTAGCTGGCACCCACTGCTAGAGATTTTAGCCAGAGAAACATCTGGTCTATTCAGTGATGGCTCCAGCTGCTGGTATCCTCATATGTTCATGTCTCCAGTCCTGATGGCATCTTGCTGCCAATTCTATCAGGTGGCCCATTTTCTAGTGCCCTTTTGGGACTTTCGTCCCCAACTTGTAGGTTTTAGGAATGCTACAGAGGCAGAAACTTGGGCCCTCTGATTCCTGGTGGCAGGTCCCTACCACAACCTCTTGGGGAACTGATGGACATGGCTCATGCCCCTGCGTCCTCCACAGCCTTCTCTAGGGAGACAGCAAACCTAGGAATCCTCTCCTTGCCAGCCCGGGCTCCTTGAGAAAGCAGGGGAGATCTGTCTTCTTCTGCACTGCTATGCCTCTCTGCCATCTCTGAGTCACAGCGTGGTGGCACCGAGATCACTGCAGGGCCACCTGTATCAAATGTATCTGCTTGTTTTCAAGTTTCTCCTTCCCCCTCACCCACTGGGGTTTCAGGCCAGAGAAGACAGCCTGGTGTACATCTTCCCTCCCTGCCTTAGTCTTCTCTCCTTTCCTCCGAGGCCCTACTTCTTGGTGTCAAAAGGACTATCTTTTCTTTTTCTTCCTCTACATCATTTTCTCCTCCTCCCCAAAGAGACTTATATGTTCCCTTTTCTGAGGGCAGAATGGCAAAAGAAAACTGGAAAACCAAGAAGGGAAATCCATTGGGAGATTTTTTTTTTTTTTAGAAAACAGTGTAATTGTTCCAAAGAACCGAGCATATGAGAGGTTGCTTGTCCTCAGGGACTCTATACGCTAATTGGAGAGGTAAGACAATACGTAAAACGTGAAGCAATGCAAAAGCTACCCCGGTGTTGCAGATGTTATAATCCATCCAGAGGTGGGTTCAGCTGGTAGAGCTGAGGTGGAGGGCAACCTAGGAAGCCCCCCCCTCCCTAAATACTGACATAATGGATGACGCGGAGAACGTTGGATGGGGATTCAGTAGGTTAGCAAAAGGTCCTTAGAGCATTCTGGGCAGCAACTTTTAATTCCTTTTTTCTCCCAGAGTCATACTGTCCTGAGCAAAAGGAGTTTTGGACAGACTATCATTTTGCAAACTGATAAATGTGAACGAATTCCAGCCAAGTGGAAAATATCCTTTGTTATTCACATTTTACTTTCAGCTGAAACATAACAAGGACGGGGCACACACATTCTTTAATAGTTTTCCAGAAAGGAACTTGAGCCTGCAAGAAGCATTTAGGCTTTCCCCTATGCAGGAATGTCCTTGTACAAAGCTATGTGTCTATGGCTTATGTTTCAATAATTTTCCCCTGGGTATTTGTTAGTGTGGTGAATACAGTCACAGATCCCAACATTTAGATTTTCTTACTTTAATAATACATTAATTCTTCTGTTCACCTTTATTCTTTTATTCAGTAAGTTAGATCAATATAATGTCAAAAAGGAAAATAAAGAACCAAAGAAGATATGTATGTCTATATTTATATATATAATATAAATATAATTTTATATGTATACATATCTGTGTATATTTATATGCAAATGCATAGTATATGTAATGTCTATATAAAATATAGGTATGTAGTTAGAAGTGTGTGTGTATATATGTATGAAGCACATGTAAAAATAAATATATATACATAAACATTATGTATACGTACATATAAATACACATATACATATACATACATACAGATATACATACTCTTGGGTAAATATAAAAGTACTTAGGTTCGTATTGGTGTGTAAGCTACATACCCACATTTGATGCAAATGAAATGGTTTATGCCTTTGAACCTTTGCATATCTTGGTTCCTTCAGTTTGAAATGTTCCTCCAATCCCCTTTGCCTCCCAACTCCTACTTATTCTTCAAGAACCAGCTCAAGATCCACACTTTCACTATGCTGTTATTGTGCTGGATTTCACCAAAGAATGCCTTCTCTGTGTGCTTTCATTATTTTATATACCAATCTCCCCTCCCAGACAATGAGCTCTTTAAGTGCAGGAGCTGAGTCACATTCATGTTTGCTCGGCCCCAGACCCTAGCCCTTGGGCACATACTAAGCACTCAATAAACATTTTATGAATGAGTAAATGCAGCCCTGGAAGAATAATTAAGACTTTGATGTAAAGGGACAGAAAGCACCCTCCTCACCCCGGGTGGGAAGGGACTGGAAACTTTTTCTAAGGCAGAGGTTAAAGGACATTGGCCTGCTTTGGGGAGGTACTTGGAGGATGGAGACCACCTACTTGGGTTACATGGAGTGATGTCAGACCAACAGTTTTTGTGTCTAGACCTTTGCAAAATAACAATAAATGATTGTTATTTACTGTTAATTATAAAAATGTTAATGATAAAAAATGATTACTTTTTGAACGTCAGAAAAATCCAAAAGAAGGTCAAGCTCTCTGAAAGTTAGGCTGTTGGTAGTAGCTTTCGAGTTGGACACCCCTACACTTACCACGTGACCAGGGCTGGTCATGTAATGTTTCTGGGCCTCAGTTTCATCATTTGTAAGGGGAGGGGGACAGCAAAGAATAGTGCCTATCTTATAGGATGAGGAGGAAAGAAGAAATTTTACCTGAAGTGTTTTCTATGATATTTTAGTGTGAGTCAGGGGCTGGTCAGGAAAACTGCAACTACTTTAAGTGTTTAGGACAGAGGAAATGTAATA
Organism: Balaenoptera acutorostrata; assembly: GCF_949987535.1. NCBI lineage: Eukaryota > Metazoa > Chordata > Mammalia > Artiodactyla > Balaenopteridae > Balaenoptera > Balaenoptera acutorostrata. The sequence continues at coordinate 55,829,598 of NC_080064.1, forward strand.
TGGGGACTTGGTTAAATGGGGGATCAAAGAACTCAAAGCCAGAGAGGGAAGGTGAGGAGATCCAGAGATCAGCCATAGCAGGAAGCTATGACCATTCCTGTGCTAAAGAGATCAAGGGAGAGGCTAGTGTTACCAGACAGCAAGAGCTGAGGTCACCCAACAGAAGATGAAACCATGTCCAGCGGGGATTGGAGCCATGGAGGAGACCCAGCTGCTGTTGGTGAAGCCACCATCCAAGGCAGAGAGCCGAGGAGAAATACCTTGGCTTCCTTTTCCTCTGCCCTCCTGTCTCCTACCACTACCCCCCACTGTCAGAACACAGGGCTCAGCCCCTTTGTAAAAAAGGGTTGGCCAAAAAGGTCATTCAGGTTTTCCATAAGCTGTTACGGAAAAACCCCAACGAAATTTTTGGCCAACCCAATAAAAAGCAAAGCAGGAAAATAGAGAGAAATGGATCTGAAAAGAAACACACAATTCATTAGCACAATTAGTTAGTATTCGTTTGGCCCATGAGGGACAGAAAACTCAAAATAACAGCGGCTTAAATTAGATAGAAACTTGTATCTCTCTCATGTAAAAGCCCAGGTAGGTAATTTACAGTTATTATGATGTATTATATTATCAGAGACCCAGGTAGCTTCCATCCTGATACTCCTTTGTGTGTGGCCTTGATCTCATGGTCCAAAGTGAAGGTATTTGTTTCAGGCATTGAGACGGTAGCGTGGACAAAGGAAAAAAAGAAGAGTACATATAATGTTTCTGGTAGAGCAATGCTTTTTAAATTGTGGGTCATGACTCGCTAGTGGGTCCTAAAATCAATATAATGGATAACTTTTAAGAATGAAACAGAATAGAATAGACAATATCAGAGTGTTTATCACACAGTAAAGGTAAGTATTTCTACTTAAAACTTTTGTTTCAGAAATATATATGGGCCTATAATGTATGCAACATAATATAAAATGCATTTTGTATGTAGGATGCTATCAAAAGAGTTCAAAGCAATTGTTATAAAGTCCCTGGAAATGCTCCACTTCTGTGTCATCCCACTGGCCAGACCTTAGTCACATGGCTATAGAGAATTTCAAGAAGGGCTGGGAAATGTATTCTTTTAATAGGCAGCCATTTGCCTGGCTAAACTAAGGATTTTACTACTATAAAACAAAGAATAGTCAAGGGCAGCTAGGAGTCCCTACCCCATACAGAATCATCATTATTATTTTTTACTGTTGAATGTTATTATTGACTGAAAGAGCCATCTCACTCCGAGGGTGATTCTTGGTAGTTTAACAGTGATGACCAATTTGGTGCCAGAACCCACACAGTCTGGGTGTGAATTCTGCTTTGTCATTTAGTTTTTTCATCTATAAAATGAGGAAAATAATGTGTCTCTCTCATCAAGTTTTTGGAAGGATTGAATAAGGATGAAAGTCAATTGTTTAGTAGAGCACATGGTGCCTACAAAGAGCTCAGGGATGTTGGGTGTAGACATCAGCATTGGAGCCCAGAGGCAGAGTATGTGGGAGGGCACCAGTGTGGTGGGACACTGTTTCCAGCCAACGTCGATTCTGAAGCAGTTGCTAAATTCAGGGTAAATGACCTTTGGTTCATAGCAGCAGATGAACTTGGGCCAGGAATGGGATATCAGTCAGCAATGAGGAACAGTGGAGAACATCAGAACTATCCGGAACGACCTTGGAACTTGACCTTGGGCTAGTCACTGACCAGCAGCAGATTGTTACCTACAAAAAGGGGCTCCAATTTTGATACTTGGAATCCTCTACGAAGGACGTCAAGACCTGGTTAGGGAAGCCCTTCATCCAGATCTTGTGTTTCTGCAACTATCCAAATTTGTCCTCCTTACTCAGAGCCGCATTCTGGCAGACAGCTATCATTCGTTCGTCTCAGAAGAAAAATGAGGGGTGAACCAAAAGCAACTCCCAGGGTTCAAGTAGAATCTGAGTAATAACCACAGTGCCTGGCACATAGTAGGCCTAGATTATTTGTTGGATGACTGAATGAGTGAATGACCAAAATAGAGAAGATGTGAGCTAATTAGCTTGTTGACTATGATATAAACCTAATTTTTTCTCCTGTTGCTGATGTAGCATGGAAAAAGACAATGTCATATAAACAAGAAATCACGTTTAGGTTGAATACATTTTCAAAAGGAAAATAATTGTCACACTCTTTCATTAAAAATACCTAACTTTTTCTTTCACCTTCTGCATATTATGGTTACTCTTTTAACACGAGTTAAACACCCACCGTGTGCTAAGTGGTAAACAGAACATGTGAGCAATAGTGTTTCTGCTCTCATGGTGACAGGCAGGGAAACTTGGCAGAAAACTCAGTGAGAAGGATGAAAGGGAATTTGATGTTTTAAGATTAATCTTATTGGCATAGTACTTTCAGGGAAAGTTGGAAACCTCTTTATGTATGGGGAAAAAAAGATAAGTCTTCATCTACTGTCAGAAGGACAAAGTAGATGATTTTCCCAGGTTCCTTCTCCATCTCCAAAGAACATCATGTGCCCAAAGCAGTAGGCCACTCTAGACAGGACTAATGTCCCACATGGCCAGTTAATGCCTTTACATTACTGCCTGGTCCCGGTAAGCATTTGAATGTGATATTTCTACAAATACCAAATAGTCTCCAGATCAGTAAGAAGGCTAAGTAGGAAGTAACAGATTCAAGGGTTCATTAATTGAATGAATGTTTATTAAGTCTCCACTATGTGTCATTTGCTGCTGAGAAGCAAGATATTTAAAGGCTAAAAACAAGTTGCTTTTCTCCTAAAGGAAGTGACTGCCCTCTGAGAAAAACTGTCAAGAGGTAACAGTTGTTATGCAGAGTGATAAAGGTGATGTCTGGAACAGGCTGAGGGAACATGGAGAAGAGGCTTCTACCTTTACGTGGAGGAGAGGGCAGAGTGGTCAGGAAAGGTTTCCTAGAGGGAAGTGATTCTACCTGAATCTCCAAAAATAAGAATGCCTTAGCCAAGTGGAAAGGTGAGGGAAGACATTCCAAGCAGATGAAATCAAAAGAGCAAAGACAGGGAAGGAACGAGGTAGAGCAATGAAGGATTGTAGTCAGAGATTCAAGTGGCTGGTTTTGGCTGGTGATGTAAGTGTGTGCTGGAAGGAGGGGAGTGCGGGGAATGGAGAGATGTGTTTGGGTCCAGATCATGCAAGTCCTTGTGTGCTAAGAATTTCCATTTCATCCTGAGGCTTATGTGGGATCCTTCATAAATAAATGTTGGGGAAATGAAATTATTTAACCAGATTTTAAAAACAGGGACTTCAAGGATGACTCTCTAATTTCAATCTTGACGCCCTCAGGTTGCACTTGTGTGATGCCCTTCCCTGAGGTCAGGCAGGAAGCAAGTCTGCCCAGTCTGTGCTGTGAGTTGAGGGCAAGGACACCCAACATTAAGATGCCTAGTGCCAGAGAGTGAATAATCCAAGTGTGTCCGAGGTGACATACTGAAGTAGTGGGTCCAATGTGGCTCATCAAACCCAGGGACGCTGAAGGTGAAAATCTGGGTTTAAGTGTGAACTTAATGGGCCAGGGAAATCTGGAGTGATAAATGGCAGGTGAAATAAGAGGTCTTCTAATTTGTTTTAGAGGCTTTGTTGCAGGTTTTTAGTATAACACTAGCAAGGTTTGCTTGGGCGTTTAAGAGTTGGTGGGGGTAGGAGGTACAAATAGGAAATACAAATAAGCATGTTCCTTTCCTTTTCCTTTTCTTGACCCCTGGAGCTGTAGGGTGAGATCACAATGCTTAGCACACATATCCACTGCAGTAGGAATTCTAGAATTCTCTAGCATCATGGAGTCATCAGAACAAAAAGGGCAATGATCTGAAAGTGTCTGCCTTTTGTAAAATTCCTCACTTCCAATTCCATGTGTTTGCAGTTACTAGGTCAGTATCTGTCCTTGTCTAAGCCTATGCAGTATGCCTGCACAACAGTGTTCCCTAGCATATGGCAAAGTCCCTGGTGTAAGTAAATGATGAAGATTTTAAAATCCGAATCTTGTTTGCCCCACTAAGTTCCTCATATTCAACTTGAACTCAGTTCAAGTCAGCTGGATGACACTGATAAAATATAAACTCTATGCCATTTATGTTTCTGATGCATCAAGATGTTTTGTGGTAAGGTTCCTATGTTTTGGCTTTCATTCAGACATGTGTTCATGACCCCACTTTTCTGAACATTACTTTTCTCCATTGGAAAATAGACCTGATAATAATACCTGCTTGTTATTATAAAGCAGGTGAGCACTGTAATTAAGAGTGGATTTAAATAATGACACCATCGCATGTTACTTGTGAAAACTTGGGCAAAGAACTCAATCCTACTAAGCCTCAGTTTCCTGATCTGTAAATGGAGATGACTATACCTACTAAATAGGGTCTTTGCAAGGATAAAATAAAATAATCCATAATCCATTTAAAACACTTAGCATACTGCCTGGAACCTAGTGAGAGCTAAATAAATGTTAGCTATTATTAGGATTGCGACTCATAGAATTCTAGGGATTAAAGGAGATAATTTGATATAAAACCCATAGCATCATGCCTAGAACCTAGTAAGCACTCAGAAAGCGTTGGCTATCAATATTTTTTCCATATATAGTCATATTTTCACTATGCAAACCACTGTTTGTGTACTTCATTTGTTTTGTCCATCTCTCCTATTACAGCCTTGATCTGTGGTTTAAATCTCTCATTGCTATTTCACTTTGTATATTTCTAGTCTTGCCTCCCTAGCCAAAGTATAAACTCAAAGCAAGCAGCACAGTTTCCCGCACATAGCAAATGCTCACCCTATAGTTGGCTTGATTTGGTTTATTGATAATTCTAGTACTCTTAAATAGTTTTTAGAAAAATTTTAAACGTTTGGTAAGATGGAAAGAACTATACTGCTTGTTATGTCCAATCAAGCCCATGGAAAGAAAGTGTCATCTGATTTCAGTATAACTAGCTGAGAGTCAGTTCTAACTCTTTGCTTTCTAAGACTCCCTAAGTTATGTTTAAGTTATTACTATTATGTTTATTAAAAATCGTGAGGAATCTTGCTAAAGCTCTGAGTATTTTCAATTTTTGTCTTGTTTTGGTTTTTTAAACTGAAATCCTATGTCATACTTTTTCCTTAGAAATTTCAACATCCTAATTAGAAATATTTAGATATTTTAAGTTGCTATTTAGTTCAGTCAACAGGTCTGAGTCAAGAGTCCCTGACTTAAATCCATCCCCCAAAGAACTATATGTAGTGTGATCTTTCTAAAATGTCACTCTCCTGCTTAAAACCCTCTGTGGCTCCCCATCTATCATGGAAGAAACTCCAAGTCCCTTGGCTAAGGACCAAGGCCTCTGTCTTCACCAACATCCTCGTCCACTGCCCCTTCCCACTTAATGCTGTAGAAATCCCAAACTTACAGCTCCTTTCTTCGCGTTGTTTTGTTTTGGTCTTTGCACATTTTAATGCTTTTCTCTACCAGGGCTGCTTTTTTTATGCCTGAGTGACAGCTGCCTGTCCTTGGTGACCCTCCTCAGGTGACATCTTCTCTAGGGAACTTTCTCTGACCTAGCTTAGATTAACTGCCCCTCCCGTTGTACCCAATGCATAAGCTCCTTCTCTAGAGCATTCCATATTATATCCATTCATTCAACAACTATTTCTCGAATACTTACTATGTGCCAGGTACTACTTCAGACACTGAGGATATGTTGACAAAACACATCAAAATCATTGCCTCCATCGAGTTTACAATAAACAAAATAAGTAAGTAAATATATATGTTGCTAGATGGTATAAGTACAGTAGAGAGAGAGGATACAGGGAATTTCCAGAGGGGGGTTATAGGGGTTACAGTCTTAAATGGAATGATGAGGGAAGGCCTCCCCTCATATTTGAGTCCAGACTAGAGAAAGGCAATGTGGGGAGATAATTCTCCATGGGTTTCTTGCACTTTTGCCTGTCTTGTGAGCAAGGTACTATCTGCCCTATTGTTCTACACTATATTTTCAAGGATGTTTGTTTAGTGAACAGCCTTGACAGGTAGAGACAGTGTCTTTCTTCAGAGCCTAGGGAAAACTTGCTTTCTGCCCAGTACATTAAAGATATCTCCCTCTGGAGCAAAGGGCAGTTTTGTTTGCATTTTATTATAAATAAGATTTGGGTTATCTAAGCTTGGGGTTCCTCTTCTTCCATGGTACTTGATGTGTGCAGGTGTTAATGACCCTCTTCATGTTGCCAGTGAGAATTAGGGCTTGGAGAACTGGCACAAATGCTGACACTCAGGCTACTATTATTGCTGTGAGTAATGGAGTCATAAAGTCCTTTGTCTTTAACCCTGGAGGCTCGTGTCTTCTGCCAGCAGCCGTGAGGCTGTGGTAGGCTGACTTGTTGGTTTGCAAGTAGGGTAAAAACTCAAACTTCACAGTTCTTGACAGTGAAATGCAGATATCTGGAAGAAGAGCATTCAAGACACAGGGAATGGCAAGTGCAAAGGCCCCGAGGCATTTGTTGCGTGTGTTATTACCTGTCTTAAAATTCTCTGACTTTCCCAGTAACAGGAAAGTTCTTAAGCACAACCAATCTTATTCATCTGTGTATCCCTAGGACCCAGTAAAATTATTGGTTCATGGCAAATGCTCAATAGATGCTTGTTGAAATTAACAGGAAAAAAAAGTTGTTGCCTTAGAAATAAGAATGTTTCTTAGGCAGAGATCTATGGGTGTCAATAATTATTATTTCCTTTCTTTTTCCTTTCTTTTTGCATTCAGACAGGCACACAATAGAGCAGCAAAAGAATTGAGTTTGGAGTCATACAAACCTGGATTTCCAGCCCAGCTTTGCTGCTTACTAGCCTATAACCTTGGGCAAGTTGTTTAACTTTTCCAAGCCTCAGTTTCCCTGTGTATGAAACCATAATAATAATCTTGTCTTCTCTGTTTTAATGCTTAAATGATAGAACATAGGAAACACCCTGAGTTCAAGAAATGATAAGTTGTGTGCCGTAGATGCTATCCTACCCTTGGTAGGGTCTTGGTTACTTATATCAATTACTGTTATTCTATCATTGCTAGCTCCCAGTCTGAAGGGGAGTGGGAAACCTGACGATTTTTAAAATCACCAAGAGGAATATGGAAACCAGGGAGGCTCTATGTTCTAGATGCTCTAGACCGGTAGCTCTTTCCATCTATTTAACAAGAAACACACTTGCTGAGATCTGAATTCTTGTAGAAGTTAATGGGCAAATGCTAATTTCTGCCCTTGAAGTTACTGATTCTATTCTCCCAAGCTCCCTGAGTTCACAGATTCAATATAGTTTGCAGCCAGTTATTGTTTTGAATGGGAAGCCTGCCAGCAGCGTTAGGCTGAGGATTTGTTGTTAACTTGGCCCTGTTTCCACCTCAGAGCATGCAAAGGGGAATCGTGGTGGCTTGGAAACTCCATACCACATTTTTTTGGAAATCTGACCAAGAATTCCTCAAAACCGTTTGACCTACAGGTTTTCTGTGGTGAGAAGCTTGGCCCGTGAGTACCATGAGGTGGTCTCTCACTGAAGTGGCTTTGCATCTCCCAAAATAGGGAAGAGCAGCCAGTTTGATGAGGAATCTCGGTCCATTCTTCTTTAGCAGCCAAGGAACAATATCGTTAGTGCTACTCTTGGCACAGAGTTAATGACTCATGGATTTTCTTAATTTTTTCCCAGTTCTTTGGTCCAACATTTATTGGGTTTCTACTCTGGATCTAGAGTTGTGCTTGACAATGTGGCAAATGAAGTCCCTGATGGGTGATTCTGCTGTAGAAGCCTGTAGGCCACAGTTGGAGAAACATTACGATGGAGAAAACAGACTTATAAATGGACTTTTACAAGGCTGCATGTCAAGCGCTAGAGCTTATGAAGAGGAAACATAATGAACAGGTGTCCAACTCAGTCACAAGCAAGGAGTACAGGGCACTCTAGGGAGAAGCTTAATCTATCAGACAGCTTTCATGGTGGTCTCTAGTCTTCCGGACAATTGTGGCCCACTTACCAGTCTTTTCCTCATTTTGTATTCAAATAGTTACATAGTCAAGAGTGTCCTCTCTGTACGAATGGATGATTGAACTTGATCCTTAGAATTACATCAAGACAGAGGGGAGAAAGAGAGAGTCTGTTATTAATAGAACATGTAGACTTGGACTGTAATTGGAAAGTTCTGAAATCCAGTTAGTTCTGCGTCTGGGGGATGGCCTCTCTCAGGCCACATGTTCTGTGTACTCCACTCTCTCTTCTCTCTGCTTGGCTTTCTTAGCTCCTTTGTAATGTTTGCTCCCTCATAACTTCAGCTTGCAGACATCCCCACTATTTATTGGGTGCTTCTACGTACCAGGTGCTATGTGAAGTGTTTTATGTGCCTTTTCTCAAAAACTTTGGGTGTTAGTGTTTATGAAGTACAGATGACGAAACTGAAGCTAAGAGAAGTTAAGGTTTACAGAGATGACACAGCTAATAAGTACTGTCCTTGGGATCTGAATCCAGGTTTTCTAATTCTAAAAACCCTGCTCTTAGCTACCATGCTATATGGCTGTATATGCATGCATGCACACATACACATTTATGGTTACATATACATCTTTGTGTGTGTGTGTAAAAATGTTTATATATAAATATATATATCTGTATATGTATTTATAGCTATACACTTCCTGTAGTATGTCTTATGGGACTCATGTCCCCTCTGACTTCTAATCATGTTTTTTTGTTTCAACTGCCACTTCTAATTGCTTTTTCCTCTTATTTTCCCTAAACTTTTTGAGAATGAAAAGTTGCTTGACCCAGCTAATTTTTTGCCATGCCTTGGGTGTGATAGATTGGCTACTTGATGTTATAAGCCCACCCAGGTTTAATCAGCTGCCCCTCAGAGAACAATCCGCTGGTGCTGAGAGGGGCTGATGGTAGGGCAATTTTACTTAAATGCATTGGAGACATTAAGGATTACTAGTTTATCGGGCAACAAGCTTTTATTGGTCTATCATGTGCCAGCACATATGTGTGTAAACCTTTTCTCTAACACCAGACTAGTAGCTCAGAGCTTGCCATTTGAAGACCCGTGTTTGCACGCTGCCACCACCATTTAAAAGTTGTTAGGCAACTGACTTTTTCTGAGACTTTTACTTGTTAGTGGCCCTTTCTCGGTATTGAGACTCTATAGAGTGTAGCCACTGGACGAAGCGCCAGAGCTCCCAGGTGAGTGAGTTTTCATACTGGGGCGCTTGTTTGCCGTCTCTCAGCAGTTCATAAGACTCATGGGGGGGTGGGCAGGGGGGTCTGTAAAATGCATATTCCAGGACCTAGCCCACTTCCAGAAATTCTGCTTCAGTGGACCTGAGATGGACCACAGGATTTGCAGTTTACTGAGTCTCCTAAAGCTACAGGTGGTTGGTGGACCTAATGAGAAGCATTAGGGTGGAGAAAACATGACTGTCCAATGGATAATCAGTGCTAAGAGAAGAAACAAGACTTAGAGGGACCCAAAGGAGGAGCAATCAGTTCTGTGGGGTTTGGTGTCAGAGAAGGTTTCACAGAGGTGACATCTCAGCTCAATAGGGGCTTGTCAGGTGGGGAAAAGGGTAGGGCTTTCAACACCACCAGCAAAAGTGTTTTCTGGGGTTTGTGAGGATTTGAGAGGCAGAGTGGCTTATGGAAGGCCAGAAAGGCAGATATGCCAGAGCCCAGAAAGACTTGTTTGTTGTGTTGTTTATTTCTCTGTGATGGGGCGCCAGAAATGATTAGGTTAGTGAGAGACAAGTTCGGATTTGACTTTTAGAAAGGTGATTTTGGTCTTACCGTGGAGAATAGAAGGATGGGGGTGAGGTGGATTCCACAGAGACCTGAGAGGAGACTGTGGTCATGATCACAGGTGAGCTGTGATGAGAAGCTGAAGGCAGCCAGTGGGGTGCAGATGGAGAGCAGGGGATGGATGTGGTGAGTGAGGTACCTGGTTTGGAGCATGCATGACGTCCACCCAGATTTACAGCAGGGTATAGATTTAGGTGGAGAGTGGGAGAAAGCAGGAATGAGTTTTAGTTCAAGTGTATCTAGTAGAGACGCCAGTAAATAGTTGGAATTTTGGAAATCCCACTGAAAAGGGAGATTGAGCTTTGTTTAGAAATTTGCAAAACTCTGCTGTCTTGGTGGTAATTAAAGGTGTGGGTGTAACATGAGAGTTCTCAAAAAAAAAAAACTTAAAGTAAAAAAAAGGGGGACATAGGATTATAACCTCAAGAAATAGGACCCCAAGAAATAGCAAGATACAAAGGCTGCGCAAAGATGGAGAAGCCATTTGAAAGAGTTTCAGAAGGATAGTTTAGAGATGTGTGACAATTTTGATGACAGTGACCTTGAAGAATCTAAGACAAAAAAATTAACGCTAGTTACCCTTTATCATTTTTTTTTTCTCTTCCACTTACCACAGGGACTGACATCAGTTTTGTATCACTGATTAACAATCATATGCAATGGTATAACAATGAAAAACAGAAGTTATAGGATCATCTCGCTACCAAATGTCAAGTCAACTTTGGGGATAAAAGACAACAGAATTTTTTTTTATCCCATCATTAATTCAAGAATCGTTTTCACATTATCTACTTTGTGCTTGGTACTGAGCTAAGTGTGGATGATGGAGAGGTGGATTGGTCCCTGCCCTCGATGAGGTTATCTTGGTTCCAGGACATGTTATGCAAAACGAGCATCGTACGTAATAAATGATGGTGTTCCAAGAGTCCCATGTGCCTCTCTCAAGGGGGCACAGAATGGGGAGTGTCACAAAATGAAAACATGGAGTAGAGCAGAGATAACACTGATTGGGGAATTCAGAACTGAGAAACAACCGTGAGGCAAAATGGGTTTTTAAAATTAATTAATTAATTAATTTATTTATTTAATTTTATTTTTGGCTGCGTTGGGTCTTTGTTGCTGTGCGTGGGCTTTTCTTTAGTTGCGGTTCGCGGGGGTTACTCTTTGTTGCGGTGCGCGGGCTTCTCATTGCGGTGGCTTCTCTTGTTGCGGAGCACGGGCTCTAGGCGCACAGGCTTCAGTAGTTGTGGCGCACGGGCTTAGTTGCTCCGCGGCATGCGGGATCTTCCTGGACCAGGGCTCGAACCCGTGTCCCCTGCACTGGCAGGCGGATCCTTAACCACTGCGCCACCAGGGAAGCCCCAAAATGGGTTTTTAATACAATATAGTCAAAGAAGTAAAACATAAGGTTTTGCTGTAAAGTGAAGAGAACACCAAAGCCGAGATCTAGTCCTGCTACCGCCTCTGCTAGGCAGCCTTCATCTTCCTGGGCACGGCTCTGTCCTCTAGGAACCTACAAGCCGGAACCTTAAGAGGCTTCTAAGAATGGCCCCTACCACAACCTTCATCCATTTGTTCCAGGTGCTTCCAACAGGTGATCTCTCAGAGGGCCTGAGCCAGCAGTCAGGAGCAGGAAGGAAGGAAGCACACTGCCTCCCCAGGCTTCAGAGAAATTAGTTGTTGTGGGGCGAATTCCCGCTCAGTAGTTTTGTGGGTTTTGTTTTGTTTTGTTTATTGCTTTTGACGGGATCAGATGGTTCATTTCCAAAGAGAGGCAGAAAGAATTATGTCCTATTTTAGAGCAAGAGTCTCGGATCTGCTTAAATTCTGGATTTGCCTCTTATCCCCTGGGTGACCTTGGGCAATTCATTCCACCTCTCTAAGCCTCGGTCTTTGTTACCTAAAATTTTGGGATAAAGATAGTACCTCACAGGGATGTGGTGGGGATTAAAGGATAATGTATACAAACCCCAGAGCACTGGGCCGGGCACAGAGTCGTTGGTCAAAAAAAAAAAAAAAAAAAAAAGGAATCCGTTGATCCAACGAATGCTAGCTATTGTTATTAATAACATCGAAGGAATCCGTTGATCCAACGAATGCTAGCTATTGTTATTAATAACATCGAAGAAGGGCAGTGGACGCACAAACAGCAGTCCCCTCCTTCCCGAATCTCCGCCAGGCAGAAAGCCAGCGTCCTAGAACTTCAAGGGACTTTCGATGGGTGGGACCCCGGAGTCCCTCGCGAGGGCGGAGGCGGTGAGAGCTGGGGTGGGCAGCTGTCCCCGGCAACCAGAAGGTCCCAGGGACCCCACCCCCGGCAGGGCTGGCACCCGAGCCGAGAGGCTGCTCTCGGGCCCGTGGCGTCTCGAGGGGCCGGTTCTGAGGCGGGAGCGGGAGGGAGAGGGGAGGGGCGACCGGGGGAATGTCCCCGCCTCTCTCCCCGCTTCCATAAATCACCGCAGCCGCGGCGGCCGCCGGGCCGGGAAGTGCACGGAGCCGGAGCGCAGCGTGGTGGCACCAGACACCTCCCTTTCCCCCGTCGCTGGCTTTCTTTCTTTCAGTGTGCTTTGTTTGTTTGTTTGTTTTTGTTTTTTTAAACCTCCCCCTCTCCCGCCTCGCTCGGGTGGCTGCCCCAGCATAGCAGCCCGGTCGCCGCTCCTCCTCCGCGGGTGCAGCCGCCCGCCCTCGCCGCCGCCGCCGCCTCGCTCGGCCGGGACCCGCGGGAAGCGATAGCTCGGCGTCTCCGCCTGTCAGCCCCGCGGCCGCGCACCCGGTGCGGACGCCGCAGTTCTCCCAGCCGCCCGCCGCACCGCGGGGGCCGCGCCGGCGCCGGGGTCCCGCGGACGGCTGGGGCGGCCGCTTCCTCTCCCGCCGCGGCCACCGGAGCCCGGAGATGGTGGCCGCCCGCGCTCCCGCGCCGTAGCCGGGCGCCCCCTAAGTTCGGGAGCCGCCGCGGCGCTGAGAGGCGGCTGCAGAAGGGCGAGAAAGTTTTGCCGGGTGCGCGGAGCGGGCCCTGGGCGCACCTCCCGGAGCTCCCTCCCCGCTTCCCGGCGCCTGGAGCCCGTCGGCGGGGAGTGGGGGTAGGCGGCATGGCCCGCGAGCCGGAGGAAGAGGAGGCGGCGGAGGCGGCCGCCCTGGCCCGCGGGGGTCGGGGCTCGCTCGGCCGGGCTGGGGCGCGGCGGCCGCCCCTCTGGCTGCTCTGCCTGGCCGCGGGCTGGCTGCTGGGCGCCGGGGCCGACGCCGACTTCTCCATCCTGGACGAGGCGCAAGTGCTGGCGAGCCAGATGCGGAGGCTGGCGGCCGAGGAGCTGGGGGTCGTCACCATGCAGGTAAGGACCACCCCCTCGCGCCCGCGAACTTGCCAGGCATCCCGCCTATCTCCTCCGCGCAGAGCCCGGTCTCATCCCCAGTACAGGTCCCCTTAAACGAGCACCGACCTCGCTGGCATGCACAGAGTCCCCTTTGCCCCGGACACCTCCGCCCTCCCCATGGACCCCCTGACTACACACCAACTCCTCTTCCAAGCACTCGGGTCCCCTTCCCTTTCTCCTCTGCAGAAGCCCCTGCCCTTTGCACAGAACCCATTTTCCCCGCCCCCCGGCACAGTTCCATTATCTCGGCAAGGATTCTCAGGTTCCCTCGCACCTCCTTTCCTAATTTGCACGCATTTCCCCGCAGTCTTTTTTACCCCTCCACCCCTGCAAACTCCCCTTCCCTCTTTGTGTACCCATCCCAGGGCAGCCGGTCCCGCCTGGCCCGGATGATTTTCCGAGGCTCCCAGTGTACCCCCTTGATCACCTCTTCAGGTCCCCCAGACCTAGGCGCAGCAGTGGGCGCCGGGAGGGGAGGCATCGCTGCGTGCGCAGCAGCTCCGGGGCCACCTGGGTCCCGGCTGAGAGCGGCCGAGAGAGTGAACTCCGCGCTCCCTTTCCCCGCCCGGGTGTATTGGGGGAGGGGCTGGCCTGGTAGACTCGGGGTAGATTCCCGACTCGTCCTGTGTGGTGGACTTTTTTTGTTGCTGCTTTCGGCTGTCGCTGTTGTTGGTTGCGCGCAGTCGGCTGTTTTTGTTTTGTGTATGCCTTTTGCGGGAGGTGGGGGGTGGAAAGGGAGCATAGTGAATAAGGTTCCCATTTCTCTAAATTGTTTACCAGGTCCGTCCTCCCCAGGAGAGGAAGGGGCTAAAGAAAGATTGCCCGAGGCCAGTAAGGAATCCTGAAGATGTTACTAATAACCAATAGTAGTAAAAAAATTGCTAAACAGAAACCACCTGGAGATTCTATCGCGCCTTTATTTTAACCTCCTTGGCCCACTAGATTAGGAGGAGAGGTTGAGATGACATTCCGAGTCTGAAACCTTTGCTATAACATTCTTCCGTAAAATAACCTCATCCTCTTATGTATTCTAACAATAATAATGGTGATGAATGTGGTCTTCGAAAGAGCGAAGTTTCCAGGAATGTGTTCTTGAAATAGGTTTCTGATTTCGATTCTACCGTGACCACCCTTCTACCTCCCACCGAGAGAGGTGTTTTAAAGTCACTTGGGACTCAGGTTTCTGATGTCTTTTTTTTTTTTTTTAAACCTCTCTCCCTAACCCTACGCCCCCCCCCCCGGCCCCCCCCCCCACGCCCCAGTCTTCTCCCAGGATGATAGTTTTTCCTAAAGCTAGTTCCACAGACCTTTACCGCTGTAGTGAAAGACTGTTGTGTTTTTTGTTTTGTTTTAGGAGGGAGGTGAGGTTGAGGAGTGGATGGTTTGCTTGAATGGCAATGCTGCGTTTATTTGCAGGCACCGGCCCTGAAGTGCAATAGAGTCCGATTTTTCTTCATTTGCATAATAGTAGACAAGCTTTTAAGATACATCGTTTAACTTTTCTATGCAGATCTTTTAGGTTCAGATTAAGTTATAATTTTTTCCATATGCGTTTTCTGATTTCTGAGGATTGCTGACAGAGATCTTAGGAATGAAGTGACCTTTAGAGGAAATGAACTAAAATGTTAGGGAAAAACGAGGATTTCTTTTTCCACTGATGAATGTTTCAATTCAGAGGACAAACAATTGTATTTTTGCATAGAGACCCTCTTTTAATAAAGGAAATTTAATACGTTGCAGTTTTGGACTGTGTTTGTAAGATTAGCAGGCATTTATCACCTTCATCCCATCACTAGGGCTGGACAAGGGACCTCAGGGGTTTTTTCCCCCTTCACCATATAAGCTAAGGACTAGCTTTTTCTAAGATGCTGACAGCAGTTTTACTGTTTCTCACCCGATCCTTGACAAAAGGTGAAATCGGATCCCAACACATTGTCATTCAGGTAGGGATCCAAAGCAAATGTAGTTTTAAAAGGCTTCCCTGTTGAAAAGGAGACACTTTAGAAAAAAAGCTCTGATCGGTGGGGGGTTTGTGCCCAAATGGCCCTTTATCTCCTCCCAACTGGCCTCTTTCTAACACCTTTGCAACCTCATTGTGGAAACTGGCCTCCTGGGGACAGGGTTTTGTCTGGCAAAATGTGAAGTGGCTTCTCTCCTTTTTTGAAAGGAGCAGCACATACTGTATTTAAATTCTTCTTCTTGAGCTGTACATTGATCTGCCACTTGCCTCCTTCTGGGAAAATTGGGGAAAGGGTCTCTTTTCAATTTTGTTAGACTGTCAGCTTTTGGGGGGAGGGAACACTTGTAAAAATCTAAGGCAGGTTAGATTTTTTTTGCCCGTAGAACAAAGGTTTCGAGCCTCACATTTTCCTCTGTAAACCTCTGGGATTTGTTCAATGTGTCTGAAATTATATGGGTTTAGCTGCCTAAAGGGCAGATAATATAGTCCTCCCTTGTGACATGTTGGATTTTATAGCCGTGGAGCTAATCTGTTGCTCAGAGGCAGGTAGCCTCATTTGGGCATTAAGGTGAGCAGGGTCAAACTTCCATCTGTAGATACGAGGGGGTTGGGGAGAGGTGATGTCTCTGCAGAAAAAGAATGTCCTCCCTTGATTAAGGGATCGACTCTTTTCACTTGACCTTGGCATTTCCAGTACAGTGCAGACCTTTCAGGACAGCATCTTCTTTGACAAGAAACTTTCTGTAGGTCAGTTTATACATTAAAAGCCTATTTCCAGACTTAAGTTGCTGCTGCTGAAATTCTCCAAGGACCATTTTTAATTTTGAGAAATTGCGAAGTAGCCTTCCAAGGAGGCCTGTTGCCGCCTCTCCCACAGGACAGGCGCAAGGAGTAATTTTACAAAAACAAAACCCAGGCCTTCTTTCAGCACTGTAGTTTCCCATGGCATGGTTTTTGTGCTTGCTGATAGAGAAGACAGTTTGAAAAGCGATCTATCTTAAAGATTTTCTTGGAAAGGTTTTCTCATGGAGGCTGCCTGCTCATGGTTTTTTTTGTTGTGGTGGTTCCTTTTTAGTAATGGACAAAATTTAAAAAAAACAAAACAAAAAAACTCTAAATGATCTGCACCAACTAATTTTGCCAGTGCCCTGGGAAAGCTGCCACTGAATACTGACCCCCTGGCAGCAGACCCCATACATCATGGGTAAAAGTCAAAAACCTAATCATCGTCTCCTCAGGGGTCTCGTGGAGTGAAGCCATCGACGTTGAGATCTAGGGAGCAGAGAGTGGCTGTGTCCAGGGAGGCTTGCCTCTGCTTTTTCATTCATGCAACAAGTTTTTATCGAGGAGCATCGTGGAGTGGAAAGAACTCCACATTGGATATTTGGAAACCCGGGTTCCAGCTCTGCCACTTGAGAAGTTGGGTGATCTTTATCTGCAAACCTGGAAATGATGATTCTTCCTAGAGGTCTGCTCTGTGGACCTCATGGCAATAGTGTGTGTGAAGGCACCTGCTGATGTGAAGCTGGGGCTGGGAACTGTTGATGGACGTGGTAGTTCTTAAATGGAGAAATATTCCTTGGAAGCTGGCTGGGCACAGAGCATTATGCTAGCTGGGTGTTCGGGGGATTTACAGGGAGGTATCGCAGCACAGCCCCTCAAGGAGTTTGCAACGTGCAGGCGGAGGTAAGGTTGCACAGGTAAAACAGTTAAGCAACAATGCCTGCTTGTTAGAAGACATATCGGGCTCTGGGAGCCATTTCACCAGGCACTTATAAGGCCCATTTAACATTATATGACAATACAGGCTTCCTAACAGCAAGGGCCTGGCACACGTACAGGGTGCCCGCCTTGATGGTAGCTCTAACTCAGCTCTGCTGGGCTGGGCATAGTCACTGTGAACTTGGCAGACACACTAGCAGGTTGGTCAGACAGCTGGGGCCTGGAAGAGGGGTGGGTGAGGAGGGTCCTTCCAGCAGGGACAGAAGAAATACCAGAAGCACAAACTTGAGCTTGAACTCAAATTGGAGAAAGAGCAGCAGCCAGGACAGTCGTGACTTCAGAAACTGAAGGGCTCTGTAGGGGTGAGGTGTTGACTGAAAATACAGAGCAGTGTTGTAAACAGTGGCTACAGCTGAAAGTGAAAGGGGAGGCCTTCTTTGTATGCCCTAGGACAGCATTACGTAAGTTCATTTTTCATATTGGCATACATTCAACAAACTTTTGGGGGAGGCTTCTGTTCTATGAGGGGCCTTGGGTTAGGCTAAGCTGGGGATACAAGGTAAATAAGGCCTGCTCCAGGCCCTGAAGTTCTCAACTGATGATGCAGACAGATACAAAAGGAGGTGGTATGATACGGGGGTTAGGGAGAGGCAGAGGGGTGTTAGAAAGCAGTGGGCTAGTGCCATGGTAGAGAGAGGAACAGGGCATTATGGGAGTACAGAGGAGGGCTGCCGAAGCCCATCTGGTGAGGTAAGGGAAGTTGGCTACTCCTCCCTTGGCCTTTTAAATGAACTGTCCGCACACAGAGGCCAGTCCTGCAAGCAGAAACAGCCTCAGACATTAAGGGTAACCAAATCAGCAGTTCACCAGACATTTCTAATGCCCTTTGGTGGTACTGGACAAGGTAGCTGTTATATCTTAAGCACCTGAAAAGGGGGGTGGCTGTGACTCTTGTACCTCTGCATATGGCCACACGTCTTATCTCATTTCTTTGGCCATCAGGCCCGGAGTTCCTGTGGTTATTGGACATAAACATCTTGGTGGCTCTACTATAACTGCGTGCTGATTTGCAGTTATGTTTAGGCAAGGTTGGCATTTGCCCCTTAATCATGTCCATCATACCAGGAATGGCATGTTTTAGGATGATTTGAATGTGTACTTAGGCAATCGAGAATGTTTTAGGGATGAAATAATCACCTGTATTTGCAAATAATGTTGTTTGATTCTGTGCCCCATGTGCAGTATAAGCCCTAGTGGGAAAACTGCGGCCTTGTTTTCTTCTGAGATTGAACATTTGGAGTAGAGGGAAATTGACCATTGGTGGATGGCTTTGAGTTGAACTTGGTAAGAATGAGCCCAAGGAAAAGCATGTTGAATCACTTCTGAGGGACTCTCCCTGGTGTGCTTAGTACTTCCTCCCCTTCCTCTCCACTGATACCTGTCTTAGCTGGCATTGTCGCCTGTGCTTATGCTTTTCCTGCCTGTCGTACTTGAGTCTGGTGGGGTGTGGGGGAGGGGAAGGAGATGGTTTTACACTTTCTAACTTGGTGCTATTTCTGGTTGCTGCTTGAAGAGTTCCTTCCTTGAGCTTAAGTGGATGAACAGACAGGAAACTTGCAGAACTCTGGATGTTAGGTATTATGTGCAGTGGGATTTGTTTTGAATCTGCTTGAACCTGATGTAAAAGTGTATTGGAAGTCAAAAACATATAAAGGGCGACAGTTTTGACTCAGCTAGATATTAACTATGTCACTTCCAGCATGTTATTAAATCACCCTGAACTTGAGTGTCTTCGTGCTTCATTTGGTTAATGGAGGGAAGTATCTTTGAGCACAAGGTCTAACATAGGAACAGTCAGTAAACACAAATAAATATGGGACAATCTATTTAGTGCCAGGGCACAGAACCTGGACGCCAACAAACATGCAACTCCAGAGCCCGAATGAAACTGAAATCTAAGCTACATGTGGTCAGTCCTCTGGCCCAGGGGTTACCAAAGTATGGTGCACGGACCTCAAGGATGTGATGCAAAACCATCCTTTGGGGCTTGTGAGGAAAGTATTAGACCTGCTATTCATAGTTATTTATTTACTTTTAAGCTTTTTAAATGCAGAGACTTGAAAAAATATACAGAAGTAAAGAGAATAGCATAAGAATGCTCCTGTACCTCTCACCCAGCTTAAATAGCTATCAACTTGTGGTCACACTAGTTTCAGATCTGCCTCTGCCTCCACATGCTCTTCCCCTCCCCCGCAGATTATTTTGAAGCAAATTCCAGGTATCACAGAATTTCATCCATAACATTTTTATTGCATCCTTATTTAATTTCTATATTAATGTTTTATAATATGCATAATATATTGCTGCACTAGTGTATAGAATTTGCAATCCATAAATACAAATATTTTGGAGGATATATACTTATAATTTTTTTTTTAAATGACTTATTTATTTATTTATTTATTTATTTATTTATTTACTTACAGCTGTGTTGGGTCTTCGTTTCTGTGCGAGGGCTTTCTCTAGTTGCGGCAAGCGGGGGCCACTCTTCATCGCGGTGCGTGGGCCTCTCACTATCGCGGCCTCTCTTGTTGCGGAGCACAGGCTCCAGACGCGCAGGCTCAGTAATTGTGGCTCACGGGCCTAGTTGCTCCGCGGCATGTGGGATCTTCCCAGACCAGGGCTCGAACCCGTGTTCCCTGCATTGGCAGGCAGATTCTCCACCACTGCGCCACTACTCAGCTCCTCCGATTGCTGCCCGGTGGCAATGAGGGTCCCGTGTTGCCACATGACTCACTTTTCAGGAGAAGCTGGGTATCTGGTTTTTAGATGAAATCTCTTGATTCTTACAATGTTGGCAAATAATTCACATTTGAAAAACAAAACAAACAAACAAAACATTGTGTGGGCCAAAGCAAACATGCCTGTAGGCTGGATCAGGCCAGAGGCCACCAATTTGCAGTGTCTGGATTACAATTATTCAGTGAGCTCCAGGAGATAAAATCAGTGCTTGTGTGCAAAGGTTGTGGGGAAGCAAGTTTCTGTATGATAGAAAGGACAACTTTCTGCTAGAAGAGTTCTAAATTGGATTGCTTTAGGAGATGAGCTCCCTGTCATCCTAATTACTTAAACAAATGGTCATCGAATATTTATTTGGTGCCAGGCACTATGTTCGTTCTGAGGCAGCCATCGGTTAATTTCCAAGGCAGTGAATGGTATGAGAAAGGAGGTTCCGAATGCTTGGAGAAAGTATGTCAGAGATGTTAACCTATTTGGGGGTGCAGAGGGATTCTGGAAGGCTTTCCAGGAAAAGTAGAATGAATAGGAGTTGGTTAGTCAGAGAGTGCAGTTCCCAGAAGTCTCCTTTGTGATGACGCCTTCAAGGAGTGGAAAAATGGCCTTAAGATTTGGAGTTTAGAGAGCTGGAGGGAAGGAAGGGTGCAGGAAGAGGTCAGAGAAGTAGACAGAAGTCAGGTAGTGGGTCCTTGGATCCTTCATGTCCGTCAAGACACATGGCAGGTAACAGAGCACCCAGTTTATACCAGCTTGAACAAGGAAATAAGTGCTGCCTCATGCAATTGAACAGTCTGGGGGAGATCTTTGGGTAGGTCTAGATGAGGGCTCAGTGTGGCCGTACCCTCCTTCCCTCCATTCTCGCAGGTTCTCCCCTTTGTTTCAACATGGCTGGCGGTAGCTTCGTAGTGTTTGAGTTGGGAACTAGCTGCTGCTTGTGCCTGAGTCTCTTGTCTTTGGAGGGGATGTGCTCTGGGGGGGAGCGGGGGGAATAGGAACCTGGAGAAATGAGGAGCTTGGTGCCTAGAAAGCTCAGCTGCAGTGATTTGGGATTCAGGCACCATTAGCAGCCAGCACATCCCATGGCCTGCTCCGTACCTAGGTTCTGCCTCCCCCAGTACAGTTCCGGGAGGGCCTGCTTTGCGGTCTCCCTGCTTCTGGCCTGCACACAGGCTGGCTGGCCTCCCACTGTGGTCCTGTGGCCTGCCCTGAGGGGCTGTACAAACCCAGGCTCAGCAGGCCTGCCCTGGGCATGCCTTTTCTCCCCGACCTGTCAGATCCACGGATCACCGGGTGCCATGAGAACTGGGAAGAACCAGAGAGAAAGTCAGATCTGCCTCTCGCATTTTACAGATGAGAAACAGAGGCCCACTGGAGAGTGGCTCTCTGGAGGTTACACCAGTAGTACGTGTGGTAGACTTAGAACTCAGGTCTTGGTTTTAGGGTTCTTGCTTTTTGACCTTTTTCACAGTTCTACCCCATGGGAGCTCCATTTTCCTAGAGAAGATTGCCTTAAAATGGAAAGGAAACTTGACTTAAGAAACTTTACATTCCTCTTTTGAAAAAAACTGTTTGGCTTATTTCTTTTATGGTTGAGAACTTAAAGCTGATAGTCTAATTTGACAGCTCACTGGGTTTTGTTTTGTTTGTTTGTTTGTTTTAAAGCTACTTAAATACCTAGAAGTCAGTGAGCCACTGAAGAAATACAAAAATTCTGAGACTTACCACAATGTTAGATATTTTTAGATAGTTTTTAAAAGAACAAATTTAAGTGGTCAATAGCTGTTTATAATTGTGAACCTGTACCACCAAAGTAAATTTTTTAATTAAAAAGATAAAGCGGAAAAAGAAAACAAAACTTTAAGGGAGGAACAACTTTGGTTTTTTGGTATTTATATAAAAGCTACAGAAGGAAATTCCACCTGTAATTTTCAGGCAGAGTGCTATTTTAGAATTGAATTTTGGGACTGCATATCTCTCCCCAGTTATTCAAAGTATGAAGTTCTTTCTTTTTGTGAAAATTGTAATAGTATCATTACTTTGGAGGGGTTGTTTATTTGATTTGATAATGAAACAAAATAAATGTCATTTGAATGCCTCTTTACCTTGCCCACTTTGTTCTGAATTCAAAAGAAGTTTTCCCCTACTTCAGATTTACATAGTCACATGATTTCTCAGTTAATTACAGTTAGAAAAGTTCCAACACCCAAATACCAGCGTGGGTCCACTGAAAAGTAGCTTCTGGTCCATATATCCCTGGAAATAGTGTCCTTTATCGTCATTGTAGTATAGAAGCCAGTGGAGGAAATTCTTATCTGTTGTACATGATACCCTCCCGGTTCTGTTCCAACCATAACAGTTATTTTAAAGGCTCGGTCAAAGCCCAAGACTCCAGCACTTTTTTTTTTTTTCTGGATTCCCCTTGGATATTTTTTTTAAATTTTACTGTTTGCATCGAGTATTTGAAAAGATACTTCGAGGCTCTGGTGGAAGGGCAGTGAAAATCGGCAAGCCAGTGAGAATGAACCTGAATTTTTAATTAGGCTTTGAGTTGTTTCTGCAAAGTGTGGAGACATCATTAGTGATGTAAGTCGTGTTGCATTAGCAGAGACTGACATTTCACTTCAAACGGGGAGAGTGCAGCTGTCCTGTGCAGATAAAAGTTGCCAAGTGCAGAATAGCAAGGTGGATTGGTAGATAATTAGCTGTCCCACATTACTGCAGTGTGGAAGAAGCCTGCCAGTCATGGGCAGGAAGGAGGAATTATTAGCGGGAGAAAATCCAAGTGTGTCATAAAGCACTTTGGAATCACTTCAGCTGTGGCAGAGCTGATAAGGAGTATGTTAAGGAAACAAGACAAACTGAGTCTAGTATATGATGGCCAGCTTTCTTTTTTTTTTTTTTTTAAACAAATCTTAATTCAAAAGAGGAATAGCCAGAAGTTAATGATCCATAAATACTCTGAAGTACAGATTCATCAGTCTGCCCTGACTCTGCATATAACCAGCTTAAAATAGTCTTCATAGTTCCATGTCACTTGAAAATAAAGTAAGGATTCTAAATAGGAAAAAAAAAAAAAATCACAGGGAGACCATAAAGCCTTAACAATTACAGTTCTGTGTATAACCATGAAAAGATATTTGAAGAAGAAATTTTGAAGTCTGTCACCTCCCTGATATGTGTTACAGTATTTATAAATGGTTTGAGGATATTTTTATGTCCTCATGGGTGGTGCACGTTTTAAAAGTTTTGCTGTTATCTTCGCATTCATCTCTGGGAATGAGCGGTGTAGAAAGACCTGTTGGGTTTCTTATCAGACATTTGCTAATTCACATGAAACTTCATGGGATTTTTTTTGTCCACTGGATTGCACCCTGGGCCCCTGTCAGGATCCTGGATGCCGTGTCCTAATTCCACCCATGTTTGTTGATTGGCTTTCTCCAAAGCCTGTGCTTCTCCTGGCAGCTCAGGGACAGGAGGTGCTAAAGTGCTCAAGGTGCTGCGTTCTGCTTGGATGGTGTCCTCTCTGAATGAGGGCTACGCTCGGCTGCTGTAGGAGAGCCAGATTTCTGCTTTTTGCTGCTTGTCTCCTCCCTCTCTCGGGAACTGTCTCTGGGTTGTTCCTGACCTTATGTGAACTGGGGATATTTGCCCCTTTTGTAGTCCTTGGGGGGGACTAGACTGTGTGCTGACTTGTGAACCTTTTCATTTGTTATGGGTTGATATTCCAGAGTTAGTGTAAATTCAGATGACCAAGGAGGCCTGGAAATTTTTATTTGCATCCATGTGTAATCAGTTAATAAATGCGGGCAAGAGTTGCAAACAGTAAAGCTTTGTACAGATGAGGACTATTAGAGTGTAAGCTCTCACAAGAAAGAGCCCAGATTTATTCATCTGTATAGTTCTGGTCTGTTAGCACAGTCTCTGGCACATGGCGAGGACTCAGAAAAGGTCTGGACTACTGAAATTGTGTGGTCATCTTTAGACAGTAGATTTTGTAACTTTCTAATACTCTTCTGAATTTAGCTTTTGCTGCTATGTTTGTTTCATTACTTAGTCTAGACTTAAGTGAAATGTCTTGAGCCTACACTTGCTACTAAAGATTTAAAATGTTTCAGGTGAGTGACAGTGTCTAGCAGAGTAAGCACATTAAGACTCTAAGTATTAGTTGGTTCTGATGTCTAATTTCTTCATGTTAGAGAAAGCGTAGGTATGTATATCGGGGCCACTTAGGAATATAAAAAATACAAAAATGTGTGTGTACTTGCAAATTATGGACTTAGAGCTACTTAATCCTAGAGGTTAAATTCATCAGTTAGTTCATTTAACAAACATTTATTGAGCACATACTATATGCCAGGTACTGTGCTTGGATTTGAGTTCGTGGTTAACACAAGAGAGACAGGATCTCTTACGGGAGTGTACCACCTACTAGGGGAAATAGACATTAAAGAAGTAATCATATAAATAAACATAAGCGATACACTTTTTGAGTAATGTTATGAAGGAAACAAGGATTATTAGGAAGACGACCAGGGAGATCTTTTAAAAATATGTCAGATATGTTGCTTCTCTGCTTAAACCTCTCTAAAGGCTCCCATCTGACTCAGAGTAAAATCCAAGATTACAGTGGTCTTCACAGCCAGTGTGATCTGGCCCCTGATATCTTTGTGGCCTTATTTTTTTTTTTTTTTTTTTTTAAGGATTTTCTTATTTATTTATTTATTTATTTATTTATTTATTTATTTTTGGCTGTGTTGGGTCTTCGGTTCGTGCGAGGGCTTTCTCCAGTTGCGGCAAGCGGGGGCCACTCTTCATCGCGGTGCGGGGACCGCCCTTCATCGCGGTGCGCGGGCCTTTCTCTATCGCGGCCCCTCCCGTCGCGGGGCACAGGCTCCAGACGCGCAGGCTCAGCAATTGTGGCTCACGGGCCCAGCCGCTCCGCGGCATGTGGGATCCTCCCAGACCAGGGCTCGAACCCGTGTCCCCTGCATTAGCAGGCAGATTCTCAACCACTGCGCCACCAGGGAAGCCCTGTGGCCTTATTTTTTATCTCCCCTTCACCCACCCAGTTCCCGCACCCCGTTCCCGACACACAATGTTCCTCTAATGCTCCAAGCACACACTTGCCCCAGAGCCTTTGTACTTGCTCTTCCTTTTGTCTGGGAAGAGCAAAAAACCTTTTCCTGCCCATCTTCTTTAAAACAGTATCCTCCCTTGTCTCTCCTTACTCTGCCTCCTTACCCCATTCATTTTGTTTGTCATGCCCCTTAACTTCCCACAGGTAAGCTTTGTATTATTCACTGCTGTTTTCTTATGGAATGCTGCTTGGCATTTATAATTACTCAACAAATACTTAACTGGATAAGGTGAATGGGAGTGACAACTCTGGACTGGATGGCATGGGAAGGAATCAGAGGAGGTGATTCAAAGGAGGAGCCAATCAGAGGAGAGGTGGGAGTGGGGCTAGCCAATCAGGGAGGGCAAGGGCTAGCATTGGAACAGAGGGAAGAGCCCGTGTAGAGGTCTTGAGGCCAAACTTTGGCATACTTAAAGAACTGAAAGAAAGCCAGGTGCCTGACTTATTAGCCTGCCAGCAGAAAGATGGTGCAAATGAGGAATTTGTACCTTCTTTCTAATCAATGCAAGTGTAATTATTTCCCTATAACTCTTTTGGTCATGCCGTTACTGGTAAGGACCCATTCGAAGGGTGAAGATGGACGATGAAAGACCCTGGATCTGTAGAGGTCTGGAGGTTGGAAAATCTGTGGCAGGTCATTTGTTTCTCTCTTGCAACAGAGGGAAGGAGAGAGGGAGGGGGAGAGGGGGTGGGAGACTATCGCTTCATGAAAAATTTAAATGTGGCTTCATTGTTCTACACCTATAAATTTAAAAAAATACTCATACTTCCCATGTTATTCTTTTTCTTGGAAGGGGGGGAAGAACAACTAGAGCAAACTCTGAATACAGCAATGAAGTCCTGCAGTAATGACTTAGATGTACTTTCCCCCCATTGTATTGCATTCATTCAGATAGATAGATAGATGGATTTACACACAGTAAAATGTACTGTTTTTTCTCCCCGCAGATAACAATGATCACTTTTTAATGGGGCCTTTAAATTTTAGAACCAAATCTTTGTGAAGTGGGTTGAACATTTTTTCATTTTAATTTAAAAGTTGTAAAATGTACATAACATAAAATTTTTTATTTTCATCATTTTTAAGGGTGCAGCTGTGGCGTTAATAAGTACATTCACATTGTTGTGCAGCCATTACCACCATCTATGTCCAGAACTTTTTTGTCTTCCCCAACTGAAACTCTGTACCCATTAAACAATAACTCCTCATTTCCCCCTCCCCCCAACCCCTGGCAACCACTATGTACTTTCTACCTCTATGAATTTGACTACTTTAGGTACCTTGTATATGTGGAATCATACAATATTTGTCCTTTTGTGGCTTATTTCACTTACCATGTCTTCGGGGTTCATCCATGTTATGGCATGAATCAGAAGTTCCTTCCTTTTTACAAAACTGTAATTCAAAAAGACACACGCACCCCTATGTTCATAGCAGCACTATTCACAATAGCCAAGAAATGGAAACAACCTAGATGTCCCTCAATAGATGAACGGATAAAGAAGATGTGATACACATATACAATGGAATACTATTTAGCCATAAAAGAGAATGAAATTATGCCATTTGCAGCAACATGGAGGGATCTAGAGATTATCATACCAAATGAAGTAAGTCAGAGAAAGACAAATATCATATGATATCGATTATGTGTGGAATCTAAAATACGACACAAATGAACTTATATACAAACAGACTCACAGCCATAGAGACCAGACTTGTGGTGTTTTTCTTTATCCAATTCATAGATGTGTGTGTGTGTATATATATATATATATATATATATATATATATATATATATATTCATATATACACATATATAACTGAATCACTTTGTACAGAAGAAATTGTGAATCCCTATACATCAATAAAATAAAAATAAAGAAATTCCTTTTTTAAGGCTGAATAATATTCTATTGTAAATATATATCATTATTTTGTTTGTCCATTTATCCATAGATGGTCCCTTGGGTTGCTTCCACCTTTTGGCTACTGTAAATAATGCTACTATGAACATGAGTGTATAGATACTTGTTTGAGTCACTGCTTTCAATTCTTTTGGGTATATACCCAGAAGTGGAATTGCTATATCATATGATAATTCTATGTTTAATTTTTGACAGAGAGTCATACTGTTTTCCATAGTGGCTGCACCATTTTACATACTTACCAGCAATTCACAAGAATTCTCATTTCTTCCCATTCTTGCCAACATTTGTTTTTGTTTACAGTAGCCACTCTAATGGGTGTGAAAATGTACTCTTTTTGGTGTAGAGTTCCATGAAATTTGGTAAATGCACATCATGTAACTCTCTGCACAATCCAAATACAGAAGTTTCATCACCCTTCAAAATTCTGTTGCTCTTTTTAGTCATTCCTTCCCCTCCCCCACTCCCCAATTTGCTTCGCCTGAAAACCATCTCCATCTCTAATTTGCTTTTTCCAGAGTGTCATATAAATGGAGGCATTACAGTATGCATTTTGAGTCTGGCTTTTTATTTTTTATTTTTTTTAATTTTTTTTCTCTTTTTATTTATTTATTTTTTTGATGGTTCTTTTTTGTTGTTATTATTGAGAAATATTGACATACAACATTTTCAGTTTTAGGTGTACAACATAATGATTCGATACATGTATATATTGTGAAATGATCACCAAACTAAGTCCAGTCAACACCCATTACCACATATAATTACAATTTTTTTCCCTTGTGATTAGATCCCTCAAGAGTCTGGCTTTTTAAATTTAACATAATGCATTTGAAATTCATCCATGTTATGTATATGAGTAGCTTATTCCTTTTTATTGCTGAGTAGAATTCCACTGTGTGGATGTACCACAGTTTGTCTATCCATTAACCAATTGAAAAACATTTGGATTTTTTGAGGCCATAAATCTATAAATATTCTTACTGTAAACATTCCCATACAAGTTTTTGTTTGAACATAATTTTTCATATTTCTAGGGGTGGGATTACCATGTTAAGTGTATGTTAAACTTTGTTAGAAACTGCTAGTCTGTTTTCCAAAGGAGCTATGTCCTTATGTATTCCCACTAGCAAGGGATAAAAGTCCTGGTGGCCCCACAGCCTCACCGGAACTCGATTGGGTCAGTCATGTTAATGTTAGCCATGGTAAAATATGTGAAGTGGTATCTCATGGTGGTCTTAAAGAACATTTCCCTAATGAGTAATGGTGCTGAGCATTTTTTCATGTGCCTATTTGCTATTAGTATATCTTTTCTGGTGCAATATCAAAACCTTTTCCCCACTTTTAAATTGGGTTATTTCCCTTTTTTTTCGTTATTTTTTTTTAAAAAAAATGATTTACTGATTTTTAAATTAAATTTGTAGATTTATACAATGATTATTACCATCTAGTTTTATAACATTTTCATTACTCCTGAAAGTTCCTATGTGCCTGTTGTTGAGTTTTGAGAGGTACTTAGAAAAAATATTCAGATGTACTTTTAATTTTCTTATGAGTGCCAAATTCTACAAGTTGTTTTTTATTTTTTGAATTTTATTTATTTTTTTATGCAGCAGGTTCTTATTTAAATTATCTATTTTATACGTATTAGTGTATACATGTCAATCCCAATCTCCCAATTCATCACACCACCCCCACCACCCCCCGCCGCTTTCCCCCCTTGGTGTCCATACATTTGTTCTCTACATCTGTGTCTCTATTTCTGCCCTGCAAACTGGTTCATCTGTACCATTCTTCTAGGTTCCACATATATGCGTTGATATACGATATTTGTTTTTCTCTTTCTGACTTACTTCACTCTGTATGACAGTCTCTAAATCCATCCATGTCTCTACAAATGACCCAATTTCATTCCTTTTTATGGCTGAGTAATATTTCATTGTATATATGTACCACATCTTCTTTATCCATTCATCTGTCGATGGACACTTAGTGTTGGAAGATTTTTAATCACAGTTTCAATTTCATTGCTTGTGATTGGTCTGTTCATATTTTCTATGTCTTCCTGGTTTAGTCTTGGAAGGCTATACCTTTCTAAGAATGTGTCCATTTCTTCCAGGTTGTCCATTTTATTGGCATAGAGTTGCTTTTAGTAGTCTCTTATGATTCTTTGTATTTCTGTGATGTCCATTATAATTTCTCCATTTATTTCTAATTTTATTGATTTGAGTCCTCTCCCTCTTTTTCTTGATGAGTCTGGCTAAAGGTTTATCAATATTGTTTATCTTCTCAAAGAACCAGCTTTTAGTTTTATTGATCTTTGCTATTGTTTTCTTTGTTTCTATTTCATTTATTTCTGCTCTGATCTTTATGATTTCTTTCCTTCTACTAACTTTTGGTTTTGTTTGTTCTTCTTCTCTAGTTCCTTTAGATGTAAGGTTAGATTGTTTATTTGAGATTTTTCTTGTTTCTTGAGGTAGGCTTGTATGGCTATAATCTTCCCTCTTAGAACTGCTTTTGCTGCATCCCATAGGTTTTGGATTGTCGTGTTTTCGTTGTCATTTGTCTCTAGGTATTTTTTGATTTCCTCTTTGATTTCTTCAGTGATCTCTTAGTTATTTAGTTATGTACTGTTTAGCCTCCATTTGTTTGTGATTTTTACGTTTTTTTTCCCTGTAATTGATTTCTAATCTCATAGCGTTGTGGTTGGAAAGATGCTTGATATGATTTCAGTTTTCTTAAATTTACTGAGGCTTGATTTGTGACCCAAGATGTGATCAATCCTGGAGAATATTCTGTGTGCACTTGAGAAGAAAGTGTAATCTGTTGTTTTTGGATGGAATGTCCTATAAATATCAATTAAGTCTATCTGGTCTATTGTGTCATTTAAAGCTTGTGTTTCCTTATTAATATTCTGTCTGGATGATCTGTCCATTGGTATAAGTGAGGTGTTAAAGTCCCCCACTATTATTGTGTTACTGTCGATCTCCTCTTTTTTTTTTTTTTTTTAATATTTTATTTATTTATTTATTTATTTATGGCTGTGTTGGGTCCTCGTCTCTGTGCGAGGGCTTTCTCCAGCTGCGGCAAGTGGGGGCCACTCTTCATCGCGGTGCGCGGGCCTCTCACTATCGCGGCCTCTCTTGTTGCGGAGCACAGGCTCCAGACGCGCAGGCTCAGCAATTGTGGCTCACGGGCCCAGCCGCTCCACGGCATGTGGGATCTTCCCAGACCAGGGCTCGAACCCGCATCCCCCACACTGGCAGGCAGACTCCCAACCACTGCGCCACCAGGGAAGCCCTCGATCTCCTCTTTTATAGGTGTTAGCAGTTGCCATATGTATTGATATAAATTGCTTTTTTTAAGTGACATTGTTTTCACAAGAAATTTGCTTTCACAGCTTAAAGAATAATGGTGCCCAGGATTAGAAAGAATCAAGTATAATCTAGGATAGATAAAAATCTTTAAAAGAGAATTCAGGAATTTTCAGTTCTTGTTTTCAGCAAGAAATAAAGCATTATATAAGAGCTTTGGTTAATGTGTCCTGAGTAGAGTTGTAGATTTAATCAGTCAATCTTAGTAACTATTGACTGACCTCCTGTACTCCTGTACACCTCAGCACTGTTCTAGGTGTGGGGTACAATGGTAAACAGAACTCAGTCCCTGCCTTTGGGAGGCTTGCCTTCTGGGAGAGTGAGATAAATATTTAAGCATGCAAAAATTAAATCAAAATGACACTAGACCCTGATCAGTTCTGTGAAAGAGTTAAATTAGGCTACTGTGCCATTTAAAGGAAGCCTCCTGGGGGAGCTGAGACTTAAATGGGCTTGGGGAGGTAGACCTGGGAGGAGCCGGGAGAAGGAGTAGGAAGCACAGGGCCTGAGAGGAGAATGGGTTGGTGTGTTTGAGAGGCTGAAAGGAGGCACTGAAGGAGGGTGGGAGTGGAGGAGGAGGAGAGAGGATAGTTACAGTGGGAACCAAAGAGTTTGGATTTTATTCTGGCTGAAATGGGAAGCCATTGGAGGATTTTAGGCAGAGAGTGACGTGGTTGTGATTGAATTTTGCTTTAGAAATATCCCTCTGGCTATTGGGTACCTTGGTTGTATGTGGTGGGGATGGGGAAAGGCAGCAATGGAGGCAGGGAGACCATTAGAGTAATGAAGCTATGTGTTCTTCATGGACAGGTAGGTATTGGCACATTTACCTTTGTGATTTCATTTAAATATGATGAAACTGTGTTATTTAATGCTTTAC
Source organism: Balaenoptera acutorostrata (assembly GCF_949987535.1). Classification (NCBI taxonomy): domain Eukaryota; kingdom Metazoa; phylum Chordata; class Mammalia; order Artiodactyla; family Balaenopteridae; genus Balaenoptera; species Balaenoptera acutorostrata. Next base: position 55,860,626 of record NC_080064.1, read on the forward strand.
ATCAACAAAGGCCCACTGGACCAAGGCTGTGATTTGAAAGAAAGTAGGACAGCTGCCGTAGAAGAGCAATTCAAGAAAATAAGACTTTTCAATATAGAATATATGAGACAACAGTGGTAATCTCTTTCCTATGTACAGATACTCTACTAAGTGATTGATCATCAAAGGCAGTTGAGATCTTAGCTTACCAGCTATGTAACTTTTGATAAGTCCTTTTTCCCTCTTCAGAGCCTCAGTTTTCTCACTTTATAAATAGAAAAATAATACCTGCCTCAACCCTGGGCTGTTGTAAGGGTGGCCATGTGTGTATGTCATAGACCCCTCATTATCATCGTCTGTGGTTCTGTTAGGATGTTTTGAACTGCAAGTAACAACCCATCCCAACAACCCATGAAACTGCCTTAAAGGATAAGGAGTTTGTTGGCTTAAGTAACTGAAAGATTTATATATAATGTGAACTTTCAGGCACTGTTTAATTAGAGGAAGGCTCCATTTGTCCACCCCCACCCCAATATCCCCCTGGCTCTATCACCCTCTAGGAGTTAGCTAACCTTCAGTCTGGCTTTGCCTGTAGTAAAATAATTTCAGTGATCCCAGGTCTCTCTGGGGACATCAGACTCTTCAGAAGAGGACAACACCTCCCCTCTCTCGCAGGAAGCCTTGGCTTCATTCTGATTGGACCTTACTCTGGTTAGTGGAACGCAAGAGGATGGGATGACATTCGTTTGTGCCAATCAGTTCCTGTTCCTAGAGCGGGGCATGGGATTGATTCCACCCACATCTCATGACAGGTACATAATTGAGTGATTTGGACAGCAAGAAGGTAACACAAATATTCACTACAGTTATCTCTGTCATCATTCCAGTGACAGTAGAATATGGGAATGATTTTCTTTATTTTGGCTGGTGTCTTATTTATGCTGGACTCCATCCTCCGGCCCCCCCTTAAAAATTATTTACTGATCACTTACATGAAAAATAGGTATGGTGTCATGTCAGTATGATGATCTGGGACTGCTTAATCTATTTGGTTAATAGAAGAATCCAAATCAATTAGTTTAGAAGGCAATTCTAATAATTTCTATATTAGAATATAATTTTAGATTTATGTGAGGTGATTATGGTTTGGAATTACCCATGCTGGTGGAGTTTACATTTTATGAAGACTACCAATACATCTTAATATGATTTATAGACAGAATCATGTTTCTAAGCACCCGGTGGCAGATACTTTATAATTTGTGTTTTGCAAATTTTGTTTTTTTGACCAATGTCCATGTGCTCTTCCCTAATTTTTCTTGTTTGGCTGTGTCTGTTCCACAGTGATGTTTAGAAAAGTCATGAAGAGAATTGCTACTTTAGGGTGTGGTAATTAAACAGCCTGCATTTAGTTCATTTAGTTGTTGAAATGAAATAATAGTTAATATATTTTCAAGTGAATATAAATACAAAGTTTATTGAATTTTAATAAATAAATTTTGAGAGATTTATAGTTTGAACATAAATACAAAGTATTGGATTTTTAATAAATGATTTTTGAGAGATTTATAGTTATGAGAACAATTACCATCTATTTTGGACAAAGTTATCGAGAATCCATTGTTCAGGGAATCTCATTTTGACATGGTAAAATATTATCAAGGAGGTAAATTATGAAAAGTATCCTTTTTTAGTTTACCCTCCAAAAATCTGTCTTCTGTTTGAGTTGATTCAAGAGTTATAGGACTTGAATGTAACACAGTGAACTTCTGTTGACTTTTCATTTAGCATGTTCATATATTATTGAAGTAAAGATTTGTGGTGCCAGTCCCAAAATATCTGACATTGAATCAAGAGATGGAAAGCCTGCTAACATAACCGCCATTGTTCCTCCATCCATTCTTTTAATCCACTTTAAATGTGCATACAATCTATCAAGCAGGATGGCTTATTCAGTAATTTTAAGTACCTTCCATTTCATTAGAATTTCATTTTTATACATTGGTTCTCTTTGTTATGAGACTAAGATCAAAACTGTATAGACATTGGACTGTTTCTTCTTTTTTTTTTTATAATGGAGAGAGTCTTTTTTTTTTAAATTATATTTATTTTTTGGCTGCGTTGGGTCTTTGTCGCTGTGCGATCTTTCTCTAGTAGTGGTGAGCGGGGGCTACTCTTCATTGTGGTGTGTGGGCTTCTCATCACGGTGGCCTCTCTTGTTGCGGAGCACGGGCTCTAGGCGCGTGGGCTTCAGTAGTTGCAGCACATGGGCTCAGTAGTTGCGGCATGCGGGCCCTAGAGCACGTGGGCTTCAGTAGTTGTTGTACGTGGGCTCAGTAGTTGTGGCGCACGGGCCTAGTTGCTCCGCAGCATGTGGGATCTTCCCGGGCCAGTGATCAAACCCGTGTCCCCTGCATTGGCCACAGGGAAGTCCCGGGACTGTTTCTTCTTAGTTTTCTCATCAGATTAGGATTCTATAGATGCTTTTTTCCCTCAAAACATTCATATCACTACATAACACCTTTTCAACATAAGAAATGATTCTTGCAGCTAAATAATTTAACCAGGAAAATTAAGTAAACAATGAAATAAGTAATCCTTCATTTCACTATATTTAATGTTTACTACTAGTTAGGCATTCTTGTTAGATGTTGAAAACAGGAGTCAACAAAATACAATCCTGCTTGCGTAAAGCAGACATTCTACTGGGGTGATTAGTAAGCAGGCTGGGAACAGCGGGGAGACAAGAGTCAGTTCAGGGAAACTATGTGAATGCAATGGTCAAGACTTCTGCCTGGTGGATGGGGATGGGTCACGTGGCCAAGAGGAATTGTCTGAGGGATTAAGTCTTTTCAGGCTAGTCTCTCCCAAGCCGCATTTCTTATTTATGGCGTTTTTAGAAGACTCACAAGTGGCCTGTAAACAATTACTGTGCTTTACTCTTCCTCTGTGTGTTTCCTATAAACCCTTCCCTTGGATTTTTCTTTTTTCAACTCAGCTACCTGGGATTTACCTCATTCTCCAATCTCCTAGCACTGTCTTGACAGGAAAGGGAATGCTTACCTTCTTGTAGGCTTTGTGAATGTGCTTCAAACTAAAAGTGATTTTTAAGTAGCAGAGGTGCTCCCAAAGGTGGCAAGAGATGTAATAGTTCCAGCGATCCTGTTTACAAACAGTCTGGCTTCCAAAGCTCATTTTGAAGCCTGTTGTTTAGAACAACACTTACCCAGAGGGATTATAAAAGCAGACCTAGTTCCCAGGCCAACTCACAAAAGCCTGTTTGGAGAAACTGGGATTTTAATCCAAGCTTTCTCACTGCCCTTCTGAGCCTCAAGCTCCTCACTGTAAAAATTGGGGGTACGTTCATAATTGTTGTAGGATTATAAGAGAATATCTGGCACAATGCCTGATGCCAGAGGTCTCACAAAGTCTTAGCTTTTCTTTAGGAAGGAAGATGTTGATGTGTCTTCAGAATTTCATGCTCCACCCCTCACTTCTAGATTTTTTGAGCAGCAGTGAGGGTCGTGGGTGTGTGTGGAGATGAGAAATGAGTAGGATAAATCGTCTGCGTTAGCAAGGGCAGGGAAGAGGAAAGTGTTAGAATATGATTAGCTACTATTTATTGAACGTTTACTGTGCACTACGTACTGTGCCAAGCACAGGTTAAGTTTTGGCTGTTTTTATTTAACTCAGACATAGCCCAGTGGATCAAGGTTTGTTGCCAAAATGTCTGTTCTTAATAGCTTTAGCCAAAGTGAGTGGTTCTTCAGGTACAAATGGCTCTACTCAGCCTCTGCCCACTTCTATATATTTTTTTCCATTTAGCCCCTATCTATAGATCAAGAATAACTATTTGGGGACATTTTTGTCTGTCACCAAGCTGTTTCAGCAAAAAGGAAGATGCTTTTCAAATTCCCAAAGGGCAGAACAGCCTTCTCTCTGGTACCGCAGGCCTGACTGGGCCTGGTTTCCTCTTGAAATGTCTCCCTGTGATGTTGTAACTTAAAAGATGGAGGGCCGTTTGATCCAAGCCCAGGATTTGTTGGCTACAGGGTTTTTGTTAATAGAAAACACTCACACACCTCTAGGGGGGAGAAATTAAAGCACATACTTCTTCCTCTTTGACCTTCGAACCCTTGCCATTTACATCAAACACTCACAAGGAGGGAAGGCTAAATTAATAATCTGTGATAGCTCCCTCTCTAACAAGGCTCACTTTAAACATGGCATTTTCTCCTCAAACTGATGAGTTTCCATCTTCTCAGAAGATGTATGTGCCCTTAAGACATCTGAGGGGCGGCAGTGCACTTTGTGGGAAGTGCAGTGCTTTGCTAACACTGTGTTCTCCATTCGGCGAGTTTCAAAAATACTCTGTCTTTCAAGAACAATTACAAAGTGGTTGCACAAAGACTGAGTGACTTGGCTTCTGAGCCTCAATTTCTTTGTCTGTAAAATGGGGAGTACTAGCTACCTCAAAGGACTGTGGTGAACATCAAATAAAAGCATGTACATCGGAGTGTTTTGTATTGTGCTTTTCAGATTTAATCTGTTATACTCGGGGTGTCCGCAAATGGTAATGGGAATATAGGTGCAGAGTAATATTTTCTCTTTTATTTATTTAAAAAACTTAAAAAAAATGAAGTATAATTGATTTACAGTGTTTTAGGTGTATAGCAAAGTGATTCAGTTATACACACACACACACACACGCACACATATATATTCTTTTTCAGATTCTTTTCCATTATAGGTTATTACGAGATATTGAATGTATTTCCCTGCGCTATACAGTAGGTCCTTGTTTATTTTATATATAGTAGTGTGTATCTGTTGATCCCATATTCCCAGTTTATCCCTCCCCACAGTATTTTTTCTTTTAAAATGTAGGATCGAGAGCTCCTGCCCATTAATTTTCAGTAAACCTTCAACCCTTTGAGGTCCTTATGTAAAAGTAAAAGATGAAATCTAGAAAACTTTGCTTAGAGATCTTTAAAACAGTAAATAATCAAACTTATAGTCCGTAGAGGCCAGTGTGATATGACTATAATGCTAATAATGCCTTCAATTTATTACCCTGCTTCAGGGCTTGGGCAGGGGTTGCTTTCAAATGGTCCAGACTATAAACGTGCAGTCCATGAATGTCAAAATCCTCTATACAGAACCCAAAGCAGTGGGAAATGAGGTTCCTTTCTTCAAAGACTGCCCCCTCTTTTAAAAGAAATTATTAATAAAAATGAACGGTGAGACACTAGCTTTGTTGTATTGAAATCATATACTCTCTTTGATTTCCTTAAAAGATGTTTCCTTAGTGTTCTTGCTTGACTAAAAGTGGTTTGAAACTCCAGAACTCTCATATTTCTCCATGGGTTTAAAAAGAGTGGGACAGTTTTTTTAGAAGTTCAAGATAAAAAATGAAAAATTTTTTCATCTGGGTAGGATTTTTTACTTGGGAGAAAGAGGAGGGTTGAAGAAGATATTCTATAGCTGCAGTATAAACAGCCTGTATTGGGTTTTTTTTTTTTTTTTTTTTTTTCCTTTTGGGCCGTGCTCTACGGCCTGTGGGATCTTAGTTCCCCTACCAGGGATCGAACCCGCGTCCCCTTAATTGGAAGCGTGGAGTCTTAACCACTGGACCACCAGGGAAGTCCCTGAGGGGATGTTTTATCTTTAGTGAAAGCCACTGGAAATCTTTGTTGCTTGAGGAGTAAGGGCATTTTTATAACTTGAGAAACATGTAGGGAAGGATAACCTTTATTCTGATAGCATGGAGTTGGGTTCTCCATTATTTTCTTAGAACAGGCTTTAGACCAGCGACTCTGGCCTCCATGTCCCCTTTCCCAGCCTTTATCCATGGGTCCATACGAGGCCTCTAGACAACACTAAGTGGACTCTGGCTGCAGGTCCCCCCAGGCTCATCTCACAGGAAGGAGTTTTCCTGCTCATCGCAGGAGGTAACTTTCCCCTGTCTGAAATCCTTCTCACACAGGAACAGTAGGCTTCCTTTTATGGAGTACTCACTGTTTCTTTAGGGTTAACAGGAGTGTAGAAGACAGCACTCTGCTGGGACTTTCAGGGTGTGCCGTGCAGTTTTCTGCTGGAACGAATACCATCCTCAGTGCATGTTTTGTTAGCCATGTGCGAGGCTGATGAGTCATGGAAGGCATGGGGTGAAGAGAACACTGGGTTTATCCTTGGGGACTCAGCTCTGGCATTGCCTTCTCTAGAAAGTGGTCTGTTTTCTTACAATTATATTTGGGTTGAGTACTGCCCCGACGTGACCCCTTCAAACTCTGTACTTGCCCTTGGGTGCTACATATGTGTAGGAACTAAGTCTGTTCTCCCTGAATCCTCAATACCTTGCAGAGTGCCCAGAATAAGAGTAGGCCTTCAGTAAAAGCTGAATGAATGGGGGCTGATAATTATGTGTCAATGTCAGTTCATTTTTGTAACAAATGCACCACTCTGGTGGGGAATGTTGATAATGGGGGAGGCTGTGCATGTGTGGGGCAGGGGGTATATGAGAAATCGCTGTACCTCCCACTCAATGTTGCTGTGAACCTTAAACTTAAAAAAAAAAAAAAGTCTATTAAGAAAATAAGAACACCTGTATCTGAGTGGTAAGAAAATGACCATGTTCATTTTTGTGACAGCTAACATATATTGAGTGCTACTGTGTGCCAGGCATTGGGCCAAGTGCTTTTTACATGTATTACTTCATTGAATTCTCACGTTAAATCTTGTGTTTTTCCAACTTTGCAAAATTTCTACAATAAATATATTACTTCTCAAAAAAAAAAAAAAAAGCTGAATGAATGAATTTGGAAGTAAAGACCCAGGGCTCCACCTTAATCTCTCTGGGTCTGTTTCTTTATAACATGGGAGTAAATAATACTTCACAGAGCTGTTAGGTCAAATGAGCTGTCTCTAAAATCTCTTTGTGAATTATTAAATAATTAACATATTATAGAAGTTCTTTCTTGTGGGAAAGATTTGTTTTATCTTTTTATATATCTAGATAAATAAAAGGACATTCCACTTATTACTACGGGTGGACTTGTTCTTTGTATAACAATTTCATTCTCCTCCAAGAAGTAATTATGAAGAAATAATGAGGTGAAAAACTTATTCATTCATTAAGCCAGTGATGGCCCATGAGTGGTTTAATAACTTAAATATATAGCTGGACACCTCACTTATAATGTTATATATTCTGTGAAAATGTATCATAAGTTTTATAGGAACATTACTTATTACATTTATACTTGCTACTTCCAAAGATTTGAGGAGCACTTTGAAGAGTACAGATTACTGGAATCGTTATACCTGTCTTCTGACTTATACATAGGGAGGAATACTTTGAATGTGTTACGGCCCACAGCTGGAAAATATGAGAATGCAAGTGTAAGAAAGGCATTGTGTGGATGCCAGCCAGCTCGACCCTGGAGCTGCAGCAGTCTTGTTGGGTGGTTTTGTCTATACCTTCTTTTCCCCTGGGAATTACCGAGGGGGAGGCCCCCCCGCCACTAACTTTAAGTATTCCCTTCTCTCTGACACACACACCTTTTCTCCTCCCTGCAGTGGGTTTAAACACATTTTGTGGGTGCTGATTTCGTGAGCTTGTGGTCCTCATAATCTCCTTACAGAAGTGTATGCATAGTAAGAGGCCGTATTTAATAGACTCGGCTGCCTCTGTGAAAGAATGCTTTGTGGAAGAGAGCCTTTGTGTATTTCTCCATCTCTCAGTGGTTCCTGGGGCACTTCCCAAGTCTCCCTGACTCCCAGTGGTGGGGCTGGAAAGGACCTACTCCAGAATAATGGGAGAGAGGGTTGGAGTGGGGGGAGGGAGGAGGCTGAGTGATGGAATGCAGAGACCCTTGGTCTCGGCACTCCAGAGCTGAGCATCTTAACATTTTCTCTTCTTCTTACCCCCAGCTGGGGGTTTTGCATTTTCAATGAGGGCCCCAGTATCCTGAGCTCTAGTGAAAGTGGATCACTTTAAGCCTGCTACAATGGTAGCTTCTTATCCTCTTAGTTAATGCTTTAGATAACTTTTCTTTTAGACCAGGTAGGGGTTTGTGAAGTGGCGCTGTAGTTCTGACTTTGCCTGGGAAGACACATGAAATTTTCTCAACTTTTCCAACTATCTTTCTTTCCCTGCTTTCTCTTCATTGAAGGGCATTTTTACATTCATGTTTGTGGACAAGTCAAGCTATATTAGTGACATATCATGAGCAGTTGTCACAGAGACGATTTACGTATAAAGGATAGCAGTTTCAAGTTCCCAAACAACAACATCCCAAAGCTATTTTGGACAAAGGATTTACACTTTCTTTATTCTTTCCATTTATTTTGTAAGCTCAACTCTAGAATTCAACCAAGTGGAAGCTGCTTTTATTCACTCCTTGTTACCTACCAGTAAAACCACAGGGATTGTGCCTGGTACTTTTTTCCTTTCCTAGCAACTTAAGGAACTGTATCTCCTAAGGATGACATTTTATTGGTAAGTATGACTTACAATAGTGCACGTTTTAAGGGCACCTTTTATATGCCAGATATTATACTAAGAGTTCTATTATAGAACTCTATTATAGTTCTATTATAAAATAGAGTTCTGTTTTGAATGTAGACAGTTACTTCAGAAAGAGTAAACTGACTTGTCCAAGTTTTGAAAGTCACAAAGTGGAAGAGGTTAGATTCAAAACCATCTCAGCTTCTGCCTGAGACTTAGGTTAATCGCAATTAATTGATTCAGCATTTAATGAATGCCTTAATATTTGCTGTCTGCATAAATCTTGTTTCTATAGAATATGGGAGTGGGTTACTGGAGAAATTGGCATTACTGTAGCTCAGTCAACAGGAAATGTTGAACAGATCCAGCGGTTGAAGACATATTTGTTTAGTTCATTCCTCTGTCTCAAGTAGGCATGTATGGGAACCCCCCCCCCCGCCCCCCACCGCCGGCTGCCACCCATTCCTGGAGAGAATAGAATATATATAGAAATAATTTGAAAACTGGAAATGGATGCAAATGTAAAGTGTTATTGTCATCATCATTAGGAAAAAGAGAAAAGGAAAGGGAACTTGAGAACACAATGCCAAATTCTAGTCTCAGACATAGTATACAGTGTCTATCCTGTATTCTGGAATTCCTTCCTAATGTGTTAGGAAAAGTTCTCTTGTGTAATCTTAAATTTATTTCTTCTTGGCCTTCTCTGTTGTCACTATACATAGTCTCTTCATATACTTGAAAGACTGTTAAGTTCTCTATTATCTTCCAAATGATTACCATACAAAAGGGTGTGTCCTGTGCACTTGATCTCTAGGACCTGGACTGAGGTTGGTAGAAGGACTTTGTCCCTCAGTTGTTGACTGGGAGAGAGATGGAAAGATACCCTTGGACAGAAAGAGGCAATAGTTTCCATTTTATTTGACTCAGACATAAGACAATTAGCTTTTTTGGGGGGGGGGACCCATTTTGAACCTAAGTTGCTGTAAGTTTGCAAAGATCCCCTAACACTGATGTCCTCAGATTTCTTCATCTTGGCTTAGTTTTCTTTCCCTTCTTTTTCCATAAGCTTATTGCTGGGTCTCCATCATCTCCATTTCTTCCTAGGTTTTTCTTTCATGTGGAAATAGAACAAAAGTTGGAATACCTAAACAAATTTAAAAAGAAAAAAACATGCATAGACTTCTCTCCCTCTTTGTTGGCTGAGACCTTGGGAGCTGTGTTTTAGTTTTACTATAAAGTATTTGAATAGCTTTGAGTGTACTGCCAAAGGCAAGAGGGCACTTAATACCTTTGCATTTTATAATGGTTTGTTTGCCAACCTGGCTGATGTCCCAGACAGTACATCCTAAAACTTGGGTGGTTGTGAAAGTGACTTAATGTTTGGTACTTGTTTGAACTACTTTAGACCTATCCTTTGAAATATGTGGGCTATTTCACTCCTGCTAATGGGCTCAAGATTCTATAAATGATGTCAGGATTTTGCAAAATTGCCTCACGTTTATACTTATTGAAAATATTTTGGCTGATATTTTAGCTTGTATTATTATCGTCATCATTATTACTTTTAGCCAGCCTAGAATCACTAAGAGGTGGTGTGCAAGGGAAATCTAGCGATCTTTGCGGTAGGAAACCATATTCTACATCTGGTGGGGCCTTGAGCTAATCGCTTAACCTCTCTGTGCTATAGTTGCCTCCTGTAATCTACTAGATACTTTCCCAGGTCTAATTTTCTAGGATTATGTGCTAGCTCAAAATTTCCCAACCTTTTGTAGCCAAAAGCATCACATTTAGGTGCTTGTCATACTTGAAAATTACAGCTTGCAAAATTCCCTGACTTTGGGTGAAAATGGAGTGGACCATAGTATAAATCCTTGTTCCTACTTTAACAAGGATCTTAATCGTGGAGGTGGTGTAGTGGGAATTGAGAATGAGTCTATTAGAGAGATGAAGTGAGTCAGTCTCTTCCAGCTGAGCCAAACTGGGAAAGCTTTATGTATGGGTACGTTTTCGGGTCAAAGAAATCATATGACATGGACTACCTTCCTATGGGATAGTTGTGCATGGAAGCCCAATTTCCTCAAAACCTAGATTTTCCTTAGAAGTTGCCTCAAAACGGGGAGAAAAAAAAAAGCTTTGCCTAAGTGGTTTCCTGTCTTTAAGGTTTCCATGGAGAGAGCATTTTCAAGATTAAAGGACTCTAGCTGTCATTTTTAACCTGAGGGGTCTTAAGATTTATGTTTCAAAGCAGGGTGGAAATTTACTTTTAGTTGTGTTCCCTGCCCCCCCAAATCATGTGTGTGTTTAGGCAGACTTACTTTTTCTTCCAAAATGCTGAGTCTAGGAGTAATCAGCCCATGGCTACTGATTAGTTATTAGCTTTGCAGTAAAGAGAGAAAGAAAGAATCTGATTTTACAGTGCCTCTATCCTCACAAAGATAGCTGAGCTTTTTTCTTTCTGTTGGCTATAATGCTGCAGGGCCTTGGCCAGCAGCAGTCCTTTGATAGTCCCTTCATGTGGCCAACATTTTCTTAGCCCCTACTATGTGCTCCCATAGTGCCTTGGGAGGCCCTGGGGTAGACATAGAAAAGGACACAGGCCCTGCATCTGCTTACTGTGTTAGTGGGCTGGGCAAAATCTAAGAGTTCTTCCTAGTTGTGAGTTTTCACTTCCATAATTCTAGCCAGCAGTGGTTGGCAAGGACAATAGGGAAGGGCAGGGAAGGAAACCTTCAGCCAGGAAAAACAAGGAGGCTTCAGAATCTGGTGAAATTAATGTGACGGTTATGAGAACTGAGGCTATTTGGAATCATATAGTTTGGGGAAAAAAATACCTGGAAAAGAACCTGGAGTCAGCAGACATTAAACCCTGACTTATTCTCCTGATTATCTGAATAGCATTCTAGTAAATGGATCAGCCCTTGGGGAGAAAATAATCAAAATAACAATAGGATGTACAGGGACAGCAAAAAGGGGTAGGAGGAATTTCCGGGGGCCAAGGGTGAGCACAGACTAGATTTCAAACCCTTTGACAGACCTTCAGGCATTCTAATTTTCTGTAGAAAACCTTCCTCGATTCTTCTAACCCTGGGGAGATATACCCCTAAACAAGACATGCTCAAAGAGCTACCTAATAGACAATTAGACCAGCGGTTAGGTATAGTATGGAGAGGGCTACCAGAGAAAGCAGAAGGGTCTCCCAATAGCATCTAGACATTGACTAGCGCAAGCTTTCAACTGACGTAAGTACAGGACCACATACGGTGCCTGGCAAAACACTGTGGTTCATACACGGGAGCTATTCATTTCTCCTCTTTATTTTCTCACCCTTTGAAATGGGAACACTTTGTTTCATAAGACATTCAGTTTAAATATGTATTTGATTATATTATATTACAGTAATACTCTATATTTCTTTTCATTGTCTTCCTGAGATTTCAGAAGTTACCAAATCTTTATTTTTGTGTGGAAAGGTGCCTTCAAAGTTAATTTCCTCCTTTTAAAGAAGGGGAATCTGAAGCTTGGAGAAATGTGGCTTCTTGCCCGCATTTGCTCAGATCACGGGGTCTAGATTAAAAGCCCTTTCTCCTGACTTTTGATCCAGTGGCACTTTAACCACAATATACCACTTCTTAGTATGTGAAATGTGAAGCAAGATGGATTTCCAGGCCTCGCCTTCTTTGTTCTCAAGTTTTGCCTGCAGAGTTAATTACTTGATTTCAAATATTTTCTTGGCCCTCTGATCCCTTATCTCAACTGTGAGGACTGGGAGCTACAGCTCAATTGTCTAGTGTGTCATATATTCTTGAATAAGGTGTTGACTACCGTGCTAGGCTGACTTAAGAAAGAACAATAATGGTTTATGTGAATGTACATTGAATATTCCACTCTCTTTGCAATTTATAGAATGGAGGAGTACCTTAAAAAGCATGAATTATTTCAGTCTCATTTTACCCAGCCTTCATAGGCTTATTAAATAGGACTCACTCCCCAATCCCTTTGAGGTACACATTCCTGGAAGTAGTACTGACCATCTCAGGACTGGACAGCATCCTAATCCGCCGACCCCAGCATCCGGTATTGGCCATCTCCAGGTGTCTTAAATGTCTCTTGAAGTCATTACAAGCCTCCTGACAGGGGTTTTACCAGCTGCCTTTTGTACAACTGCTGGTCAGTTTTCCCAAACTGGGTGATGTTGATGATGTCAAAAGACTTAACCAGTCCTTTGTTTTGGGCTGATTCTGATCAATTTTCTTGACCATTGCCTTAAAGGCATCTAAGCCTCCATAAAATTGCATTTTAACAACCTGAATGACACTCTTCCTTAGTCAGTTGCCATCTCGTGAAAACAATTGGTGTGAACACAATATAAATGACAGGAACTCAATGGCAGAAGAGAAGCCACAGAGCAATATGCCCTGCACGGTGCTGCACAAGCAAGCAACTCTAGAGAGCCCGGTAACGCTCCACATGAGAGCTTAGAGTGAGGCTCTTGGTCAGGAGAGGGTAACACTTGGAGGTTTTATTCTGGGCTCCACAGAGTTTAGGGAGCCCATGAACTTGATGAGAAAAAAATTATAACGCAAATCACTAATGGAAATTTAGCATTTCTCTTCATTGCGATGTAAACAAGTCCTAATAGTATTTAGCAGTACCTGGGGCTTTGTCATGAAAACAAATCAAAGATATTCCATAACTTGTTGTAAATATCACAGATAACTTGAAATAACATGATCTTCACTACTTTGAAATTACAGTAGTTGGTAGATTACAGCTGCTAGATCTTGTTGATGAATGTGTTATTTATAGACGCATACGTTGCTGTATCATCAGTTAAAAACCATTTTAGAGTTGGTGTTCTTGACAGTCTTGTGTTTTTATTTTATGCATTTCAACACATGATTCTGAGAAGAGGTTCACAGTTCACTGCACTGTCCCAGGGCTCCGTGACACATAAAAAAGCTAAGCCTATTCTAGGCCAGGGATTCTTAGGTAGTGAACAAATCCCTTCATCTCAGTGATACATATTTCTTGTTTAGTTAATGTCTTCTGGGAGTTGATGTGGCTTTCCTCTATCTTGAGACCTTAGCATCTCAAACTTGTGACTTCCAGGCTTTTGTTGGGTGATGACACAGGTCACTTTTAAAAATACATACCAGTCATATTTTGGGGGGCATTAATTCTCAAATAGGATATGAAAGAATTCATTAATGATCATGTTCCTCAAGGAGGGGTGCCAATGCAGTGAAGGTCATGGTCAGGAATCCAGAGTAGTTCTCTCCACTCCTTTTCTCTTTGGTGGCAGTTGCATAACCGTTCACATTTGAGTTCCTTGTAAGAAAGGCAGCTGTTAAAATGTGTAAGCTTCCAGCACCTTAGAACCCTCCCAAGATACTCCCTTTCTTCATATTGACATACTTGTAATACTGGTAGTAACAGCTTTGAAATGCTCCAACAATGCCTTTAAGGGGTGGAATCCCACATCAGTATCTAGCCTGGCAGCTCCCCTGTTTTGACTTGAGTTTCAAAATCCATTGAGTTTCTTCTCTTTCACTGGTATGAATGATGCCATCTTGAAATCCAGGTGTACACCTGCTCTCACAAGTCACTTCTGGTCAAAGCCCATTGGCCACAGTTGGTCACATGACCCCACCTAACTGCAAAGGAGCTGTGTATGTGGGAGAGCACTTGGGCTGTCCAGTAAGCAGCATACATCTGTTTCTCAGTGGTACACTTTTCATTGGCCAAAAGGGTTCAATCAACCTTGTATCTTCAACATTGAAGCTACCTAATAAACATCTACATTCTAAATAGTATCCTTGATTGGACATGTGAACAAACTAAACAAAACCCAGAATTGAAATTTCATAAAACCTAATATAGAAGTTCATATACTAATTACAAATAACCTATTCCTATGTAAATAGAGTTAGACTTCTATAATTGAGCTACTGCTTACAAATTAAGATTATCTCTTTCCTCCCCCTCCATTATGATAAATAATGTAGAAAGTGCAATGAGCCCACTACCATTGCATTTTCTAGGGGAAAGAAATTAAAAGAAAAATAGTAAGTTAAGACCAGAATATAAAAATGGTCTGTCTTGATACACTGACTGTATTTCTTGCATTTCTTAGAAGAAGAGGTTGTAACCTCTTCTACCAGCTCCATCTTTATTTTATGTACTGTTTCTCTTGGGATAAAACCGACTTCACTCATCATGACCAGAGGCCTTTAAGTCTGGTTGGTAGCTGTATTCTTGGATTTATTTTAGCCTAGGCTCACTACCTCTTTGAACTGATTTATGCCTTTTTGTGTTGATGCCTTTAGCAGTTAACTTTATATTTTGACTAGTTTTTCTGTAAGAAAATACTATCGGAATGGCTTCTAGAAGTGACTTCTAATTCTGGCAAAAATTACCTCTGGTGAAATTATTTCTATTTGTGGTGTTTTGGGCACATAAAGACCAAAGCATGATAAGTATAATATAAATAAAGACTTTAAAAGATTGCCTGTCAGTACTATTCTCTTAAATCAGGGACTTTCTCCTCGAACGCTGTAGAAAGATGAATATTCTACTATCCTCAAAGGCTGATGAAAAAGAAATAGCAATGATTTCCAGTTAGAAATTATCAGCTTCATCTTATTTTTAATAAAACGGAGCCAGTCTCTTAGGGGCATAAATGTAGATTTTGAAAGAGGAACTGGGCAGCATGTATGAAGCAACTAGGAGAGAAGTTGTGGACAAGCTTGGCCTAGATGGCTCTTTGCTGGTACTGATTAAATAAACTCAGTGACTTAATGACAAAGCAAAGGTCTAGAACTCATGTGTCATTGCTGAAAGATGTCCTTTTTTCTTCTCTATAGAAATTGTCCAAATAGCAAGTGGGATGTAAGTAACATAAGGCTTAGCTTACTTTAATAATATTTAAAGTTAGTTTGTTTGTATAACAACCTCAACAGGACAGAGAGTATTGCAAGTGGGCTCCTTTCCCACAGTGGAGCTGTGAACTTATCCTGTAATGTACACTTCATAGCTGTCTTACTTGAGCAAATCCTCCTGAGTCCTAAAATTGATTTGTTGTATTGCTTCCACGTTTTTTGCCAACAGTTATTTAGACAAAGCTGAAACACATTAAACACCGGTTGAGTTCCCCATTGTCCTGTCTGGCACTCTGTTTCCATCCACAGTGTTCACTGGTGTACATTAAATCACTAAGGGGCTCATTATTACTGAATTCCAGCCAGGACTTCATTTCCTAAACACATGTGCTTGCCTGGTATTGCTTGTAGGCCTTAAGCTCTACTTTTCCCTCGTGTGTGTGAGCACGCGCACATGTTTTTTTGCAGAGAATAGATAAAGCAAGAAATCTTTTTAGATTATATTACAATTTTTGTTTCTGTTATACATTCCCTTATGTTGAGGGGATTTTAGGCTGAAGAGGAGAATGCCAGCTCTGTCTAGTGAATGTCAAAATTGGGGCAAAGCAGAATAAGTGAGGAGAAGTGAAGGTTTGTTGGAAGTGGAAGAGAATGAACAAAGTTCACTACAGTTAAAACCACTTAACCTATAGTTACTTTTCCCAGACCCAAGTGAGAGCCTTAAAACTGGCCACTGAATTATGGAAACGGAACTGAAAAAGGCTTTGGTTCATTGCATTCTGTCAAAGTACTTTTCCTTTCCCATTTTGGGTGCACTGATCTCCCCATATTTCTTGGTGTTGGTGGGAAGACTTGGTCAAAAATGGTAATTACTTTTTTTATTTAGTTGCATGCTCTTCAAAAGGCAACAGCAAGTATTCATTAATTTCCATCTGATAGAGCTGAACTTTTTTTGTGGCTAAACAATTGAAACAGGAAATGACCCGAGATACAGTTTCCATGACACCCTGTCACTTGGATCCAGTTTTCCAGAAGATGAAAGACCAAAGCCGGCTTTTGATAGTGAGTAACTAATTGGACTGGCTGATAGTGGGAGTTTTTTAATGTGAAAAATAAAGGAGAAAAAACTGGAACAGCTGTGTTTTGGTACAGTTGTCTAATCCCCAGATAAAACACTCCAAGGACATTGAAATTGAATAGTGCCTTTAGTTAAGGGGAAAAATCTAAAATCTGTCAAAGCACTGGTTTACTTTAGAGGAAATACAGAATATATTTGTGTGGAAAAGCATAAAATAACAAAAGAAGAGAAATTTTACAGAGCCAAGATACTAAGTGGTGCCTTTTAGAAATCATCTTTGTTGATGCAGAGTATGATTTCATATTTTTAAGATGTCTTCATGTACTCTTGCAGGTGAAAAAAGAGGTTACCTGCTGGATTAACTTTTTCAGTTCACATTTTTTTTTTTCTTAATTTTAATCTATTTGGAATTTTTTTTTTAATTTTTATTTATTTATTTAATTATTTATGGCTGTGTTGGGTCTTCGTTTCGGCGTGAGGGCTTTCTCTAGTTGCGGCAAGTGGCGGCCACTCTTCATCGCGGTGCGCGGGCCTCTCTCTATCGCAGCCTCTCTTGTTGCGGAGCACAGGCTCCAGACGCGCAGGCTCAGTAATTGTGGCTCACGGGCCTAGTTGCTCCGCGGCATGTGGGATCTTCCCAGACCAGGGCTCGAACCCGTGTCCCCTGCATTGGCAGGCAGATTCTCAACCACTGCGCCACCAGGGAAGCCCTCAGTTCACATTTTTAAACATACTTTCGAGTAGAGTAGTAGTTAGAGCTGATGAATTTTGTTGGGAGGACCAAAAATATCTGTAACTTATGTTAAACAAATTGAGATATTGAGTTAGAAATGTTATTGGCCAGTCCCCCCTATACACATAAAATTAGGTTTCAATGGTATTTTGCAGCTGAAGAGCTTCTCTGGAGAATCCAATGTGAATAATTCAGGGGTTTGTTGGACTAATAGGTAAAATTTCCTGTATACTATTGGGAAGATCATTGGTTGGGAGATTTAGGTACTAACTTCTGGCCTTGCCAGCCATCCCCCCAGTGACCTGAACCTCTCTTGGACTCTTTCCCTTTCTCCTGTAAATGAAGAGTTTGGAGGTAGTCCTTATAGCTCTGTCATTCTGTGTAGGCCAAGTTTAGACTACTCCCCAAACAGAGGTAACAGTGTTGAGCATAACAGAAATGCATATGGAAAGGTTAAAATGAAAAGATGGAGAACTATTTTACCTAAGAGGCTCTGCATCTTATCACAGGAAACATGGTATCCATGAGAACTGCTTTCTTATATTTGAATCTTGAGGAACGTGGTCTTTGAGTTAATGAAGTTTCTAGTAATCCTACCTCTGTCAGTGTTTTACAGCCTTTGGATTTACTTGTTGGGCTTAATCCTTTCATTCTGTGTATAGGTGCCTCTCCTTGGTTTCATTTTTCTTTCCCTAAGCAGGAGGGTAAAAACAGATGTTAACACTGAAACACGACTATATTTAAGGAGGCAGGGTATGGTAGTAGGAACCTCCACCCACCACCATCCCCCATTTATAACCCCTAGCCCAGTGCCTGTCCCACAGAAGACACCCATTAGACGTTTGGATGGACTGTGAAGACAAAGTGAGATGAGGTGCACCAGGAGCGCACAGTAGCTGTTTAGTAAATGGAAGTAGCTCTTATTTATGGTTTCATTTCTATGACTTGATATTGAGGCCGTTGGTCCCAGAAAGCAACTCTTGACACCAAGACTGCTAACTTTTTTTCTGAAAGAAATGTTCATCCAGAAGAGCATTTCTATTCTGATTGTAGGTCAGATTTCTTCTAGACCTGCGTCTTAACTTGTTGTGAACCCAGAGCTCACTTTTTATGACACCACTCAATTTTAAGCTCTGGGTGCCCATGCGAGAATAGCCCTTTGTCTTCTCCGGGTCATCTTCCCTAGAGCAGGGGGAAGGGACAAATTACTGGACAGTCAAGAGCCACTGGTGAGCCCGAGGGCAGGTACTCGAGGGCGGGGGGTGGGTACTGCCCCCAGCAGTACAGCCAGGACGGCGGCACCAGCCTGACACCCTTTCCCGGACCGCACGGAAAACGTCTCCTGTCCTCTCTTCCCGAAAGCAGGAGGCTGCTGCCTCCTTTTCCCGTGGGCTGCTGGTAAAATCCAACTCGAGAAATAAAAGCTGTCCGTACTGTTGCTCTTCTCGTAACCCGTGACGTCGGCGGGGTCTGGAGGGCAGGGTTCGGGAGAGGGCCCCTTCAGCTGCCTTGGTGGCTGACCCAGAAACGCGGCTGTCCTGGGCCGCTGTGAGCCAGGCAAGGCTCTCTGTTGGCTTGGAAGCCTTACCAGGTGCAGAAAATCGCTGCCTGCGAGACCGACCGCCCCCCTCTCCTCCTCCTCCTCCTCCCCTTCCCCCGCCGCCCCGTGGCCCTTGCCTTGCCCCCGGCTGCCCAGCCCCCAGGCCGCGCCCCCCTGACCGCGCCCCGCCCCCGTCGCTTGCCACCCTGGCCTCGTCCAGCCCCTGTCCCCGCTTTTACGCAGGCCCCACCTCTCCCCCGGCCGCGCTCGCAGGTCTCGGTCGCCCCAGTACCCCGGCCTTCCGCCCCCTCCTCCCCATCCCCCTGCCGCGGCTTCCCGGTGGGCCGCCCAGGAGCCCAGTCCAATGTTCCAGCTCTTTGTTCCCTCCCTTGGGCATTGTGTAGCAGCTCCACTCGGCCGTCCAGCTCCTTTCTCCCCTCGAACGCTCTGCCCTTTGTGGTCCACGCGGAACCCTCGCTGACCCCCATCCTGCTCCTGGGGATCCAGGAACGGTGCCCAGCCCACCCCGGGGCTGCTCCTCAGGGTGGCGGCGACCTGGGCCGTCACCTCCTCTTCTGCCGCCAGCAATCTCCGCCACTCCTACCCGCTTTGGGCTGCGTTTTACTTTTTAAACCAAGGTTACTGAGGGAGTACCGAAAAAAACAGGCGCTTTTTTAAGTGGGAGAGGATTTTCCACGCAAAACACGACGGTGAATTGCACTGCCGGATAATTGCGGCCCTTCACTGGTGTGTCATTATTTTATTCGCGCCTATTTAAGTGCCAGGTGGCAGTGATTCTCTGGCTGAGAAACAGGCCAAGAAGGAACCAACGATCTGCTTCACCTGTCTGAACTGAACTGCCGCCCTACACATTGATTTAGCATTTAATGAGTACTTAACGCTGTGCTTGGTGCTGTGCTGGGCTCTAAGAATAAAAAAAGAAAAAAATTACAGAGGCCAAAGTTTCTCATGGATGCAGACGGGTAATGTACATGTCATTTATTGAGCACTTACCAAATACTCTCACCTGCATATCTTATGGAATCCTCACCACGATTGCTACTAGGTAGATATTCCAATGGACCCTCTAATGACGGTTAATGAGTGGAAGAGCCAGTATTTAAACCCAGGTACTCTTAACCACTACACCAAACAAGACTCATACAGTGAGGCAATGTACTGAGTGCTTCTGATGTATCAGGCAGCGTTCTAAACCGTTTATGTATATTAATTTGTGTAATCTTCCCAACCACCAATGAGGTGTAAGTGCTATTATTATTTTAATACAGAAAAGGACATGGTGGGGCAAAGATGAAATAACTTTACTCGGGGCCACTTGCTAATGACAGCAGAGCTAGAAGTCAAAGCCAGGCAGGGTGTAAATGGGTATAGTGGGAGGAAATGGTATTTTCTACTGGGAGGAGGGTGATGTGTGAAGAGAGATTCAGAAGGAAGGTGACCCTTATGCTTTGAGAGTCTGGTGCATCTTGCGTATCATGGTTGTGTTCCTGCCAGTACACACTGCACCTGTTTATAGAAGCTCAGCAGGTACCCAGAAAATGTTTTAAAAGTGGAGATAGAACTTCAATTTACCTGATTAAATACTTCAGATTGCCCGTTCTTTGTGGGAGTAGCTTCCTTTATTAGAACATATATTTTTTTGTTGCTGGTTCTTTGTTTTTTGGCCTCTCTGTGTGGCTTGTGAGATCTTAGTCCCGGACCAGGGATGAAAGCCGGGAATCCTAACCACTGGACCGCCAGGGGATTCCCTAGAGCATGTTTTTTGTTGGAGCGATTAGGAAAGTTACAGTTCAAAAGTGGTTGAAAACCATTGATAGGAGCTAAATTTGCTTTTCAGTTCTTTTGAGGACCGTTTGTTAGGCACGGATTTCAACTTATTCATCTATAAAATGGGATTAATAATAACTACCGTCTCGTCTTGTGAGCTCTCAGTATTACTTTAAGATCCTAGGCAGAAAGGTATTGGAAGCTCATTACTTGTAAATTAGTATATCATGCATCCTGCTTTGGAGGTTGCTCCTGATCTGCTAGGAGCAAACAGGAACAGACTTTGGGGGTCAAACCTTCCCTAAATTTCTCCAGCCAGAAACAGTTCCTTTCACTCTACTCTTTGTGCCTCTATTATAGCACTTACCGTGCACTTCTGCCCACCCCACTAGACTAGGTGCTCCTTGAGCCAGGCACTGCCCTGTTCATCTTTGCTTCTGAGTTTGAAACTACATGCAGCACAGGCTGATTGCATCAAACTAATGGGCCGCCTGGTTAATAATGTTTAGATGAAAAGTGATGTTTTTAGGTTTTTTGCTATTCCTTTACTCTGGGGTAGAAAAGAAGCATCTTGCATCGACATGGGGAGAGCATTGGCTCAAAGGCCTCTGGGGAAGAGGTGGGGCAAGAGAATGGGGGAACTGGAGTAGGGACCTGCTGACAGCCCAGGAGATAAAGAATGTGGAAACTCAGGTTGAATTAGGAAGATGAGCCAGAAATAGACAAGAATGAGCTTTCAGGGAGCTGGGAGTGAGAATGGAACTTGAGCTCCATTAGGAAATAGCAGAGAGAAAAATAACTTCTTTTTGATATGTCGAAAATGTGATATTAAAAGGAAAGAGCGTATCTTTAGAAGTCAGAAAACTTGAGTTCGTGCCCTAGTACGTGCCTGGCCGAGTCATTTAAAGTTGGGGCCTCCATTTCTTTACAGTGGAAAATATCTTTCCAACACATTTTTGTAGGAATTATATAAGAATGCACATAGAAGCATTCTTGTAGTAAGTGTAAAGCACAACACAAACACTGGTGTGGAGGTGGGTGAGAGAGCTTCCTGCAGAAGAAAGAGAGCAGCATTTAGACGCAGAGGACTTGAGAGCACGTGGTCTTTTTTGTGACCTCAGGTTAGCAAGTTAGTCTCTCTAAGCCTCAGTTTCCTCATGTGTAAAATGAGGATAATGCCGACCTGACAGGCAAAGAACATACTCGCGCTGGGACTTTTCTAGAGAACGTGTTTCAGGGATTGGCATTAAGTGTTTGCTACTCTCTCACTTAGCTGTGTTCCTACCAACTTCACCATTGTTGCTTCTCTCACTGATCAAATAGTGGGCTAGGTAAGACAGAGGTGTGACTCACAGGGAGAATCATACTCAGTGTTCTGACCTGACACTCCCAGGTCTAACACTGATTTACCTCCACCAGACTTAAAAACAAACAAAAACCTCTGAAGCCCAAGACAAACTTCTCCAACCTGGATTAGTTACCTCCCTGGTTCTTTTTATCCTTGAAAAAGGCACTAAGCTCCCAGCCACTTGCCTTTCCTTTGGTGTCTCCCGCCATCTCCCCTCTTAAGGTTCTTCTCCCTCCATGATTGGCTGCTGTGTCTCCCATCTTTGCTGCCCAGAAGACAAGAACAAAGGGGAAAGATCTTTTCTTTTTCTTTTTCCTTTTAAGGCTGTTATTGCTAATTATAAGAGAGAAAGCAATAGAGCATCACAGAAAGACTACCCTGAGACTTTTACAGGACTCAAAATTTAATGAAGTTCGTGCTCTCTTTCTCTGTTACCTCATTCCTAACTTATGTGTGTGGATGGAAAATGCTTTCTGCTTTTATTCCTGAGGGTTGGGGCTCATCACCTCTTTGAACTGTCATTAGCAAAGGCCTTATACCTTCCTCCATTGTGGGGCCTTTCATGCTTGTGGTACCCGCCCCTTGTTGCAAGTGTGGAGTTTTCATTTTTTAGAGCTCTTCAGACTGGGTAATAACAAGTTCACGTGGCCTCAGCTCTGTCCAGGAGAGACTAATTGCAAAGCAAATCCCAGGCTGTAATAAGGAATTGTTGAAAGAATACCCTTTTTAATCCTTTCTTTGGCATCAGCCACTTACTATTAAAAGGTAGGTTTGAATCAACTAAAGACGAATAGCTTTAGTTCATTTATCTTTCTTGGCTTAAAAAAATGGGTAGGAAGGAAAAGGGTCTTAGGGTAAAACACTGAAGTTATTCAGTTATTTTATAAGGCTTTATTTTTCTTTGACCATGAAATTAGCCATAGGGTGCTTTTTAAAGTAGTGAAGTTTTGTTAAATCTCCAAGGATACAAGAAAAACAATACAATATTATATGTAAATGTGAAGATAAACTATCAGGTAGATTTTGTGAAAACATCTTTTTTGAAAAATCTAATATATAAATCCATTTTAATATTAGTGACATTTGCATCCTTTCTCAGTTTAATTAGTACTAGGAAAGATTCAGACATAGTAGAGGCAAGGATTCTCAAACAAAGACTCTTGGATGTATTTTGTGTTGCACAACTACTGTCAAGATGTTTGACTTGAGGATTACGAAGAAATGATAGGCTTCAGAAAAATACAATTTTTTTTAAAGGTTGCTGAAAAACAATCTGGATAATACATGCTCTACATACACATACAAAGTCATGTTTATGACAGAATAGTGAAGAGGGATTAGAACATTCATTTAAAAAAACCTATATTTAGGGCAAGTTAGGGTGCTTGTTAAAGCTGTTTCTTAAATTTTTACTGGGAGTCAAGAACCAGGAGTCTTGGATGGATTCTCATGCTGGCCACTTGACCAGCTGCTTGAACTTGAGCAAATCAATACCTTCTCTTATCTAAAAAGGAATGAGGAGGTATAGTAGAATCTCTCCCATGGGGTTGTGATGAAGATTCAGTGAATCTTTGAACATTTGTTGCTGTTTTGGCTACCCTGCATCTTAGACACCGTTTTTGAGGATGGACAGATGCTCCTTCTTTCTCCCTGCTCCATAAACGGCTAGGGTGATCAGACAGTTAATGTTTTAAGATGATGGAGAAGAGATTCCAGGGACAGGACAGCCGGGTGTTCATGGTGGCCTTCTAGGGAAGCTGTTTTAGTGATTTGATCTCCTTGGGGATGTTCTCAACTGTCTAACCATGCTGAGTTCCTGCCTCTTGTGTTTCTAATGTCTTTCTGACATATTCCTTTTCCCCAGTTAAAGTAATTTCTATCTTGATTTTTTTTTCCCCTGGTGGTGGTCATCATCCAACACTGTACAGTTTTCAAACTATAAAAACCAGAAATTGGCAGAGAGATTGGCCCACTGGGTTTAAGATTCAGATAAATTCAGATAATGTCAAGCGCCCTTGTAAGTCTCTCTGCAAGACTGTTGTATAATTTAAATGAGATATTGCATATTGGAGTGCTGTGGGACCCTGGAAGTTCGCATTTGTAACTTGTTATTCCTGGAGGTTCTGATGAGGGAGAAATCTGTGGGATGAATATGGCTGTGGGTATTATTTGGGATTTAGAATGTCAAAGAACGGATACAGGATTTGGAAATGGTTCTGGTCCTTGCATTGGGAGTCCAAGTTGAGCCAGAGAATGCAGGACATTTTTCTTCTGCTTATAACTATGTGGTAGGTAAAATTCACAAATATCTTGTGACTGTTCTTATTTTTAGTGTACCTGAGATCTCTACAGGCACTCCAGGACGCTAGAGCAGATAGTGAGGGTGTGATACTGCAGTAGGGAGAGTTGAGAGAACATTGCAAATGAAAAAGATTAATGTTTACTGAGCTCCTATAGATCAGGCACTATATGTTAATCTGGTTTTTTTTTTTTTTCTCATTTGATGTTACTTTATTTTATAGATGAGGAAATCCTCATTGAGAGAAAGTCTTAGTAACTTGCCCAGTATCAATTAGCGATTTGGGGGGGGATTGAGCATTTTTCAGGGCTTTTATATTTCAGAGTCCAGGCTTTTTCCATGCCCTTCAGGCTAGGATAAATGGAAAATTAAAGAAGGAAGTGGAATAAAGAAAGACTTGAGAAGAGAATAGAGGTTACCTAGGAAAATAAACAACCATTAGGTTCCAGAGATAGATTATTGAGAAATAAAAAGGGATAAGGGAATCATAAAATCGTGAGAATGGAATGGTCTCTTTATTTAAAGGAATAAAGCTCATCGCCCTCTCTAGCTGATAACTCCTGCCTTGAAGTGGTCACCCAGCCCCTTCCTGCGATAGTGGTGGGGAGCATCTTACTGAATCCCAGGACTTCTTTTGGCTCCAAGTTTACCTGTCTACCAGTAACCTCTTAGCAATTTCAAACAGTAATAAGCACTTTGAACTGATAAAGCTATGCAGCAGTGTGGTTATGAACCAGATGTCTAGAATTAAATTGCTTTGGTTTGAATCCCGGCTCCTCTGCTTACTAACTGAGGCCCTGGAAAAGTCACATACTCTCTCTAAGCCCTCATCCATACATGGGGGCCACCTCATACTGTTGTGAGGACCAAATGAGATAAAGCGTCTGGCACATAGTGAGGCTTTTGGTAAGGGTTTATAAGGAACGGATTGTTATTACTTTCCATAACTCTCTGAGGTAGAAATTATTATTCCCATTTCTCAGATCTCGGAAACTGATGGAACTTCCTGAGAGTCACAGAAAAAGCAAGTGGAAAAAGCAAGTGCCCTGAGGTTCAAGGGCAAATGACTCAACTTTTGCTCTTTTCTTCTTAACACTTCCTACCACTCCCCAACTCTGAACAGAGAGAGGGAACCACAGGCCAACTGGAATAACAGGAAAAAGAAAAAAAATACACCCAGCAGATGTGACAGTCTTGGGCTAAATTCAACACTTCCACACCTCAAATTGCTACACCTTCCTCTTTTTTTCTCCTAAAGAGGAATTTTCTTTTGAAACTGTTATTTCAGTCGTTTGCATTCTCTATTCATCAGCACATGTATTAGGTGTCACTTCATGTATTTGTTTTGAATAGCTAATGATAGTCTCTTTTCGGGAGTAGAACTTTGTTTTTCAGTATATGTATGTGGTGAACTTAACATGAGATACGGTTAAGTTTTATCTTCTACCAAGTATCTCCCAGACGCTATCATAATCAGGCCACACTATATATTTTACAAAAGATCAGATACACTTTGTTAGCTAAATGTTCATCTCTGGCCTGTGAACGTTCTTACACAAGTTCATGCCAACGAGGCACAAATTTCCATCCTTACTGTGTTCTGCTTTTCTATTATCAATTACCGTTACCAGATTCTGAGAGCCCGTCTCCAGAGTTCAAACCTTGATTCTACTGCAAGCTGGTTTGCCTTGAGTAAGCCACTTGAGACTATGTCTGCAAATTTGTAATAGGTCGTACCAGGGTTGTTCTAAGGCAGGTTTTCTCAACCTTGACGCTAATGACATTACGAGTAGTGGTGGAAAAAGCTCTGCTCTGTGCATTTTAAGATATTTAACATCTCTGGCCTCTACCCACTAGATGTCAGCAGCTCCCCCTCTCCTCCACCCCCCATCCCATTTTGATAACCAAAAATGTCAAATGTACCCTGGGAGGGGGCAAAATTGACCCCTAGTTAAGAAACACTGTTCTAAGGTAGAATGCTATATGTAAAAGCCTGTTGTAAGCTGAAGAGCTGTGAGATAACTACTAGACATTTTGTTAAATATCTACTCAAGGTAAAGCACTGTGCTAAGTGCTATGGAGAAAAGCGACTTACAATAACCATGTGTAAGTTACTGTGCCTGCTTCTGAGCAACTGTATAGAAGGAGGTGATACAAGGTAGAATTTGATAAATCTGCAAGGCTCAGTTAATATATCAAAGGCAAGGCAGCATTTGGCATTTGAGTCATACCTTAAGGGTAGAGATGTAAAGGACTCCAAGAAGAAACCAGTGCTTCGTTTCTAGTCCTTTGATAGGTTGCCAGTCAGAAAATGGACGAGTGAAGTAGGCCTTAAATGTATGTGGCAAACCACAAAGACTGTATGACCCATCTAAAGGAGACAGTTTCTTGTCAATGGAAGCCAGTTGTTGGTAGCAGGAATGTTAGTCTGGTATTGCCAGATCTTCCAGTTTTTCAAAACATGTTGAAAATCCAGATTTTTGTTAAAAGTAAAATTTCCTGAATTTTAAACATTGGCTCAAATTAAAACACCCATAACATTGTGCTGGTCAAACAAAAGACTGATGCAGGTCAGGTTAGCTTGCCAGTTTGCAGCCTCTGGTCCAGGTAATCTTTTCAGGAGGTCCCTTTTCCCATCCTTTCTCTTAAAAAAAAAAAAAACTGTTGGAGGAAAGGTTAAACTGGTAAGTTTCTTCTTACTGTATCCTATTCATTTCCACCTGTGTTTTACTTTCTCCATTTGAAACTTAGCTATCCAGATAAAGTTTAGATCTAAAGTTTTGACCTAGCTTCAGTAAAATAACATTTTTGGAAAATGTGAGCATCCTTCACTTAAGAATTCTCCAGGGTCTGCAGCTAAAAGTGAAACCTGGAACAGTTGCCAGTAAATTCCTTTTGTAGCCTTGGAAATTCAAAGTGATTTATCACTTGGTGGTAATAACTGGAGACCTCTATATACTAGAAAGAAGTTAAGGGTAAAGAGGCCAAAAATAACAAGTATAACCATATGGCTTTTTTCAAGAGGTGTCCATATGGCTATCTAGCTGAAAAGGACTCTTGCCAGCTTGACTGTGGGTTTTCTTTTCCTTCCCTTTCTTCCTTGCTTTCTCTCTTTCTTTCTTCCTTTCTTCCTTCCTTTCTTTCTTTCTTTCTTTCTTTCTTTCTTTCTTTCTTTCCCTTCTTTTCTTTCATAGCTTTACATAAAAGTATTTTAACTTTAACATTGTAAGGAAGGAATTTCTCCTTTTACTCTACATTTTGAAAAACTGAACTATGGCTGGGGAAGGAATGTTTTCGTAGGCAACAGAGCTAGATTCATAGTTGACCATAGGATTATTGATATTTACCTCTGCAGCAAAGCTATGTGATCACCCCTATTTATATTCTTTTAAGTCTCCAGAGATGGCTTAGTTTTATGATGGTATCCGAGTTCCATGTCTGACAGCCTAGCTCAGTGTGTCACCTTGATCTCAAGGACAAAGTGTGAAATACTTCATCAAATGTCTTGAAAAAATCAAGGTATATATTAGTTCATACAATTTCTACTTGTAAAGTAAATGGCATAATTTGGCCTGATTTGTTCTTACAGAGTCCTTATTTGTCCTTTGTAATTAGATTTAAATAATCTATTTTATATCTATGCTGAGAAAGAGCATGAAGTTGACTAGTTCATGGGCTGTTGAGCTCATATGTTCTTTCTTGGTCATAATGGAGATATTTTCCCCATGTTCAAGTTTTCCAGATCTCTTTGTTGGCATGTTGGTATCCATGTGATTTTTGTCACGTTACAGTTGGATTTGGGAGGAACACACACACACAACACAGAAGGGTAAAAATTAGGGCTGTACATTAATCTGAATAGTAGGAATTCTTAGACTTTTTTTCTTGTTCTCATAATGAATCCTGAAGTCTCATTAACACAAACTGTTTAACAATTTAGCAATGTCTACTCATCGTAACTGAACACTGTACCTCTAAAAAGTAATTTCTTTGGTGTATACTGTGGAAAACAGAGCCAGGGAGCTGTGGAAGTTTCACTTTCAGGTTATAATGAAAACAGAGAGGAAAAAATACAGACCCTACCACTTGGTGTGAGAGACTGAATTTAAATTACCCTGAGAGGTCTCCTCAAACCAGATGCATTTCCAGTCTGATTGGTTTGACATTTGTCTAGGACCTTTGGAATATAAGCTTAGGCAATTAAAAACGAAAATGAGTTTCTGTCCTTGCAAGTTCACAACATCTCAAAGCATTTTTTCCCCTTCTTAAATCATTTTGACTATTAGTATTTGTGGTGGTGTGGCTTCCTCAAATGAAGAGTGCTATTATGCAACAGCTGTAGTTGTGTTGCCTGAACGTATGCCAGTTCTGTTCAGATTGAGCCGCAGGGACTGCTTGTTAGTTCCCCGGCTGCCTGGGTGAGAGGGTAATGTAAAATTAATGTATGAAGAAAGGCCTGTTATCTGACACTATTGGGGGATGCAGGTGGTCTGGAGTGGTGTACAGAAATTAAACTAACATGCTGATCTGTCTGTATTTATGGAAAAGTGGCTGGGATTCATGGTGACAACTCTGGGATTCACTGATTTTAATTTAAAAATTAGGAGGACATTGAAATGTCATCCCTTCCCTTGCCTACTTCTACTTCCTAAATTAAAAGCATGTATAAACCCTGAGATTTTGAGATCCTTAAGTCTTTGGAATTTGGGGTATGCTTCATAGACGACGTGGTATAAGAGTTGGTTAATAGGATTCTCACATACAGACTACAAATATCTGAGAAAATTCTTATTTATTCAAGTAGTCATTTTCTTGTTAAGTAGCATGTAAACTAGACTGATACTGAACACTTTCAGATTAATTCTAAGCTAAGGATAATGTAACATGGGTCCTTTGTTCAGCAGTGTAGTCCCAATTCTTGATTTACCTGTCATTTTCATATTCTTTTTTTTTCTGGTGACTTGGTAATCAATTATCAATTATCTCTCCATTCTCATTTTAGCCAAAGCAGTTCATTTTGGCATTAAGTGTCCTGTGATGTCCACATATCTCTGTGGCATCATTTCTCATGTGGTTCTAGAATAGCTGGTTTGCTGACCTGCCTCATCTCTAGACTGGGAGCCTGACTACATAACAGCCCATCTTATTGCGTTTGTAATCACAACATCCAGCATGGTGCTTGGCACACACGGCGTACTTAATAAATGTTTGTTCATTCACGAACAAACTAAAGGTTCTGTAATTGAGGTGGTCAACATTGGAAAGAAGAAAGGACCAAATAATGAGCCAGATTTTTTTTTTTTTGCACTTTCATGAACAGTTCTCATTTAATCCTTAAACCAATCTTGCATGATAGGCATCATTATCCCTGTTTCATCGGTCATTATCCCTGTTTCGTCGGTTACTATCCCTGATTGATCTCAGAGCTGGTTGGGAGAATGAGTCTGGATTTGAACCCAAGTTTTCATCTTCTTGATTGTTATCTTTTAAATTTATTTTATTGAAGTATAGTTGATTTACAATGTTGTGTTAATTTCTGCTGCACAGCAAAGTAATTCAGTTATACGTATATATATACATTCTTTTTCATATTCTTTTCCATTATGGTTTATCAAAGGATACTGAATATAGTTCCCTGTACTATACAGTAGGACCTTGTTGCTTATCCATTCTGTATGTAATGGTCTGCCTCTGCTAACCCCAAACTCCCAATCCCTCCCTCTCCCTCCACCTTGGCAACCACAAGCCTGTTCTCTACATCTGTGAGTCTGTTTCTGCTTCATAGATAAGTTCATTTGTGTCGTATCACTTAAACGACACATCCGCTTGATGATTGTTCTTACCGCTATATGACAGGAGGATATCCTCTGATATAGAAATGTTTCTAGGGAAACTTTTTTGTAGAGACTTTTCTCTTGGAATTTACTAGAGCATTTTTTTTTGTGTTCCAGACCCTTCCCCTAATAAAAGCTGGTGGAGTTCCACCAAAAACAAAACTATAGACACTTATCTAGCAGAGCTGGAATGGAAAATAGAGCATTGGAGTTAACTGGAGTCAGAAAGACCTGGGTTTTCATTCTGGCTTCTCTGCTTACTAGCAGTGTGACCTTGGGCAAGTCATTCATGCCTCAGTTTTGTCATATGTAAATTGGGGGTACTATTAGTACCTGTCTCATAGATTTGTGGGGATCACAGGAGATAATGCAGGTAAAACTCTTGCTATATGTCTGAGACATTTCTTAACAAATGCTACCTGCTGTTGTTTATTAGCACATCGGTACATTTTATGCATTCATTCAGCAAATATTTGAGTGCATACTGTGTACTGGGCACTCTTTCGTCCTACCAATTCATCAGTTACCAAAACAAAAGTCCCTTCTGGCATGGAATTTCCATTCCAATTGTCTAGCAGGGGAGAGCTAGACAATAGACATAATGAATGTTGGGAAGTAAATTATATATCGTGTTGGAGAGTGGCTAATGCTATTAAGAAAGAAAGAAAGAGGGGTAAGGAGGATTAAGAGAGTTTGTAGGGGCCTCGGGTGGCCTTTGATGTTGCCATGAAATAGTGTATTCACCATGGGCCTGATTGAGAAAATGACACTTGAGCATATGACTTGAAGGATGTGAGGGAGTTTGCCATGTGGATCTCTGGGAAGAACCTGGCAGAGGGCTTAAGCTGAGGGCGAACAGCGAGGAGGCCACGGTGGCAGGAGGAGAGGACGAGGGATCACTAGGGCTTTAGAGGCCGCTGTGAGTAATGGGGAGCCATTGGGAGGTCTTTTTTTTTTTTAATTTATTTTGTCTGTGTCAGGTTGTAGTTGCGGCACGTGGGATCTTCGTTTAGGCATGTGGGATCTTTTGTTGTGGCACGGGCTCTTCTTTGTGTCGTGCCCGGGCTTCTCTCTAGTGGTGGTGTGCGGGTTTTCTCTCTCTAGTTGTGGCGCACAGGCTCCAGGGCGTGTGGGCTCAGTAGTCGTGGCTCACAGGCTTAGTTGCCCCGGGGCATGTGGGATCTTAGTTCCCCGACCAGGGATCGAACCCGCATCCCCTGCATTGGAAGGCGGATTCTTTACCACTGGACCTCCAGGGAAGTCCCCGTTGAGAGGTCTTGAGCAGAGAAGTGACATGCTCGATCATCATCGCCGTGCTGCTTCTCATCAGGAGGAGGGACCTGGGCCGTGTAGCTCCTTGCTCCTCTTTCTCCTATTAGCTTAACCTTTTACACTTTAAATGTGTGGGAAAAAGTGTATTCCACTACCCCAGGGTAGCTGCCCTGCCTACTCTATGTCATTGATTGAACTTGGCAGCCCTGTGGCTGTAATGGTTGTATTCCTTGGGAAACAAAGGAAATGATTAGATCTTAAGAGGGAAGGAAAGTAGAATCCTGTGGTAGCACAGCTTGTGATCCTCTTTGAACAGACTTGATGTCTTCCAGGCTCCCCGTACTGAACCAGGAAACCTTTGTAGAGGATCCTGGGAGGTGTTGGTTGGTTTAGTGATTTTTAAATGTTTGTATCTTCTTACAGTGAGGAGGATCCATTATGGGATAGGAGGAAGAGCTTAAGTGTAGTAATTTGTCAGCTCATGACCTATGCTTAACTTCTTTCGTCTGAGATAACAGCAGCAGACATACTTTCAACACACACGGGGATTGAAAACGTTTCTGTGCTATGTCTCCAATGAGAATCAATGACTCGTAAACCTGGCTTTCAACATCCAAGATCATCTTCCACTGTTTGATTTGTGTCCTCTTTTGCTCAACCAAGTTCATATGTAATCTGTTTTTTTAATGCCTGCACGGGAATATGGTGATATTAGGGAATGGTAGATGGGATGGAAGGGGGCTATGATGCAAAATTTAACACAGGACCTCATGGGATTGGAGTCAGCAGAGCTAGGTTCCATGCCTGGCTCTGTCAAAGCAGCTAAGTAACCGTGACATCTCTGAGTCTGAAGTTCCTCATCTCCAAAATGGATTGAGTTACATGTGCCTTTTCTACCTCGTGGAATAGGAACAAAATGAGGTATACAGATGTCACCAAGTTACTAGAATTTTGACTACAAATGTTGGGAACCACTTTTCTGGTGAAGTTATTGTTTGGGAACAGAGAGGGTGGGATGATTATTGTTTCACCTTTTGTAGAGAGTAGCATGTCAAGCGTGGGCGTTTCTCCACTGCCTCACTGGAGTTGAAGTTTTGGGCTTTCTTTCAGGTTATTTACAACCTATCGCACTCTAGAACCCTAGGATAAGGGCCTTCACTAGACCATCAACCTGTACCTTCCAACACACACCCTAACAAGACGGTCCTTTGTCTAGTGGGCCTACTAATATTTTGCTCCTCACAATACCCCATCTTTCACCCATTATGGTAATTATTTGGGGTAATTTTGGAGATAGGCATCACTTAATTGAGTTAAAGCTTTACAATTGAGGGGTGACTCATTAGCAGGAATGTGTAAAAATCTTATTAACCCTTTGTTACCCATGTGATGGTGGACTTATGGAAGAATTTGCTCAAAAGTCTCAGAGACTCAAGTAGCTTCTTGGCCTGATTGATAAACTTTTTGCCTTCAGCAATGGAAATGTGGGAAAATTCCAGATGCTAAATAATCTGGGGCCAATAGGTTGAGGCAATGGAACCTTTTGTTTGAGGCACAGCCAGAAATTGCTAGGAGAGTCACATCAGGTACCCTAAGGAGGTCTGATTTCAGAAATGGAAACGTGTGCAGCACCTTAGAAAAATTATTCATCTGCTCCAGGCCTCAGTTTCCTTATCTCTAAAATGAAAGGATTGACTAACTTGGTATTAGAGAACTAACTCATTATTTCTAATACTTTTAAAACACCGACCAAACTATTTAAGTTTGAATTGACTTGTTTTTCCTTCCAGCAAAAAGTTATCAGTGACTGGGATGAATTGGGAGATTGGGATTGACATATATACACTAATATGTATAAAATAGTTAACTAATAAGAACCTGCTGTATTAAAAAAATAATAAAATAAAATTCAAAAATAAAGTTATCAGTGACTGCCCATTAACCATTAATCAGATCCTTTGAACAGCTTGAGTTAACCAGAGTTAGTATAATACTAAGTTGGTACAATTCCAGGGCAAACCAAAAAACTCCATGTTTTAGCTCATCTTATGACAGGCAGATTTTGACTTTTTTTTTTTTTCCAAACGGCTCTCAATCATTGCCACCTGTTGTAAACTGACCTAAGCCAATTTGGTTATGCACAACTCCTAGGGTTTTGCGGGGGTTGATTTTGATAGCAGCCAAATTACTTGAGGTGAGTGAGGTTTAGCTACTATCCCACAACCTTGCCACCTGGTTGTAACTAGAGCAAGTCCGAGACGCGATTCTGCCGTGCGTACAGACGTTGATTAACAGCCAGACGTCAGCCAGCAGGCACAAGATAGTTCCTGCAGAATCACTCTGTATGCTTGATAAAGTCCCAGCTCTCTTCCTTTAGTTGCTGTGATCGCCACCTTGCATGAAAACTGCACTCCTAGACCTGACGGCATTCCAGAGGAGCATTCTCTTTTCCTTAATAGTCAGCACGAAGCAACTGGCAGTCTTCCAACTGTAGCTGGACGTGAGGGCATTTAGGGAACAAGCCTATCAAGGCTGCATTCTTGGTCGTGCAAGGGTAGGGGTTGCTCTAAAATATTTTAGCCATTCCTTGTAACTTGAATATATCCTTCATTTCACCAGTGAGGGCCCATTTCTGACATTTACAATGTCTGTTCATAAGCCACTCATTTCATCCCTCCCAGCTCAGTCTACCCCTGACATTCACTCTGCTAATTGCCAAAGGGTCTGGTGCTGATTAATATGGATAACGGAAGCATTTGCGGTGCCTTGTTTTGGAGTATAGCCTTCATGATTAGAACACGAGTTGCCTACCCCTGGAGAGGGCCTTCCTGAATATAATGCCAACTGCCTTTGAGTTGTAGTTGAACCTAATTAACTCACAGGTGATATCGCATTACCTGTACTGAATTATTGCTAAGTGGGCATCTTAACACTGTCTTTAGAACCCCATGGTGGAAACCACTGTTGTTAATGGCACTCTGTAGCAGTTAGACTTTGAAATGATTTGTCAGGATTCCTTTGTTCAAAAAGCCTTGCTTAACTTCCACATACTCAGAACCATCTCCTGTCGGTGAGTGGAAAATCATATTAGTTACCATTTATTGAGCACTTAATATGTGTCAAGTACTTTACATACATTGTCTCTATCTTCTCATCTGCTCTGTGAAGTAGAGACTCAGCTCCATTTCATAGACAGAAAACTGAGGCTAAGAAAGAGATGCAGTGGAACCCTTATCTAAACCTAGGTCTGTCTCTGTAGGTTGAGCTGTCCTATAATCCCTACATTAGTTTCTTATTGCTGCGTAACAATTACCCCAAACTTTATAGCTTGAAAACACCAGTTTATTATATTGCAGTTTCTTTAGGGCAGAATTCAAGGCATGGTATGGCTGGATTTTCTGCTTAGGCTCTCACTAGACTGAAATCAGGGTGTCAGCTGTGGGGGTAATTATCATGTGGGTTTGGGGGTCATCTTCCAAGCTCACTCATTTCTTTGTGGTTGCAGGACCACAAAGGGTCCCGATTTTCCTTCTGGCTGTTGGCCAGGGACCACTCTCAATTCTTACAGGCAGCTCACTACCTTGCCAGGTGGCTTCCATATGCAGTTTGCACTATGGGTGTTGTTTCCTTCTAGGCCGGCTGGAGCATGCCTCTCTGATTCCCCTTCTGGCACTAGCCAGAGAAGAACTCTGGGCTTTTAAAGGGTTCACATGATTAGGTTAGGCTCACTGGCTTATCTTCCTTTTTGGAAGTCAGCTGTACCATATAACATAACCTAATGACAGAGTAAAATGTCAATCCCAGAGATTATGCAGGGCATGTACAAACAGGGGCCAGAAATCTTGGGGCCATCTTAAAATTCTGCATACCAAACCCTACTTAGAAACTTTAATCTAGAAGGAAGAGAGAGGGAAAGAAAAAGAGGAGCTGGAGCTCTACCCAGGGTGAGTGCCACAGTGGGAGCTCCTAATCACGAGGGATGGTAGGGAGCTACCCGAGGTTGCAGGTGCCTAAATATGGAGACCCAAGGTAATAAATTCCTTGTGCTTCACCATGACCCCCAACACCATCATACAGTAACAGACCTTGGAATATGGTCTAGGCAAGATCCAAATGAGCCTTAGATGGGGAAGAGGGCTTGATTTCGTAGTTCTATCAGATGGGTTTTGTTTTGTTTCACAGAGGAGTACTTGGTGAACAGGGCACCAGCTTAGATATGATCGCTGCTTTAAGAATGGTAGCTTTGTATCTCTAGTGGTCACACAGTGCCTGTAACACAATCTTTGCATGGTAAACATCATTGAATCGAGGACTGTTGGAGAATGTATGACTACTATTTCCTCATTCAATGCGTTCTACCTTAGAAACCTACCACCTTAAAAAAAAAATTTTTTTTTAAATGATAATGTCTTTCAGTTACATAGCACCTGACAATATACAAAGTGCTTTCATAGAAACCATTGTCTGATTTTATTTTTAATTGAGATACAAGATACAGTCAAGTGCATAAATCTTAAATGTACACTTGATGAAAATTTATGTATGTATATCCTTGTGTAACCCCACCATCAAGGTCAAAATTGTGGACAGGACATTTCCGAAACCCCAGGGAGCTCCCTTGTGCCCCTTAATTCCTCTTCCCAAAGGTACCACTATTCACAGAAAGAGAAAAAGGAGACAGAGAGGAAGGAGATCTTGTGACTGTGCAGCCAGGAGAACCCAGATTTCTAATTCCTACTTGTCTTCTCTTTCTTCCAGAAGATACTGTACCCTTGGACCAGAGACGTTCCTAGTAGACCATTTTTTAAAGGCAGCACTACGTTCAGGAATGCCTTCTTGTACAAGATTCTGAAGCACCCACTGGTGCTTTTATATCCCAGATTAGTCAAATCAAACACATTGAGTATTTACTGAATACCATGATATACATCTCTCTTAACAGAGATTTTGATGCAAGTGGGGAAAGCCTTGTCGCTTCCCCCCTGCAGAGCAAACATTTTCCTTATATCTGGTGGTATAGGATATAAAGAATAAAGTGTTTTATGCTCCAGACACTTCTTTCTTTAAGAGGTAGTAAATGAAAAGTTTTGATGTTGCCCTTTGGCTGTCTCCTTAGAACTCATAAAAAGCATTCATATCTCCAAGAGCCATCTGCACTTTCCTTGTCCTTCTTCTGTAGGGAAGTGATGTGTGCTTGACCATGGCCAGGAAAAGCTAGTTAGAAGAGCAGAATTAAGGACTGAAAGCCAGTAGTGCAGGATCTTTTTCTTTTTTAAAATATATTTATGCATTTTATTTATTTTTTAACAGCTTTATTGAGATATAATTCACATACCATATAATTCACCCATTTAAAGTATACAACTCAATTGTTTTTAGTATATTCACAAATGTTGGCAACCCTCATCACAATTTTAGAATTTTCCATCACCACGAAAAGAAACTGTGTACCATTTAACTGTCACCATCCTATCCTCCCGTCCCTCTCTTCCAGCCCTAAGCAACCAGTGATCTACTTTGTTTCTATAGATTTCCCAATTCTGAACATTTCATATGAAATAGAATTATATGTGATCTTTGTAACTAGATTCTTTCACTTTGCCTAATATTTTCAAGATCTACCCATGTTGTAGCATGTGTCAGTGCTTGATTCCTCTTTATGACTGAATAATATGCCATTGTAGAGCTGTAGAGAAACATTTTGTTTATCCATTCTTCAGTTGATGGGCATTTGGGTTGTTTCCACTTTTATGGCTACTATGAATAACACTGCTCTAAGGATTTGTGTACAGATTTTTCTGTGGATATGGGTTTCATTTCCCTTTTTTATCAATTTTTTATTAAAGTATAGTCAATTTATGTGTCAATTTCTGCTATACAGGAAAGTGATTCAGTTTTATATGTATATGTATATATATATACACATTCTTTTTTTGTATTCGTTTCCATCATGGTTTATCACAGGATATTGAATATAGTTCTCTGTGCTATACAGTAGGACCTTGTTTATCCATCTATACATAAAAGTTTACATCTGTTAACCCAAACCTCCCACTCCATCCATCCCCCAACCCCCTCCCCCTTGGCAACCAGTAGTCTGTTCTCTATGTCCATGATTCTGTTTCTGTTTCATAGATAGGTTCATTTGTGTCATATTTTAGATTCTACAATACATATAAGTGATATCATATCATGTTTGTCTTTCTGACTTACTTCACTTAGTATGATAATCTCTAGTTGCATCCATGTTGCTGCAAATGGCATTATTTCATTCATTTTTATGGCTGAATAGTATTCCATTGTATATATGTACCACATATTCTTATCCATTCATCTGTCAATGGACATTTAGGTTGTTTCTGTGTCTTGGCTATTGTGAATAGTTCTGCTATGTTTCATTTTTCTTGAGTATATACTTATGAGTGGAATTGCTGAGTCATTTGGTAATTCTGTTTAATCATTTTGAGGAATTACCAGACTCTTCCATAGTGGCTGTACCATTTTACATTCTGGCCAGTAGTGTATAAAGGTTCTGATTTCTCCATATCCTAATCAACACTTTCTGGTAAGACTTTTTGTCTAGCCATCCTAGTAGATGTGAAGTGGTATCTCATTGTGATTTTGATTTGCGTTTCCCTGATGACTAATGATGTTGAATATCTTTTCATGTGCCTATGAATTATTTGTACGTCTTCCTCGGAGAAATGTCTATTCAGATCCTTTACCTATTTTATAATTACTTTTCTTACTGAGTTGTAAGAATCCTTTACATATTCTAGATATAAGTCCATTATCACCTACATGATTTGTAAATATTTTCTCCCATTCTGTGGGCTGTCTTTTCACTTTCTTGATGGTGTCCTTTGATTAATTTTGATGAAGTCCAGTATATCTATCTTTTTCTTTTGTTGCTCATGTTTTTAGTGTCATATCTAAGAATTTTTTGCTAAATCCAAGGTCATGAAGATTTGCCTCTGTGTTTTCTTCTAGAAGTTTTACAGTTTTGGCTCTTACATTTAGGTTTTTGATTCATTTTTGAGGTTAATTTTTGCATAGGGTATGAGATAAGGGTTCAACTTCATCCATTTACATGTGACTATCCAATTGTCCCTGCACCATTTCTTGAAAAGACCCTTCTTTCGCCATTGAATGGTCTTGGCACCCTTTTCTAAAATCAGTTGGTCATAGGTGTGTGGATTGGTGCAGGTTCTTAAAAACTCTTATGTTAGATGTTATTGTTGTGGGAAGGTGGATGAACAGTACATGGGAAACATACTATATTTGTAACTTATAAGTCTGAAATTTTTTCAAAAGAAAACTTTTATTTTTAATTGAAGTATAGGTGGCATACAATACTATATTAGTTTCAGATGTGCAACAAAAGAAAACACTTTTTAAAATGTTCTTGCGACATAGGCAAAATTCAGGAGATTTGGGCTCATTTAGTAGTTTCCTCCTAATTATGAAAATACCAGTGAGGAAAATGGCTTCCTGTATTTTATTCTGGCATGGCCTCTTTTCCAAGTGAAAGAGCATTGCATCTGGGCTGCAAGAGAAAGAGAGGACCCTTAGTAGAGTTTGGAATGATCTGAGTCCACGGAATTAGACCATGCTCTGCCCTAAACGCTGGCACAGTTTTAAAACAAAAGCATAAGTTACCATGTTGTCCTGCTCCTCATTACTGCTCCCATTCTTCCCAGTAGAGCTTCCCAGTCTGTAAAGTTTAGCAGTTGAATTTGAACCTGACTGAGTATTTGATGGTATTCAAGAATTATTATTAGTGTAATAATAGTATTGTGGGTTTGTTTGTTTTTTACAAAAATAGTCTTTATCTTTTAGAATTTTATGCAGACTATTTGTGGATGACATTACTGGGTGTCTTTAATTTGCTTCAGAAATAAGTTAGGTTGGGGAAGTGGGTTTATGGGTGAATGAGACTGTGACTTGGTTGAAGCTAGGTAATGGGTATGTGGAGGTTTGTTATACTACTTTATCTTCTTTTATAGGTTTTCCATAATAAAAAAAAATAGTTTGGGGTGGGTTTGTTCATTTTTAATACAGCAGTGGAAGTGTTTGAGAGGCATGTCCATTTGGAGCTGCATTTGCTTTACATAGAAGTGGGTCTTCTAGTCTGCATGCCCTCGCCTACACTGGTATGGAGGAGCACTTAAAAGCAATTACTGGAATGCACACTTCTCAGAGGCAAAGTGTAGAGACTTTCTGGATCCATCTGAGGTCTGTTAGAGCCCGAATAGAATTCATCCGTTGCTTGCAGTGCCCTTTTTGCTCTGTATGCTATAGATGCTAATCTAGATTGCTCTTTGTTTCATAGTTATGTAAGTTTATTTCTTAAAGCTTTTTAAAACCCATGATTCTGTAAATCTTTACACTTTTTAAAATGGAAGTTTATATATAAAATGTACATTGATATGTGTATATATAGATTTGATAGTTAAAAAAGTCAGAAATAGTCTACAGAGAATTTGGGCATATGGTGGGGGTTGAACTATCTTCTTTTGCAATCATTGATTTTGCTATTTGTAGAAGAGGCTCACCACATGCTTTATTCTTTCTTGCTCTCTTTCTAATGACTAGAAAACTCAGTAAATGCA
Source organism: Balaenoptera acutorostrata (assembly GCF_949987535.1). Taxonomy (NCBI): domain Eukaryota; kingdom Metazoa; phylum Chordata; class Mammalia; order Artiodactyla; family Balaenopteridae; genus Balaenoptera; species Balaenoptera acutorostrata. The sequence continues at coordinate 55,900,496 of NC_080064.1, forward strand.
GTATATGAGTCTTTATTCAAGAACGAGATTCTTGCATAGAATGGTTACAGCTCTGTGTTCAGATGACTAAAGCTTTCAGAACAATGTTGAATTGAAAATTTGTACAAAAAAGGACACCATCTGGAAATTATTCCATGCTTTATTCTTGGTTTTGCTAGTATAATGAAACACAAGCATTCCAACTTCTCATAATTGTTGAACTTTGTGATGTAAATGGTGCCGGGGTCTGAAAAGGCTTGTAAAGGTTTTGCTGACTTTTTTGTTTTGTTTTTACATATTTTCAATGAAACTATCTGTGCTGTTGTAGCTGAAAGGAGGAGCAGCTTTGAAGAGCTCTAGATTATTTTACCATCTGAATAATGATAAGTAATAATAACAAATGTTGACCTATGTGAGTAATTTATGTGTAGGAAGGTTTTCACCTTTCTCCAGAAGCGAGCTCACTGTAGTGTTTTGTCATATTTGGCTCTATGTTCAAGATCATATAGCACCGTACATTGGGTTTTTAACCTTTGACTGCATCACATTGTTCATATCATTGGCCTGTTTCCTAGTTCATGGGATAGGCATAGGAATAATATACTCTTTAGCACCTAACTATGTAAAAAGTACTTTTAAATACACTATGTTTGCCTACCTACCTAACTGAATTTATGAGAGAAATGACAGCTCGTAGTTCATTACCAAAATCCAAAGAGGGTTCTAGAAAAGTTCTAGAGATGACTTTCTGTATTGTAAGAATACCTGAAAAGCAGAATTAGGGGAGAAATCATCCTTGAAATATTTTTAATCATGTATTTAAATTACAAAAATAACATATGTTCAATGCAGGAAAAACTCTGGAACCAAAGACACTGATGGTGGTAGAGGTGGTGGTGGTCATTATAGCTGTGTTTATTATGCTTATTATATTCCTGTCTACTTATTGCTTTCCATGTATTGGTTTCTGTTGTTGTTGTTTTTTTAATACAGCAATCCCATGGATGAGAGACTTATTATTCCTACTTTTCAAATGAGGACATTGAGCAAGAATGGCCAAGTAACTAGCCCAAGGTTGCATTACTAGTGAGGGGAGAGGCAGGATTTGAACTTTATGCCAAAGAAGAGCTTGCTTTGCTGTATGCTGTGTATCTGGTGCATCCATAACACCAACACCAGTGCACTGTCTCAGCGAACGTCTGTCTCCTGACTCATTTCTCTTTGCGGATAACAAATATTGTCATATTATAAAATTGTAATATTCTTTTGTATTCTCCTTCGTAATTCTTATAAAATTCCTGTAAATCTCGGCAAAAAAAGTTTGGTATTAGGTCTCCTGTCAAGAACGGCATTGAGAAATTAGTATTCCCCATCTGAGACAGAGGGAATAAAAATACCCTCCAAGGGTTTAAAAGGTCAGAGATAGCGAAAAATCTCTCAATGATTAATACACAGTCAAAGAATGTCAACTAGATATTTACCCCAAATTGGAAAACTAATAACTTATCCGGACACTCTTTTCCTCCCCTTTATGATAAGTGCGTCAGATTAGAAGCTCTGAAAAGTCTTGTCCAGTTTTGACATCCTGGTTCTCGGTGCAGCTCACTTACCTCCCTCTCCTGGCTTCCTTTCTATCACACTGTATTACTGATTACCAAATACAGTAGCCTGAAGTGCTTAAATCTTTAGAATTATTGCTGTTCTTGAGTTTCAGATATAGGTCAAACATTAAGGGGGCTGGCTGACATTTCAGTATTCTCCTAAATATAAAGGTCATCTCCACCTAATTGATCCCACATGTGCAGTGCACTTTAACTGATTCGATCTCTGTGGACACTCTGGGTTTTCTTTAGTTAATGGCAACACTGCATTCTTCAGCCTGCCTGTTAAGATTACATGGAAGGACCTGTATGCAGAAGGGAAGAGGAGGAGGGAGAGCCCTTTTAAGTAGACAGACCACTGACCACTACTAATTTTATTATCATTTAGTGATACTTTAAAAAATTTTTATTTCATCCTCATTTCATTCTGTACTGTTTCACTTTGTGTTTCTGAATTTCATTATGACTGTATTTGAGGGGGAGGCACATGGCTTGTGGGATCTTAGTTCGCCAACCAGGGATTGAGCCCAATCCCTACCCACTGGACCACCAGGGAATTCCCCACTTAATGATACTTTTAAAATAATTTAAAAATTTCATTTTATAGCAACTCAGTTTTCACGTAGTTATAAGAATCTTGGAAATGTAAGCAACAGTGTTTTTGTTCTTGTTCTGGGTGTGTGCTTTTTAAAATTGTTACTGCTTTTGAATGAAGAGATGATCTAAGAACTAGAAATAGGGCCAAATAAAAACCTGCCATAGCATTGCTTTATTCGATGTACAGACTGTGAAGCTTCCTGGGATTTAGGGTCAGAAGATGGGAGTCTGCGTTTGCACTCAACTCAGTTAGGCAAGCCCCTCAGAACCCACGCATCTGGGCATATATACCCATAAGATGGGCATAACTGCAATGGTGGCCACCTCTCATAGAGACTGTGTAAACTGTTGTGTCTTTTGATTTTTAAGACTACATGGTAGGGGTTCCTGAGCCATACTTACAGAGCATGTGGGATTCCAAGTTATGGGTGGTTTCTCCTCTCAACGGCCCCTTTCTTTTTCATTCATCTTTCAGTGGTGAAAAATGGTAAGAAGTGATTCATGTCTCCCCATGTCTATGGGGACCATGAGGACCTCATGACTTTTTAAAAGTGGTTTGAGAAAGAGACAAACAAAAGTAGTTAATAACAGTGTTATTCCTGGAAGAAAACGTTCCAGCCTGCTCTGACTTGTTTTGGAATTTGCACAGTCCTGAGAGGGCTGACAGTTCTGTAACAGGGTTTCTTTTAGACTCTAAAGTTTAGAGAGACTGGGGGTGGGAGGAGGGCACTAGGGAAAGGAGCAATTAAGTTCAAGTTTCAAAATTGATGAAGTGAAGCAATTTCCCATTCCTGCCAATGCAAAAACTCTCCAGGTTTATTTTTTTCCCATGTAAGTCAGAAACCTGTTCTTTTCCTTCTGGGTGTCTGGAGCCCAGTTATTTGAGAGCCCCAGCTCCTGTGGAGACCATTTCTTCATGCCCTCTTCCTTCCCTGACAACCTCTGGTTTGGGTTTACATCACTGGGTGGTAGAATACAGGCCTCAATTTATTACCACTATTCTTTCACGAAACTTTCAGGGAAAGGATGACCACATGCATCATTTAGCCAGAGAATCATGAGTGGATTAATTAGTGGAACTTTTCTAGACATTTGTTAAACCTTTGGTGTGGAGATCCTTCCTGATTGTTCTTGTTGGGTAGAAGGAAAGAACAACATAGGGAGTTAGAGATGGCTTTGTTTTTTAAGGACATCTTTGGCAAAATCGGTCAAAAAAATAACTTGGTTCTTATTAAATGGCATAAAATGGGTGAGCAGAGAACAGTGGAGCAGGGTTCGGACAGACGCAGATCTCCTTGCATTCAAGGAATGGGATGCTGTTTCCCTGTCTACCTTCTCATCTCTACAGATCAAAGATACCCCAAAGTTGGAATCGTTGAGTGCAGCCCATGTGACATCTGGACCGCACTTCTTGCTGACATTTCTTTATTTCTTTGCTGGCAAGAGACCCCCCCGCCCAAAACCTTTAAGTTAATATGAAATCAGTACAACTTCTCACTTTTCTAATTCTAATGCAAAACACAAATAAACCCTGTTCATCAGCATGGTAGTAACTCTTGCTGGCATGTCTGAATTGTGCTACTTACCTTTTATTACCCAAACTTTGTGACGCCAGTAGGTTCCCTTTGATTGGAGCCATCACAGCAAATCTGCAATGACCCTTCCTGCCTTTCTTGGGGAAGCCTCATGATCGTGTGTTTTGTGTGGTAACAGTGTGAACACATTTTCACACAGTGCTGTTGTGAAATCATTTTGACCTGATGCTGAATTTTGGAGGAACTGAATTTTGACCTGATGCTGTCCAGTTTAATAGATTCTTTGAGTCTTGGAGATTTTCTCTTCTTCCTTTTTTTCCCTGTATACCTTTATTCTCCTTTTCATCATCATTTAAAACCGATTTCCTTTCTGTTGAAACGTAAAGCAGATTTTACTGTCCCTTATAATACTAGGATGAGTATACAAATGTATAAAAAGACTGTTTGATTTCTTGTAGTGGGGGCCGGCAAACACTGACTACCCCATGCTCTGTGACCTTATAATTACCAACTCCCTACAGAAATCAAAATGGGTTTGCTAAGACCCCTTCTTAATGAGGGTCCGACAGTGAGCCCTGTTTCTCAGTTGTCACCTTGTATTGCTAATTGGCCCAGTACTGTTGGAACCTCAGTGTCTCTGCTCATGCTAGTGCTGACTTATCACATCTGTTCTGTATGTTAATGTATGTTGCATGATGCAGAAGGAATTCTGGAAAGGAGAGGGGGCTGAGTTTCTGAAAGATTATCTCCATTTATAATGTGAGCTGCACTACTTCAGAATTCTACATTACTTAATAAGCCAGGTATTTAAGATCCAATCTCTTACATGGTCTAATTATGTAGATAGGCATTATTATCTCAATGTCCTAATATGAGTTAAGTTTTGAAGACCGTTGTTTTTGGTTTTTTTTTTTCTTTCCTGTTTCTGAAGGGAGGTCCAGCTAATTTACTGCAAATGAAATAAGAAGTATTTTGGAGGAATAGGATGACATTTAGCATTCTGGTTTGAAATCCCTCTGACTGTTAAATATTTAATGTGCTGCAAAGCATCCTTAAAAATTAAATATGAATGAGTTTTAGAAAACCTTGCAGTGGTATAAAAAATTGAGATTCCCCCTCACCCCCATTTCAAGTGTGAGTGTCTGCCTAGGGAATCTTAATTATTTTTAATGAAGATGACATTATATATTTGATCAGCATGGGGATGTCCTAAATCATGAAGTTAATATAAATAGAATCCTTCTGAATAACACCACAGCAGAGATTTACTTTGAAATAAATTATTAGTTTTGTCTCTGGAGGTTAATCACTCTACCCCTTTTTTATTTTTTGTTAAAAGTTAATAAAGTCAAATGACCAGAGGAGAATTCCTTTTGTTGGAAAAAAAGGTTTTTTTCCCTAGGCTTATTGCTTTGTTAAAACGAGTGCTTTACTTTGGTGGACTCAACGAGATTTAGTGTATGTACTATAAACATTTTTGTGGAATCTCTGAAAAGAAGCATGATTATTACTACTATTATTAGTATTCAAGAATAACTTTCTTGACATTGATATTTGTAATCACATATAATTTTTTTTCCTTTTAAAAAATATTCTAATAATTGATGGTATTCCCCTAAGTTAATGTCAAGGGAATTAAATAGGAGACTCTTGGATTTATTTTACAATGCTGACATCTGACATTAAAAAAAAATCATACCTATATTTTCTCACCATGCCTTCCTGCCTTTCATTGGGCAATATTGTATTCTAGTTGCATGCTGTCCTAAGTATCAGTTATGCATGGGGAAAGGGGGATTTGAATTCATGAGTCTATAGTCTTAGTGCTTACTTATATAAAAGAGTATGTTACATGTGCTTCCAAAAATTGTTTTTAATTAAATTCCATGAATTTTTCTTGAGAAATCCCTTTTCTAAAAGAAATTGCCTAATGTTTGTACCCTATCTGTTTGAAAAGGATGGGATAACTTTCAAGAACTATGCTTTTAATTTTTTCTGCCTTTGCAGTGATTGTAGAGAATATTGCTTCTCTCTCTTTTTTTTTTCATTTTGTCTAGGTAAAACTAACACTAAAAATGAAACCTATCATTGCTGGTCCTGTAATTACCCAGCTTTCAAATTTCTTTGGCATTTAAAAAAATATTTATTTAGTTACTTATTTAGCTGTGCTGGGTCTTAGTTGTGGCACGCGGGATCTTCGTTGCCACGTGTGGGATCTTTATTTGTGGCACGCGAGATCTAGTTCCCTGATCAGGGATTGAACCCGGGCCCCCTGCATTGGGAGCGCAGAGTCTTAATCACTGGACCACCAGGGAAGTCCCTTTAGCATTTTTAATGCATCTCTCAATACTCCATAGCCAAGCAGCAACTGAGAGCTCAAAAATGCCCCTTGTATCCATTTTCCTTCTTTCAGTTCTAGAACCATCTTACTCTAGCCCTCCATCTCTCTCTCTCCTTCCCTGCCTCCTTTTTGGTGTATTACATTGGCAACAACAAAAGTTATCATTTATTGACTACTTACTATGTGCTGGCTATTGTGTTAGTGAGGTAAATGAATTATGAATACATACTAATACAATTAATAAAATCTAATTAATAACAATAGTCCTATGAAGTAGGAAATCAGGGGGCAGAGGGGAGACTTAGGGGTTAGGTAATGTGCCCTGGGCTACTCTGCTAGTAATTGGCAGAGCTGGGATTTGAATCCACAACAGCTCTTGACCCTAGTGTGCATGTTCGACACGACGTTATGATCTAATTTGCTAATAATGGGCTATACTCTTATTGCCAAATTATTCTACTTCAGGCCCAGATCTGATCAATTCATTCCCCTGACCTATAACATTACTTTAAAGGTTCCTTATTACTTCCAAGCCTTCACAGCCTTGCTTTTAGGTTCTCCATGATTTTGCCCAAACCTGCTTTCTCGTCCTTGTCATTATTTACGATTGATAAGGATTGATTGGCTAGAATAAAAACAAAAATGAAAAGAGATGCCTTTCAGAATAACATCGATATGGTTTGTTGTCTCCTGAAGTGGCACAGTGCCTGGCAATAAAAGAGTCAGGTGTCCTTTGTGGTCAGGATCTGATAGCACAGAACTCTTCCTTGCAAACTTAAAATTGTGTTCAGCATTTTGCCCTGTAGTTTAATTGGAAGAACACTGGGTGCTTCGGTGCTGATTCCTGTCACCGAGCGATTTAGCATTCCCCAGGGCCATTTGACTTTTCCCAATCTTGCCTGCACAATGAATCTCAACATTCCTTCCTAGAGGTTTAAGACAAGCAACTTTTAAATGATAGGTGAAAACTTAGCTTTAAGAAATGACTTTTGAGATGAAAATCAAAGTCATTGACAAGATCTTTGAAATCCCTGTGTATACATCTTGCGGGGGGAAAGTTAATTAGAGAAGATGCCTAAATACTGCTGCCTAAATACTGGCAGTTTCTCTGGGGCATATTAGAAGGTAGCATTATACCATGCAGTCAACAACAACATGCCTACTATGTGCTGGGAATTCAAAGATGAATGAGAATCCATCCTTGTCTTCTAGAAACTCACAAGATATCAGGGGTGGGGTGTAGCTATGTAAACAAATAATTGCAATGTGTTTTGTTAAGTGTTAGAATAGTGGGATATCCCCATTGCATAGAGATCAGGAAAGACTTTCCATGGAGGTGAAAAATTAAGGGAAGCCTTAGTGAGGAATTTATTGAGAAAATTAGTGGTAAAGTGCACTCTAGGGAGGGGGAAGCCACCCCTCTGAATGATTCCCTGTGTTATGAATTCCAAGTGGGGTATGTTTCTCATGGTGTGTGTACAACTTATGCCCCTCTCATGAATTCATTAACTGAGTGGTTCTAGGTACTGGGACAGTGGGGAAAAAACAAAGTCCCTGTGCACATGTAACATGCATACCAACAGGGGAAGACAGACAGCAAAGAGTAAAACATAAGACATGTGAGATGTGACAAGAGCTACTGGGGTCGCTATTTTGTGTAAAATAGTATTTGAGCAGAACTCCAGAGGCAGGAGGGAGCAAGTCCATCCAAAGGCAATGTTTTTCAAAAAGGGGGAGCAGGAAGTGCAAAGGCCCTGTGGCTGGAAATTGCTCAACAGGTCTAAGTAGCAACCTGGAGGCCAGTGTGTCTGGAGCAGACTGAGACTGGGGAGAGGGTAGGAGAGAAGTCAAAGGGTGAACAGGATGTAGGTAGGGGCTTTGGAACCAGGAAAAGGACTTGAGCTTTTACTCTGAAATGATTGGGAAGCTATTAGAGAGTTTGGGCCTGGAAGTGTCAAGAGCCTTGGCCCTAGAGTCAGACACATCTGAGTTCAAATCTCGCTCTGCCACTTTTACTAGCTCTGTCTGATTCCTCATCTTAAAAAATGAGGCTTATTATTCTTACCCTGAAAGGTTGCAGTGAGGAAGAGGAGAAAAGTGGCGGTGGTGGTATTAATAGTAGAAGAGGTAGATAACAGAGAATTTGTGTCTGTTTATCAGTATGTTAAGAGGCAGGGTGTGAATGATAGATGAATGTGGCAGGGTGAGGGCAGTTATATGAGTATGAGAGGTGGCATTCTGAACAGAGCTCCAAAATCAGGCCTTGCAGACACTGGGCTGTGGTTGCTATAGATGAGGAATAATGCAAATACCCAGATAGCTTTGGATCAACCATGTGTATTAACAGCAGCTGGGCCTTCCAGAGCTTCAGAGCTGTCCAACTCAACTCCAGTTTTCAAGCAGTGTATTAATAAATGAAGAAATGCCAAACAGTTACCAATGCTGTTATATTTTAAATATATCTGTTTAACAAATTAACTCATGCAGTGTAATTGTGCCATTTCTGAGCTAATTTCCGTTATTTATTTTTAAAGCATGAATTTAGAGAATATTGTGCATGTGTGATGTGTTCTGTTAATGGGATACAAGTTCAAAGTTGTATGATCAATACCTTTTTCTTTTCATTCTGTCACTTTCTCTCTGTGACTGTGTATAAAGTCTCATTAGGAGAAGATCAAACATACAGGTTTGGGGCTTTTGATGAGTATGAACCCCAGGCCAAAAAACCAACCAGCCAACCTTCCCACTATCTCCCCTGCTCTGCACATTAGGCCTTAATATTCCCTGTTGAATGCTGAGAACAAGGGTCCAGGTAACTTTGTGTTGTGTTTGGTTCAGGTGTGCCTTCCTCACGCTGGCTACTATCGACAGCTTCTGCACACCTGCTTACACCTCCCTGTTCTCCTTTGCACTGTCAGCTCTTGAAGGATGGGGCTGTCTTAGCATCACTTCGTCCAGAGCCAGTCCATAGTCTGTGCTCAGTGACAGAAAACTGAGCTGGGCCACGTTGGGAAGGTGAGCCCTTCCAGAACGTTCAGCTGGAAAAGGTTGGACAAAGGAAGCTCACCAGCGGTTGTAGCAGTTTGAGGAACCAAGAAATCTTGATCCCAGATTTGAGCCATGGCCTCCAGGGAAGCCTAGAGTTGTGGGAAAGTAACCCCACCCTGTGTGGATTGGTTGTGTGGCTCTGAAGGAAGCTGCCTTTTCATTCATTAGTTAGTTCCTTGTTTGGTAAAACAGGTATTCTAACAACGCACGCCTCCCAGGGTGGTGGTAAGGCAGAGACACTGCAAATCCAAGTGCTCCTTCCTTCTTTTCTTCCTCCTGTCTTCCCAGGAAGCCTCACTCAAAGATTAGTTCATCTCTAATTCTGAATTCGGTGGCTGCAAGTGGAGAGCAGCTGTCAGTGACTGAAGATTTGGAATATTCCCCTTTTTTGCCCTCTAAGTGGTCAGCGGGAGTATTTCTCTTTCCTTCTCCCTCCCTCTTTTTCCTTCTTTTTTCTTTTCCCTTTTTTTTTTTTTTAAGATATTTCTTTTAACCAGACCATATTTTATAGTCTATGGAAACGTGGATTTATACAGAAATTCAACATAGGGAGACTATTACTGATATTTCAAGGAGATTCACAGAAGTGTTTTGATTTGAAAGTTGCATTAGTGTAGGGCTTTTCAAACAGTGATTAATGGGCTACCTCCATCACAACTACCTTGATGATTCTCGCACATATTGGCCTCCCCTGGGCTTGTGGACCCATTATCTATTGGAGGTGGGGGGCCCAGGAATCTGCATTTCATTACAAGCAAACAGGATTTGTTTTGTATCTCTATAAAGTCTAATAACCACTGTCTTAGTGATGGAAATCCAATTTGTATAACTGTTATTGAGCACCTAGTATGCGTTCTTCATCATATTCATCACATAGATAGTAACTTAAGTCCTCACAGCTATGACCATAGGAAGGTATGGTTTACCTTACATAAAGTCACCCATTGAAAGGGCATAAGTCAATGGCTTTTAGTATATTTCCAGAGTTGTGCAATCATCACCATAATCTTAAAACATTTTCATCAGCCCCCAAAGAAACCTTATTCCCATTAGCAGTCACTGCTCAAGGGTGGATATTATTACACCCATTTTTAGAGGCGGGAAAATGGAGGCTTTGGACATTTAAGCAACATGCCTCCAACACCGACAGTAAGTAGTGGAGCTGAGGACCATGGTCTGACTTCCTTGCTTCTAGAACCCGTGCTCTTTCGACTATACCATGTCCCTTTCCAGGAACTCAAGACATATATTTGCTTGGTGGGGAGAATAATTTGAGGTTCTGGCTTTTTCCTTGTTCAGTAGTTTTAGATAATATATTTTCCCTTCCCATTCTGGCTTTGTAGGGTAAATAAATAGGTTTTAGGGATAAACAACAAGGTCCTTCTGTATAGCACAGGGCACTATATTCAATATCCTGTGATAAAGCATAATGGAAAAGAATATGAGAAAGACTGTGTATATACGTATAACTGAATCACTTCGCTATACAGCAGAAATTAACACAACACTGTAAATCAACTATGTATACATTGTAAATCAACTATACATTGTACATCAATAAAATAAATTTTAAAAAATAGGTTTTAGTTTTTAGTTCATTATGCAGCACAGTTACATAAGAAATCAGCATGACTGAAAGCCAGGAGAAACCAGCATTTGGTCCTGTCCCTGATTGTGACCTATCATATACGGTCTTTGAGACTTACTTTCCTCTTCTGTCAAATGAGGAAGTAGTACCAAATCTTTTATTGATTCATTAAGAATTTATTGGACATTTAATGGTGATTACACTGGATGCTGGATGTTCAGAGAAAATGATGACAATTTTAATACCAGCTATGCTTAACTGGGCAAAAACAATATGTCAGTCACTGTCCTAGCTTGTCATTCCATTTAGTTCTAACTGCAAGCCTAGTAGGTAGTGGTGATCGCTCTGTTCTGTCTCTACGGCGTTGGAGGTACGTTGCTTAAATTCCCATGAGGAAACTTAGGCTCAGAAGGTTTAAATAATTTGTGCTGATCACACAGCTGAGATGGTTGAGGTCTGGTTGATTCCAAAGCCTGGACCTCAGTCCTCACACTCCTCTCCAGGAGAGCAGGAGTTGTTATTGCCTTCTGTGAGGTCACTACTCATGTTTCTAAACAAATACTTGCAACACAATGTGAAAGTAAATAATTCAGTGAAGGTGCTAAAGGAGGTTTAATCTTCTGGCCTCTTTTTGAGTAGGTCTGGGGAGGTGTCTAGATGAGACTCTGGGTTCTGTTAGAGGCATAGCTAATTATTGCATTTCTCCCTCTCCTGTAGCCCCTATTTGCTTAATACCTGCAGGTTGGATTTTTAGGACTACTTCCATCCCCTAGTACCTGCAGGAACCCTGTTTGTTGAGCAATACTAGGCCGGGAGGGACCAGCATCTCTGTGATGTATTTCCCAACTTGAATTTACCCCTCTGGCCTCCTTGGCATATGTTTACAAAGCCGCAGACTCTAGTAAACTAGAGATTTGGCCTGTGCTCAGACAGGTGTTCCCCACCAAGTATCATCAGTAATCAAAGGGAAAGTCACTTTCTCAAGGACCCAGCTTGCATGTGGGTTTCTAAAGAAACTTGAAGAAGGCAGTTCGTTGAGCCTGGGAGCCAAGCTTGTCAAGGCACTGGGAGCTAATGTGAAAGCCATTTCCTGAAAATATAGAGTTTTTAATAAGTCTTGTCACTATGGAAGGCTTCGGAAGTGCTGATTTGGAGGAGCTCCTGACATTGGGATGAGGACACAGGAAATCTCAAATGACTTTTTATTCCTGGGAATAGTTGTTCATTTTGAAGGATTTTTCAAAGTTACTATTTACTGAGCTCTTACTGTATGTAAGGAATAAGTGCTATACAAGCACTGAACCTCACAAAAAACCTATAAGCTCGCTATTATTGTCGCCTCTATTTTACAAATTAGGAACTGGTGCACATCTGACCTCTCCACAGCCACTCAGCTGGTAATAGAGGATTTGTTTTGTTTTGTTTTTTTAAACTCCCTTTCACGTTCCTTTTTTTTTTTTTTAACCCTCAAAACTTGCAGAAATAATTTTAACCAGCATTTATTCATTAAAATTATACTGTGAATCTGAGCCCAGAGAGCCATTCATTGTTCATTGAGATGTGAGTTAATGATTATTGCTGAGAATCATGGCATGTCATGCTGAAGCCATTACGGCAGGGTTGTTACCATGGTATTCGATATGCATGACAGGCACCCTGGCTGTGAGAGCCTGAAAGACGATACAGTGAGGAGGACCTGGGAGACATTTGTGTAATCATATTAGCATCACATTTATTCCAGAAAGGCTAACTGCTCGGTTTCACGTCTTAATGTCCACATTTAAGCTCACCACTCTCAAGATTGGTTTTCTCTGTTTAAATTTTCATCTTAAACTATTCATCCCTTCAATACTTGGCCTCGCCTCCTGCAACAAGTTTTAGAGATATGTTTATAACATTTTTCTTAACAATTTAAGTCAAATTTCACCAGCAAATATAATTTTCTTGAAGCATCCATTTCATGCGGCAGAAAGACCTAGCATTAGTAGCTTCTCAAAAGTCTAGCAATCGATACTTCAGTAAGATTCTAGCACAATAGTAGAGTGGAAATTTTAGGATCACCAAGGTTTATATAATCTAACCCGGTTTTCCACTTTATAGGTAAGGGAAACTAGACCTAGGGAGGCTTACTGCCTTCGTCAGGCGTATAGCTGATTTATACAGAGCTAGTTTATACAGAGTTGCAATTTGACATTATTGGCTTTTGTGATAAATTTTGATTTATAGTTTCTGCACTTAATGAATCATCACTTTAAATAAAAGAGTAAACCAGAATTGAACTTATAAAAATTCTCTCTATTTGGATATGGCATAAATGAACATTTCATTTGAAAACCATCCAACACAGACTCCCAGTAGCGTATTTTGAAATGTCGAGAACCAGTCTTCGGGACTTCCCTTGTCGTCCAGTGGTTAAGACTCCGTGCTCCCAGTGCAGGGGGCCCGGGTTCTATCCCTGGTCAGGGAACTAGAGCACACACATGCCTCAACAAAGATCCCACGTGCCACCACTAACATCCAGCGCAGCCAAATGAATAAAATAAATATTAAAAAAAATAGAAAACTAGTCTTCAACTCAGAATGCAACATTGCAACTGTGCTTTAAACCCGAACAGTTGTTTTTCATTAAGCTATTTTTATATAAATTATTTTTTTGAACAAGTATTTCTCCATCTCATTCCATAATATTGCTCTGTGCAAGTGCTATAGGGGTCGTAAAATTGAATAAAACAACCCCTCAAAGGATTTTATAATTTTACAAAGGAGATATGACAAATGGGAAACTTTCATTTAAGGTCAAGTGTCATTTGAAGGATCAAAGACGATCCAGTTCATTTGGTTCCTAAAGTTGTCACAGATCCTTGGGATGGTAACTGGATTCTAAATGGACTAGATTTTTTTCTTTGTGAGAAGGCTTAGGAACAGTTGAGGGAAGTGGGTGCATGGCTCTGAGCATGTGGAATATAAACATTCGTAAAGCACCTATTTCATCATGTCACTCCCCAGCTAAAAATCCTTCTAACAGCTCTTTATTTCTTGGCAAATACACATTTATTCATTTACTCATTCAAAAAAATGTTTACTCAGTGCCTACCATATGTGTAAACTCCAACTCCTCTTCCTGGCTTGAAAAACCTCCACAGGCTAGCACCATCATTTCTATTCCATTGAGTTCAGTTTTATTTCCAAAAGCTTCCCTTATGCAACTGACTTTGTACCATGATCACTGACTGCGGAGTCTGCCTCTAGATTGTGGGCTTTGCTACGAAAGAAGCAATCTCCTCATCTTTGAACACCCCATTTCCAAGTATACAGGCCAGTGCTTAGTAAGTCCTTTTTAAGGGTTTTCTTGAGGCCAAAGGATCTAGAATGTAGGGTCCACGTGGGCAGGGATTTTGTTACGCTCTTTTTTGTATCTTTAGTGTCTAGAACAGTGCCTGGTCCCAAATATTGAATACTTAGTACATTGTGTTTAGTACTATGTGACAAACCCTCTCTGTGAATGCTCTGAAATGCTCTCACTTAAGTTCTTTCTCTTTTTTTTCCTATTTAAATCTGACCTCAAATTCAAGCCCAAGCCCATCTCTTTAGAGTCCTGCTCCCCAGCCCCCCACGAACTCTGGCAGCACATTGGGTCTGTGCCAAACATCCTGAGTTCATCCGGAGCCTGCATCGCACTGTTCCCTGTTCATCCTTACTTCTTAATCTTTCATTTCTTCTCCCTACTAGAGAATGAGCTCCTTAAGAATATGGAGCCATATTTTACATGGTTTCTGACTCTATCAGAAAGGACGTGATTGATTAACTTGAGTTATTAATTAAACATTGTCATTTAGGTCTGGAAGGTTAAGCATTTCAGGGTTTCCAGTTCCCTTTGTCCTTAATGGATGGATTCCCGAGGACCTGAGCATTTGTGTGGGTTTGCGCACACACAGAACACTGAATACTGAAGGCTTATATACTTGAAGTGCCTTCCTCCAAGAATAAATGCATGGCCATTTAACTACCCCGCCTTTTTATTTTTTTTCCTTCAAGGTGAAATTTAAAAAGCCTTAATGGAGATCTGGGGTGTAGGGAGTGAGGAAATTAAGAGTTAGGAGAGTGGAAGTAGGGGAGTGGAAATCTGGCCCCATCTGCAAAGCTTTTGGGCAAGTCAGCTTTCCATTTCTGAGAGGTTTCCATGTGCATTGTCATGAATATTATAGTCAAGTTACATTGGCTAAAAGGCTGAGTCTTTCCAACATGTGGAACTGATTTACTTGCCTTTTCCCCTCTTACCCCCTTTGAAAGCCCAAACACAACAACAACAACAACAATTCAGTAACCCTTCAGAAGCTTTATTGCATTTAGGGAAGTGTTTCCATCTTGTTATGCCTGTCTTTGTTCTCTCGGTCCCTATTTACTCACTGGCTCTCCTGGTTTAAATGCTACAACAGGAAATCAAGGGATCAAGACTAGAAACTTTGCTTGCTGAGATTATTGCTTTAGATTTTCCCTGCTAAATCAAACTGCAGGCTGTTCCTTTTTCCCTGTAATTTCTTTTGAGGGATAGAGAGGGCCAAAACTGGCAACCCTTTGTAAAGGTGACCCTTGTCACCGATTTGTGACTCTCCCACAAGCTTTCTTGCTTGCTATTCAGAGCTCATGTTGGTTTGAAGGGTAAGTTAAATACCATCAGACTAAGGAATTCATAATTTGAGTTCTTTTGCAAACTTGAAGTATCCAAGGGGCTGTGTGTGTATATACTTAGAGCCTGAAGAGGACAGGGAAGGAAAAACAGAGGTGAGGGGGGAAGACTCTATTAATAGATTGTTGAGAAAAGGGGAAGTTTTTTTTTTTATCTTAAAGAGAAAGGATACTTTGTTCCCTTTTTTGCTAGCTGGTTGAGTAATCAACCAAACTGAAGGTCTGTATGACTTAATGCCTAGATTAATGGATACACACGCTTATTTATGCTTACTCTGTACCATGCAATGTGCTGAGGAATCATGGCATGGACCAGTTTTCAAAGAATTTACAACAAAGTTAGAAACTGGAAATCCAGAAGAGTGGAAGGAAATAAACTGTAAACTGGTTTTTACTGAGTGGTCAGACAGTAGATTTTTTTTCCCTCTTCTTCCTTTACATATTTTCAAATTTTCTACAGTGAACATATTATTTTAACTGTAGTATAGACTGTCTTTGCTGCAGAAGTTCAGAGAAGGGAGAGATTACCTTTGGGAGGCTGTTAGGGATGAGGTCGGACTTGAGTTGGTAAATATTGATACAGGTATTTTTGGCCCCCCGTACCTCCAACTATCATAGAATAGCTATCATTAAGAGGATATTCTTACGAGATGAACAATAATGGAATAGAATAATAATAGAATAACCATCAAGACTGTTCGAATAACTATCATAATGGTATGTGAAATACATTCATAATGTTTTTAGTGCAGTCTACATAAATTTATCTTCACATTTATGAGGTTAAGATATGTGAAGTACCTAGTGCTAGACAGATAGTAAGCACTATACAAGCAATAGTTATTATCATTTGTTATATATAGCAACCGTAAAACAAAATAAGGAAGTCTGTTGGGGCAGGACATGTGTGCCCAGGGTACCATTTGCACAAGGTCATCTATTGTGTACTGATTCGTTTTGTTTTAAATTCCCAATCTAGGCCTCTTCCTCTACCATGATTTTCAGTACCTAAGCATTTCCCTTTGTCATGAAACTGGAATAACCCTGTTTCTTGCAAGTCACTGTGGTATTCAAGATCAAATATTTATAGTGAGGATCAAGCATGAGCCCCTACATTTACTTTTTCCTCTGTAAGCTCTCAAGGTGGTGATGTAGTACAAATGGTTCTCTGTAGAGTTTATTGTAACTGAATGTATGTCTTTTTTTTCCCTAGTGTGTCAACTCTTTGAAAAATGTTTGTCATTACACATCATAAAGGAAATTCATGCTCCATCTTGAGATTGGGGGGTGGGGAGGAAAGAATATATGTTCTGGATTCATTATTCATAGGCAAGCCCTGTTACTATTTTGGTCACTTTCTAGATTTTACCTAAGTTTTCTCTATTAAGATGATGATTACATAGAGGATGATACATAAACTTTGGAGTAAGGCAAATTTTGCACCCAGAGTTGGCCACTTAATTACAATGTTCTACATTTGGGCAAACCAAACTTCTAAGACCTCAGTTTTCTCACCTGTAAAATGATGACATAGTAGCTAACTACTATGAAGGGTTGTTATGAGTATTAAGTGAGGTAATGTGTTGCAAAGCACCCAAATCCATTCTGTGCCCTTGTTAATATACACGGTAACACTGTTATGTATAATGTAGCCCCCTTACACACATATAATTAGAACAATATTTGTGTATTAAAATGCTCATTTTAGGGGATTCCCTGGTGGCGCAGTGGTTGGGAGTCTGCCTGCCAGTGCAGGGGACGCGGGTTCGGGCCCTGGTCTGGGAGGATCCCACGTGCCGCCGAGCGGCTAGGCCCGTGAGCCACAGTTACTGAGCCTGCGCGTCTGGAGCCTGTGCTCCAAAACAAGAGAGGCCGCGATGGTGAGAGGCCCGCGCACCGCGATGAAGAGTGGTCCCCACTTGCCACAACTAGAGAAAGCCCTCGCACAGAAACGAAGACCCAATACAGTCATAAATAAATAAATAAATAAATAAATAAATAAAATGCTCATTTTAAAATATGAACAATAACAAAAATCATTGTAAACATTTTTATTAACTGCACAGTATATTTTTGATTGGATGAAGTATAATTAATCGGTCCCCTATTGGACGGTTAGGTCATTATTATTATTTTTTTTAGTGGTAACATTTTCAGTACTCTTGGTAAACTATTTTCTTGAACTACCTGTATCCAGATGAATAAATTTAGAGATTTCTTTTTTTTTAATGATGGAGATTTATGGTACCAGGTTTGTGATCTCAGAATGCAGATGATGAAGCCTCCTTAGAGAATGTCATTTTTCTGGACCTTCCATATGTTCAACAGTGTGAGGTTAAATAGTCTGGTAAAAATCGGACAATGTCTACTCTGGGCAGAGAGATCCCTTTATAACCTAGTAAAAGCTTATTCATGGGGTATGCTTAGGGGAGAACAGAGTTATGCATATGTTTTCTTCCCTGAAACACTTAAATTAAGTTGCCATTAATCCCCTGTCCAGTGATTGTTGGAGTTTGTTTTAATGACAGCACGGTTAATGTTGGTCAACATCTTGAGATAACAGTGGTGATCTGTATTTTCCTCCCCTTTGGCCACAATTCCTAGAACGGTAGGAAGAGATCCAGAGAGGAATGAAGTTGTTAGTGAACTGTCAGCCAAATTGGCTTGTGACAGAGACCTGTAAACGTCAAGAGAATAAGCTTTTGAATAAAAATTCAGTCCTGCATTTTCTTAGCAAAGATCACGGAGGGAGTCCAACAGAATCTTATTAGGCATTTATTTCTCCTCTGTGGTTTTGTGCTATACCATTCATTTAAACATCTAGTTAAAATTTGGCAGAGCTGTTGGAGGAGTGAAGGTGGAGCCAACTGTCAGGATTGACCATCTTATTAAACACTCATGTAATTGTTCCTGTTCCAGTTAAGTGGAATTCTCTTGCCATCTGTTAAGCAGGCTCAATTAATAGAGAGATTTGGGAGGGAAAGATGGTGGGTAGGGAGGGTGGGTCAATGGAGTGAGGACTTGGGGACAGGGGAGTTGCAGCCCTTAAGAGGTGAGGGAAAGTAGCTCCCCCTCAACCTATACACACACACACACACACGCGCGCGCGCGCACACACACACACACACACACACACACACACACACACAGAGCAGGATGTCTTCTTTTCTTGCGGGAGAGGTAAGGGAACTGTATTCAAGTGTAATGTGGCTCTTTAATTTCCTTTTTTGGGGAGGAGGGGGAAGGCAGCGCTTAGGGAATAAAAGAACAGAATATGCAAAGAGGAGATTTGATTAAATTGTGTTATATAAGTTTAGAGCATCCAGGTTGGATGAGACTCAGATAAAGACAACTCTTTTCTTGCTGGAAATTCAGGTTAGTACAGTACCATTGATGGGAAGCTGAAGAACTAAGTCATGTTATATACTTAGAGTTTGAGGGAGTAATTAATATGTAGCCTCAGGGAAGGCTCAGGAGACCTTATCTGTACATTGCTAGGTGACTCTCCAGTATTGGTACAGTCTAATTTCATCTGGTTGCAGGTTGGGGTGTAGAATTTTTTTTAAGTATTTATAATAGCCCAGTTAATAGATTATTGTCCTTTTTAAAACTGCATAAATGATTTTTAAAATATACAAAAACATTTGTCTAGGGTATATTTTAAAGAAACTGCCTAGAATGTGTGTTTAAAGTGGATTTACTGAAGGATAGCATACATATAGCACAGTGCACAGTCGTAAATGTACAGCTGGATGAGTTCTCACAAAAGTGAACACACCCCTGTAACCAGCACCTAGATCAAGAGACAGAACATTTCAGCATCCCGAAAGTAGGCTTCATATCCTATTCAGTTGACTCTCCCACAAAATGTAACCACTATCTTGGCTTGTAATAGGCTAGGTTAGTTTTGCCTGTTTTTGAACTTGATATAAATGGAATTAACATTCTTTGTGTCCTGGTGTCTGGCTTCTTTCACTCAGTAATATGTTTATAAGAGTCATCATGTTGATGCATGTTGCAATTGTGTGTTCATTTTCATCTCACCCGAATATTCGACTGTGTGAATTCACACAGTTTGTCTATTCTGTTGCTGATAGGCATTTGGATAATTTCCAGTTTGGGGCTATTATGAGTAGTGCTGCTATGAACATTCTTAAGATTTCTTTTGATAAACACGAACACATTTCTGCTAGGTATATACCAGGATGAGAACTGCTGGGTCATAGAATATGCATATAATTAACTTTAGAAGATACTGCCAGTTTTCCAAGGTATGTGTTTTAATGAGGGAAAGGTCAGTTTTGTCTTTAGATCAGAGTACTTAGTTGCCTTGAGCTTAAGAATTAAGGCATCTTGTTGTTCTTGTATTCTTTTGATTATGGAAATTAATATGACTGACAAAGAGGAGTCAGTGAACTATTTCTCCTTAAAATGACTTGTAAAAACCCCTCACCTATTTTAATGATGTTTTCACTATACAACAAAGTGTATTTTTACTTCTAGTATTTGACAAGAATGAGAAGAGTAATGGGCAAGAACAGGCAATATGTTTGCCTTTACTTCCAGGGATTTGTACACCGAGGAGATTGACTTCAAACTCCCTCCAGATTGTGCTCCAATTAAGAGTTCAAATGTCTGGAATTCCTTTGGTCCTCGAGGGAATTTGAGTAAGGGAAAGTGACAACTTGGAAATAGAATGTGGAATGCCCACCCCACCCACCTATATCCTAACCCTGTTACTGTGAGTAAAGCATCAGAGAAGACAATCTGACCTTTTGGGATTGCTCTTCATGTCGTGTTTTAAGAAAACTTTTTTCCATTTCCACTTTTCAAGTCCTCTAACAACCAAGAAACTCTTGCAGTCACGAAAATATCAGCTAGGTGTATCATTTGGAATTCCTGGCTCTCAAATTAAAAATAAAATGCCCAGAAAACTCTGTATTCTGTTCCTTTCACAGTTTTACGTAGCAATAGAAAGTAATAAAAGATAAAATCTTTGTCTGGGACTCTTACTAATTATGCTTGACATTGGTCATATGTATATAAAGTTATACCAGCACATTGTATCTTGCTTAAAATAAAATTGATAGAAAAAGACCCCAATCTTCACTTTTTTTCTGCATGCTGATATTAGGATTTCTAGATTATCCTGAACGAAAAGGTGATGTGAATAAATTTAATAGTTTTGCTAGAAGCAATGCCTGTTTTTAACTCACGACCTAGGTTTAGACCTCAACACTTGAATTTTTTACCTGTGATGCGTTTTCTAACTTCTGAGCTGTAGTTTTTAATCTGTAAAATTGGTTTCAGATCGCTGTCTCCCACATTGGGTTGTTGTAGGGATCAAATGAGATCATCTATGTGAAATTGTAAATTATGAAAGTACTAAGCCTAATAAGCCTTTGAGAACTGGGCTTAGCAGGCCCTGCATTTTAAGAAAGATGATTACTGTCCATTAATCTAGAGCATAATGGAATATCACTCTATACCTTGAGATCTTGGGCACACAACTAAGCCTGAACTTTTAACCTTCCACCAGACGTGGCTGGCTGACCTGTTTAGTTGTGAGTTACTTGTCTAAGTTCTACTGGCCTTTCACTAACACCCTTCCCCGCTTGGGGGAGAGGGGCAAAAAGTTGTTTGCTTGGTGATAGCTCCAAACTATTATTCTAGCAGGCCACCTTTCATTTCTGGGGTGGTAAGAGGGTTGTATAAAATATATAAGTAGTCTGTAAGATCACTACTGCTCATATCTGTAACTTCTTTTTTTTTTTTTTTTTTAATTAATTTATTTATTTATGGCTGTGCTGGGTCTTCGTTTCTATGCGAGGGCTTTCTCTAGTTGCGGCGAGCGGGGGCCACTCTTCATCGCGGTGCGCGGGCCTCTCACTGTCGCGGCCTCTCTTGTTGCGGAGCACAGGCTCCAGACGCGCAGGCTCAGCAGTTGTGGCTCACGGGCCTAGTTGCTCCGCGGCATGTGGGATCTTCCCAGACCAGGGCTCGAACCCGTGTCCCCTGCATTGGCAGGCAGATTCTCAACCACTGCGCCACCAGGGAAGCCCCTGTAACTTCTTTTAAAATTTTCTATTACCCACCTGATTTTTATTAGGTGTTGAGAATATAGAAACACTTATAAGCCATAAAAGGCTCTAATAAAAGTGCTGGCCATCATGATTGATAGTAATTGTTAAGAAAATGAATGAGTAAAACAGGGGCTGGACACAGCCTGGCAAACACTTCCTGGCTTATATTCCTTATTACTACTGAGGAATTCACCTTTCTTTTAACAACAAAGAAAAGGGAAGGATCTGAGGTTCCTCATTAGGTGTGGCCCTTGGTAGTTGTTTTGAGCGCAGTGGATCTGGTTTGCTTCCCAGAACATGGGTTACTCCATCAGTCACCTCTTGGGGGAACACCTCCCAGTATAGGACAAATAATGTATCAACTGAAATATCGCTGCCAGAAATGAAATAAGAAATTGACCACACTCATCAAGATATGGAGACACTACATGAATTATGTTAGTTTTTAATAAACGTGCACTCTTGGTACTGAGCAGGTTGTGAAAATCAAATTATATAGAAATAGAGAATATGGTGTGGGAGTATAGGTGTCAGTGACATTGACACAGCCTCTAAAAGCATTGTTGTCTAGTTAACTACGGTGTTCACCAGAAAACTGGGGCTGGAGGTCTGCAGATTTATAATTCCTTCTCCAAAATGATGTCTGTTTTAGGATTCAGAATCCTGATGCACCTTGATGATGAAACACCCCCAGTGAAATCTAAAGCAGAACCCTATAATCAGATGCATTAGTACATCTGCATCAAAAAGAATAAATACTCACACTAAGTGGTTTAATAAAGACTATAAATACATATCAGTTCAAGTTAGGATTAACTGCCAATAAGTTCAGGTCGTGTCATATTTTGCTAGCGAATGTGTTATGCAAAACTTGATTTTCAGAGCCTTTTGAATTTTAGAATTGCACATGAGGGATTGTTGATCTGCATTATGTTTGGGTGTTAGCCCCTAACAGGAGTGTTTTTCATATGTGTCAAGCTACCAGGTAGCAAATGCTTATGAGACAATAGGGTTAGTAACACCATAACCGGAGTCGCACTGCCTGGGTTCAAATTCCAGCCTTGCCAAGTGACTTTGGGTAAATTACCTAATTTCCCAGGGTCTTCGTTTTTCATCTTTGGAGCTGCAGGAATTTTGTTGTTACATAAGATATGCATATGAGACACAATGTGAATTGCATTAGGCACTCAATAAAATATGCTTCTGTTTCCTCATAGATCCTTATATAATGGGGATAATAATAGTGCCTGTCACAAAGGTGTGGTTTTTGTTTTTTTTGTTTTTTTAAATTTATTTATTTTTTATTTATTGTTGGCTGTGTTGGGTCTTCGTTTCTGTGCGAGGGCTTTCTCCAGTTGCGGCGAGCGGGGGCCACTCTTCATCGCGGTGCGCGGGCCTCTCATTATCGCGGCCTCTCCCGTTGCGGAGCACAGGCTCCAGACGCGCAGGCTCGGTAGTTGTGGCTCACGGGCCTAGTTGCTCCGCGGCATGTGGGATCTTCCCAGACCAGGGCTCGAACCCGTGTCTCCTGCATCGGCAGGCAGACTCTCAACCACTGCGCCACCAGGGAAGCCCCACAAAGGTGTTTTATGAGACTGAAATAGGTATATAGGTGTAACATGCCTTAGAATAGTGTCTGCCCCGCAGTAAACATTTAATAGTTAGTCGCCAGTATCATTATCACCATTACTAAAAATCTGTACCTTTCCTATCAGCAAATCATTTTCAGGAAAGAAAACGACAGTAAGCATCTGTTGACTGAATGAGTGGTGCATTGAAAAATTATGATAATTTGTAATTAGAATTTTCCAGACTGTAATTCCGTCCCATTCCATCTCCATCCTTCCCAAGTGTGTTTGCTTCCCTTCCCCCAACAGCATCCCCCCACCCCGCCCCTCCCCCAGCCCCAGCGCCTTGATTTTCCTTCATTCGCACAGCACTTGATGAACTTGGCGCTTGTCTTCCTCATCACCACCATGCAGGTGTGTTAGGCTGTCTGGGAAGCTGTCCCAGATGCTGACAAACCCTTGCCAGTAGGATACAAAGGAACACGGGAAATTTTGGCTGACATCTCCAGGTCTGACTCCTTACTCAACTGGAGAGTTCCAGAGGTATCTTTAAAGTTTTAGGATAAATGACGAGGCTGCTCTTCCTTTTTTTTTTCCCCCAGTCCCTAACAGATACGTTTCTTGGGTTCTCTTTTTTTTTTTTTTTTTTTTCGGTTTGTTACAGGGTAATCTCTTGTGATTGGTCAGTAATGGTGGGGTTTGGTAAAGTCATAAGTCTGCAAGATGTTGTAAATGCAGGCAATGTCTGCAGGAATGGGTACCAGTGAGGCAGAGACCAGCGGGAAGAATGTGTGTGCTTGTGTGCCGCAGTTTGGACTGATGTCTTGGCACGGCCGTCTTATTTCCTGGCATGTAAGGACTGGATTCTCTCTTAAGGCCACACATATTTGGCAAGCCCTATTATTTTACTCTTTCGAGGGGCTGCTTGGGTAACGAAGGTGATAGACAATATTGGGTAGGTACCGGTTGGACAGGGACATGAGGGAATATGGAAAGAATCTTTTTTAAAGGGCTTGATTACATTAGACTGTAGTGTCTGTAAACAATTACAGCATTCAGGGAGTGCAGGATTTAAATGAGAAACACAACTTTGTCAGATTATACCAGTCGGATAAAATGGCATGGGCTCCGGAAATCTATAATTAAATGTATTTTTGAAAATGAAAAATATAGCGTAACATCTGGTTTATTTCACTATAGAAGTGCATGGGTATTGCTTACATAAGTGTGATTGACTTTGGCTGATATTTGGATTTCTCTGTGTAAAATAACTATTTTAATTAAATTTTTCTGCTTGATTCTATTTGTGCTGTAAACAGCTTATTCACATACACATTCATATAGAAAATGGCTGCCTTATTTAGAAAGTCTAATGTTTGTTCATTTTCTTTTCCTTGCAGCGGATATTCAACTCCTTTGTTTACACTGAGAAAATCTCAAATGGAGAAAGTGAAGTACAGCAGGTAAGAGGTGATTTAGCACTTGACATTCTCTGTCTTTGTCTTGCTTTGGGATGTGACTTTATTACTCTTTCCAATCTCCACGTGAGGCTGTCTGTTGTTTTCTGTGTATGATTTCGTATACATCTTAAGCAAAATGGTGACAACCTCCCACTTCATGTTCTTATAAGCAGTTGAAATAATGGTTATATAGATGGCTTTCTGCTATTCATGTTATACTTTGAAAATATTTAGTGCCTTGTTATTGTTTTGGAAATTCCTAAACTACTCAAATTTTAAAATATTAGAAATTATTTCATCTGCTATAGGAAAAAGTGTCCATGCTTTGGAATCAGACAAACCCCAGGTCAAATTCTGGTTTTCCTACTTACTTCATGACTCCCAGGAAGCAATTTAGCCTTTTGAGCTACAGTTTCTTACTCTTAAATCAGAGGGACATAATATCTGCATGATGGGGTTGTGAGAATTAAATGAAGTAATGTCAAATTAACTGAGAATAAGTGAAATGCTTTAGGTGGAAGGCCTGACGTAGAAGCAGCTCAGTGGATGTTGGCTTCTTTTGTTCTTTTATTTTTCTTTCCTCTTCTTGTATTCTTCCATTGCTGCTTTTCTCCCATCTTCTCAATGCTCTGTGAGGTCAAAAAGTTCTGAGGCCAGATTCTATTCACTTTATTTATAGCTGGCTTCTAATGGACTGCTTCCTAAATTAAAACATAGTGTTGGTGAACTTGGTCATAAATAATTGATCTGTGCTTGAAAAGAAGGGTGGTAAAGAGGATTCTGGGTTTTAATTTCAGTTAATCCACCAACTTCATTACACCATGTGACCACCAACTGGTAATTTGAAGCTAGGTTGGAAACTTAAGTAAAAAACAGGACCAAGCTAAAAACCAGAGTGTAGCAGAGTGCTTCCACAGAATAAAAAGATAACTATAGGAAAATACATAATAATTTAAACTCTCTGGGGCCTTTATCTTATTCATGGAAAACAGCTTGACTTGATCTGAACTTCAGAAGTGCTATGCAAGAGGACAAAGTTTTGCAAGTATCACTAAAGTGAAGTTATTTATAGGATATTTATTTATAATAAATTACTGTAATTTGATCTTGAAGTTCAGCGTCTCTTATTTATAGACATTAAAGATCTTTATTGGGTTCTGCAGGTTAAATTTAGAGGACATAAGCCATTAAGCATGTACCCTTTTTCTTAGCTTTAGATATTTTAAAAACTAATGACCTGAATTATAGTGAATGTGGTTTGCTATATCAAATCTTACCTTCAAAATTCCTGTCTTATTTTTATTCCAGCACACTGGAAAGTGCTTTAGGGTCATGAAATTTAAAAGGGTTTTTATAGGGGAAAGTTTCTACACAAAGCATGTTCAAGGAAACTTTTTGGGAGACCAAAGGCCATTTGATAACAGTTTAAAGAAACTGATCCAGGGATATCAGTTTTACTGCTTTTCTTGAGTAACAGATACAAGTTCTTCCTTCACTGGTTTTTAAACATGAAAGTTGTTTTGTTTTCTTGGAGTAATGTTCTTGCTTTTTTCTTTTTATCTAGCTGTGAACAAGTTGGGAAGCCTTCCATAATAAATTTTAAAAATTATTAGCAGCTGATTTAGCACACATAGAACACTGGTGATTTCAGTATATTATCACATTGATTTTTTCCATATAAC
Source organism: Balaenoptera acutorostrata (assembly GCF_949987535.1). Taxonomy (NCBI): domain Eukaryota; kingdom Metazoa; phylum Chordata; class Mammalia; order Artiodactyla; family Balaenopteridae; genus Balaenoptera; species Balaenoptera acutorostrata. The sequence goes on from NC_080064.1 coordinate 55,926,664, forward strand.
CCTGAAGGAAAGATACTATCCTTATTACAGATGAGGTAGGTGAAACTCCAAAAGATAGCATAAGTTAGCTATAGTCTCATGACTAATACATAAAAGAGCTAGTTTTCAGAGTAAGTTTACACTAAGTTATATTGTCCGTATTTTTATTTTAACAGTTTATTTTTAAAATCTATATTTTCATACAAAACAGCAGTCTCTGCTAAACTGTCTTTGGCTGAATAAGTCAGATGGAGAGTCACCACATCGTCAGTTCTGCCTTCTCTCTTTGATTATCAAAAAGTTCTCTCTTATATTGACTAGGAATGTACTTTTTAACTTTTCTCTAATTTCTCCAGCCTCTTTAGAAGAACCCTGGACAAAATAGATCTTATGCCTCTTTTGCATCCAGTATTTGGAGATAATTATCATATCACTATCATTTAGCCTAAAATTTAAAATACCCAGATCATGGATAATTTCTTCTTCTATGACAAGATTTCCAGGCCCTTTCAGTCCTCTGGTCACTCTAACAACAACAATAATAATAAAAGCTTATATTTACATATTTACCGAGTATTTGCTCTCCCTTCAATATTGTGATACTCTTGTGGCTTGAATTGGACTAGAGTTATTCCCATTCTAAAGTGACAAAACAGAGAACTCCTCACATCTTCTTGACTTGATTAATAACTACCCAGGAACTCTGGGCCCTGTGATCCTGGACAGTACCCAGGATGAAATCTTTAGGGAAATGCTTACCTCTTAGGTTTCCTGTTCTATCCCCCATCACAGTCATTCACACTTTCATATATATTATCTCCTTGAAACTTCAGAATAACTCTGTAAGGTAGGTGGAGTTACTATTACTAACCAAGTTCAGAAAGGTCAAGGATCCTAGATAATTAGTAATTGAGCTGACTTTTTAAAAATTGTGAAATATATCAAACATGTAAAGAGTATATAAAACATATACGAGTAGAATAAAGAAATACTATATTAAAATGAACATCTCAACCTACCACCCATATAAAGAAATAAAGCATTACCGGTACTTCAGAAAGCCCCCATGTGACCTTCCCAGGTGGTACCTCCCTTCCTCTCCCAGAGATAAGTCTATCCTGATTTTTTTTGTTAGCCATTCCTTTGCTTGTGTGTGTCTGTGTGTGTATGTGTGTTTGAGATATATATATATATGCAAATTCATTATTTGACTGTTTTTGTTCTTTATATACATCTTAAGTGTATTATTCACGTATCTTGCTATTTTACTGAGCATTATATTCCTTAAAATCACCTATGTTGATATCTGTAACTAAGGTGCCTTTATTTCCAATTCTGTGGTATTCCATTAAATGCAGTTTATGTATCCATTTTTCTGTTGGTGATGTTTGGGTTGTTTCTAGTGTCGTAATTTTTGTTGCTGTTGTTCATATCTCCTGGTGCAGAGTTCAGGTGGAATAATTCTTTGAATTGCAGGAACATTATTATCCCTCACCTCTGCCAATTAAATGCTAGTGTGTGTGTATCTATACATGTTCCAAGTGCCCTAGGTGAGGACACGGACTGTTTAGCTCAGGTGGAGAATCCCTTCTCTAGAGTAGAATTGCTGGGTACCGGAGTGTTCAATGTGACTGGATAATGCAAAACTGCTTCCACAGTTGTTGCCATGGGTTACCTTCCTACAGACGGAGTACTGGAAATGTGCTGCTCTGTACCGTCTTCAATACTTGGTGTTACCGAGTTTTAATCTTTTCCCAGTTTGGGGTGTCTGAAATTATATCTAATGGGTTTAATTTGTTTTACTCTGATTACTAATGAGGTTGAAATGACTTTTTACATGTTTATGGTTCATTTTTGTATGTTTGTTGTTTTGTTGTGTCAAATGTCTGCTAATGTCTTTTGTCCATTTTTAAAATTGAGTTGTCTCTTTATTTTAGAAGTTTAAATATTCCACACATGTTCTATATCAGCTCTGTCCAAAAGAGACTTCTGTGTTGATGGAGATGTTTCATATTGGTGCTAATCAAGCAGCCGCTAGCCACATGTGGCTACTGAGCACTTGAAATGTAGCTAGAGCTACTGAGTAATTAAATTTTAAATTTCATTTAATTTAATTTTAATAAAGTAGCCCCATATGGCCAGTGGTTACCATATTAGATTCCCTTACAGGTTTATGTTTCATAAATATAAATGTTCTCCCAATGTGTGGCTTTTCTTTTCACTTCCTTTATGATATCTTTTAAAGAATTGAAGTTTTAATTTTAATAGTCAGGTTTTTTTAAACCAATCTTTTCCTTCAAAAGTAGTCATCTCAGACCTCCCTGCTGGTCCAGTGGTTAAGACTTCGCCTTCCAACGCAGGGGGTGCGGGTTCAATCCCTGGTCAGGGAGCTAAGATCTCCACATGCCTCACGGCCAAAAAATCAAAACATGAAACAGAAGCAATATTGTGACAAATTCAATAAAGACTTTAAAAATGGCCCACATCAAAAAAAATCTTTAAAAAATAAATAAATATAAATAGTCATCTCTATGGGACAGGTTTCATAAAGCAAAGAGATTTACTGATATTGAAAGAGCTTAATGTTTGTTTTAACTGAATTAAACTTTTGCTTTCTTGTCTCAAGCTAAATATTTTATAGTATTTTATTAATAAGTTAAACAAAAAAAACACTTTTCCTCTTTGGTCTCTGATTATTGTGTGTTGTTAAATTCTGCCCAAAGACATAAAGATTTTCTCCTTTATTGTCTTCTAAAACTTTTGCCTTTCTCATTTAAGACTTTTATCCACCTGGAATTGATTTTAGTGTTGGATGTGAAGCAGGTATTCAATTTCTTTTTCCTCTGCCCCATATGTATTTCTAAGTGTTCTTATACTATCTGTTGAACAATTTGTCTTTTTTTTTTTCATCTGTTTTCAGTCATTAGTCAAGTTTACACGTATGTGTGAGTTTGATTTGGTTCCGTTGGTGTATTTATCTGTCACTGTGCCAGTACCACGTATTCAGAAGGGTAACACTGTCCCCTTCATTTCTTTTTTTTTTTTTTTTTTTTTTTTTTTGCCTTTTAAAATTAGTGGACTTTATTTTTAGAGCAGTTTTAGGTTTACAGAAAAATTGACCAGAAAGTACACAGAGTTCCCATATACCTCCTCTGCTTCCTCACAGTTTCCCCTATTAGGAAAAAAATTGCATTAGTGTGGTACACTTGTTATATACTTAATGAACCAATATTTATACATTATTATTAAAACTAAAATTAATAGCTTACATTAGAGTACACTCTTTGTTCTGTACAGTTCTATGGATTTAGACAAGTGTATAATGTCATGTATCCACTATTATGTTATCAAACAGAACAGTTTCACCTCCTTAAAAACCTCCTGTGCTTCATTTGTTTAGTCTTCCTTCCTTTCCTCTCTTTGAGCCCCTGGCAACCACTGATCTTTTTACTGTTTCCATAGTTTTGCCATTTACAGAATTGCATTTAAGTTTTTAATTTCATAAAAACTTTCATATGCTAAAAATTAGTTTTGAAACACAAAATGTAGCCCATTTCTTCCCTGGAATAATACAGTACATAGCATTTTCAGGTTGACTTATTTTCCTTTGCAACATGCATTTACAGTCCCTCCATGTCTTTTCAAGGCTCGCTACCTTATTGCTTTTAATGGCTGAATAATATTCCGTTGTATGTATGTAGGTCAGCTTGTTTATTCATTTGTACATTAAGGGACGTCTTGGTTGCTTCCAGATTTTAGCAATTATGAATAATGCTGCTATAAGTTGTGTGCAGATTTTTGTGTGGACATAAGTTTTCAATCCAGTTGAGCAAATACCAAAGAGTGCAATTGCCAGGTATTATGGTGAAGTATCAATATAGTGCAAGGAACTGCCAAACTGTCTTAAAAAGTGGCTGCACCATTTTGCATTCCTACCAGCAGTGAATGAGAGTTACTGTTACCCCACATCCTGTTCAGCATTTGGTGTTGTCAATGTTCTGGATTTTAGCCGTTCTAATAGGTGTGTTGTAGTATCTTATTTTTGTTTTAACTTGCAATTCCTTTTTTTTTTTTAACATCTTTCTTGGAGTATAATTGCTTTACAATGGTGTGTTACTTTCTGCTTTATAACAAAGTGAATCAGCTATACATATACATGTATCCCCATATCTCCTCCCTCTTGCGTCTCCCTCCCACCCTCTCTATCCCACCCCTCTAGGTGGTCACAAAGCACCGAGCTGATCTCCCTGTGCTGTGTGGCTGCTTCCCACTAGCTATCTATTTTACATTTGGTAGTGTATATATGTCCATGCCACTCTCTCTCATTTATTTTTCTTGAGAGCATCTGTGGCTCTTTGCTATTATATAAGAATTTTTTTAAAAAACCGATATTTTTCTGTTACTATAAAGTCCTATGTATTTATTTTATATCTAATTATCTTCTTAAGCTATTATATTAGTCCTAATAATTTACCTATAGATTCCTTTGGGTTTTCTATGTAAGTAATCATATATGCAAATAAGGTAGATTTGATTCTTTCTTTCTAATTCTTATATTTTTTATTTCTTTTCTGTGTCCTGCTACACTGGCCTCCAGAAAAGTATTGTATATGTATGGTAATAGTGGCCACCTATGATATGTATTATTTTTATTGTTTAGTTTCAGGTGTATTTTATCATTTCTTCTTTGATCTATTAGTTATTCAAAACTATGTTCTAAAATTTCCAGGTATCTGTAGAGTCTTTCTAATTTTCTAGCCGTCCCTTCTGTTTTCCTCATTGTATTGAGAGCATAGCTCTTTGGGTTATAGTTTTATGTAGTACCTCCTATCAGATTTCCCACCTTGGCCAAGCCCTGAGGTTTCTCTCTTATCCATGTTGTGCTGTGCTATCATCAAAGTGGAAGCTCAAGGTCTCCAGATTATGGCCAATTCTCAGGGTAAGAAGCAGGGTCTGGCACTGGCTTATTTCCCACATTTCTGGTTCTCACCTTGTTTGGGGACTTAAGTGCCCCTAAAGGTGGTTTCCATTTTCATCCAGGGCACTAACCTCTTAACAATTAGAAGAACAATTACAACTGCTTCTAAAGATTTGTTTGATAAGCCAAAAGCAGATTAGTTATTCAAAGTAGATTATTGACCTATGTCCTCTTAATTATAGCTCACAATCTTTAGTTGGAAAGGAACCACTTCTTTATGCTTGTTTTTGTATGTTTCGTAGTATCTGGAATACTGACTTGCATTTTCTATCCATCATTTCTCCTTTGGGGTAATGAAAACTAGAGCCCCAAGGGTTCTTGCCCTCCCTCTTTACTATCAAAGCTTATTGAGAGTTGGATCTGACTTATGCATACTATGTACTTAGGCAGTAAATCTAACGTGTTAATATCTTTCTGGTTAGGGGAGCAATATAATTAAAACTAATAAAAAACATTTTGTGATTCTTGACTCTTACCACAAAACTCTCTACGGTATATAGACTTTTCCTTGCTTTTTCTCATTATTTCTTTTAAATTAACCTTCAGAGTGTGGTTCTAAATTGCCCAACAATGTGTTTTAAATTTTTAATTAGTTCATTATGTAGTTTTGCTGCCATAAAACTATGGCAACAGCCTCGGGAAAATAAATATCCCATGCACACATTCTTGAGTGGATCACCTCCCATAGACTCCATTTTTGAATACTTTAAGAAATTAAGTTGTGGGAGCACATAAAGGCATTATATGAAATTGAACCTGCATCAAGAAAAATAAATTTTTGATCAAGTGCCCTAGAAGATAGCAAAATGTGGTCCATAAAACACAAAGCAGTGAAGAAAAGAACCAAAGGAGGAAAAGCTTCTTGGGGCGCTTGATTGAATCACTAAAAAAATCAAAGCTACTTTGGACATGTTTCAAGAGTTTGCTCTAACTTTTTTTTCAAGTGCTCTAGTAATTATTTATGTTAACAATTTATTCAATGATATGGCAAGCATTATCTTCATAATAATTGCAGTATTTCATAAACTATTGATTGTTGGCAGTGGCTGATTTTAGAAGACTTCAGAATTCTTTTGAAATGGGCAAATTGGTAGGAGAACTGCATACTCATAGAGGAGAGATGCACCTGACATTGGGCCAAGGGCATTCCTCTAAGTCTCCCTCTCTCTTCTGTGGTATCAGTTTTCTTTCTTCAGAATCACATCCATTAGCATGGAAACATGCTGTTCTATCTTAAACACACAAGAAAAAAAAACTCTTCTCTTGACGCCACCTCCCTCTCCAACTACTGCCCCATTTCTTTCTCCCTCTTTGAGGCACAGTCCATCACAAGAGGTGTCTATACTCACTAGATCCAGTTCTCCCATTCTCTCTAAAACCTTCTCTGGCCTTACCAGTCCCACGACACCGCTCTCTTCAAGGTCACGGGTGACCTTCACTTTGCTAAATCCACGGTCCTCGTTGTATTTCACTAACATTAGTACTGAACAGTTGATCCCTTCCTTTTTCCTTCATATGTTGATACTTTCCTGACTTGGGCCTGCAGGATACCACACTTGCCTCCTTGCTGTTTCTTGGCAGATTCCTGCCTTAGGGCCTTTGCACTGGTTCTGTTCAACATGTATCCCCATGAGCCTTCGCTTCCTTCAAGTCTGTCCTCAAGTGTCACCTTCTGAAAGAGGTGACCACCATATTTATAACTACAGCCCACGCTGCTCCCCAAGCTCCTGATTTTCTTTTACTCTTTCTTTTTCCTTTTTCACTTACCACTTTTTGGTTTTAGGGTACTGACTTTATAAAACGAGTGTGGAAATTCCTCAAGAGTATAAGTTTGGTGTATTCCTTCCTTTGATGTTAGGTAGAATTCACCAGAGCACCATCTGGACCTGGAGTTTTCTTTGAGGGCAGGCTTTTGATCATCCAGTTTCTTTAATAGCTATAGGTTTGGGTGTTTTCTGGGGTTGGGGTTTTCTTTTTTTTTCTTTTTCCTTTTGTTTTTCTTCAGATTTTCTCTTATTTTGTGTCAATTTTAGTAAGTTGATTTTTTTCCCAAGAAATTTGTCCGTTTCACCTCAGTTGTCATATTTGTTGGCATAAAAGTATTCATAATATTTTTATTATCCTTTTAATATCTGTAGGCTAGAAGAACAATAGAGAACAATCAATCAAATGAAATACTGGTTCTTTTTAAAAAAATCAGTAAAATGGATAAACTAAGTGACAGAGAATGAGAGAATGAATGGGAAAGCAAATTAGTGATAAGCAATTTTTTTAAAACTTGAACTTAGTTTTTTGTTTGTTTTCTATTTCATGGATTTATGCTTTTTGTTATTTCCTTCCTTATATTTCAGGTTAGTTTTGCTCTTTTTCCTGCTTCTTAAATTGGAACTTTAGTTCATTGATTTTACATCTTTCTTTTTGTCAAATAGAAGAATTTACAGCCATAAACTTTCCTCTAAGAACTGCTTTAGTTATACCCCACAAAGTTGAACATCATATATTTTTATTATCATTCAGTTTTTAAATATTTCCTAATTTCCCCTGTGATTTCTTCTTTGACCCATGGATTACCTTGAAGTATGTTATCCACTTTCAAAACATTTGGGGTCTTCTTAGGTATCTTATTGTTACTGATTTCTAATTTAATTCCATTGTGGTCAGAGAACAGACTCTCTATGATTTTCAATCCTTCTTAATTTATTGAAACATTGGTTTTATGACCCAGTATATAGGATCTATCTTGGGTGAAGATACCATGTGAACTTGAAAAGAATGTGTATTCTCCAGTTGTTGGTTATTATGTTCTTTATATATCCATTAGGTTAAGCTGGTTGATAGTTCAGATCATTTGTTTTATGGCTGATTTTTAATTTGTCTAATTTTATCATCTGTAGAGAGGAGTGTTAATATCCTCAGCTACAATGGTGGAATTGTATATTTTTCCCTTTAATTCTGTGCATTTTTACCTTATGTATTCTGAAGCTCCATTATGGGCCATGTACACATTTAAGATTGTTAGGTCTTGATGAGTTATAAATTGTGACGTTTTGAAATATCATTGTTTATCTCTGGTGAAAGTGCTCTTTCCTTAAAGTCTATTTTACCTGATATTAACATAGTTACTCCAACCTTTATATGCTTCCTGTTTTTGCACGGTGTGTCTTTTCACAAGCATTAACTTTCAGTGTCTCTATTGCTAAAAGTGTGTATCTTGTAGATGGAATATAGTTGAGATTTTCTTTCTTTCTTTTTCTTTCTTTCTTTCTTTCTTCTTTCTTTTTTAGCTATTCTGATAATTTCTGTCTTTTAATGGGGAGTATTTAGTCAATTAATGTTTAGTTTGATTGTTGGATTTAGGTCAACTATTTTTTTTTTCCATTTTCCCATCTGTTTTTTATTTTTTACTTCCCTACCTTATTTTGGATTTTTGAATATTTTTTGCCTTTTATTTTACTTTTTAGCTATATTTCTTTACATATTTTAAGTGTATGCTCTAGAAATTACAGTATACATCCTTAATTTATTACATTCTATTTGGAGTTAAAAAATCTATCACTTCATGTATACTCTAAAACCCTCACAACCTTATAGGTTCATTTTCCCACTACTATCCTTTATACTAGCGTCATCATATTATTACATCTACAAATACTACAGACTGCACAAGGGAGTGTTATTGCTTTGGCTTTAAACTGTCATAAGAATTTAATAAATAAAGGAAAAGAAAAGAAAAATAAATCTCATCTATTTATCATTTCTGATGCTCTTCATTTATTTCTAAGGATACCAACTGATATTAAGCCTGAAGAGTTCCTATAATATTTACTTATAGTACAGATTTCCTGGTGACGAATTGTATTAGTGTTTCATGATATTTTGTACTCAGAAAATGTCACTATTTTGTCTTTTCTCTTAAAAGATGTTTCTGCTTGAGATTGAATTCTGGATTGACAGTTTTTTTATCTTTTAGCACTTTAGTAATGTTCCACTGTGTACTGGACTCCATAGTCTCTGATGAGAAGTCAACGTAAGTTGTTATTACTCTGTATTGGCATACCCCCGTCTCCACCCCATGGCTGCTTTTAGGATTTTTCTCTATATATCTTTAGTTTTCAGCAATTTGACTATGGCTGCCTAGACATAGCAGTCTTCATATTTCTCCTGCTTGGTGTTTGTTGAGCTTTCTGAATCTGTAAGTTATATCTTTCATCAAATTTGGGGACCTTTTGACCATTATTTCTTCAAATAGTTTTTCTACTTCATTCTGTGTGCACCTTCTGGGACTCCAGTTATACGTATGCGAAATCTTTTGATATTTTACTATAAATTCCTGAGATGATACCTCCTTCTATTATTCTTTTAATTTTTCCCTCTCTGACCTTCAGATTAGATAATTTTTACTGATTTTTAACTTCACTTCTATTATCTCTGTTCTGCTGTTGACCTCTCCAAATATATTTAAAATTTTTCAGATGAATTTTTAAGTTCTAGGATTTTCACTTGTTTCTTTTTAATAGATTTTGTTTTTCTCTGCTGAGACTTTTCTCTTTCTCTTTCCACTCATTGCAAGCATATTTTCCTTTGAATCCTTGAACATAGTTATAATAGCTGTTTTAGAATCCTGATTCTAACATCTACAGACGTTTGAAGTTAATCTCTGTGATTGTCTTTTTTTCTTGAGAATTGGCCACACTTTTTCTTTATATGTCAAAAAATTGGGGTTGTGTCCTGAAGATTGTGAAAAACTCTGGATTCTATTATAGTCCTATGAGGAGTGTTGATTTTGTTTGTTTTAGCAGGCAATTAACTTGGACACAAACTGCTAATTTGTCTCTTTGTCAACAGCTCAAATCTCAGCTCAGTTGTTTATCCTTAGATGTAGCTTACCCACACATGTATAGTACAAGAATCTAAGAATTTTTCTGCCCCCAAAGGTATTTCAAAACACTCTAGCATTTAAAATATATTATAGTACAAATCTAGTTTTTCTTAATTATTTTTGTGAATTGTTACTTGACACTGACAATTCTGCCTGAAAGATTTAAAGTTTAATGTTTCATTCCACCAAATACATTCACTGGGACATAGTAAAGGAGAAGCATATTGGTTTTATAAGAAATTGATACTGAGCAGGTGCTAATACTCTAAATTATTCTTTTATCTGAGTATGAACTCAAGGCCTCAGTCATGAGGAATTCAGATCAGTTCAAAGCAATAGATTATGATCCATCTAAAAAGCAAGAAGTAGATTTTGCACAAAATAATATCCTTTTATTCATAGCAGAAGAAAAGATACTCAGTAGCAGAACAATTTACATGTGGCCTAAAAACATTAAAGAGCTCTTTCTTCAAAGAGATTGTGAATAGAAAACCAGTTTTAAAGAGATGGCACTTTATGCGCTAAAATGTAAATAATCAGTCCTAACTAGCATGATGTTTTAGAATTTTAAATCTGGAAAGGACCTCAGAGACCATGGGTACAAGACCAGAAATGTTAGAAAACTTTTCTCCCCCCTCCTTTTTTTTTTTTTTTTTGACAGCTCCCTTGTAGCTTGGGATAGAGAACAAGAGCTTCATCTTTTGATTTGAAAAACTTGAGTTCCAGGGAGGACTCTGTCATTTACTCTTTTGTTTGATTTTTGGCATGATATTTAACTTTTCAGTGTCTACATCAATTTTATCTATAAAATGGGGATAAGAGTCTGTCTTGCAAGGTTGTTTAAAAGATTATATTGTTGGCTCAGAGCGGGCTTTCAGTATTTTGTATTCTGCTTTCTGAATACAAAAGATGATAGTGTATGAATATAAGAGTACACTAGTGAGAAGATTGCTGTTCTTAGTCTGCTATTTAATCCTCTAAGGTAAGGCCCAGAAGGAAAGATCTATAAACTTTAGAAGGAGAATTTCCAAGAGAGGATGATAACAGAAAGACCCTGGCAGGGACTAGTGGGGGCTGTAAATAAAAGTCATGGCAGTTGAGAAATGTGAGACTGGACGTAGGATTTATGTTGGCTTTGCATTTGTATTAGTTCTGTATCCCTACTACCAGAAACTCTCCACTCTAGAAAAGTTTGGTTATGTTGTTGAACTGTGCACTGGACCACAGAAGGAAAAGCACCAGTGGTTAGACAAACAGAAGGGGTGTGGAAGAACTGAGCAATTGGGAATCTTGTCTTTTGAATCCTGGCTCCCTGTGCCTGGCACGAGGTAGGCATTTAGTAAATATTTGCTTAAAAAATGACTGGAGTTACTCTTATACCTCAATATTCATATTTCCAGAATCTAGACTTGTTTTGGGGTTGCCCTGCCAAGTGTAATGTAGTGTGGTGGTACCCTGAAGGCTCTCATTTTGTCTACAATTACCTACTGAAATATGTTCAAGACTCAGACTTGTTCAAACTAGAGGAATCCTGGAAGCAGTATGGATTCCTTTCTTTCTTTGCCCCCAACCTTTCCCCCATCTTTCTGCAGGAGATTTGTTTAGGCTGAGTCCTGGTTTAGTTCAACCCCTCACCCAAATCTATTCTTGGCTCTGAGTTTATTGTGAGTATTTATTAAATGTTTGTTGAATGAGTGAACCAAAGGCACTAAATCTCTAGGAAGGCAAAAGAAAAGTTGAGGTGTATTGAAGCCACCCAGGTGGGGAATTTATAGTGAATCAACTAAGGACCAGAGCAAATAGATGACTGTTCTTTCAAACCAGAGCCCCAGCAAGTTTAGCTGGTTAGTGTTTAGGTTTCCTTTATTGGAAATCAATCTAGGTCTGTTTCAGTTATTACTGTTCTTGGTCTGTCTCCAAAAGAGAAGTTATTTTTCATCTTAGAAATCTTCTTCCTGGGCTACCTATCAAATCATTGGATGCCTTGTTAATAAGATGGAATGGTCATCTGTCATTTTGGAAAGATAGTATGAGAAGGGATTCCGTAGTTGTCATATTTATGTGGTTCTTTATCTATTTCCTTAATGTTTCCATGTATATTTTCTCATTTTTATCTGCTTAATGACATTGTAAAAAGTGCAGGTATTATTATCCCATTTTCCATGAGAATACCATATCTCAGAGGGGTCATTGTAAGTGGTTAAGGCCTCAGAGAACTAGTAAAGTGGCAGAGACAAAATTTTTAATTCTAGTTTTGTGCTTTCTTTGTTTAAATTATCTTGGCTATGATAATAATCATTTATTGAATATGTATTATTAATCAAGCACTGTCCTTAAATCTTTTCTCATAGAGCCACATGGCCTGTTCGCTTACATCCTTTCAGTGTTAGTTAAGTGTTACCTCTCACTGAGACCCTCGTTGACCACCCATTTATAAATGTTATTAATTGTACCCAGCTTTACTTCTTACCTCTTTCTTGCTTTATTTATCTCCTTATAGTTTATCACCTAGGACTTCCATATGCATTTTTTAAATTGTGTATCTTTTTAAATAGAATATAAGCTCTATGAGGATAGAGATTTTTGTCCATTTCAGTCCTTGATGTACCTTCAGTACCATGAAAAAGTATCTCAATGTAGTAGATGGTAGGTACTCAGTAATTTTTTAAAAAAATAATTAATTTATTTATTTTTGGCTGTGTTGGATCTTCGTTTCTGTGCGAGGGCTTTCTCTAGTTGCAGCAAGTGGGGACCACTCTTCATCGCGGTGCGCGGGCCTCTCACTATCGCGGCCTCTCGTTGCGGAGCACAGGCTCCAGATGCGCAGGCTCAGTAATTGTGGCTCACGGGCCTAGTTGCTCCGCGGCATGTGGGATCTTCCCAGACCAGGGCTCGAACCCGCGTCCCCTGCATTGGCAGGCAGATTCTCAACCACTGAGCCACCAGGGAAGCCCACTCAGTAATTATTTACTGCATGAATTCATAATCCTCAAAAAAAGCTGGAAAAGTTTCACTGACAAGGAAAATTAAACCAAAGAAATATCTTGTATAATGGCACCCAACTGAAAGGTTAAGAGAAGCCAATTTGGGATTCAAGTGATTTAAATTCAATGCTCTACTATATATTTTCAAAATTTTGTTTCCAAAGGTACTGCAGAGAGGTACTGCAGAGACTGTTACAGAACATAAGGGTCCAGGTTCTTTGTTTTTCCTCTCCATTCCCTCCTGCAGCAATTTACTTTACTTGTTTGATATATTGAAGTTTAGTATGAAGTTTAATATGAAGTTTTGTGTTTTTTAATGGTCTATCACTTTAAAAAAGGAAAGATTTACAAATCATTATGCTACATCATGCTGCTTTCCAGAAAAAAGTCATGCAAGGTTGAACTTGAATTGGTTTTAAAAGAAGTGCAAAAGTAATTGTGGTTAAAGGATATTCCTCAAACTTTGGAAGAGGTAAGAAAATATTAAATACTATAAATGTTTTTGTAGCAGAAAGAAAATTTGTAGTATCCGTTACCTCTTCTAAAAATAAAAGTTGAGGGAACCCAAACTCGTGAGTGTGGGGACCTTGTCAGCATAACTCACACTGTAATACTTTATAGATATTGGGGAATGAATGGATAAACTAGAGTATGAGCTCTTTAAGGGGGAGATTCTGAGCATACCTCTGGTAAGTGGTAGACAGTTGATGAATTCAGCAAACATTTGTTGAGGACTTACTATATACTTGGCATTGGAGGAGGAGAAACAAAGAGCTTATCCCAAGGACATAATTAAATCACAGGGGACATGTGTTCATATATTTGGTATATCTTTCTAATCTCCTGCAGGTGATGGCCCAAAGGAGAAAAATGCCCTCTTTAGGCATTTATGAGAGGCAGAATGGTGGTCTAAATGGACTATGGATCCCATCTAGTGTGGCAGTATTTTTGGTTATATTCAAATTATGTATGCTTTTCTAGAATTCTCATAAGTGGGGGATAGGTGCAAGACCTAGTGTGTACCTAGGTTGTGTTGCACTTTGGAAAAGGTGGTGTATTTGACATGATGGTTCATGTTCATTTAACAAATGCTGCTTCACCTGAGTTATCTCATTAAAATTTTACCACAACCCTGTGATACAAATACAATTCCTCTCACCGTTTTAGAGTTGAAGAAATTGAGACTCAAAGCTATTAAGTAATGGTGCCCCAAATCATTCTTGAATTAGGTGATAGGGCCAGAATTTTAACTGTAAAATCCATGTTCTTAATCACTATGCTATGTTGCTTTTCATACTTCTTCCATTGCCAATCCTTTTATATGTTTTCAATTTTTAAGAGGAAGGTGGTTTATTCTCTCCTGAGAGTGTTACACATTAACCAAAGTAAGATAAATATGTCTAAACATTGTAAGTACTCTGATGAAAACTCAGCTGGTAAATGAGGAAAAGATGGAGTTTAAATACTCAGTTGACACGGGCCAAACAATGGTGGAGGTGCCTTCTGCCTTTTAGCTCTAATAAATCACAAGGATATAACTTGTGTCTTACGAGGAAGAGCATTCTGTTACTAATGGATTATCCTGCAGGAACATAAACAAGATATAAAAATAAATGCAGTCCTTGATTTATTTAAAGAGCAGACTCCTTTGTCTTTTTCGCAGTTCATCATTATTCCATTATTACCATACCTAAGTCAGTTGGTTCTAATTTGTGTCATTGTGAAACTTCTATGGGGCTATTGATTTTTTTTTTGTTTTGTTGGGATGGGGGTAAATAGTACCCCCTAAAGAGGAACTTTCAGCTAAATGAGTGAGTGAAAAATCTACAGCTATTGGGCTAGTCTGTAGGGTTTAAGTATAACATAGTGAGCTTCCTTTGTGTTGCATATGAGTAGAAGTTGATAACTCTTTGGAATTCTTACTGTAGAATTGTGGTTGGTACAGCTTTTGTTCGTGCAGTTTCCACGGAGAAGGTAACAAACCTTTAGCTACCTCAGAACTCCCAGGTTCTCTCCCAATATGAAGCATTTAACAGTAATCAGGGATATTTGAGGAACTGCTCAGCCAGTTCTTAGAGGGAAAAAAAAAAAACAAGGTGGGCCAGGAGAGAGAAAGCAGCCTGATAACTACCACCTCACTGTTTAAGAAATGGCAATTTGGAATTTGAAGTATTTAACTATCTTGCTTATATTTTCAGGAAAATATATATGCAGCATATGCTCTGAATCCTTGTATATATTTGGAAGTGAAAATATGTGTGTATGCATGCGTGAAAGCTTTAATTCCTGTACTAAATATAGACCAGCTGACTTCAGGGGTACGTATTGTACATTAGCCAATGTATGCCTGGTGCTGAGATAAGCTGAGATAATCCTCCTCGCTTGCTCGCTCGCTCTCTCTCTCTCACTCTCTCTCTCACATACACACACCCCTCCGGTATACTCACACATTTTGTTATAATGTATTATGTATCTATTGTTTACATATATAAGTACTCTATGCATATGTTTACAGCACAGTGTTCATTTTTACATTTGCATATGCACACATATACCAATTATAGAAAAATGGAATTCTCTATATCTCCCACTACCACCATCACACACTATTTAAGGCTTGAAAATTACGGCTACAGGTTTTTTGTGTTGTTGTTGTTTTGGCAACAACCCAGAGTAGCCCATTTCCTCATTCCCTTAATTCCCACACTTGGTGTCCCCGCCCTTTGGGAAGGAACACATGAAGGGGCTGGTACCGTTTCTCCATCAGCAGAGGCACGGGAGGAGGGGCTATTGCAGGCAGGCACAGCTGGAGAGAATAGGCTGCAGCCTGGAGAGGGGCTGCCCTTTGGGGCAGGGGGGAAAAGACATGCAAGCTCCCGCCACGATGTGCATCTCTCCCTGCTCCAGCTGGAGCTTCAGCTCTTCAGATATCTCTGCCATCCACATGTGCGCAAATGCCTTCTTTCAGTGACACAGACCCTTGAAAAGTACAAGCCTGGGCTTTTGACTTGAACACTCAAAGCTTTATTTAAGTAGAAGGGGATAGGTTGAGTCTAAGTCCTCATTCTAAAAGCCAGGAAGACTTCATCATGAGAAGTGAACATTCCACTAAAAATGGAAACAGTTAAGCCCCTTTTACACATATTTTTAGTATCCCGAGGTTGGATAGTATCAGGAAATGCTGGTGAGAAGGTAGCAGCCAAGATTTCTTCAAATCCCCCCCTCTGCCCCCCAACTCCATCCTCCACCAAAAACTGCTGCTCCTAGTAAAAAAAAAAAAAAAAAAAAAAAAAAAGCTCAGATCATCTGCACTGGTGGAATGCATAAACAGAAACTCGGAGTGTATTCTAAAACCTAGCAAGCAACTTAAGAGCAGGGACCAACTTACCCCTAATATATTCCTTCACGCAATAGGAAATACTTGTGGCAATGATGCAAAGGAATTAATTGCTGCTAATATCAAGAACCCTGAATTGGCTGAATGCTTTGAAAATCTGGTTCCATGAAATAACATGTGGTATGATAAAATTGGAAGCTTACCAAGAACTACAGCTTTATTTATAATCTTAGAAGATTCTGGGCAGGTAGGGATCATGTTGAAATAGCTGCTCATGGGCGTTCTCACTGGTTGTTACTTAAGCAGCCTTTAGTCCTTTTATGTGCTGCAAAGAGCATGCTGGCTTTTCTGCAAAGTCATGGAGAAGTGTCACTGTCACATCCGCTGACACTCATGTCGTGCACCACCCTCTAGGGGAAGGTGTGAGCGTGAGTCCTATGGAAGCAAACAGCCAATGAAGAGCACGCATACCCTGGCTCTTGTGTTTGCCATCCTCCCTGTCGTCAGATAGGGGACAAGAAGACCTTCCTAAATCCAACTGTGAGTTAGAGAATGGTATCAGATGCAGCTTGGCAAGGGAACACACAGAACAGAGAAGGATATAATAAAATTGTTATGGTTGAGGCAAATATCCTCATTCCTCTGGTGTGGAACCCACATGGGAAACGTTACTTTGTGTTGTTATTTCTAGCAAGTCTTAATAGCAATGCATTTCCTGCTAGCATACAGCATTTGCACCTACCTCATCCAAGTGGTCTATGGGAGTGTTGCTGTTTTTCCTAGTTATAAAAAAGCAGAAACCAAAAACTTGTATCTCTGTATTAGCACCTCAAGCTTCAGGCCTGCATCATAAAGGCCCCTAGATCTCAGGGGCTGATTTCCCACTACTCAAGTATCTTGAAACTAAAGCCAAGAAGTGGCTTTTCTATCTACTGAGATAAGTATATTACAAGCTGGCTTTATTGTGTGAATGTAGGACCAGGGGAGAGAGTACCCCTACCTCCTAAGATAGGCCATACTGAAGACTCGAATGATTATGGATACTCAAGGCCAGGCTTCAACAACTGAAGAAATCAAATGTTTATAAGATGCTTTCCCTTGTACTATTATTTTTCCTTAGTTTTAAAGGGAATCTATATTGTGAAAATTTATTGCTCAAAAAATGGGATATGATGTGCATTAGGCTGTCTTACACTGACATATTTTTATAACGGGGGAGTAGGAGACCTTAGACTAACTGTAATTAAGCCCTGCTGCTGTTAGAACTGCAATGAAGTCCTAAAATGACACGATGTTATATTCCATTGGAAAGGTAAGTTGGGTTAACTTATTATTAAGAAAGAGGAAATGGAAACATCTAGCTTTTTTTTCATTGTGTCTTAAGATTGTCTTCCCAAGAATTGGATTTAATGAGTTCTTGGCCAGGTTGAAGATTAGGAAGTGTTTAGTGGCAGATTTTTGTTTCCTTGCCAGTCTCATCTTTCCACTTCATTGCTGAGCTAATTGACACCTGCTGGCAAGTATTTGACCCTTGTGCTCTCAGAGGGCCCCTGAAGAACCCTAAAACGCTCTGGTCAGTTGGCCTCCTACTGGAGGCTAGGTCACATTTCGTCCTTCATTTATACAAAAAATGTTTCCCAAGTCCCTGCAGCGTGCCAGGCTCTGGGCCAGGTTGCAAGGTTGGTTGTAGATAAGAGGTGTTATCTGCATTTGGTGTGGGGAAAGTAGTGTGGGCTAGAGTGAAACTGCAGGCTCCCAGAGCCCTCCCAGCTGACCCCAGTTTCTCTAATTCATCCCCCACCCAACCCTGTTACTTAGGATGCTTCTAAGTTATACTTGGTGTTTATAAGTTATGCACAGATGCTTATACTCTAAATGAGAGTTTTACATGGTAAGAGTAATGGGACTGGGTTTCCTTTCCTTTTCTCTGTATCCCTCATGGGCCACCAGAGAATTCCTAAGTTCCAGCGTATTTTAACTCCTTTCCTCCCTGATTCATAAACTAGGAAAACTCATCTCAAAAGTTGTAATGTAAAATGTTCGTTTTTCCTGTATGCTGTGACCAGTGCACCTCCCCCATCCCCCAGTTCTCAGCCTCTTGAGGCTTTCGAAGGTTAAGACTAGGTTAAACTGCTTTTTCCTTGCGAAGGAACAGGCTGTAAACTTTCAAGTCCTGAGGACTTGCTTATTTTGGTTTAAAGGAACCTCAGCCCAGGGCTCCTGTTACAGTGAAGTGGGGAGAAGTGGGTTGAAGCCTGCCCTTCCTTTTGTTTCTTTTGTTATGATCTGGTTGTTAAGGGTAGAGTGGGGTGAAAAACAGGGTAAGAGCCCATTGAGCCCTTGAGTTGATAACCTTGGCTTTCAGGAGGCTCGGCTATGTATTTCCGTGACTCCTGGAATATCCAGCACAAACTGCTGCTCACACCAAACCCCATTATAATCTTTAAAGCAAGCCTGTGTTTTGCTTAAAGAGAGAAGCTGCCACTCTCAACCGATTCCCAGGGCTCAGCCTCCTTCGGCTCTCGGGCATGTCAGCACTTGCCTCCTGTTTTTTCCATTGCCGCCTCCCCAGCTCAGCCACAGGGGCCCACCTCACCCGGGATCAGGATATGTGACCCTGGAGCCCAGACAGCCTTGCACATAAATCTTCCTGGTCCACCTGCAGTTCGTCTGTCAGCGGCTGCCCCGCTTCTCCACTGGATGTGCTATTCCCACACATCCGTCAGACAACCCTGAAGCCTCCGCGGGCCATTAGAAATTCAGACGGGCCCTATCCCATCTCCGGGTCTTCATCTGTCTTGTCCTGTATCATTGCCTGCCAGGCCCAGGCTCTTCCACCCTGAGACCTGAGCTCAGAGTGGATCGACAGCCATATCACAACTATGGCCAGTTGCCATCAGGGTACCTTCTCTGAACTGGTCCTCTTTACTCAGCGAGACTTACTCCAGAGCAGCTTATATTATCCAGGAAGCAGATGAAGATAGGGAACTGGACAGGCCCAGAGTTTCTGATTGGCTTGAACCAGGTATGAGCAATATTCTAAGTTATCTGCCCTTTTTTGAACTGAAAGCAGGTTTTTCCAATATGGCAAGTAACGGTAGATTGAGGGGAAATGAATACAGTAAGGAACCTTTTAAGTCTCTTCTCAATGCTAGGTATACATGAAAGAAAAATGCATAGTGCAGTGGTTCAAGAGCATGGGTTCGATCTAATTATTTTTACTAGCTGATTGGCCTTGGGCAGGTTAATCTATCAGAACTATCTATAAAAATAGCATATAGCAATTACCAAGCATTGTAAGCATTAAAAAAAAAAAGGCATCACATAAAGTTGCACTTTCAAAGTGCCTGGCACATAGTAAGCAGTGGGTAAATGCTAATTATTGTTATGTTATTAGTTTCTTGGGGGAAATGGAATCTTTAAATGAGGAAAGACCAACAATGAGTGGCACAGGTGCAGAGTCCTAGGCAATTTGGGGAAAGAAGGTCCTGAGGAGGCTTCAAAGAGGCAAAAGTGGGGCTGGGAGTGGAAGAATGAGTAGAACTTAGATCATTTGATCTGGGAGAGTTCACACTTTTCTGCAATTTGGAGGAGCTTGTAGCAGAAAGAGAGTGGAGCTGGGGACTAGAAGCAATGGTCTCTTTGTTTTCTGCACTTACTCAGCATGAGCTTGGGCGCACAACTGAGCCTTGATTTCCTGATTGTAGAGAAGGGGCAGGGAATATCTGCTCTGCCTAGCTCCCAGGGTTGTTGGAAGGCACACATGAGACGAGTCAGGTAAAAACGCTTTGAAAATGGCAAAGTGTGACACAAGAGTAAAGTCTTATTAGATCCTTAAGTTTAGAAAAAGAGGATCCCAGGAGAGTCCCAAACTACCTACGACTGTTAACTATGTAACCTACATGACACAGTGCTGTGGAAGAGGCACCCACAGCCGTGGTAAGGTCATAGCCCTGTGTTAACACAACCCTCCTGACTCTTCCTATGCTCTTTGGGATTCTCCACTCACAGAACCTGAGTCAGTACAGAAAGTCCCCCAAATAATCACAACAATGACAATAATAGTAGTAAGAACAACAAGAGTAAAACAACAGTCACTACCATTTATTTGGCACATACAATCTGTTAGACACTCTGCTAGATACTTCATAAGCATTATCCCTCTTAGTTCTCAAGCAATATCATGAAGCAGCAATTGTTATTTCCAGTTTAGAGGTAATTAAGTTGAGGGTTAGAGAAATAATTTACTTGGTTCCGTTTACTGAGTAAGTGACAGAGCTTGACTTAACTCAAATTTCTTTGACTCCAAAGCTTAAGCTCTTTGTGCCATTTTGCTGTTAACTTTTAAGGGAAAAAATGCTTTTTTCCCCTCCAGACCGTGTGCCAGGTTTCCTGTGGAGGATTAAGCTGAGGATGAGCTAAATGAGTGAGTAAAATGGTTAACGTTCAGGTAGTCCCTCTCCCGTTACTTATGGCTCTATTACTGGCAAATTTAAACCCTACGTTATTTCCTTGTCACCACAATATGCTCTCTTCCTAGTCCAGAGACTGGGGTATAACAATGAGAATAATCCCTTGTACTCATCCTGGGCTTTATATACTCATTGTTTCATTTGAACATAACAAGAAGCCCTTGAAACTATGTTGTCCTGTTCTACTCATGAGGACACCAAGGCTAAGGGAAGTCAAAGAACTGGCCTAGTTTCCCAGCTAATAATTGGGAGAGCTGTCTGGAATATTACAACTGCTACTAATAAAAATAATAGCAAGGGCAGGGTGTTTCTTATATCCCATAAACAGTGTACAACATGAAACAGTGAGAAGGTTTCCTCCTTGAACTCTGGAAAGCAATGGTGTGATGTTCGGAGATGCTAAATCCTTGTGCTTGAGTATACTTAAAACTATGTCACGGGGCTTCCCTGGTGGCGCGATGGTTAAGAATCCGCCTGCCAATGCAGGGGACACGGGTTCGAGCCCTGGTCCGGGAAGATCCCACATGCCACGGAGCAGCTAAGCCCGTGTGCCACAACTGCTGAGCCTGTTCTCTGGATCCCGTGAGCCACAACTACTGAGCCCACACGCTACAATTACTGAAGCCTGCGTGCCTGGAGCCCGTGCTCTGCAACAAGAGAAGCCACCGCACTGCTCCCGCTCGCCGCAACTGGAGAGAGCCCGTGCGCAGCAACAAAGACCCAACACAGCCAAAAATAAATAAATAAATAAATTTAAAAAAAAAAAAAAAAAAAAAAAACTATGTCACGGACATTTAAATAGCCAAATCCTGAAACTTGCTGGAAAACGAAAGGTTTATTTTCTTGAGTAAATAAGGCTGGAATCGAAGGAAAGGGGGATCAGCTATTAAATTCTTACCATGGCACAGAGGTTTCTGAATGTCAAATGTTAAACTCTTCTACATTCAAGAGGAATTTTGCTATGAATCTTCAGTTCCCTAGGGTACCTTTCCTGTCTGTGCCTGTCAACATCATTGTTATGTATTTTAAATAAACCTTTCCCTAACATTCAAAACTCCTTCTGGCTCTTCCTTTCAGGAAAGAGGCATAAATAAAGTGTGTACTATGCCTTTGCATTTTTGTTTTCTTTTACCTTGTTCTAACTGTGTGCGCACCCCACCTCCACTCTTCAAAAGTATAAAGCTAAGGTAAAAAGAGCTTTAAAAAAAAAGGGGGGGGGGGCTCTGGGGAAGTACGCAAATGACAGAAATGTCTATGGGAAAATTAAGGGAAGTGAAATTCAGCAAGAAAGAAATTCATTGATGTTGTGATGAAACGTTGTCACTGGAGATGATGACAAATTAGAATCTGTTCCCATGGGGACCGGCGCGCTACCTACTCATCATTTGACCCGTGGCTGGATGCTGGCTAGCCGAAGAATTGACCCAAAGGATGACAAGATGGTTTCAGTCCCGTCATCTCATCAGCATTCAGGAACCCCTTAGGGGATGAAGGGGAGAGGATAAAGAAGGATAAAAGATGAAAGCTGAGCCGTGGAAAGAAAAATGTTTTTAATTACAGTGAGGAGGATTGTGGGTCCACCTGTAGCTTTTTGCTGAGAACGTCCTTTGTTTTCTCCTGTCTGCAGGGATCGTGGCAGGATACACACCCAGAATCTGTCTGGCCTCTTGGAAGGTTCCGCCTTGGTAGCCAGTTCTGTCGCGTTTAACAGATACATTCAGGATTTAATCTTTCTGTGGGCTATCTTTACTCTAATAGATTCTGTTATGCTTGCCGAGCAACCTGGATTTGGTTGGCATGCTAAAAGAGATTGCTTTTCGAAAGGGAAAAACTACCCCGCGGTGGAGCGTGAGGTTTCTACTGTGAGTGACTGTCACAATCCTTCTCCAAAGGGCACAGGGGTGGGTCATCTCAGGCAGTGGGGTCACAGGAGGCCAGCCACCCCCTGGAGTCCAGAGACCCTCAAGCTCCACATGCCTCTGTTTTTTCACACATAAAATAGGAATTACAATTTCATCTTACTACTCTTTGATGACAGATAAATTAACTCAGATGAAAACCCAGAGGAAAATACTGAATTCTGAAGTTCACTTCCTGCAGGATAGGAATGGTACATTCATTCTGTTCTCCTTCCAGGTTATGAACAAACTGGAACACTGTGGAGTAATCAGAACAGTTTAAGTTAGTTCAATGGAACTGACACCACAGTAGTCAGGTAATAACAGATAGGCATTGTTT
Source organism: Balaenoptera acutorostrata (assembly GCF_949987535.1). Taxonomy (NCBI): domain Eukaryota; kingdom Metazoa; phylum Chordata; class Mammalia; order Artiodactyla; family Balaenopteridae; genus Balaenoptera; species Balaenoptera acutorostrata. The sequence goes on from NC_080064.1 coordinate 55,949,531, forward strand.
CGGAGGATACATTATTTCAAATTCGGCCCGATCCCTTTTTTCATATTGGCGGTAGAATTTAGCAGTTCTAAACTTCTTCGATTTTTTGATTTTCATAGGAATTATGAAGAATTTTAAATGAAATGTAAACTATTAAAAACCTAATTCTTATTATAAAGTAATGAGGCTGTGTATTGCTTATGGTATCCTGCCGAGAATTTCACAGCATTTGTTCAAATGGGTTTGAAAAGAAATGGGGCGAGGGAGGTTGTTGGTCTGTGTATTTACAGAGTGAAGCAGTGTTGCATAAAGGCCGGAGCTTTGTTTCTAAAGCAGAATGCTATTGGCTTTGGATCCCAGCTTTACTACTTACTGGCTTTGTGACCTTGAGCAAGTTATTTAACCTTCAGTGTCCACTTCTAGAAGATGGAGATGTGTACTTTATAGGGTCCTTTGAAGGATTAAATTGATATATGCTTGTGAGATGCTCAGAATAGTGCCCTACACATAGTTAGCCCTCAACAGATGTTGGCAATTATTTGTTTTAAATAAACAAGATAGGGTGTCGCAGTATGAAACACTGAGGGGTTTCTGACCAAGAGGTGTGAATCCTAGTGGAGAGAGCTTGCTTCTGAGACCTTTTGTTCATTGCCTTCTGTGTCTGGGCTCTGCGTGCAAGTTAGTGCCTCCACCTATGAAGAATGCAGCTTGAGGCTTACCCTAACCAGGAGGCCAAAGGCAGATACCACCCCCTGCTCCCCCACCCCCGGGCAGGGCCAATCTCCCATCAGCCAGTAACCACCCCCCCTTGGGTTCCGCAACCCAGGGAACACTTAGTTCCACGGCCAGCCCACTCTGTGCTATGGCTGATCATGTTGCAGCTTCTCTTAAGTTAGGTTTGTCTGGGGCACCATAGCTGAGCAAGTGAACACACAGGTTTTATAGGCAAGACAGTTCTGAGTTCTGAATGAGTGAGTGGGTCCTTTTATTTTGTGGCTCATTGATATAAGATGACAGTACCTACATTGTAGGGTCCTTGTGCCTAGCATATGGTAAGTACCACTGTATGGCAGCTGTTATGATTTTCTGAAGAACCCTGAAATCTCGTTGCAACAGGTTTATAATTCACAGGCTACAGTCTCGATAATTCTGATGATTTAGTTGCAGTACTTCTGTCTGAGCAGCTTTGTTTAGCTTAGCTTCAACATGTTTATCTTAGGATGGAATTCCACCTATCCTGGGTGTTCCGGTTACTTGTTGCTGCATTAGAAAGCATCCCAAACTTAGTGACATAAACATCTGTTTCTTTATGCCTACGGATTCTGTGGCTCAGGCATTGAGAGGGTGGCACCTCTGTTCTGTAATGTCTGGGGTTCCATCAGCGACGGCTGGGGGCTGGAATTATCCAAAGGCTTCTTGACTCATATCCGGAGCAAGGACTGGGATGAAGACTTGCTCACCTAGGGCTCACTTGACCGTGCCCCCTCCATGTGTCTTGGACTTCTTACAGCATGGTAGTTGAGAGCATTCCAAGAGAGACAGGCGGAAGCTGCATGGCCCTTTATGACCGAGCCTTGCAAGTTACATAGTGTCACTTTCGCTATGCTACTGGTAGCAGCCATCATAAGCCTACCCAGATTCAAGCAGTGGGAGTAGAGGGATCCCCACTTCTAAATGGGGAGCAAATTTTTATAAAATTCCTGGAGTTACGGCTCAATCTTGAACATGTTAGGGCTTCTGACTTCTGCCTATAGCAAAGCAAGCCATACAGTCTCTATTCCAACTACTTAACCCTGCAATTGCATAATGAAAGCAGCCAGAAACAATATGTAAACAGATGACTGTTTCAATAAAACTTTACTTATGAACACAGAAGTTCAAATTTCATATAGTTATTAAATATCACAAAATACCTTTTAAAAAATTACATTTAAAAATGTAAGAGCCATTCTTAGCCCATTAAAAAATAGGCAGTGAGTCAAATTAGAATATCATGATGAGCTAGATCTGACAACCCTCAGAATGGGAGAAGATATTTGCAAACGAAACAACAGACAAAGGAAGGATTAATCTCCAAAATATACAAACAGCTCATGCAGCTCAATATCAAAAAAACAAACAACCCAATCAAAATATAGGTGGAAGACCTAAATAGACATTTCACCAAAGAAGACATACAGATGGCCAAGAGGCACATGAAAAGATGCTCAGCATCACTAATTATTAGAGAAATGCAAATCAAGACTACAATGAGGCATCACCTCACACCAGTCAGAATGGCCATCATCAAAAAATCTACGAACAATAAATGCTGGAAAGGATGCAGAGAAAAGGGAACCCTCTTGCACTGTTGGTGGGAATGTAAATTGATACAGCCACTGTGTAGAACACTATGGAGGTTTCTTAAAAAACTAAAAATAGAACTACCATATGACCCAGCAATCCCACTACTGGGCATATACCCTGAGAAAACTATAATTCAAAAAGGCACATGTAACCCAATGTTCATTGCAGCACTATTTACAATAGCCAGGTCATGGAAACCTAAATGTCCATCGACAGACGAAGGAATAAAGAAGATGTGGTACATATATACGATGGAATATTACTCAGCCATAAAAAGGAACAAAATGGGGTCATTTGTAGAGATGTGGATGGACCTAGAGTCTGTCATCCAGAGTGAAATAAGTCAGAAAGAGAAAAATACCATATGTTAATGCATGTATGTGGAATCTAGAAAAATAGTACAGATGAACCTATTTCCAGGGCAGGAATAGAGATGCAGATGTAGAGAACAGATGTGTGGACATGGGGGGAAGGGGAGGCTGAGATGAACTGAGAGATTAGGTTTGACATAAATACACTATCATGTGTAAAATAGACAGCTAGTGGGAACCTGCTGTATAGCTCAGGGAGCTCAGCTCAGTCCTCTGTGATGACCTAGATGGGTGGGATGGGGGGTGGGGCGGTGCAAGAGGGAGGGGATATACACATACGTATAGCTGATTCACTTCATTGTACAGCAGAAACTAACACAACATTGTGAAGCAATTATACTCCAATTTAAAAGAAAAAGAATATCATGATGAGCTAGATCTGACTTTAAGTTAGAATTCTCCAAATGTGTAGAAGAAACACTGGGGTATTTCTCAAGTGTTTGTGTGTTTGGATAAGTGTGAGGGAAAGAAGTGTTTGCAATTTCCCTTTTCATTTTAGAATTGAATTTGTGAGGATGTTATTTGGAATTTCAGTCCTTTCAAGCACACCTTATCTTTATCCTGTTACAGAACATTTGTTCCCAAGGGCAATGAAGAATGACACTTGTAGGTGGGAAATTTGAAGCAAATTTGAAAATCGGCTTGAAAATAACAAACGAAGATATTCTGATTTGGCTCCATGTTCTCAGCCTCCAAGCTGTTGGATTGTGTGAGATGCATGACCCAAAGGAGATGATTAGTTCTCCTCTAGTGTGCTGATAATGAATAGCTCTACAAAACCAATTAGCAATAATTCTATCAGTCATTGCATTTGGGTAACATTTTGTTTAAGGGGAAGAAAAACAACACTGTTTTCCTAAGAGATCTCTAATTAAGCTGTGATATTTGGTGGGAACAATGGAGAAAAAAGCAGTACGCTTAGCAATGTGCTTTTGCTATCCCCATATGAAAGTGTATTATGATGAAGTGTTCTGTTCACAGCAGTTAAGAAAGACATTTGTCCGTGTTAAAGGTGTAACAGACCAAACACAGATCTATTTCTAACAATATATTTTGTTTTGTATGGATGCCTGCATTGCACAACTTCAGGGATTTGCCATTCACATGGAAGGCTGTGAATGGCGCCCCCTGGAGTTGTGTAGCAGAAGATACTGAATATCATTTCCCTTCCTTCAAGTGTTTTCCTCCTGAAAAATCTGTGGGAATCGAGAACCATGAATAGTGGCATTTTTTCTTCCAATCACTATTGTTGCTCTGTAACTCCTAATACCCACTGTCATGCCGACAATAATATCAACAACAGACTTTGTTGTCTCCAGCGAGGCATTTTGTGGATCAGTATTGTTCTATCTGAATTTGAGCACATGGGTAGTTCTTAATGTATTATAATCTATTGTAAGATAGAAGTTATTATTTTACTGCTGTTGAAGTATCCTTCTGTGCCTTCTGGGCATTTTGCAATTTTTATTTCAGTTTACACAATGAAATAACACTTGGGTGTGTGTTTATCTTATCTGAAGTTTACTACAGGCAGCTTGTGACACAAATTGATGAGCTTATAGGAAAAAGTACAACGGGCTATTGTCCTGGTCTTTCGATTTATTTTGCTTACTCTCATCCTACAGCTAGCCAAAAAAATCCGAGAGAAGTTCAACCGTTACTTGGATGTGGTCAACCGAAACAAGCAAGTTGTAGAAGCATCCTACACAGCTCACCTGACCTCTCCCCTAACTGCGATTCAAGACTGCTGTACTATCCCACCTTCTATGATGGAGTAAGACTTGGAATTTTTTCTTGTTTAAACCAGGAGTTGAATGGCTTTCCATTCATATTTAAAATACCTGTTTGTTTATTGCAAAATGTATTCCTGTCTTAAATTAGCCCTTTACCTTAACACAGACAAGTAATTCTTAAAGAAGTGTGACTATATCCAGGAAACTCATGGACCTTCCCTGCTTGCCTTTTTGTCAGGCTGCAATCCAGGTTCAGAAGTATCAAGTATTGTTTGAGTACAGAGTTGACTAAGTCTAGAAAATTGCAAACATTTTTTTCATGTGTTAACTAATGCGTCATGAATAAGACAGTTTCACTGATTCTGCTAATTTGCCTAATTTAAGGGAATGCTTTTTATCTTTGATACAAGAGTAGAAAAAATTCCCACTTCATACTTTATAGTGTGTTTAAAACTACCAAGGTAGATGTGGCTTCAGATAATATTGAAACAGAATGGTTGAGGATATTTTTATTTATTGGCATAGTGATATTTATATCTGGAGGGGTGTAGGGTCATGTGATGCTGGAAGCTGCTTGGAGGGGAAAGAACACTTATCTAGAGGTACAAAGAACTTAATTTTGATTTAGTCTCTAATTATCTGTGTGACCATAATCTAGTTACTTAATGTTTATTTGTATGCACAGTTTTCTATCAGTGGATAATAATCTCTATTATACCAATTTAGAATTGGCTATTTACAATAGAATGACTAAAATAAGTTAACGTACTTTAAAAATTATGAGTGTAAATGTTAGCATATTTAGTATGTATCACTCTTCTTTTTGCTTAATAATCATGCTTGAAGCTATGCAAAGGATGGAGACAACATAGTTTTTTGGTAGTTAAGTGATGCTTTGCTTCCACAAAGGTTTTACTTATTACAGCTTCTTCGTGGGCTATGTAGGTACCAGAGCATCCTCAAGTCATTTTATTTTTCCATCTGTGTGATGTTAAGATGAGTCTTTCTGTCTGGCTTACCCTGTCTGCAACCCAGAGAAGCTCATATTAGTTGTTTTCTAAACTAAATGGAAAGTGTGTACAATTTGGAATGAGACTGTACGGATATGAATCTTAGCTCCAGGACTTAATACTCAGGTGGTCTCAGATATTTGATGTCTTTGACCCAGCCTGTCTTCATCCCTAGAATGGGATCCATGATGGATACTTCACAGGATGTTGTGAGCATTCAGTAAAATCAACTATGAAAGTATTTTGCAAATCGTAATGTTCTGAACAAATATCAGCCATAATACACATACTTTCCTATCATAGTGAACATTTCATTTTTCGTTACTGATATCATTTTTATAGTTGGGGCATCAGTAACTTAATGTTTTTGACAGTTTGTCTCTAACCTAAAAATAAAATAAGTGTCCAGTAGGGCTTTGAACCAAAGAAAAAATCATTTCCTGACTGAGAGAAAAGATAGTATAGTAAGGGAGAAGTCCTTAGAACTAGAATTACGCTTAAAACACTGGTTCTCAACCAGGGTGATTTCCACTCCCGTTCATCCCCAGGGATATTTGGCAATGTCTGGAAACATTTTCAGTTGTCACAATTGGAAGGTGGGGACAGTTGCTACTGACATGTAGTGAGGAGAGGCCAGGGATGCTGCAAATGTCCTATAATGCACAGGACAGCCCTGCAAAACAAAGAATTATCTGGCGCAAAATGTCAGTAGTGCAGAAGTTGCCTCAGAAGATGGGAGATCTTCATGAAATTCCTAGGTGGAACTACTCTAGATGAAACAAAAAGCTTGAATTGACTGGCGTCTACTTGTAAATCTACCCGGTATGTCACCTTCCCATTATTTTCCCCCCTCGTGAATTTCTATTAATGTTTCAAGAAGTAACTCAATAATTTGCCTCCCTCCATAGCTTCCTGTTACCTCTTTTTTTTCCCCTCTCCTTGTTTACCTTTGCCCTGGAGGAATTCACTGCTCCCTCATCTTTGTTCCCATAGTAAGTTTCCTCCGTCTCTATTACAGTGTAGAACTGAATGTATCACATGTAGTTGTTGGTAGGTCTGCCTCCCCTGCTGTTCTAGGCAGGGATTACACCTCATCCATTTTCATCCCAGTACCTCGCAATTGTGTTTGATTACTATTTGTTGGAATCTGGAATGGTTTGAATATGGGGATGAGTAAGGGGATGGAATTTCTACTTGAGAGTAATTTCTACTCTAAAGAAATTTAAAAATTATTGGGTGGGGGCCAAATACTGAACATAATAAATAGTTCGGGCAAAATGTGACACAGCGGAGAGGTGCCGTGGTTCCTCTAAGCAGAGTACTATACCAGGTGGATGGCATCACCAAAGATTCTGTGAACTTCCGAAGTGTGCATCTAGACCTAGAGATTATCATACTAAGTGAAGTCCGTCAGACAGAAAAAGACAAACATTATATGATATCACTTATATGATATCACTGTAATCTAAAATATAGTACAAGTGAATTTATTTACAAAACAGAAACACAGACATAGAAAACAAAGCTATGGTTACCCAAGGGGAAACGGGGGGTTAGATAAATTAGGAGTATGGGATTAACAGATACAACCATATATAAAATAAACAACAAGGATTTACTGTAAAGCACAGGGAACTATATTCAATATCTTGTAATAACCTATAATGGAAAAGAATCAGAAAAAAAGATATATATCTGAAGTACTTTGCTGTACACCTGAAACTAACACAATATTGTGACTCAGCTGTACTTCAATTTTTTTTTAAGTGTGCATCTTATTTGATCTGGTCATTTGGAAGAATATCACAAGGAAATAATGACATGTTTATAAAGATAAATTTGTAAAGAGAGTCATTGTAGTGCCATTTAGAATAGAGAATATTGTAAATATTCCTAAATTTCTAATAATAGATTAGTTAAGGAAATTATGTCACATTCATAAAAGTGGTAACATAAGATGCAGCCATGCTGTAGAAGAGAATTTGCTGACTTGTGAAAATGGCCATACAAGCATACACACAATGTACACATCTCAAGTTTGGGAAGACTTACATCAAAATGTTTTGGAGTAAAGACAGTGGTTTTCATTTTGAATATGCTAAGATAAGGCTTGAGGTCTGAGATGCAGTCCATCCAGCCATTTGGCAAAAACTACTGGTCTACCTTTAAGTGAATATAATAAACCATAAAATGTAGTTTCTGCCCTCCAGGAATTTCTCATTTAGTTCAGTTTAACATCTAAGAGACTTGAATTATACTTCTAGCAGGACCCATGCTGAGCAAGCAGATTAGTATGAGAGGCTGTTCCTCCTTTAGAGGCTGGACTTCCGTGTTGAATGTAGAATGGAAACTGTGGAGCTGCAATGCAATCTTCTCTCCTTACTAGGAGTAGTTGACAGAGCCAAGAACTGCCATTTGGGGTGAATCTGGTAAAACCAGAAGAGTTCTGATGATAAAGCTGAGTATTCAGAAGATGTACAAATGACAAAAAACAGGTTCCCTCTTAAAGAGAGATCTGATCACAACCGTCTGCAGCTGAAAGTGGCAAGTGACAACTACCCTTCTCTTAGACTGAGTCTTCTTGGCTAAACAAGAAGCTCACTTGCCAGAGAATGTGTGTAGGAATTTTTGGAGTGAACACTGAGCTGACACTTCTCTAGTCATTGGCTAAACACAAATACTTTATAAAATTGAGGCTCTTTCACCTTTTTAATGAAGATTCAAAGATGGGAAGAGTTAATAGTAAGTTATTGCTGTGAACCAGGGTAGGAATCCTTAGCTGCCCTTTTTCCAGTTTCTCATAAAACGCTTTCATCTGCATTTTTTAACCATTGCGGTATCCTACTGTGGACATTTTCAGTCCCTCTTTCTTATATTTCAATCCCTCTGAAAAAGTCTCCATTTTGAATCTCAGGGAGTCCATGTTGGAGTTAAATGCAGAAAGGAAGAACTCCCAGTCTTGAGAAGCAATGTAAGGACGTGACTAAAAACAGGTTATCCTCTACGTCAAGAGATACTGTTTTTTCTCTTACGGAAGCAACATAAAGTTTCTTTTGAAAATAAATATACCTAAATTTAAAAAACGCATTAATTAAAATGAAAATATTAAGGGAAGTTTTGAAGATGATCGATACGGTAATGACTGAAGTTAAGGAAAAATGGACTCAAGATTGTTGAGAAAAGTCCCTCCGAATTGTAAGATTTTACTGTCCTATAAAGCAAACTCCTTTTTTGGGGGGGGAGGGATGCGGACGGACTGCGCTGCGCAGCTTGTGGGATCTTAGCCCCCCGATGAGGGATTGAACCCAGCAGTGAAAGTGCGGAGCCCTAACCACTGGACCTCCAGGAAATTCCCTATAAAACAAACTCTTTATGCCCATGAACTGGCCACATGCATATGCATTAATAATGCCGTTATAATAAATATAAGCAAGTGGACTTGAGATAAGGGATCACCAGTCTTATGTCTGGATCTTGTCCATTCTTACATATCTGGGCCCTGTAAACATTTTTAAAAATGCAACAGTGGCCCAATAGCACTCGAGCTATTTATTACTAACATTGTATCTGTAGCCCATTGACCTTGCTTCTCCAACTGTATTAAGGACAAGTTAGCATTAGGCCAATATTTTTATGACTGATTTTAACCAATGGCTAACTTTTATATTTTAGGCCTAGAATTTTATTTTTACTGACTTATAATCCATATTTGATTTTTGTCACTAAAGCTTGATAATGCATATTTTTAAAAAATAAAATGCCCAGTTCTGAAGAGAGAGGGACTTTAAAGCATTCTATTATAGAATATTCTGCAGAATACACCCTGAAGGTTATACTATGATGACAACAGAGAGAACCTGCAAAGCAGCAGAAAATTGACTTTTTTCAGATGATTTTGATACTTTGCTTCTCAGACCAATCAACTCTTCTTACTCAGGAGCCCTGGAAGTTAATTATTTTGTACAGGGTCCTGCATAGTGATTAGGTATTTGTCAATATTTGTTGAAGGAACAATGTGAAGAATTAATATTATCTAACGTGGAAAAAAATAGGCTGTGGTTTAATCTAAGACAAACTCATTTTCAATGGTATTGCTTTAAATAGCATAATTTTGAGAATGAGTTTATTCACTCGTGTAATTTAATTTACAGCTCCCTTTGTGTTGTAATGCGTTAGGTGGTGAGGGTCCACAAGATCCTGGGCTCCCTCTCAAGGATTGCAGAGACGCAGAAACACCTAATAATGCCCGTGGTCTATATCTGGCCTACAAGTGTGTTTATCTTGGCTCCACGAGATGTTTTAAAGGTTTTTAAATTTGTAAGTTTTAAAATCTGTTGCCTACCTTTAAACTTTAGGGGAATTACACATTTTAAAAATCTAAATTTCTGGGATTTCCCTGATGGTGCAGTGGTTAAGAATCCACCTGCCAATTCAGGGGACACGGGTTCGAGCCCTGGTCCAGGAGGATCCCACACGCCGTGGAGCAACTAAGCCCGTGCGCCACAACTACTGAGCCTGCACTCTAGAGCCCGCAAGCCACAACTACTGAAGCCCACGTGCCTAGAGCCCGTGCTCCGCAACAAGAGAAGCCACTGCAATGAGAAGCCTGCGCACCTCAATGAAGAGTAACCCCCGCTCGACACAGCTAGAGAAAGCCTGTGGGCAGCAACGAAGACCCAACACAGCCAAAAATTTAAAAAAAAAAAATAAAGAAAAATCCAAATTTCTGTCCTCTCTAAAATCAGATCTGACAATGATGGGTCCACATTCCCACTAGGCAGTAGTCAGCTTCTGTGACGAGCATCCCCCTTTGAAGACAGCCTGCATTCTCCCCTTCACCACAGTCCCCACTAGCTCCTATCGCATTACACCCAGCTTATTTCCCTGACTTTCATTACCTGCTTGGCCCACATTAGGATGTAATATAATGTCAATAAATTTTTAAAATGTCTTATCCATGTACATTCCCTGATATGCCATCTTAAACATACATGCTCATTCTGTCAGGTTTAAATATAGCTACTTTATGCATAATACTGAGAATATCTATCCCCAAAACCTGGCTTGCCACAGAGATTGGGTTATCCTGTGCACATCTGAAGCTATTGTTTTATCAGCAGGCCCTGTTAACCCTTGACTTTTTCATAAATCAGTCAATAATTTTGTCTTCCACATCTCTTAATCCATTTCTCTCCTCCCTTCCCCAATTTCTTTTGTAGGTGCTCCTGCCTGGTAACATTCTTATTTTTTATTTTTGATATCTTTATTTAAGGAAACAGGAGCAATGGAGAGGTTAAACCAGGGAGGAAGTACTGGGAAAATGAACTGAGATTTTTATTCTTTTTTGTGTCTCCAAGTAGGATTCAGTGCTGTTATCCTCACTTAATTAATGCTTGTTAATTGGATAATCATGGTGGGAACTGGCATTAAGGCACCTAGGCCAGGTTTGAGATGAGCAAAGTAGTATTCTGATGGAGCTACAGTAAGTAAGCAACTTGTTTTCAAGGCTCTCCGAAGCCAGCCACCCAAAGCTAGGAGACTTCAGCCTTATAGAGAATTCTGTCATACCCATCAAGGGAGACTTAAAAAAGCTTCACTGATTCCCAAAAGTGAAGAAACTTTGGACACCATTGTTAAATTGGATTCTTGCTATTTTACAAGGAGCTCTTTGAGTTGGGCCATCCACTGAGCTTGATACCGTCACCAGGGAAGGCATATAGGACTCATCTCACTTTCTGAGAGCCCAAATTCAATGCATCCCCCAGCTGGCACCCACTAGAACAATATGATTTCAGGAATCAGGTCTTATCCTTCAAACTGTTGAGGGTATTGTGCTGCAGACAAAGCAACTAGCATAGGTTCTGATGCAAGAACACAGCCTCCTGATTACAATTCTCATGAATAAGCCCATATTATAGCTCTATTAGTCAGGGTTCTCCAGAGAAACAGAATCATTAGGATGTGTGTGAGAGAGAGGAAGAGAGATTTATTTTAAAGAATTTGCTCACGTGATTGTGGAGATCAAGTCCCAGATCTGCAGGGTAGCCCAGCAGGGGCTGGAGACCCAGGAAGAGTTACAGTTCCAGTCTGCTGGGAGAATTCCTTCTGCTTGGGGAGGTCAGTCTTTGTTCTATTAGGGCCTTAAACTAACTAGGTAAGGCCCACCCACAAGTCCCCTGATTTAAATGTTGATCTCATTCCAATAATCCCTTTGCAGAAACATCCAGAATAGTCTCTGACCAAATATCTGGACACTCTGGCCCAGCCAAATTGACATATAAAATTAAGCATCACACCCTCTTAGAGAAAGGATAGAAAATTGGTCTACAAAACCTACCTTTGAAGTTGAATTTTTATTAACCCTCAGGTTTAGATTGGAGGATTCCAGACTCTCATTCCTGGAACTTTATAGTGTTCTCCTAGACTGCTTCTCTTTAAAAAAAAAAGTTAATGCCCATGTTAATGAGCTGCCTGCAAAGGAGTGACGGCATTTGAGTAAGTCTTTATCCATGTAAATTGGTTGTGTATTTTGTGGTATGATTTAGATGTTGTGCAAATTTCTGTGTTCACATTTTAAGTTCTTCAAGTATTATTGACATCATAGGAGCCAGAAATAAGTTACTTAGCGAGTTGTTTTTAATTCTGATGATTCACATGCTGACTCATAATGTTCAGATTCCTGTACTAGGGTCCTTAGGATTCTTTAGGGACTAAAGAGCATCAGGTCAGGGTTTGTGATTGCCTTTTCTTTTTTTTTTTTTTAAACTGAACTCAAACATGAGCTTTCTTTCATTTTTAAAAGGAGGCGAGCCTCTTTTTAAATATCTTATTTTTAAATCAGTTCAGTCTCTATCATGGTAGAAAAGAAACAGCTTAAGCAGTAAAGACAGCTTTCCTGTTCAGTTTAAATTCAGTTGTGATATAGATTATATCATAGGAATATAGTACCAAGACCAGATGGGCGTCTGCTCTGCTGGTTTGCTGTGTGAGCTTGGAAAGTTCACTTATCCTTTTTAGTCCATAGCTTCCTCAACTGTAAACTGAGCAGTTTGAACTATACTCCAGAGAGCCAACTCAAGATTCATTATGGGCAACTTTTCCTGCTGCCCAAATTTGTAAATTCTAGCTTTGTTAAGGAATTTTTCTTCATCTTTTCGAGAGCTACCTAGAAAAAAAAAAAGATGATATTATGCAGCAAGACCTACAGAGGTTAAATTACTCATTTATTCATTAACTTTAAAAAGTAAACATTTGTGGAATGGTTTATGGAAGAAGCATTTCAGCTGAGTCTTGAAGCAGGAAAAGAATTTGAACGTATAGGGATGTGGAGAGAGAGCTCTCCAGGAGAGAAAAGTCAATTTAAAGAAACCCCCATGGAAGGAAATGGCCAGGAACACTGAAGAGGACATTGTGTCTGGGGCAAGTGATGGAAGAGGCAGCTGAGAAATTGGATTAATATCATATTGTAGAGAACGTCAAATTCTAGACTGAATAACTCAGTAGACCTTAAGCTCTGTAAATGAAATGAAGGACAATTCTCTTGCTTCCATGTGTCTTTGATGCGTGGTAGACACTCAGTAAATACTGGTTGTTTGAATGAGAGAATTTAAAATTTTCGAGAAACAGAATGAAATGATGATCCCCTTTAAGGGGATTTTACTTGTCCACCATGTAACTACTAGAAGACCTAGTTTGATTTCATTTATGTAGGCAAGGAACAAGAAGGGGGACTGAATGTGGCTGTTGGCACCCACTGTTGGGTATTGAAAGAGGGAGGAACTGAAGGTGGCTGAGGTTGATTCTGGATAGCTGTGAGAGTGGTTGATATCAGCTTCTAAGTCATATTTCTATCTTGTGTGCCCTTTCATCTTTCTTCCTGTTACACTTGAGTTCAGGGACCCTGTCAAATTTGTTTTCAGTACCTTGCTTGAACAGGTCCTGAATATATATCTGCTGAAGGAGTTCATGCATGGTAGCAAACCTGATTTGGTCTTAAGTTTGAGTACAGGTAGTGATGATGACGTCAGAATTACTGAGCTACTTTACCTCTAGGCAGAAATTCAAGTACTTTTATGCCCATTCATGATGGTCATCGTTTTCATCTGAGCATTATTCCATTGTGATAAGCTCTGATAGGAAACTTAAGTTGATGTTGACTTAGTTATCTCAGTTATTAGCTAGATTCAATCAATAATAATAATAGATATGAATAATTATTATAACAATACTAATGATTATTATGCAGGGTGAATTTAAAAGCACAAAATTTCCAAATATCTATGTATATATCACCTTCAACTCAACTTGTCTGTATCATGTTCAAGATAGTTAAGTGCAAGACATTGTGCTAGACACTGTCTGATAGACAAAGATGAATAAAGCAGTTTGTACCTTTAGGAGCTCAGAGGATGCAGAGTAAACTAAGCAGACTGTGTCAAGTGTCATGAAAAACCCAAAGACTCTTTGAGAAGAAAAAGTGATTATGAACAGAGGTCTCTGAGCACTCAGGCTTGGTAGAAGAGTGGTAGTTGAGGTCTTGAAGAGTGGAACTCCTGCAGACATATCTACGGGGAAGGATGCTTCAGACCAGAAAACAGCAAGCATCATAAAGCATTGAGTGTGGTGAGGGGTAAGATATAGCTGGAATGGCAGATAAGAGATGTATGGGGCGGGCTCAGGATCCTTGGTTGACTGGACAAATTTCCCTCTGTAAACAGTAGGTTTTAAAGCAAAGAAAGACTGTGGTCAGGTCTGAGATTTGGGTAAATGAATTCGTTGGCAAGTGAAGGATAAATTGTGGTGAAGAGACAAGTTGTTTGTCAAGCTGGGCCACCCTAATAATCTAGGAGAAAAGCAAGGACACCTCAAGGAAGGATTGTAGGAAAACAAAAGATGTCCTGGGTGGTGATGGGTTACGTAGAATATTACCCATAGACAGGGAATATAGAATATATAGATTCTGCCAACTAGGTTTTATTGGAGATCTGGGTGGGGAGGAAGATTTTAAAAGATGATTCTAAATTTTAAATTGAACATCTCAGAGGAGGGGAATTATTAACTAACAATGAAAATAAGAGCAAAAGATATTTAAGAGGAAGGTGAATTCAGTATGAACATGCTGATTTTGAATTTAAGTCACATGTGGATCATTCTTAGGAGGCGTTTGGCAAGCAGTTGAGTTTTTAGCCTGTAGCATCACTTTATTTTCATCCCACAGATGTTTTCACCCCCCCCCCCAACTATGTTATATGCATGGCAGTTCAGGAGAGAGGACATAGTGCAAAGGTATAGTTTTAATGCTGTGCTGATGCACACTTGAGTTTTGTATAAAACGATGTTCCTAGGCATAACAGCTGACCCACATGTGGGCAAATCCTATTTTTTCCAGCCCTATTTCAAGGTGGTGCACATGAAAAAAATGATAAAAATTGTTTAACCCTATATACATTTTATTTCTTATTATTACTGTTCTTATGAGAAACAAAGCACTGTGACTTAGCCAGGTGCTTTTGCACTAATGACTCTTGTTCTATTTTTCTTTGGGTAACACAAGGTCAAATAAAGTGACAAGCGTGGCTCTTGACCACTGAGTTTAATTTTATCACAGGTCCTATTCCTTCCACAAGAAGATGTGTTTTGTGTTTTTGCCCTCACAGTACTGAAAGGTGAATCTCAGTCTTTCAAGTGTTCTCCCTGCCTTATCGCACAATTTCATCTTCAGTCCACTTAAAAATTATTATTACCTGCAGGCAGGCGAAATGTTACAGATTCAGGTACCAGAAGGACTTGCGTTGAGCTCAAAATTCAACAAAGATTTTGTAGAACACCTTACATTTCAGAACGCCTACTCAGTTGCAATATCTAACTTATGTAAAAGAGTTACATATGTTTATGCTTCAGTAAAATACTTTCTTCTGTAAACATTATTTTACTTCCATTACCTCCTTCCTATGATCTTCTCAGGCCTGTTGGGTACAGTCCCCCTCCTCCTGCATTTTGCAGATGAGGAAGTAGGCTCAGAGAGATTGTGTCAGGACTCAGGGGAGCTGGGTGTGGAACCCAGGTTTCCTGATTCCAAATCATTTTTTCTTTTAATGGTAAAATATTTTGACCAGTGGTAAAATCGGAATGGCTTATCTGCCAATTGAAATGCTGAACTATGTATTCCTTCTTAGAATTTCACTTGAGGCTATTGTATGACCCTCCGAAGTTTCTAAATTGGCTGAATATAAAGCTCCCACAGTCTGGTTAGTTTGTCTCTCAGTCTTAAAACCATGTTACTGCAGTAGTCTGTGTCATTTCTGTGTGTGTGTGTGTGTGTGTGTGTGTGTGTGTGTGTGATATTTATAAAGATATAAATATATCTTTAGGTGTATTGATGAGCACCCTCATAGCAGAAAACATATGCATTTGGGTCTGCTGACAATCCTGCTTTCTAGATTTTTCTTGTGTGACCTTCCCTGAAGGAAGGACAGGAGACCTGCCACACTGCTTAGCATACTGATTTTCACCAGTGGCCTTTTATGGATTTTTAGGGAGCAGTGGTCTTGCGGTTTTCCTTCTTGCTTGCTCCCTATCTAGCTAGCTAGTCTCTAAAAGAAACTACCGAGTATTCTTTGCCAGCTTTAAGAAATAGACCCTATTATAGCAGAGGACTTCCCTTGAGGTTTTCATGTGTTTTATTGTGCAAAAATATCAAAGTGTTCCAAAGAAGGTCAAGATTTAAAAATCCCATGTCTATTATCTTTCTTGGAGACTCGACTGGTCTGGTATGAGGATGGACCCAGCTATCTTCAGACTCGTAGCTTTATTAACTTTTGAATATTGGGTCAGTAATTCCTTTTGAGGACACATTAACCATAAGTATTCCACATCTTACGTTTCATGTTCCTTCTACAGAACAGGGAGATTTGGATAGGCCTTGTCTCTCTCCTTCACGAATGTGCCTGAGAGATTGAATGAACCGGTTCATGTCCAAGGTCATCTGCTAACTGAGGTTCTTAGTGCTTCTCTTTGATGTCTGTGTCATACCACTCACAGTTGTCTGCTATTTACTAAGTACCCAGTGTATGCGCAGGAAGAAAACACACGAATTTACAAGCTCTGGTCTCCAGTCCTGGCAAGCCTCAGCCTCTTCGGTTTTCTGCATTTTGTCACTCAGCATTTGCTAAAATTTTACTCTTCACAGGCAGACTCTGGGCTAGGGTCTAGGGATAAACATGGGAAAGGATCTCTCTCTTTGCATCTTCCTAGCAAGGGAGAAAGTATATAAATAAATAACTGTGAAGTGTGTGAAGTCCTTGTTAGAGGTCAAGTGGTAAGATGGACAGGGGGCTACAGAACGGCACAAAGGGACCCTGTGGATCCCACCCGGCCTCTGTCCACCTGCCCGTTTTCTCTTGTTTTTTTCAGATACCTTTCTTTCTTCTTCTTCACGCATCGCTGTCCCAACCTGGTGACGAGGAAGTTAAAGGATAAATGTTTAATGTGGTTGTGGATCCACTTCCAATTCCCCCAGATGTCACACCTGATGCAA
The DNA here is from genome assembly GCF_949987535.1 of Balaenoptera acutorostrata. NCBI lineage: Eukaryota > Metazoa > Chordata > Mammalia > Artiodactyla > Balaenopteridae > Balaenoptera > Balaenoptera acutorostrata. The sequence continues at coordinate 55,966,506 of NC_080064.1, forward strand.
TTTTCCAAGCTTGTGTGAGAAGGCAGGTTAAATGGAATCTAGAAGCAAAAACCAGATTACAGCAGGGTCTTCTCCCAGGGATCTGCTTTGGGCAGGGGGGGGCGGGGAAGGGGGCAGTGAGAATGGTAAAAAAGAAATATGGCTGGTTTGTATGACACTTAGACTCTCACAGAGAGGGAGACACTTGATTGCTCTAAAGCCTTACCTTCCAAGGGCATTTGAAACCAGCCTTGTTTCCACTCTGGCTGGGTTGATGAACCCTGAAGATTTAATCCTTATTACTGATAAGAACAGAAAGAATGTGACTTATCTCTCCCATCTCTGCAGAGATGGAAGGAAAAACCATTTCTTGGAACATGATTACACATTATTTGACAGCTTTTCAGTTTGCCCATTAATTTAGGTGTTTGAATAAGTAAACTCAGTTGGGGCTGGGTGTCGAGTATCATTTTCTTTATAAATGTGAGAGTTCCTTTTTGAAGTGATCCCATTCTTACCTCTTCCCCCACCATTCAAACAGAGTTTAAATATTTGCCAGTGTAGATGTTTGATTTTTATCTTAGCTCTTTCTTTGCTTAACGTTATTCTCATGGGTGGTTAAGTGGAAGATAAGGGGGTTCTTGTTTAATTCTTTTCAACTGGTGTTGCTCAAATATTTGGAGAGCAGACACTTCCCAGAAAGAATGAGCAGGAACCTGGTTGAATGGAGGTGAAGTGAAATGCCTCCCTGTCATATCTGAGTAAACCAGGCACTGTTGGGCCGTTACTAGGATGTTTTTTGGTGTCCAGGTCTCCTTTTAAAGGCTCCTGGAGCTACAGGTCGAGGGGTCTTGCCTTCTTTGCTTCCCAGAAAAATGTGTGCTGCTCTTAGAATGGAACTTGGTAGTTCAGTGACACCAGCAGCAAGGGATGCCTTGTACTGGGAGCTTCACCTGAAGTCTCACAGCATTTGTTCCACACCAGCTTCTGATCTGATACCAGATTTTGCTTCCACAAGAAATGGTGTATATATGTGGTGTTTGGTGTTTTTTTTTTTTTTAAACCTTTTGCACCTATCTCTAGCAGTGATTAAAAACAATAGACAAGTAAAAAATATCCCCTACTCCGTTAGGTGTCATCATATTGGCTTTACTTATGGACTCAACTATCACTGTAAGCCTTGCTCTTCTGAGATATCCACAGGGATTTGCTTTTTAAATTATTACCTTTAAAATGTGCCCATGAATAATACCGCATTTCACCAGCTCCCCTGGAACCCACACTGTGGGTGTGGTTTTTGTGTGCTATGTGATAAATTGAGCAGCTTCGCTGCAAATGTTGAGGAAAACCCGGGGTTTTAAGTGATTTGCCTGGCAAATCACCTTCCAAAGGAAATTTAAACAAAGACCAAGAAAGAGATTTCAGAAAGTAAACCCCAACTGGTGTATGTGTCTCTCTCCTTTATATCTTTTTCTTTCTAAACTGGGACTCCACTGAAAAGTTGATTTACACTGTGAATCGAGGCTGAATGAAATCCAATTGGAACTCACTTGAACACTGTTTTGATGTGAGAGTCAAAGCTTCTGCAAATTTATTTTACCTTCTACATTTGCTGATCTCCTGCTTGTAAATCCTGTTGAAGGAGAATAAAAATGACTGCAGCCTGATGGGAATTAAATGTCTGAAGTTCAAAGCAGTTTGCACATCAGAGCAAACGTCAATCAAATGAACATCTTGCAAGCCAGGCAGGGAGTGAATTTCTCCATGGGGAAGAGATCAAAGTGGGAGTCACAGTTCTGTTTTCTCCCTCGGGATGAAGTTTCGATCAGTTGTTCATGAAAGTAAATCCAGAAGGAAGTTTTTTCTTTTTTTAACTTGAAGGGGTAGGAAAGATGGAGTTATTTCTCTTGAAACTAATTTTCAGGCACTGGTTTTATCTTATGAAAATGAATACAGAAAGCAGTCATAATCCACTATCTCCCCTTTTTAGAGTGAGAGTCTACAGGAGATTTATGTAGGATTGTTCTCTTATTACTTTTTTAAAGGACAGATATAAAGATAAGTTGAATTGCCTGCTTATTTTATAGGAAGATCTATAATTGTACCAGTTCTTGACCTTTCCATAAACCTGAAGTTTTATAAATGTGACTGGCAGCTAATATATTTCTCAGTGAAAAATCTCTTAGGTAACCCTTAAGAGTAACTGACATCTTTTTAAAATGGATTATAAGCATGAACTTCACATTTCTCAGTCTCCAAATCAGGGTAAATAGCACGTTTCTTTTTAGAAATCATTTTTCTAAAAGGCCCATGGGCATAAAATGCGCTCCTGTCTTCGGCAAAGCAACTGTTCGTCTGGTGCCTGGAGGATGGCTAAGCGAGTTTTACTGCTGTGTTTGGAGTCCAGAAGAGAAACAACATTACTGAGTGTGAGTGAGTAGAAGGTGGAGAGATAATCACAGAGGTTTTGCTCACGTAATTACTTCTCCCAGCGGACTCAGCAGCTCTGGACACACCGTGCTCCTGTATCTCTTAAGCCCCCTGTTGACACCTGCTTCCTTACCTGCCTGCACATCAGCAGTGTCGGCAGCCATAGAAGCAGAGGGAGGTTTATTTCTCGGCATTTCATGTTAACTCAGTTGGGGAGTGGGTGCTCCCCACATGCGGGGGAACTCAAGACATTGTGACTGTTGCCACTTATAGAACTCCATGGAGCAAGAAGCAGGAGGAAGGAGAATGATTGTCATGTCCCTGAATCCTTTCAATATCAGAATGTGGGGACTTAATAGGAATAAATTAATTTAAAACCACCAGTATTCACTATGTGGGGATTACCCAGGAAGCAAGGATTAAATCCAGTTCTTGAAACAAGGTAACAATCTGTTTCATTCTTTGCTAGTAAGCTTTCAGAATCCAAAGGTCTGTGAGCCAGCTAGACAGTAGGTCAAATTGCCCTCTGGCTGAGGTTCTCCTGCAAAGTGGTTATTTAATTCTCAAACATCAGGGTTGTTCTGTGGATTCCTTCAGAAAAATAACGTCTTCGGGTATTTTACGTGTTATTTTTGGATCAGGTTTGATCTCTGGAAGGCTGTGTGTTTGCACCACATCCGCTGGGGCTTCCCTGAGCCGTGTGTCAGTTTTACGCCTCGCTCAACATTTACAGTAAAGCTTAAGTTGTGTCTGTTGTCCGTTATGTTATTCAGCACCTGGAATTCGTTGTCCCACGTGAGAATTTCTCAGAATTTGGTGAAATTTCCTCTTTCTTGGTCTTAGTTCTATCTTATCTTTCTTGTACATAAGCCATTTGTTTAAGGTTGTCAGATTACCAGAATGCCAGGGTCTTTCTCTCAGAGGAGAAAGTTGGTACCAGGAAAAGGAGAAAATTGCTATGAGCTGGCCCCAGGTCTGCTGCATCTCTTCTCCATGCAGCGAATGGACATGCTCGCTCTTCTGTTCACGTGGAACTTCTAGCTACCACTGCTGCCCTGAAACCTCTCAGATTTTAGTGGCGAATGGGAAGGGAGCTTGAGGCTTTTCTGGAGTGAAATAATAAAAAGTAACCCCAAAATGGCCAATTCTAAAGCTATGCCAGTGGTAAACATTTTAAAAATTTAAGTTATCTACAGTTAATAGAGAACACCTGCCTTTAATACCTAATTCGTCTTCCTTTGCATCCTCATCTTTGTCCCTAGAGTTCTTTCTCTGTAGCTATCCATTGTGAGGCCTTATGCTTAGCTACTGTCATTTCCTATTAAGTAAAAAGAAAAGATTTCCCCTAAGCCCCACAAGCTTTCAGATTAATCCTTTCCTTTGAGAGAATTGAATTCTACTTCAGCTGTTAGATAATGTTAATGATGATTTATTGATTGATTGATTGAGATACAGTATAATGTATTCATTATGAATGAGAGCTTGAATATATGTTCAAATCTAGATTCTGTTACTTCCCAGCTATGAATCTTGAGCTTCTTAATTTAATAGTTCTGTGCCTCAGTTTCTTGGTCTTCAAATGGAGATAATAATAATATTTCCCTTGGGCTTGTGAAGATTAGACGAGTTGATCCATGTAAAACACTTGGAATATTCTTGATATAATATATATATGTATACAACACAGTAGCTGTTAACTGTTATCATTACTAATACATCCATCACTAGTTATTATTATTTCTTAAATGTTTACTATGTACTAGGCTCTTACAAGCCGTTTTCTGATTATGAAATAGGTACTATTTTTATCACCATATTGTAGATGAGAAAAATGGAGGCTTAGAAAAAATGTAAGTTCTATGCAAGAGTTAGACAGCAATAAGCAATTTAAACCCAAACTCCAATCCAGGTCTGTGTACCTCTGAGGCCATGCTCCTGGCCATGCTCTGCCAGGGTGGCAGTTCCTTGTTCATCATAGATGTTCAATGAATATGATTTAATAAAATATACAGAGCTTTCCAGTGACTTAGCTCTCTGCCCTTCCACGTTAGTCAGCCGCCAATAAGAAAACTTATGAAGAACTATACATTCCCAGGAATGCACTAAACCTGAGAGAGAAATATAACTCCTCAAGGAACTTACAATCCATTGGCAGAACTAAGACTTCTCAAGGTTTTAGAGAGAATTGGGAGTTCAAGTGCTACCTGGTAGGGTTTAGACAATAAGGCTTCCATAACAAAATATCTTGGCATCTCCCCTCACTTCACCTTTATTTAGTATATGGGGAAGGCAAAATAAGTAAGATAATTTTCTCATTATTTGTAATAAATCTTATGTTAGAATTTTTATTGATTAGTATTTTGCTGGTATAAGCAGAATCTAAAACCAACCAGTCTGTATCTGTCATACATCAACTGCATTGACATTATGCTAAGCCTGATTACAAAACAATATTAAAAAATTAGGGAAAAGACACACAAGCATGAATTAAGATGCAGAGTGGCACTAGTCAGTTTAGAGGAGAGAGGGCTCCTCACAGGCTGGGGCTGACAAGAGGACTTCCTGGAAGGAAGATGAGAAGAGCTGGGGGCTTTGTCGAATGGGCGCAGTGAACACGAGACAGCATCACAGTTCGGACCCAACAGAAAAAACATGTATGGAGGGACTGGTCTGGTTAGAGCTATAGGTTGGGAGACAGTGGGAAGAGAAGGTTGGGCAGATTATTGATGACCAGCACTATATTGTGAAACCTTTTTATGACTGACAAATGCTTACTGAGCACCTACTCTTGTTAATGGGTTACTTTGAGTTTTATTGTTATAAAAATGTCTTTATAACAATGCAGTACAAAAAGAAAAACAACCTATAAAATAGTTCCCTGGTCTCTCTGGTCCCAGGAGCGAACTCTCATTTCACAACAGCCTGGGGAGTCTCTATGTGCTCGGTGCTGGACGTCAGCCTTCTCCAGGGGAAGGGCTGATGGCCCAGGTCCTGGCCGTGGAGCCTCCACCCAGGGAGAGCGGGGCTGTCTTCGAGCTTACACTTCTTCTGGGACAAGTTGTCAGTAACCCTCTTGAGTTGCCTGTCCCCTTTAACAAGTTCTTCCTTATTTGTCACTTAAATGAAGCAGTGTGGTGTGTGGCTCATCCTTGGACAGAGAGCTGGGTGATAAGGTCAAGTCTCTCTTGGGTCCCTGATTTGCTATGTGTTCCTTGGTGTCACTTTCCTCAACTGTGAGATAGGTAGGTCTAAAAAAAGTTTGTAATTTGTACTGCCAAGTCCAGATGTGAGTTTCAGGCATACCTAAGAATTACTCTGCTCTCTTGATTCAAATTGAAAGATCCTCTGTCCTTGGTCTCTTTGAGGCATACAGAGAAGTACCTGTGCTCACGTGGAAAGCCATTCTACTGCCTTATTTCTAAAGGAATCTGCATGACAGGATTGGAGGGCTTCTCATCCCTGGAGAGACTGTCAAAGTCAGATTCCAGGGCCCCACCCCAGACTCACTAAATCAAACTCTTCTAGGGTAGATCCCAGGAATCTGCATTCCAACATGCTTCCAGGTGATTCTGATATGGCTAGAATTTCAGTAATTACGAACCATTTATCTGAGTCATGATCCTCACTTGTTGGACCTCTGGAGGCTTCTGAGGAAGCCCAGAATAGGGCTAAGCACTGGCACGATGGATGTTCGTAGAAGATCAGTTAATATGAGTGCCTGCTTTTGACAAGAACAGTGCTAAGTGTTATGTATGCACAGCGGTGAATAAAACCAACAAGACGTGGGGTCTGCTCTCAAGGGGCTCTTGTCTGTTCATATAGCCTGATCTATAAAAATCCACCCATTAAAAACATACACAGGGACTTCCCTGGTGGCGCAGTGGTTAAGAATCTGCCTGCTAGTGCAGGGGACATGGGTTCAAGCCCTGGTCCAGGAAGATCTCACATGCCGCAGAGCAATTAAGCCCATGCGCCACAACTATTGAGCCTGCTCTCTAGAGCCCGTGAGCCACAACTACTGGGCCTGCGAGCCGCAACTACTGAAGCCCACATGCCTAGAGCCCGTGCTCTGCAACAAGAGAAGCCACCGCAATGAGAAGCCCGCGCACCGCAAAGAAGAGCGGCCCCTGCTCACTGCAACTAGAGAAAGCCCGCGTGCAACAACGAAGACCCAATGCAGCCAAAAATAAATAAACAAATAAATAAATAAATTTATTTTAAAAAACATATGCAAATGGAGCCATAAATTGAAAATTATGACACTTGCTTTGAGAGAAGATGGAGACACTTGACATAGACTAGGAAGTCACCCACAATCAGAATAGACCTTTCTGGAGAAGTGATAAGTGAACAAAGACTTGAAGGATAATTAGGCAGATAATCAGGAGGACTTTCTAGACTTGCATTGTCCAATATGGTGGCCACTATTCGGTGACTGTTTACATTTAAATTAAGATTGAACAAAATTGAAAATTTAATCTCTGTTACATTATTAGCACATTTCAAATGCTCGGTAGCCACATGTGGCTGCCATATTGGACAGTGCAAAAATAACACCTTTTCATCATCTCAGAGAATTCTCTAGGACTGCCCTGGTCTCGATCAGGGGTGGTGAAACCAGTCTGGCACACCACCTATTTTTGAAAATTGAGTTTTACTGGAACACAGCCACACTTATTCTTCTGTGAATTCTCTTTGGTTGCTTTCACACCACAATGGCAGAGTTGAGTAGCTGTGACGGAGACCTTGTAGCCCACAAAGCCTAAATATTATCTGTCTTTTATTAAAACGTATGTGATGGAATAGGTTTAATGTGGCTGTCTAGCACATGGAGGGCAAGTGAGTTCCTTGTCTAATGCTACTCTTGCTTCACAGATGTTAAATGCTAAAACAAGAGAGGGACAGTGAGATTATGTTGCTTATGCACACCGGCAGCTGCTGATGTATTAATCTCCTCTTTTCTCTCCATCTGTGGCTTTTGAGGCAGCGGTCTTCTCGTCTAGACAAACTGGACCAGGTCCAAGGAAGAGTGACCCCGCTGGTGAAGCAACTGTGTCCTTGGAAGCACAGTTGACAATGTTGATATAATTGTGTACTGGGTGAGAGGCTGGACTAAAGAGTCTCTTCAAATCTCTTAAAACGCCACCTCCTTTGAGATGATACGTATCAAAACAAAACTGTTGAACTTTTGCTTTGGAACCCAGCACACCCTTTGAATACCTAGCCCCTTTGCTAGGTTCATTTTAGTAGTTCTTATATAAGATCCAGAAAATCAATATTCATGTGAATAATCACGTGGACCTTGATTTTTAGGAGTGTTTCTCCAGGGTTATAGAGCTTCTCTACCTGCGTTAATGGAATTTCATTAATGACATTTATCATCCAAGATACACATTTTAACACAAGTTTTTAAAAATCTAACTTCAGATTGCGTTTATTTGCAGGTAACTCTTAGAAACTTAATGAATCTTCTCAGTATCTGAAATCCCAAATAGCTTATTTAGAGGTTCAAGATTTTTCTTTTTCGTTACTTCTGGATTAAATTCACTTAAAAATAGCCTTAGTGGGCTTCCCTGGTGGCGCAGTGGTTGGGAATCCGCCTGCCAATGCAGGGGACACAGGTTCGTGCCCCCGTCCGGGAAGATCTCACATGCCACGGAGCGACTAGGCCCGTGAGCCACAACTACTGAGCTTGCGCATCTGGAGTCTGTGCTCCGCAACGGGAGGGGCCGCAACAGTGAGAGGCCCACGCACCGCGATGAGAAAGTGGCCCCCGCTCGCCGCAACTGGAGAAAGCCCTTGCACAGAAACGAAGACCCAACACAGACAAAAATAAATAAATTTAAAAAAATAGTCTTAGTGACTATATATAAATGAGTCGGTACATTTTCCTATTATTTTCTTGTAGATTGTTATTTGCCCTGGCAAATGAGTCACTGATTACACTAGTGTTTATTGATCAGCTACTAGCCAGAGTACTAGCATTGTTCTAGCTCTAGTACCAGCATTGCACTCCCACTGGAAATCAAGAAAGACCTTGGCCTCATCTATATTACAACCTGGAAGGTGCAAGCTCTGTGTCATTTATCATGAGAGGAACTGTGGTACATTATTTACAATCTTTTTGACAGCTTTGGAAAATGTTTTATTATTTCTTTTTTTTTTTCTTCAGATAGGAAACCTGGGGCTCAGACAAATTGCACAATTTGTGCAAGTTCACACATTTAATAGTGACAGAGCAAGGATTCAAATCTAGATCTTTCCTACTCCACAGCCATTCTTTCTCCTTCACTACTGTCTATTTTTGTTCTTGGTCATTGGTTTTCAGACAGGATAATTTAAAGAATTGTTTCACATATCACATCAGAGCTCAAGTCTGAATTTTTGTCATTCTAGTCTGAATTTTGTCAAATCTATTTTCTGTATGATTTTATCAATAGTACCTGAATCAAGTTCATTGGGGGAAAAGTTGGCTTGAAGGATTTTTTTTTTAATCTCCTTAGAATTGATCTTGATTTCTAAAACCTTCTAGATGCAGATGTTGGTTTCACCCACACTGCTCTGAAGTGATTTTTAAAAAAATACTTAAATTGCAGTTTTACTGTTTATGAGCTGACCTATTTTGTACACAGTATGAAGTATTACTTTTGTTGGTTAGTTTTCTGGATTGAATAACCACCAAATAAATACTGCTAATTCTCTTCTATTGTTTCAGATTTGATGGGAACTTTAATACCAATGTATCTAGAACAATTAGTTGTGATCGACTGTCTACTACTGTTAATAGCCGTGCCTTCAATCCAGGACGAGACTTAAATTCAGGTCAGTAATCTCTTGGTTTTGTAAAGGTGAGCTATATTCTACCACATTCAAGTTGAATAAACTTATTGCTTTAGCGACTTTCTTTAAGTTTTGAAGGAAAAATATGTACTTAAAATTAGGTATTTCTTTCTAGCAAGTTGACACTCAAAAGAAGGAAAGGAAGAAGAAAATCGAGTGGACGTGTATTGAGCATTTACTACACATCTATGTATGTGGAGTATGCCATGTGATTTGCTAGATTCTTTAATCCATTATCTAATTTATTAGCAGTTTTGCATTTGTTATTTTAAAGGTTACTTTAGAGACCCATTTGTCTCTGCACTTAGGAAGTGTTGAATTCATTTGTATTCCCTATCTATAATATTTAATTTGGGAGGTGGGATTGAAGAATGATGAAGGAGCTTTTCTGCTACTGAACAGTGCCATGATGCTATACAGTCGTCCCTCAGTATCTGCAGGCACTTGGTTCCAAGGAGCCCCCAAGGATACCAAAATCTACAGATGCTCAAGTCCCTTATATAGAATGGTGAGCTATAATGATAACAGTTGGCGCTTAGTATCTGCGAGTTTCGCATCTGTGGATATGGACAACTGACTGTATGTTGAGGTTGAACTTTCTTCCTGGTCTTGTTAGAACCCAGTCGTATGCTGTAGTAATAACTACTAAGGCACCTGTACACATGGTTATGTATAGCTTCAAAGTGACACCATGTCTCTGCTTTCTTGCCCTGGAGTTCCAGTCTACATTTCTCACTCTGTTTGTCTTGTTATGTACACTTGTTGAGTGATGGGCCTCAGAACCTAAAGGCTTCACCTTTTAAAAGCTGAAGTGCCTTTAGAAATCACCAGCCTCAATCCTAGAATTTTACCAAGGAATAATCTGAGGCTCAGGAGGGTCCTAAGACTTCCCTCATTACTAGAGAGATAAAGGATTTAACCCTTAAACATGAAGAACTGTATTTCCCAGATTCCAGGCCTCCTGGAGACATGTAAAAGCCAAGAGAAAAGCCAGAGGGCCAGAATATTTACTTTGAGAGGCCCAACCAGTATTGGTTCAGGGGAAGAATTGTAGCCTTTGGGCATTGTATACACAAACCAGGTAATCTATTAGGTCTGGAAAGAAAGAACTGTAAGCTTTATATTGCTTAAGGATAATAAAACTATAGCTGCTATCTAAATGACCTGACCTAAATCTGCCAGGCACTTATCGCCTAGACCAATATATAATGAATTCAGTCATTTTTTAAAAAATTGGTCAGAGAATCTTGAGGCCTTATGGAGCAGGTGGGGGTTATTTACTATTAGAAAGGAAGCTCAGTGAAAATATTTTTCATAAAAAATAACTGAAGAGAGTAGAGAAGGACCTGGAATGGGTGGAGAAAATGAATTATGGGAGATTCCAAAGCTGGAACAGGGCACAGAGCTGGAACTTGAGTCTTTTGACTGTCAGATTCAGTACTTGCCCCCTTTCCCTCAGCTGTGCCCAGCATAGGGTGTGTGAGAATAAGAGAAGAGTCGGGAAGGACTTCCAAGATATCCGACCTTATCAACGAGAAGGACAGAGTTGCCATTGATTGTGATGGGGAAGTGGAGGAAGAGCAGGTTTGTGTGGGACGCATGGAATCAACTTTTCAGTTTTAGAAAAGTTAAGTTAGTTATCTAAGCGAAAATGTCTCATAGACAGTGGGATATACAAGTCTAGAGTCCAGAGAATGGACCAGACTGGAGATTTATAAATGAGATTCATCGTGTATAGGTAGTACTTAAATCATGAGACTCAATAAGATCATATAGCAAGTGGCTATGAATAAAAAAAAGAAGAAGTCCAGGGACTGAGTCTTGGGACACTTGACCACTTAGAGGTCACTGACACGAGAAGGAAGCAGTCACAAAATCTGAGATGGCAGTCAGTCTGGTGGGAGAAACAGGAGAGCCATCTCCCTGAGGCCAAATGACGGAAGTGTTTCAAGAAGGAGGGAGAGATCAGCTGTGCTAAGTTGGCCCACTAAGACGAGGGCTAAGAAAACTGACCATTGAATTTAGCAATATAGAGGTTATTGGTGAACTTGACGAGGATTGTTTGGTGGGACAGTAGAATAGAATGAAAGGCTAATACTTATTGGTTCAAGCTCTTAAGAATGCAGGAAAGGAGATGGAGACAGTAAGTACATGAACTCCAAAGGTCTACTGAAAGGGAAGCTGGAGGGCCACATGGAGTCAAGAGAATATTTTTATTTTTTTAAAAATAAATAAACAAATTTATTTATTTGTTTGTTTATTTATTTTTGGCTGCATTGGGTCTTCGTTGCTGTGCACAGGCTTTCTCTAGTTGTGGCGAGTGAGGGCTACTCTTCGTTGCGGTGCGTGGGCTTCTCACTGCGGTGGCTTCTCTTGGTGAGGAATATGGGCTCTAGGCGCGCGGGCTTCAGTAGTTGTGGCACGCAGGCTCAGTAGTCGTGGCTTGCGGGCTCTAGAGCACAGGCTCAGTAGTTGTGGTGCACGCACTTAGTTGCTCTGCAGCACGTGGGATCTTCCCAGACCAGGGCTCGAATGTGTGTCCCCTGCATTGGCAGGTGGATTCTTAACCACTGCACCACCAGGGAAGCCCCAAGAGAATATTTTTAAATTGAGAGAAATTATGGCAAGGTCATGTGCCAAAGGGAAGGATCCAGTAGAGAAAAGTGAGCAGTGAAAAGAGACAATTGCTGGAGTCTTTTCCTTGATTAGGCAAGAGATGGTGGGATTCCAAGTAGAGGATGTAGAAGCACAGGGCATTCATTCTTAATGAGAGGAGGGAAGAAAGAGAGGGCATGTGGAGATGCCCGTAATGACCGACGTGATGTCAGGAACTTGGGGACATGCCCTTCGTAGTGACTGCGTTCTCTCAGAGAAGTAGGAAGCAAAACCATCAGCTGAGAGTGAGGCCAGTGGTGGGGGTGGGACGGGGACGGGGAAGCACTGAAGACCTGGTAGTTATACTAAGAGTTCTCTTTTGTGACAGAGGTTTAGGGTAGAACTCAGCTGCGCAAATAATTGGGAATCCTGACAATATGCTATTTTATTACAGTCTTTATTTGTCAAGGGAGAGGTGGGGAGGAAGAGGATGGTGAGGGCAGAGGTATGTAGTTAAAGCTCAGATCTTGAGTTTTGCTGTTTCCAAGAGCACGTCTCAAGTCTAACGTCCTACCTGATAAGAGTTGTTCTCGGCACAGTTGACGTAGCTAGATTTACAAGACATTTTTGGCAATAATCAGGTATCTGAGAACTGACTTGCTTGTATTTGAAGTTTTGTGACATTCTACCAGGCAGTGGCTGCATCCCAAAGTCCACATTCTTGAGCAGTCATTTGTAATACGAGAGGAGTGGAAGATGGTGGAGGGTGACCTCAGAGCTCCCCCTTTCCCTCCTCTCCAGCTCATGCCCCTTTTCAGAGCAGAATTAATGTGCTTCGTAGGCTATCACATGTCTGATATTTACATCTGTAAGATGTCCAGCCTTAGACTGTATATAATCCATCAATGGGTCCCTAATTGATAACACAGTTTCAGATTGCCTCTCAGACTAGCTGGAAACAGACTCGCACAAATTGTAAACCATTCTTAGCTTCATTATCCAAAACTAGGTCATGTGTCCATCCATCCAACACACATGTGTATTCTTCTTCTTAAAACCATCCCTGCCAGATCTCTACTTTCCAAATTGACTCCTTGCCCCTGAATCCATTCAAATAACTAACGTTTGACAGTGCATGTGTTACATGATGGTGCTGGTCATGTTTTGCTCAGGGTCTTTCCTGCTTTTATCTCTAGTTTCTCACTTTCTCTCTCTCTCTCTCTCTCTCTTTTTTAAAATTCCTGCTGAGCTATTTTCTTGTGCGTAGCCTGATCCCTAAAGAGAGTTTATTTGAAGAGTCCAAGGAAAGTTGCCTCTTGCTCTCTTGAGTTACACAGTTGAGGTGAGAGTGGAAGTGGGAGTTAGTCTTTCTCGCCAGAAGAAAAGGTGTCTGGACTTTCTTTATTGTATTTGATTTAAAGAGCATTTGAAGTTGCAAACTTCGATCTTGGTCACATTGCCGTCTTCATTGAGAAACAGGATTCACGGGGTGAAAGAGGCGTTTATAAGTCACGTTACAGCAGGAAATGCTGCAGGAGGTACAGGTGGGCACTGGCGGCTACGGACTGTGCTGTTAATTTCAGTGGCTTCATTGCTTCCTTCTGTGAACGACAAAGATTGGCTCTGTGCTATAGGTTTTTCACTTTTCTTCAAAATAGCTTGAAAATTATCTATTAAAAATGCTAATACCGGGCTTCCCTGGTGGCGCAGTGGTTGAGAATCTGCCTGCCAATGCAGGGGACACGGGTTCGAGCCCTGGTCTGGGAAGATCCCACATGCCGTGGAGCAACTAGGCCCGTGAGCCACAGTTACTGAGCCTGCGCGTCTGGAGCCTGTGCTCCGCAACAAGAGAGGCCGCAATAGTGAGAGGTCCGCGCACCGCGATGAAGAGTGGCCCCCACTTGCCGCAACTAGAGAAACGCCCTCGCACAGAAACAAAGACCCAACACAGCCAAAATTAAATAAATAAATAAATAAAATTTAAAAACAAAATGCTAATACCAATGCAGTGTAAAGCTGTGTTCTACCTATAATAAAAGAATAAAAATCAACAAAACTAGGAATTTCTAGGGTTTTTTTTTTAATGCCTAATTACTCCAGCTTCATGATTGCATTAGTATTATAAAAGATTGGTAGTTATTTTTATAACATCTAAAAAACTATTCAGTCACTGAGAAATCTAGATTCTTGTGGTTATATGGTTCCGTTTACATTCATGTATGTGGGTGTACATATGTATATACACAAAATTAAGTACACAAACAGAGGGCCCTTTTCTTCACCTTGCTTCCCCTTCAAGTTCTATTCCTATACTGCGAGCTACTTTGAAGTCTCATAGTTTCTCACAACAACCCTATTACACTGATTTCAGAAGATTTTATTAGCCATATCTATTCATTATGGAAAGAGTATATATATACTCTTTCCATAATACCTATGATCATAATGGATACAGCCTGGTTTTTTGTTGTTTGTTTGTTTTTTACTTAGCAAATGTATTCTGGACATTCTTCTGTGTCTATGTAAATAAATATACATCTCTATCATTGTACCAGTGTATAATTGTGTAACATTGTTGAATCAACCAATCTATTCCAGTTCAACATTTAGACTGTCCCAGTTTTTCACTATATCATTGCTCCCTGGAGGATCTCAAGGGACCCCTCCACAGTTTCACTTGACTGCTATGTAACATTTGGCATGTAAGGTTCTTTTCTGAAACTCTGTAATCCTTAGTTCCTATAAAATTGTCCTGTGCCATTTATCCCCGGACTTCTCTGCCCAGTCCTTTTCATCCTTCCTCTTGAGCTCCTTTTCCCTAAAGTGGATGTCCCCCCATGTCCTCTCTTCACCACCTCCCTCTGCTCACTGAGTCACTGAGTGTCATCTCCCTGAATGTTCTCGATTTATGCAGCACTCCCACTCCTACCACATGCTACTCAATTCTAAATCTCTGTCTCCAGCCCTGGCCTGTTTCTGAGTTTATTTATTGAGGAACCAACTTCAGGGGACACATCTCTCTATGATTATCCTGTAGATACCTCAAACATTAAAACAATCAAACAAACAAGAACACTTTCCTCTAAACTTACTCCCCAATCTGGGTACCCCTCTCCTGGTTACACTGGGAATTCTTCCTTGCCTTTTTCTACCCAGTTACTTCAGGATTTAACAGTTTTGACTAAATGAGAGTGTGAGAGAATGAATATTTGCCAAGTATTTACTATGTACAAGACACCTGGCTAGGCATTTACCTGTGTGTCCCTCTTCCTTCTCATCACATCCAGTGGTAATGTAGGTCTCGTTATCCTTTTTTTAAGATATTTATTTATTTATTTGGTTGTGCCGGGTCTTAATTGTGGCAGGCGGGCTCCTTAGTTGAGGCTCAAGGGCTCCTTAGTGTGGCATGCGAGCTCTTAGTTGCAGCATGCATGTGGGATCTAGTTCCCTGACCATGTATCAAACCCGGCCCCACTGCATTGGGAGGGCAGAGTCTTAACCACTGCGCCACCAGGGAAGTCCCTCGTTATCCTTTTCATTGAAGGGAAACTCGGTTTAGATTCCATAGTTCAAAGGTGTGTCTTGAATCCCCTTTGTTTTCTCCACTCCAATACCATAAACTTAAATCTTCATTGCCTTTCTAGAAGATGAATTAATGTAGAAGCCTCCCAAAAGTTTTCCCTTCTCCTATTCTTTCTCATTTTCAATATATCCTACACACTGTAGGTATTCTGAAAATATCTGCTCTATAACTCCATTTGTCAAAAACCTCTGATAGTTTACCTCTAAGATAAAGGTGGAAGCCTTTAAAATTCATCTCCCGCTCCTCTTCCTCTTCCTTAAGCCCTCTGAGCTGTATCCTCAGGGAATCCCTTTCATTGCTTCAAATCTCCAGTTTCTATTACTCTTCCATACTTTGCTCTTGTTCAGTAAGAATTCCTTGTCTGTTGTAGCAGGTTGGGTTTACCAGGAGGCAGACTCTGAGATGGAGGTTGGCAGTCTGTGGGGAAAGGGCAGGAAGCAGGATTGAGCAGTGGGAGAAGATGGGCTGAGATACAGCCTCAGTGGAGTCCTCAGCCACCCCCAGGGGAGCTTAGAGGCTGGGGTGACCCTTCAGGGTTGTGTTGGCCCAGCTACAACTCTTCATTACTTTATTCTATGGTACGTTCTTATTATAGAATTTTAATTTTTTTTTATATTGAACATCTGTTTGATGCTCTATTCCTTTTAATTTATTTTTTGTATGCCAAGTGCTCAATCCAGTGCCTTACCCATAGCAGGTACACAGTAAATGCTTATTGAATGAGTAAATGAATGAATAGAACTAGGATTTCCTTTGTACTTTTGTTGTCTCATCTTTGTAATGGAATAACCGAGACTTTTGGAAGGACCTTAGTGAAGGGAAGAATGTAGTCGTGATGTGCTATAAGTCAGCCCTGGCTTTCTTAGCTTAACAGCAAATATAAATGTCTCAGGTAAACAACACATATAAATGTCTCAGGTATAGGGAGACTATATAGAGACAGACTATCCAGATGAATAGTATTATTTACATGAAACTAACTATGGTGATTTCAAACATGCAATGCACACAAGAAAATCAGTCCATTTATTGTCCTCGGTACCTCATACACCGCTACATACTTTTGTCTTAGTCTTACCATGGATACCAAGGAAAAATGTTTACTCAATATTATAGATGAGAAACAAGCCTAGCTACCTAAACTAGACAGGATCTATTAACCGACCTACCTAAAGTCAAACAACCAATTGTTGGTATTGATGTGACTAAACATACATGTCCTGACTCCTTGTCCGATGTGCTCCTTACAACAGACTGCTTAAGATGAAGGGATTTCTCCCCATTACTGTATTCTGCCTAATAACACTTCAAACTCTTTTGACCAAACCTATAATCTTCTCTCTTCCCACCCAAACCTCCTCCCCAGCCCGTGTTCCATATGTTAGTTAGCAGCAGCTTCATTTTGCTCCTCACCAAAGCTTGAGACCAGAACCAACCCTGACTCTATCTCTCTCTCATAACAAGCTTCTCTCAGGTGACAACTTTACTGTAGTTACTGTGGCACACACCAGGGTAATTAAGACAGAATTTCTCCCCTCAGAGAGCTCACAACCTTGTCCTATGTGTGTTGAGGGCACTAGGAATGAGGAGAAAAATCAACAGACAAATATGGTCGTGATGCAGTGCTAAATGCTGTCATGATAAAGGTAAGCCTGGGGCACTTGACCCACATTGTGAGGTTGAGTCTTAAAAGACAATAGGAATTAGGTGACTGTGCTTGTGGCAAACACATTTCCCATTTCAGAGTCTGTGAAACATGCCGACCACTGTGGAGGAGGGAATAAGTAACGGAAAATGAAGGTAGCACTAAGCCAGATTTTAATGGGCCTTGTATATCAGTCTGAGGAGTTTGCTTTGGGTTTGGTTTGGTTTTTGTTTTGATTTGTTTCTTAGCTTGAAGTCAAGCAGCTGACGGACTTTAAGCAGGGCAGGCAAGAGAGCTTTGTGAAGAACGGATAGAAGAGTAGTTAGCCTGGGAAAAGAGAAAACTGGAAGTAGAATAGGTCATCCAAAAGTGGGAGGGGTCTTGGAGAGGGGCCATGGCCTAAGCAAGCATGGCCTCATCCAAGATGAGTGGTTAATGGGATGGCAAGAAGCAGAGAATCCGTGGAGACCACTCTCCACGGCAGAGGAAGTTGAAAGGTCACTGATTGATTGGCAGAGAAAAGGTGAAAGGTCACTGATAACTTAGGAAGGGGTAGGATTTAGGGGGGGTTCTGCAGATAATAGTTTTTTAAGTTAGAGCAACTTGAAAATATTTATATGCTGAAGACAGAGAGAGAGAAAGTCTAAGAAGCAAGTGAAGCTAAGGAAACGGACAGGACAATGGAGTTTAACATCTTGGTTGAGTTGTCCCAAACCTGTCTGATCATCAGGGTCACCTGAAGTGCTTTGTCAAAAATGTCTATTCTTTGGCCCCCAACCCAGACCTAGTGAATCAGAATGTTGGCTTGGTAAAGCTTGGGAATCTGTAGGCTTCAAAAACTGATGGCGATGATCAGCCAGGCTTGAGAACTCCACCTCTGTTAATTTTCTCTTATTCTTTCCATGAGTGTTTGGAAACTACCTTGACCTTTGGGTCCTCTGGGAATGGACCCAAAGGGTAGAGCAGTGGATCCTGTGCTGATTTTGGATTGCCCCAGAAATTTGTTCTGGGTTGTCTGAGCCCATGAGCAAGCTGCCTCAACAGAATCAACTGGACTGGTTGATTTACATGATGTAATTAGCTTAGAATGCACATGATGAACTGCGAGCTTGGAACAGAATCAGAGATTTGTGGATGTCCTCTCCTTAGTATTAGACTAAAGTAAATACAATGAGATGGCTGGCTCAGCTGCCATTAACCTCACTTCGGCAATGGGCTTTAGTGGAAGAATCAGAGGACTTGTGTGGCCTGGATCCTCTTCCAGGCCCAAAGCTTAAGTTAACTCCTCCCTTTGAGCCAGAATATCCTTAGCTATAAAATGATAATAACAGTATCGCTTTGGTAAACCTCCACATTCTGGTTCTTGCTAGCTGTTAAATACTTGGGGAAAATTAACCTCTATATACCTTGGTTTCCTGAATTATAAATAAAACCCACCTCATAGAGTTGCTGTAAGAATTAACTGAGATAATATAAATAAAAGACCTTGCAAAGTGCCTGGTACGTGATCAAACACTCAATATGCTTGCCCCTTCTGGAACAACATACACAGTATCCATGAAATATGGCCCCTCCAGAATACGTGGTAAAACGATACTCAGGATGTGAGCAAGGTGTAGGAATTGGAAAGGTGTGATAGGGTATAACGCCAGAAATTTTGTTTGGAGTCCTCAGGATGTTAATTTATTTTACTTCCCTCCAAAAGGATTGCAGTTGCACAGAGTATTACTGAAAGGTGCTACGTAATTTCTGGTCTGTTAGGAAAGTATGTGTGTTTTTGTGTGTCTGCACCTCTGTGTGCTTAGGACAGCTCCTGTATTTTACATTTGACAAGCTGTGGGAAGTAGATAGCTCTGTGTGCTTTGCTGAGCGGTGTTGGGCTGGGCATCGGGAAGCCCAGAGTTCCTCAAAGTGGGAGCACAGGCTTTCTGTTACAGGACATTTTCCCTTTGTCCCTACCTCCGCTGGATAATGCTATTGAGAAAGTCACAGCCCAAATACAGGCAGTTCATAATCCATCTCTTTCTCATTGGCCTGGTGGGTTAAGCATTAAAGAAGGCAGGCAAGGACTTTGGGGACGTGGTTGGTTTTGTTTTGACTGGAGAGGCCAATGACATAAGAACTAGTCAGATGTAGATGATAAGATTGGAAGGAAAATATTTGGGGACCGTGGAATCTGGGACCCATATGTTAGAATTATCCACAGACAGTTCAGTACAGTGTGTGCAGGCGGATCTTGAGACCCAATAGACAGGAATGCCTAGAAAGAGGAAAGGCACAGATTTTCAGCTGCTAACCTGATGACAGTTTGTCAAAGAAAAAATAAGCCAATGGGTATGGCAAAATTCTTGGTCTTCACTTATAATTAGCATAGGACGTATAAGTGAGAAATAGTCGGTTGTTGAAGGGAACGGAGAGGGTTGCCTTTAAAGAACCAGGAGCCATCACAGGGAACTCCACATCCTTTAAAGGCCAACATTAAGTTTTCTCCATCATTCTCATTTAAATGTTTCTTGGTACTGTTTGGACATTTTGCAAAGTATTGAATCACTATTAATAATCTCATAGTACTGACCTACAGCTTCTAAGCGAATAGGAAGTGAGAATGCTCTTCCTTTTTTCTTTCATAAACTTGATAAAAGCTCTTTCTCTCTAGTTGTAAGTCCATGCACTTCCTTCCTATTGACCTTCATTCTTTGCCCTCTTACCACTTTTCTCTGGGTTTCTACAGGATCTTTGGAAACACATTGTCCAAATCTGTTACTTTACAGATGAGGAGATTGTGAAATCACATGCCTCAGCCAACATCATCATTCACTGATTCACTCAGCAAATACTGACTGAGTGCTTCCTAAAAACTGGGCTTGTGCCAGGGCCAGGGAATGTGATGAACAAAATTGACTTGGCCCCTGCCCTCCTGGGACTGACAGCTCCTCTGCATGAGAGACACGAAACAAATAGCGGCAGAAATAAATACACTGAACTTACCAACTTTTGCCATCTATGGCAAAAATTTCCTATGAAGGAACATACTGGATGCTCTGAGGGAGGATAATAATGGAGAGTGGTCAGGGAAGGTCTCTCTGAGAAGGTGAGGAGTTATTCCATTGCAAAAAGATTGGCATATTTACAGAACTAAAAAGAAATAGCTCTCGATGTACAATGTAGTGAGTTGAAAAGGGGAAAGGTGAGGCAGGGGAGTAGGAAGGGACCAGATGGTACAGGGCCTGATGGGGTTGGATTTAATACTAGGCGTGATTATGTGGGAAACCTTTGAACAGTTTTAAGCAAATCAGTGGTGGGATTTGATTTCCATTTTAGAAAGATGCCTTTGGATACTGGATAGAAAGTTAAACTGAAGGTCAGAGAGCTTGCCAGTCAGAGATGGCACTTTAACCCATGGCTGCTTATTCCCCAGCCCGTCTGATTTACCAGGGTATCCCTTCTAGTTCCTAAGAGCCAACCTGAATTAAGTAAAAAGTGCAAAATAGCCCTGGGCCCGTGTCCAAATGGCTTTCTTATGCCTGCTCAATTTGACAGTGAAAGAAAAAGACACATCAGGCTCACATCTCTAACCAGTTGAGCACCTACAAAATAATTAAGAGGTGTCAGCGCTATAGTTTCTCTCTCAAATAAAAACTCCCTTTATTATCTAAAATACACTATTGTTTGACCTCACGCACAGTTCTGAGTGCTGTAATTACCGTCGACTCTACCTTCCAAGCTGTAGCTTGTGTCTCTGCCATTTTCCAGATAGACCAGCCTGTGGGGTCGATGGTAAAGCCCATGACATTGGACTCCCAGCTGGTGTGTGCCAGTTTTAGCAGTTCATCAGTTTGTTTTTTCTCACAAGATTAAATGCTCACTTTAGCCTTATGTCTTATTTCAATTTTGAAATCGTTCCTTAAGGAGTCAAGTGTCTCCTTAATTGTATTTATTTATACTGTATATTTACAAACCGATGCAGCTGATTATTCTGATTGAGAACCATCAACCTGTTTATATATTTATTCTTCCTCTCAAGAAGTACTCAGTGCGTTTTTTATCTATTCATTGCTAATTCATTCAACATGTATCTATGGACATGTAGAAACACTATAGTGTTCTGGAAAGAGCCAGGACTTTGGAGGCAGACACCTAGGTCAAATCATGACTCTGCCCTTATGACTCTGAGCAAGTTAGTTCTTTATCTGTAAAATGGGTATAATAGCAAACTCATAGAGTCTTTATAAAACATCAAACTGTGTATAAAACTAGTTTGTATGCTGCTCAATAAATTTGCACTATTATCAAATCAACTTTATTGAGGAATAATTGACAGCTAATAAACTTCACATGTTTAGCATATACAGTTGATATGTTTTGACATGTATAGTCCCGTGAAATCATCCGACAAACAGGCTTTTTCTCTCTCCATTTACCTATTTTTGTACTGGTTGCATTGGCAGTAGTGTTGGGAGAAGGGAGTGTTTATCATTTTTAAACATATTTAGAATTATGATTGCTCTATATTGATTTATTTAATCATTGCTCTATATTTAATTTATGTTTAATTGGATTTGGCATTAGAGGAAAGTAAGATTTTAGAATTTATCAAACAAAAGTATCAAAACATTCTAGAAATAGTACTTCCATGCAGATCTTCCCAGCCTGTATGCTGCAGATATCACGCAGAGTGTGCACCTTGATGTGAAAAGTACTGGGAATCTCTGCTTCAGGGGTGACAGACATGGCTCAGATATAGATCTCACCCTCAAGGATCTTTGAGTCTAGGGATGGAGGATCGAACAGTTTCCTGTTAGGACAGTAATTCTAGCTAGAAGGTGGGAAGAGGTAAAATGCTGGAGGATGTCAGAGGGTGTGATGAACTTCTATCCTGGGGTTCGGGTTCAGCTTCAGTGAGGAAAAAAACATTCACTGCCTCCTTCACGTGTGTCTTGTCTGAGATCGGTGTGCAGAGCAGTTTAGACAGATACAGACCCTGCCCGTTGATAACTTAAAGCCTAGCACTGTGCATCGTGGGCTAACAGGTTGGGCGTCTGCCCAGCTTTTCTTCCCGGACAGCTTCCAGCATTTCTGAGGAAGGAGTGAGCGTGTGGGACCCCAGCCCAAGTGATCCAGTGGTCAGGACGCCTAACTGACTCCTGTGAATGGGGGAAGACCCCTCTGGGTTCTCTGCATAGATGGCAGGGCTGTCATCCACCTCCACCTCTAAGTCAGGAGGGGGCCTGCCTGGGGTGCACACCACAATGATAGATTGATGGCTTCTGGGCCCTGGGGTCCTCATTACCATCATAGCTGTCATCTTCTGCTAGTGCTGAATAACAGATGAAATTTAATCAGATACCAAAGGAGTTCTCAGCAGGAGGGTTTGAGGAACCTTGCCCGATACTTAGGCTCTAGTGCTGGAAAGGAACCAGAGCGATCTTTTGTGGGGAGACTAAATGTATCACGCACTATGTGAATTCTGATTTATTTTTAAAACATTCTTGCTCTCATTGGCTCCCCTTCTAATAGTCTCACTGCAGCCTGTTTATTGTTACAGATGTTACTTTTGAATGAGGTCACCGAGCTTTCCTTTCTCCCAAAGGCGGTGTTTGCCTTTTTATTGCTGGGTTGGCAGGGCTGCCTGGAGAAGAGTGCTAATAGGAGATCAAGGTTGAGCTTCAGACTCCCAGGAGACAAGGCGGAGAAAAACCCTCTTCCGTGTTTACATGCACTCACGTCAGCATTGGTCCCCGGAGAGAGAGTGGTCGCCTGAGTCCAGGTGATGACCTGGATAAGGCTGGCTGGCAGAGTGGAGAGAGGGGATAGACGTTGTGGTCATACGCTGGCTTGACTCCCTTCTTGTCCGCTGTGAAACCTCAAGCGAGTCAACAACCCTCTCTCAGCCTGTTTCCTCATCTGTAACTTGGGGTTAATAACTGTTGACTCCTAGGATTTGTGTGAGGCTACAGTGTGCCGTAGCTCCTCGGTGTGTGTTGGGCAGGGTAACTGCTGAACATTTTTGAAGGCCTCCACATGGTACATTTTACACAGCATGGTTGGAGGACCACTGCCCAAACCGGGCTTGCCGCTGATGTTCGCAAATTCGCTTTGATTGAACACACCCACACGTACTTTTATGGATGTCTGTGGCTGCTTTCACACCACAAGGCAGTGTTGGGTAGTTGGAACAGAGACCATATGGTCTGCAGAGCCAGAATCACTGACCACCTGGCCCTTTACAGAAGCTTGCTGACCCCCAAGCCAGACTAAAGGATGGCCATGTGTTGGGGACTTCCCTGGTAGTCCAGTGGTTAAGACTCCACACTTCCACCGCAGGGGATCGGATCCCTGGTTGGAGGACTAAGATTCCCACATGCTGCAAGGTGCAGCCAAAGGAAAAATAAAATAAAAGAATGGCTCTGTGGCATTCAGAGCTTCATATATATATTTTTGCCAAATACACCTCATGCTTTCTTGTTTTGCTCCATTTCCCTCTATGTGATTCTTCTGATGTATTGCTTATTACAGGAGGGCTTGTTTTCTGCTCATCTTTGTGTATCTTGCAACATGTAAAGCAGTACCCTACACATAGTAGTGTGTAATACATAAATGAGGTGGTGTGGAGCAGAGTGAAGGGGCATCAGAGAAGAGAGAAAGACTTCATGGAGTTTTGGGGACAATATTGCACACAGTAAGGTGGCTGCCAGCCCAGCTGCAAACCAGTGGCAGGGATGCAGTACACTTAGGAAGGGAGGCAACACCAACTGATGTGAAGAACACAGGAGCCAGGACACCCAGATTTGAATCCCAGCTCAGCCAGTTCCTGACAAGGCCTCAGCCAATTTGCTTAAGCTCTGTAAGCATATTTTCTCAACTCCAAAGTAGGGAATAATAATACCAGCTTCTGCTTTGTGTCCACCTAGAGGGGTGGGATAGGGAGGGTGGGAGGGAGACGCAAGGGGGAGGAGATATGGGGATGTATGTATATGTATAGCTGGTTCACTTTGTTATACAGCAGAAACTAACACACCATTGTAAAGCAATTATACTCCAATAAAGATGTTAAAAAAATAATAATACCACCTTCATCCTAGGGTTGTTTTATGGATTAAGTGAGATAACGTGAGGGAAGGCCTCTATTCCAGTGCTGCCATGTTGGAATCATTCTGTAAGCTATTCCTGAATGATTATGGTTCTCATTTTTCAAGTACTATCGATGCTGTTTCCCTCATTGTGAAGTGAACAAGGTCAAGGTCACAGGTCTAGTCCCTCGGGAGACTAGCCTATTAATATTACTGTTTTCCACAGTTAGAGAACATACCCCAAGCCAGCAAGTATACACTGGCTTAACAGGGACCAGCCCAGTGAGGAGAGAGATTAATGCAAATGAATCATCTATGCTGGAAAAATAATCCACGACATATAGTGTCACCATACAATGTTAAGAGTGATTGCTTCACTTGACTGAAACATTCATTACATTTTCTATTCATGGGGTATTTTTTTAAGGGACAGAAAGAAAATGTTTAGTAGAAAATTTACAGCCTTATACCTACTGGGATTTCTTCATAGTACGAACCATTTATGCAAAGCAGATGCCTGAGGCACAGTGCCTGCGTGCACCTGTGGATTTGTCGGTTATATGTCTTTTTCCCACTCCTCCAGTTCTTGCAGACAACCTGAAATCCAACCCTGGAATTAAGTGGCAATATTTCAGTTCAGAAGAAGGAATTTTCACTGTTTTCCCAGCACACAAGTTCCGGTGTAAGGGCAGCTATGAGCATCGCAGTAGGTACGTTGACTTGCTTGCCAAAGTTTTAATTACTGCTTAAGAGTAATCTGTATAAAATATAGACTCCCCATTCATACACACAGCTCTGCCTCCAAACTGTGGTTTCAAAAACTTATCCTGAAATGATTTCATTATTTAACATATGTGGGTGTAGAAATGCCTGGGAAGGCAAATGATGAAGCCTGGAACTTTTTCAGAACTATCTAACAAGCCAAGTAAAACAAGGTATTTACTAAGAAATAAAAAATTTTGAAGCACCCAGTCTGTTTTGAGTTTCAGACACCTTCGTTGAGAGACAAATGATAATACCTTCTCTCAAGGGCAGCGCTAGAAGACTTTACAGCATATCTCAGAATAGAGTTTGAGATTCTCAGCTTTCCTTTCTGTGATAACATGCTTGGCCATCCTTTTGAAATTTACATGCAAATCTCAGCTACTAGAAGTTTGAAGGTTGTCCAGAAAACACTGGATCGAGGATCCTTAATATGCTGCTTTTCTCAGGAAATGACTTGAGATGCTACCACTTAGCTAGAAGGGCGGTAATGGTGAGATAAGTTGTATGACAACACTCATCAATTTACAGAACCCCTTAGGCAAAGATACTTCCCTTTTGAATCCCCACAGTTTCCCTTTTGCAGTGTTAGATGTTTGATGCCAGAACTTGTGGAACTAGTGCAAGATGCCTGCTTTTCATGCCACGTTTTTTGAGACTAAACCACCATTTTAGCTTCTTTCCATCTTTGTTTTAAATTATATCTATTCACTAAACTTATTGTGATAATCACTTCATGATGTATGTAAGTCAAATCATTATGCTGTACACCTTAAACTTATACAGTGCTGTATGTCAATTGCATCTCAATACAACTGGAAGAAAAAAATAAATAAGTCGTATCTAAAATTTTCCCCAAGGAAAATACTACTTCTGTGCTCTTCCTAGAGGGACATTTGTATCATTTGTATGGTTTCTTCCGTTCCCTCCCTGGACAGCATGGTGAAGACTTGAGCATCTTGGAGACTGTTCCAGAATCCGTGACCTTGGGTTCTAGTCTGGCTCATCTCTCAGGAGAGGCCAAAGACACCATAAACCATCTAATTCTCATTTACTTCTAAGAAGATAGATTAGATGGCATTCTGCTTTTAATGAATCACCTGTGAGGGATGGTCCAAAAGGAAAAGCAGCACCTTGTCACAAATCAACATTCACCCACACTCAGGAGGTTTCACGAATCTGTACCCTAAATATGCATTAAATCAATCCTCAAGCCCCTGTTCCCTTGACTAAGTAATCTGAGTTCCTCTCCTCGTAGATTGCTGTCGCCGTCTCTTGACCTGTCCTCTCACCTCTGAGGCCTTTGCAAGGTCTCCACATCCTTTGAAGTGTGGAGTAGGTTTGCAGAACATATCAGAAGGAGCCAATCACACTATGAGGACCGCCCCAGATTGTACATATAATGCTGCTATTTATGTATCCCAGTGAAGCAGTTTTTAACAATTTATTGTGACAGTGTGAACACATATTCTGCTCTTCATTTATGTTGAGTTGAATTGGAAAGGAGGGGGTATGTCATTTAAAAAAAAAAAATCTACTCACCTAGCTTGGAGGACTTAAAAGTTCAGTATTCGACATAGTTGTCAGTGTTGGGATAGACAGATTTCCTTATCTTCTGTTGCCTCTTTCGCTTCTGTAGCCACCGCTCATGGATTTTTTTTTTATCCAATTTCCCTACTTGGCTGAATGGTATTAACTAGTGAAAATATAGTAGTGCTTTAGTATTAATGTAGGACTTTTGGCTTGAGAACAATTAGTGTAAACTTGGCCCAATTTTGAGCTTTTTTGGTACTTTGCCTGTATTTCTTAATTTGTGCCCAGGCTTTTGTGACTCAACTGGCATCTAACATTTCACAGAAAACTCTAGTGTTTTAGGGGTGTCGATAAAGGAGAGAATTCTCTCGAGGCTGATTTGCTCTCTTAAGCTCCCTCTAATTTGTTCCAGCTTTAAAACTGTGAATAGAGACCTCATTAAGCCTCTTCTCGCAAACCTGCCTGCACCGCACACTAGCAGAAGACTGCTTTGCTGGGAGGCACTTCTCCTTTGGCATTCCCCCCACCTCCACCCCCTCTCCCCTCCACCCCCTTTGCTTAATGTTGGCAAACAAAAACCTGGCAAGAAGAGTGGCTGTCACTGGCTTGGACAAATCTGATGGCACAGTTTTAAATGCTCGGATAAGGGGTCTTTTGGTGGCTGACCTGTGTAAATTGTTTCAGTACAGAAAGGAAAAGGGCCCTCCTAGCAGTGGCTTTTGTCTGGGGAGAGAGAAACCAGACCAGCTATTCAAAGCTGCTCAATGTGCTCACAGATGACAGGCTGCCTCGGTTTTAGCCAAGCCCCACTCTTAAATCTGCAGAGGACCCCGCACTGGCCGGTGGACTTTTTTCTCCCTGTTATTCTGTCTCTGCCCCCCGGGGGGCCACCAGTTCCATTTCCAGGGAGGGTGGACTTTCACATATGCTGAAAAAGCCAGCCTTCCAAAGGCTTTGCTTCTTAAATCCTTCTCCCGGTTGCTTTAATCTTTGGAAGGCAGAAGTCACCAATCCCTGTTCTGCAGACACACGCTGTTGTCTTGAGGTGTTGTTTTCAGTGCACCAGCATAGTTTCTCGTTCCGTGCTGATCTCTCCATCCTTGTGCCAAACCCCCAGAAACACAGGGAGGCCAGCGTGCCTGCCCATCTGTAGCACTCACAGCTGTGTTAGGTTGAGGCCTTTACTGTAAACCGGGACTGACCCCAGAGAGCTTCTCCCCCTTCTAGACCTATCTACGTCTCCACTGTCCGGCCGCAGTCAAAGCACATAGTAGTGATCCTGGACCACGGGGCTTCCGTCACAGACACCCAGCTTCAGATTGCCAAGGACGCTGCCCAGGTCATCCTCAGCGCCATCGATGAACACGATAAGGTGATGATGACCCCAGTGACCCCCCCCTCATTGGCACTGGGTCTTTCTTGAATACCTTTTTTAAAGTACTTTATGTTTTATGATATGTATTTTTCAATCCACCTTTAAAAATGGCTTTGAGAAAAGAGAGTGCTGTCGTTTTTATTCTAGTATTTAAGGAAGCAGCTGCCAACCCTGGTTCCAAATCTCTTTATAAAACCATCCCCACCAAACTGAGTCTTGCACTTCCTTAATGGCCCCTGCCTAGACTTCTAATTAGCTGTGACTTTCACACTGGAAATTATAGGAAGGAGGAACAGGGCTAGGGCTTGAACACTGGTGGATGACTTGTCTTTATCTCAAGATTGATGGGAGGGAAGGGAGAAAAGAAGGCTGCTAGAGGTTTACTAATCTCTAGGACACCTCAGAGATAGGCGTGTTTACAACTAATGATAATCTATTGCCTGTAGACATTTTCTGCTTCATCATTTTGACTTTTCCACCACCTAAGGTTTTACTCACTAATCTAGTTGTTTAAAACACGCACCCTATGCCTTTACCCTCACCGCCACCTCCAGTAGGAGAATCCAGACGATTAGTACTTGCCAAGATTTTTCTGTGTGCGAAATACTGTTTTTAATATTCTAGATGAACACCGTACTGCTGACTTCATCTTGGAACAAAAGCCAAATTCTAAGGTCCCTGTCCCTTACCAATCCTTAACTAATCTTCTTCAAATGTGATAGGTTGATGCCTCTAGGCATTTCTTTTCAAACTCTCCGAAACTGTTCTGTAGGACTTGTCACTTTTGGTGCTCTTCTGAACTGTAGAAAACCTTTCCCTGGCAGAATAACAGGGTTTGTTTGTCTGTTTGTTTTCCCCTCCAGATCTCCATGCTGACTGTGGCAGACACCGTCAGGACTTGCTCACTTGACCAGTGCTATAAGACATTCCTGTCTCCAGCCACCAGTGAGACAAAAAGGAAAATGTCCACCTTCGTCAGCAGCGTCAAGTCTTTGGACAGCCCTACCCAGCATGCGGTGGGATTTCAAAAGGCATTTCAGCTGATTCGAAGCACAAACAATAGCACCAAGTTCCAAGCAAGTAAGTGCCTTTGCTCACTAATAAATTAGTTGCTCATAAACTAACAGATAAAGGATGGCAATAGAAATATATTGTAAATTGATCACATAACTATGTCTAGAGGGATTTTTTTCTACATTGACGGGATAAAAATTTCTTGTGTTGTCATAATGGTCATCTAATACTAGGATCTTACTAGATTTTCTCATCTTTTCCAATCAAAGGTACTCAGTCTGCACGATTTCTTTACTCCCTGAGCCTCTTCTTCCTGCCCCTTTATTAGGAACATATCCCGTTTATTTCCCAGGAGAATATCCACATCCTTTTTGATGCTAATTGTCAGCCTCGTGTCCTCAGTGACTTAGAGTGGCTGTCTGCTTGTGCGCATGTGCTCAGAAACGGGGCAGCCGGAATTCTTGCCTTGATCCTTCCTTCTTCTAACCAGCTGTCATTTAGATGAGCACAGCCCTTCAAATGTACAAAGGCACTCTAATTTAATTTTCATGTATTAAAGAAAATCTGGAATTAGGATGCATGCTAAAGTAAGGGGAAGGATATTTGAAATAAGATACATGCTTTGAAACTACTGAAAGGAATCTATGTCGTTTTCTCTTTTATATTCGAAAATCTGTTTGTAGGTTGTTTTTTTCAATGAATGTATCCTATTGAGATAAATTTAAAGAATATATTTTCAAGCTCTTCAGTGTGTCTGCATTAAAACTAAGACAACGTTGATAAATGCACAACTTAGTGCCTGGCACATGGTGGGCCCTTGAAAGACAGAAGCTACTGTAATTATTACAACTAATGATGGTAGATGGCATATCAGTTTTATGTTTCTGTGTATTGTTATCTCACAGTTTCTTATCTCACAGTTTCCGTGGGTCAGGAGTCCATGTGTTGCTGAGCTGCTTCTCTGTTTAGGACTGCACAAGGCTGCGTTCTAGGTGTCAGCCAAGTCTGTGGATTCATTGAGGGTCAGAGTCCTCTTCCAAGCTCAATGGTTGGCAGAATTCATTTCTTTGCAATTGTGAAACTCATGTCTACTTGTTTCTTCAAGGCCAGGAGGAGAGCATCTTTTCTTCAAGCCCCTGACTTCGGGGAAGGCTTGGACCCTCTTTTAAAGGGCTTGTCTAACCTAATCAGGCTTACTCTCCCTTTTGATTTAAACAGATTACTCTCCCTCATGGTTAACTTATTAAGATCTTAATTATGTCTGCAGAATCCCTCCATCTTTGCCAAATATATAGCACAGTCACAAGAATGATATCCCATCACCTTAGCCATATTCTATTGGCCAGAAGCAAATTACTGGTCATGCCCACACTCAAGAGGAGGGAGTCATACAAGGGTGGGGGTCATTGGGGTCATCTTAGAATTTTGCCTGCCAGCCTTGGCAAGCACCAGCTATCCACAGGCCAATATTACAGGATGGCTGAGTGTGAAGTTGTCCATAGTTCAATAAGGCCAAAGGATAAGGCTGACCTCTCAAGTATTCAAGATAAATTGGCTAGTTGGTCAATGCCATTCACCTGTGGATGCCATTTACCAGCTGCCATCCGGCTGTCAGCATTCCTCACCAGATGTGCTCTTTTTACTTGATTCTTCAGTCATCAAACCATCTTTAGAGGTGAAGTCCAATTTCGATGATTATTACACTGCTCAAGTAATGGAGAGAAATGTTATACTGGCAGCAGCCAGCCAGGCAGTGAGTGTGTCAGGTGAGCTCGAGGTAAGGTAATGAGGATTGTTTGGGGAGCACAGGAAGCTAGAGGGCGCATGCTCCATCAAGAAGGCAGCTGCTCTTCTGTTCAGCCTCTCGCTGCCTTGCGGGAACGCCTCTCCAGTGTTGCCAGATCTTCTGTTTTAAGAGAAGCCAGAAAAAAAAAAAAGAAGCCAGAAATCTGGATTTTTATGTGAAACCTCTTCATTTTCAAATGTTGTCATTTGTTCCAGCTTTAAAACTGTGAATAGAGACCTCATTAAACCTCTTCTTACAAACCTTCCTGCCCTGCACATTAGCAGAAGACTGCTTTGACAGGAAACGTTTCTCCTTTGGGTTTTGGGGGGGGTTTCTTAATGTTGTCGAGCAAAAACATGGAAAGAAGAGTGACCATCACAGATTTGGACACATTTTGATGTCTTCTTTCTAAATGCTCAGAGGAGTCTTTTTTAGGCCGAGTAAGATGTTTCTAAAGTTTAGCTCACAGGCCTCCACTTTACAACCTCTACTGGCAGTTCAAAGAAAAAAGAACCCAAATTAGATTGCATAAAGAAACACATAAGGAGGGCTTCCCTGGTGGCGCAGTGGTTAAGAATCCGCCTGCCAATGCAGGGGACACGGGTTCGAGCCCTGGTCCGGGAAGATCCCACATGCTGCAGAGCAACTAAGCCCGTGCGCCACAACTACTGAGCTTGCACTCTAGAGCCCATGAGCCACAACTACTGAGCCCGTGAGCCACAACTACTGAGGCCCACGTGCCTAGAGCCTGTGCTCTGCAACAAGAGAAGCCACCGCAAGGAGAAGCCTACACACTGCAACGAAGAGTAGCCCCCGCTGGCCACAACTAGAGAAAAGCCCTCGCGCAGCAATGAAGACCCAACGCAGCCAAAAATTAATTAATTAATTAATTAAATAAAATTTTAAAAAAACAAAAGAAAGAAACACGTAAGGAATTAGTATTACCCAGTTTATTAAGGGGAGGTTTGAGCTGCTCTCCAGCAATGTTGCACAGTAGTTAAAGTATGTGCGTTTTGAATTTCAACCAATGTATGCTCAAATTCCTACTCTGAAATTTTTCTAAGCTTGTGTGAATTATTTGATTTCTCCAGGTCTGGTTTCCCCATCTGCAAACTGGGAGTGATAATAAGATCCAGGGCTCCATCATAAATATTAAATAAATATTAGCTGTGGTTATTATGATATACTGTTTCCTTCAAGACTTCTAGCTCTGGGAACTTCCCTGGCAGTCCAGTGGTTAAAGACTTCGCCTTCCAATGCAGGGGGTGTGGGTTCAGTCCCTGGTTGGGAAGCTAAGATCCCACATGCCTTGTGGCCAAAAAACCAAAACATAAAAAACGGAAGCAATATTGTAACAAATTCAATAAAGACTTTAAAAATGGTCCACATTAAAAAAAAAAAAAAAAAAAAATATATATATATATATATATATATATATATATATATATATATAAAAGACTTCTAGCTCTGGCTAAAGGAGAGCAGATACCCTAGACATCCTAAGTTGACCCCAAGCCCAAA
Organism: Balaenoptera acutorostrata; assembly: GCF_949987535.1. Taxonomy (NCBI): domain Eukaryota; kingdom Metazoa; phylum Chordata; class Mammalia; order Artiodactyla; family Balaenopteridae; genus Balaenoptera; species Balaenoptera acutorostrata. The sequence continues at coordinate 55,998,639 of NC_080064.1, forward strand.
GACAGTCAAGGACCATTAGTAACCTTGGCTACAGCATGGTGAGGGGTCTATGTACTCCTCTTAGGAGCTTGTACTCTGTATCATTACTTGTGTTCACTCCACAGGCAATTATTTAGCATCTACTGTATACCTGGCACTGTTTGAAGGCCGTGTGATAGGATTATTCCAATGAGCCTACCCTGTAGGGTTATTGTAAGGATTAGTCTATGAATGAAAGTAAAGTATCTGCCCCACATTGGTGGTCATATGAACAAAAGCCACATGGCATATATCATGGTGGCTTTGTGCTAATTTGCTTTGTACTAATCAGAAAATCTAAAACTTTTATCCAGTGCTGGCTCTTTTTCAGTCCCATGGTAGATCTGTAACTGATACCATCGACACATTTGGATTGTTTGTTCTGGGTTTGTCTGGGGGGTAACTGGTTGGGGAGGGTCATTTTGTAGCAGAAGGAATAAGATGGTTAGGAGTGGGAATCTAATGGCATGGGCAAAGCCCAAATTTGAGTTGTTCTTCCCCCTTTGATATTGACCCCAAGGAATGCTGTTGGCTTAGACAGGGACTTGTCAAATGGAGAGGGTTGCATTTTCTTCCAGGTACATGCTATGTCTTTGCCCTGCCCCAAGTCCCTATAATTACTCATCCCTAACATTACTAATCACAAGGCTTAATGTTCCCATGAGCGACTAGAGAGGGGATATCCTAGTAAGTAAAAAAATAAATCAGACCAAATTTGGCAGGTCTGATATCTAAAAATAGAAAAATAACTCAATTTTGCCTAAGGAGAGGGCAGGAGTAGAGTCAGGGGCTGGGCAGAGACAGTGAGGATGCTTGCAGAGTGTATGTCTTATTGTTGGGACGGAAAGAAAATACACTTGGCGACCAAAGGAGCTGCAGGCTGCAGGCCCGTCTGGTTTTCCAGTTGTGGACCTGTGTCTAAAACCGGCTCTCAGTGACAGCGTGTTTTATCCAGAATCATAAAGCCAAGTAAAAAAATTCAAGAGTGCATTTTAGGTCAGTCTTACAGGTGTCCAGGAATTTATCACACATAAATGACAAACCACAGGGCGATAGTTTGCTAGCTTCATGGTATATCTGTATTCCACCTGCTAGGGTCAAGTAGTATTTTCTTCCAGTCTGAAGCTTAAGTGAGCTGTTTAGCATCCTAAAAAAAATAATTTACAGGACTGTATTTATAACACTGGAAAAAGATTGACATCTAGTTTAAGACAGGGATATTCCCTAGCTTATGATATTTTTTTACATCAGCTTTCATATCTTAATTTCTGATGAATAAATATGTAATTTAAATTTGCAGTTAATATTTATTAGAGAATTGTTCAAGCATCAAAATTAGCTTTAAGACTTGCTTATATATTAAGTCTTAGTAGTAATTATTCAATTCTGCATAATAAAGGATGTTTCAGTGTCTAAAATGGAAATTTACAAACGGAAGAAAATTCTGTCATTGTATCCTCATAGTTGTTAGGATAATTTTTTTAATTATCTATTCCTGGGTAATAAATTACCCAACACTCACTGGCTTAAGGCAATAAACATTTATTATCTCAGTGTCTGTAGGTCAGAAATCTGGGCACAGCATGGTTGGGTGCCTCTGGCTAAAGGTATCTCACGAGGTTGCAGTTAAACTGTTGTCCACAGCTGCTGTCATCTCATAGTTCAACTTGAGAAAGATCTGCTTCTAAGTTCACTGACGAGGTTGCTGGCAGATTCGATTCTGAAGGCCTCAGTACCTTGCCTCTCCATGGGATAGCTCACAACATGCTCTCTGGCTTCCCTGAGAGAGAGCACACAGGTGGAAGCCACTGTCTTTCTGTAACCTAATCCATCTCTTGACACCCTGTGACCTCTGCTGCATTCTGTTCACAAGAAGCCGGTCATTAAATCTAGTCCACATTCAAAGGGAGACCACACAGGGATGTGAATATCAGGAAGTGAGATCACTGGGGGACCAACCTGGAGGTTGCCTACCCCAGTAACTATGAAGCAATCTCAGATAAATGACAACCATAAGAATCTGAAGAACTAAGCATATAGCATATCAATCATTATTTCTCAATAAAAAGGTAAATGTCTGTGTAGGTTGTCTTAAAAATAGATGTTGAATCAGGGAATCTCAGATTAAAAAGACAGTATAAAAATCCAGCTGGCTTACTTCCCTTCCTCCATTAAAGCCATCATTCAGCCTCTGCATCTTTAGTGGTAGGAAATGCACCACTTTTATTTTTGAGTAAAGCCACTTGAAATAAGTTTTCACCCTGAGCTAAAATGACTTCCCAATCATTAGCCCTGGTTGGAGAGTCGTTTTACTCTAGAGTCATAGGTGCCACTTCAGGCCAATGCGAGGGTTTCGTTTTTGTTTTGTTTATGTTGAGGTTTCTTTCTTTTCTCTTTTAAACTATAATTGACCCTTTTTTTTAATTTTTTTTTTTTTTTACATTTAATTTTTTATTATTTATTTATTTTTTGTCTACGTTGGGTCTGTTGCTGCGTGCGGGTTTTCTCTAGTTGCGGCGAGCAGGGGCTACTCTTTGTTGTGGTGCACGGGCTTCTCATTGCAGTGGCTTCTCTTGTGGAGCACAGGCTCTAGGTGCACGGGCCTCAGTAGTTGCAGCCTGCGGGCTCAGTAGTTGCAGCCTGCGGGCTCAGTAGTTGCAGCCTGCGGGCTCAGTAGTTGTGGCTTGCAGGCTTAGTTGCTCTGTGGCACATGGGGTCTTCCTGGACCAGGGATCGAACCTGTGGCCCCTGCATTGGCAGGCAGATTCTTAACCACTGCACCACCAGGGAAGTCTGGCTTTCACTCTTAAATTAACCAGTTGATCCTCACAGCAACCCTGTGAAATAAATACTGTCATTATCCCCATTTTGTTGTAGATAAGGACATTTAGGTGTAGAAAGGTTAGGAAATCTGCCTAAAACAACCCAGACACAGCTTGAAAGTGGCACAGCTGGGATGTGAACACAAGCAACCTGGCTCCTATGTCCATGCTTTTATTACTCTTCTACACTGATGAGTTTTAAAACAAAAATGTTTTTGGCACTACCTGGCATAGAGACAGATAACCTTACATGTCTCAGGAGTCCCTGGCAGAACCACCATTTTAAAGCCTAGTCCTGGGACTTTCCTGGTGGTCCAGTGGTTAAGACTCCACACTACCAATGCAGGGGGCCTGGGTTCGATCTCTGGTCAGGGAACTAGATCCCACATGCCACAACTAAAAGATCCTGCATGCCACAGCTAAAGATCCCACGTACCTCAACGAAGATCCCTCATGCAGCAGCGAAGAGTCCGTGTGCTGCAACTAAGACCCGACGGAGCCAAACAAATAAAAATAAATAATTTTTTTTTTTTAAAGCCTAATCCCCCCAAAAATGTGTGTTCCTGGGGAAGAACTTGAGACACTAAGGAAAAGGTAAATCAGGTTCTGAATCCTCCATTTCAGAAGGCAGGAAAGATGTCCGTTTAGGATGGCTAAATTACCACAACCGTAGATGCCTAAAGGAACACAACTTCTTTGATCTGGTAAACTCATTAGGAACATCTCCTTACCTGACACTGGGTAAATGAGGCCTCGTGGCCCACCATGGGCAGGATGAAAGGGCAGCGGAGGCAGGAAGACAAAAGCCTGGCATCAGGTGGGCGGGAGTAGGAACAGTGGACCGGGCAGGTCCTCAAGGCAGGAAAGCCCAGTGGAAGAGAAACTGAGTAGCTGCCTTTAGCCAGACTCCGATGTAACATTCAGTTTGCATGTTTTTGTTTAGATACAGACATGGTCATCATTTACCTGTCTGCTGGCATTACATCAAAGGACTCTTCAGAAGAAGATAAAAAGGCGACTCTCCGTGTCATCAGTGAAGAAAATAGCTTTCTAAACAACTCCGTAATGATTCTCACCTACGCCCTCATGAACGGTAGGTAGTGTTTCGAGATTCTTTTCTTTCAGATGAAAGTTCTGTCTAAGTGCATGCTGCTCTCAAAAAAAATAACGAAGAACCATCACAGGGTGCTTTGATGAAGGGTATAAGAAGCAGATTCCTTCCCAAGCCCGTCTTTCTCTACCTCCCATGGGTACTCAGGGTGTGTGTTAGGATGTCCCTGTCTCTCCGTCTCTCTCTCTCCGGCCGTCACCAGTTATGTGGTCTTGCACAGGATTCTGTACAGCTCCATTTTTTTCACTTCTCCTCATATTCTTGGATTTTGATACTGCATAGAGGTTATTAACTCATCTCATTGATTTAAGAGCAGGAAGCTGAAGTACTGACCTAGATTCTTCTGTATAACCAGGACCGTGAATATCACATTTCCCTGCAGAATCACTACCTGGAGCCTCTTGTGACACTTTCTCCACCTCCCCTTCCTTAGCTGTGTCATTGGAGATGAGAATTATCTACTTGACAGGGTTATTGTGAAGACTAACCCCGACGTACAGTAGGTACCCAGGACGGTGCCAGGCACTTGCTAGGTGCTCATTAAGGTTGATTGTGTTGCTATTAAATCAGACAATATGTGAGAGGGTTTAGTAAACTAGCAAATCTGAGGAAATACTCATTATTTTTCCTTCAGCAAGTTAACCATCCTCCAGTCTGATGAAAGCCCAATTTTCCAGCTTCTCTGCTGTGTCACGTCCCTCCCACCTGTTAATACACAGCTCTTCGTCCTCTTCTCTGGGTCCCTTTTCCTCAGTGTTCAAAGTGGCCCCATTCTCTTGTTTTTAAGAGAGCATATCTTGATCCAGCAGCCCTTCCCACCTATGGGCTTTTATCTCCCCTCTCCACTTTCCGATTTCCATACAGAACCAGGTGGCTTTAGGGACACTGGTTCTCATATTTTAATGGGATAAGGATATATTAGAGACTCATTTTTTTTTTTTAATATTTATTTATTTATTTATTTATTTATTTATGGCTGTGTTGAGTCTTCGTTTCTGTGCGAGGGCTTTCTCTAGTTGTGGCAAGCGGGGGCCACTCTTCATCGCGGTGCGCGGGCCTCTCACTATCGTGGCCTCTCTTGTTGCGGAGCACAGGCTCCAGATGCGCAGGCTCAGTAATTGTGGCTCACGGGCCTAGTTGCTCCGTGGCATGTGGGATCCTCCCAGACCAGGGCTCGAACCCGTGTCCCCTGCACTGGCAGGCGGATTCTCAACAACTGCGCCACCAGGGAAGCCCGAGACTCATTTTTTAAATGCAGACTCCCAGGCAGTATCTACAGATTTGTACTCAGACCCTCTTAGATTGGGTCCAGGAATCTGTGTTTCGGCCAGCATGATTTTTTTGCAGATATTTTTCTGGACTGCATACACATGGAAGAACACAGGGGCTGGTGGCTAGAGGTTCTCAGTTTCAGTCTGCATTTGCTAGCCATGTGGCTTATGGCAAATTACTTAATCTCTTGAGGGCCTCAGTTTTATCTGTAAAATGAAAAGAACAAAGTCTTCATAGGATTGCTGTGATAATAAATATACAAGATATGTTGTGTTTACTGAGCATGTACCATATACAACATAGTGCACTGAGGTCTTAGAGCTGTAGTACACAAAATCTCTGTCTTCAAAAAGCCCTTGATCCAGTGAAGAAGACAGACAAGGCAGATGAATTAAATGCAATAGTACAGGAGTAAGGAAACATAAAAGGAAGTGATCGTGTCTTTTCCATTCAATTTGAAGGTCTGCCCAGGCAGATACTGAGTAAAGAAATTTTCTTGCTGTCACCCATCTCTTCACTGTTCCTAGATCTTCCCACTGGAGTATCTTGTGCTCTTGCTGTGCCCCTGATAATTCCATTCTTTGAAACTTCTGGTTACTTCCCTCTAACTATTCTCATCTTTTCTCTTTCTCCCCTTAATCTAGCCTGACATATGTCCTCATTGCAAGTTTTCCACCTCTCTGAGAGATATCTCTGAACGTTGTTCACGAGGGTTGACACATTCCCTTAACTCTGTCAGTTCAAATAGGGAAGCAGAGCCACTATGAAAATTTTGGTACAACAAATTTATTATCAGGATAAGAGTGTATACTGTTGGTGGGAATATAAATTGGTACAGCCACTATGGAAAACAATATGCAAGTTCCTTAAAAAACTAAGACTTGAGCTACCATATGATCTAGCAATCCCACTCCTAGGTTTATATCTGGAAAAGACAAAAACTCTAATTCAAAAAGATACATGCACCCCAATGTTCATAGCAGCGCTATTTATAGTAGCCAAGACATGGAAACAACCCAAGTGCCCATCAACAGATGATTAGTTTAAGAAGATGTGGTGTAATATATATGGAATCTAAAAAAAACAAAAACAAAAGGTTCTGAAGAACCTAGGGGCAGGACAGGAATAAAGACGCAAACGTAGAAAATGGACTAGAGGACACAGAGAGGGGGAAGGGTAAGCTGGGACGAAGTGAGAGAGTGGCATGGACATATATATACTACCAAATGTAAAATAGCTAGCTAGTGGGAAGCAGCTGCATAGCACAGGGAGATCAGCTCAGTGCTTTGTGACCACCTAGAGGGGTGGGATAGGGAGGGTGGGAGGGAGACGCAAGAGGGAGGAGATATGGGGATATATGTATATGTATAGCTGATTCACTTTATACAGCAGAAACTAACACACCATTGTAAAGCAATTATACTCCAATAAAGATGTTTAAAAAAAAAAAGATTTGGTGTATATATACAATGGAATATTTCTCAGCCATAAAAAAGAATGAAATATTGTCATTTGCAGCAACATGGATGAACCTAGAGAATATTATACTGAGTGAAGTAGTCAGGCAAAGAAAGACAAATATGAGATCACTTACTTACGTGTGGAATCTTAAAAAATACAAAATTATACATATATATTATGTATTATATATATAATACATATCTATATATAAACAGAAACAGACTCACAGACATAGAAAACACACCAAAGGGGAAAGGGCTTGGGGGGAGGGATAAATTAGGAGTATGGGATTAACAAATAGAAACTACTATACATCAAATCGATAAGCAACAAGGATTTACTGTATAACACAGGGAACTATATTCATTATCTTATAATGGAAAATAATCTGAAAAATATATATGTATATAACTGAATCACTTTGCTGTACCCCTGAAACCAGCACAATATTGTAAATCAACTATACTCCAATTAAAAAAAAGAAGAGTGTACACAATTATGGAGGGACACTGGAAGAGTAAAGATGCAAAAAGAGGAATTGACAACTCAAAGGTTATTAACCAGCTGTGGTCTGGGTGAACAAGTTGGAACTTGCAGGGATTTCTGGAGGCTAGGAACACTGAAGACTGCTTAGGAGGTCTGGTGTAGAACTCTATGAGAGGTTGTTGGCTCTTCATGGCTGCTACCCCTGTGAATTCTCAGTGAAGCATCTGGAGTGGGGTTGCCCTTGGTGAGTATGCCAGCAGTTGGGAAAGGGAACTGAACACAGAGCAGAAGAGTGAGACGAACTGCAATATTCTGGTTCCTCTATGTCTGTCTCTTAACATCTCTCTCTTCACCTCTTAAATCTTACAACACTTCACTTTTGGCCACCTTTAACCTGGAAGCATAGAAGAAAGGGGATTGTGGGAAATGTAGTTTCCAGCATGACCACATTGATGATGGAATAATCCAGTCGGCCACCCTACTGACTCTACTGCCACCCCTGCATAACATTTCATGATGGAGTGACATTAAAAAATGGAGTGACATAAAGTAACCCAGTCTTTGATATCCTGTACTGTGCTTCTTTGTCCAGTAGATGTTCCTGTTTGTTACTTTTCTTGTACATTTGGAAAGAGCCGTGCAGTGCATGACAAAGAAAGGAAATGTATTTATTGCCTTGAAGTTGTCTCCTTTTATCATTCACCCCTGTGAGTTTATCAAGGGTGTAAGATCAGGGATCAATCACATCTTTTGTGTTGTCTTTTACTCCGGACATGGGAGGTGAGTGTCTTTTACCACTCACCTCCCATGTCAATTCTGTGTCAAGCAAAGGCAACCATAATCTGACTCAGACTTTCCTTTAGCATTGTTTGAGTGGAGCAAAATCCAAATTATTTACATACAGCGTGTGAAGAAAGAAATCATATCCATTAGATCTTGCCATGACTTTAGAAATGGACTTCCAAGGCTAGAAGTATATATACTTCCTATTTAGAAAAGATAAAGTCACTTAAGGTAGGTGAACCATGAACTCTTCAGATTTTTTAATGACTAAGCAGTTCAAGAACATGAGGCAAAACCTTTTTAAAACTCATTGGTAGAATCTCAGTAGTGACTGAAATCATTTGAATTTGTTTACAATGGTACCCATATGGGACCAGTTACTAATCCTTTTGACTGTGTTCCAACAATAGCAAACCAAAATTTTTAAAAAGGTTTATTAAATTTATTTTTGTGCTATAGATTACAGATGTTGTAGAACAATTCAGCCCAGTATGCCTGAATCTTTTACAAAAATTTTAAAACTCTAAACATAAAAAAAGTATATTAAATAAATCAAATCCAGTATTATCCTAACAATATAAAGCATGAAAACATTTGTAATTAAAATGAGCTTAAAGAAACAGTGTTTAGAGACACCACTCAATACAATCCATAATTCTTTCACTTAGTTGCATGAGACTTTGGCAAGTGTTTAACAGGCAAAGAGGTAAGAAATGAAATGGTAAACCTCTATCCTTTAAAACTCTTACAACTTCATCTACTAATTTAAATTAAATGAAAAGTTGTTAATCATTACTTTTGCTTTCAAATATTAAATGCAGAAAAATAATTTAAATTTTATAATTAAACTTTAAGGGAAGAACATCCTTGCTGGATGGGGTTCCTTTATTTACTCATGTGTTTTTCATCATTGCCTTTTGAAGAATTCCTTTGCCCTCTTGACTATTTGAGGAAAGATCACTCCTCCAGCTTCGTTCATCAGCAGGAACTGGTATCTGTGTCCTGAGTCCACATCATCTCCGCAAAGACCCCCTTGGCATTGCAAGACCTTATCCAGACACTTATTAGATCTAAATGGCAAAGTTATTATATGGATATCCACTGTTTTGTTTTACATTGTCTTCCCTTGGCTTCTTATTTTAGATGGGGTGACTGGTTTGAAAGAGCTGGCTTTTCTGAGAGATCTTGCTGAACAGAACTCAGGGAAGTATGGCGTGCTGGACCGGACAGCCTTGCCTGTGATTAAGGGCAGCATGATGGTGCTGAACCAGCTGAGTAACCTGGAGACCACAGTTGGCAGGTTCTATACCAACCTTCCCAACCGGATGATTGATGAAGCTGTCTTTAGCCTCCCCTTCTCTGATGAGATGGGAGATGGTGAGTTTGGAGAAAACTTCCTACTAAAGGAAGGGGGAAAGAAATGGGCATGAGTCAAACAGTAGCTTTTAAATGTTGTTCAGTACTTACCATGTGGGCATTAGGGAGTGTGGGCAGGCAAGGAAGTGGGCATCACTTTCTCTGGTCAGAGGATTGTGTAGCCTCCTGCCATTGGTCCAGTTAGCACTGTATTCTAGAGCAGAAATCCCCAGCCCTATTTTTTCCTCATTGCCCTAGCCTCAGTCAACATGGTGGGTATATCTACTAGGGAAGCTTTGTGAGGATTCCCCAATATCTAAAGGTTAGGGAATTTGGAACTAAAGAGTAACTTTGCATAGCAGATGGTAAATAAAAGTCAGAAGTGCTTGGAATTCGGCCTCAAAGACAAGGCAACACAATGTCGTCAAATAGATACAGGCTTGACATGGAGAGGATTTCAAATCCCACTCTACCACTTAGGCTGTTGCCCTTGGTAATGTATTTAATCTTGTTAATTCACATCTGGTTATCTGTTCAAAACGTAATGACATCTTTCATGTAATACGTCTTTGAGTTATTAGGTTTATGAGATTATATTACTGCCCAGCATACCTCTCAATAACGATGACTGCTGTTTATTTATTTATTTATTATTTTACTTTTGTTATTATTACTATTATTGTCATCACTATCCTGATGTCACAAGTTACCCATAATACGATGTTGGGTAAAGTGTTTAATCTTCACGTGATTAAACTTTTGGTCTTTAAAGTAGAAAAAATAATATTTCCATCAAAGTAGTTGTGAAGAAGATGGGGCTTCCCTGGTGGCGCAGTGGTTGAGAGTCCGCCTGCCAATGCAGGGGACACGGGTTCGAGCCCTGGTCTGGGAGGATCCCACGTGCCGCGGAGCGGCTGGGCCCGTGAGCCACAGCTGCTGGGCCTGCGCGTCTGGAGCCTGTGCTCCGCAACGGGAGAGGCCGCGATAGTGAGAGGCCCGCGCACCGCGATGAAGAGTGGCCCCCACTCGCCGCAGCTGGGGAAGGCCCTCGCACAGAAACGAAGACCCAACACAGCCAAAAATAAACATAATAAATAAATAATAATTAAAAAAAAAAAAGTGTTTAAAAAAAAAAAAAGTAGTTGTGAAGATGAAATGCACTAGTATATGTAAAGCATCTAGAACAATGCCAGGCCAACAGTGTATGCTCACTAAAAATACAGCATTTTTCTTTTCCTCCTCATATTCTTGCTTATCATTTTCCCCCACATCCTTCCCTCTCTTCTTTCTTGATAGAGAAGATTGAAGAGGCAGCTAATTACTAGACAGACAGCATCACCATATGAGATCTTGTTTTTATGTTCCATTAACTAGGAATTTTCACAAATAGATATTCAGAGAAAACTCATATATAAAAAGTAATAAGCCTTATAGAGACTGTGTTTTCTAGAAACTAGGTAGACATGGTCTTTCTATAAGGAAGAAATATGGTAGCTACTGCTAACCTCAATTTTTTTATCCTTCCTAGTTCTGGCAGGACCAACAGATGTGTATAGAAAAGAAACTCCCACCTTTAGATAAAGTTATTTCCTTTTGTAGGGAAATGTCAAGTCTTAAATGCGAGTGACCTTAATGCGTTAACCAACGTGACTGAGTGCCAGTCAAGCATTGTGTCAGGCAGTGATGGGCAAGGCACATGTCTCACCCTCAACAAGCATTTTAACCTGATAAGAGAAAAACAGATCAATGAATCATGATAATTCTGTGTGAAAGGAACTGAGACAGATGTAGAAAGTGAGTCCTGTACAAGCACAGAGGATTATGCCGTCAAATTCTCTTACCATTAGTGGTATCAGGCAGAGTAGGACCTTTTCTGTAAATTACTCTACCATCCAGAGAGCTACCATGAATGCTTTAAATTAAATTATGTGCAAAGCTGATGCTTTCCAAAGTGTAGTCCTTAGGGCCTGTTTTATGACTCCTACGCAGTGAGTTTCAGTGATTGGTTTACAGGTCTGCTGCATTCCCCTACTTGAGTGTGTCATTTTCATCTTTGTATCTTCAGTCCCTAGAATTACTGGGTGACACCTCCTCTAGCTCCATGACAAGGGGACCCTGAGTCTAGGGAAACTCATGTTTACGTGGCTCTAATTCAAAACCTCCACAGATTCAAATATCAGTTACTGGACATATTTCTTTTAAAATACAAGTCTGTGTGCTTTAAATTAAAGTAGGGAGGGCGTATGGGTATTTCATTAAGTGTAGGAAGAGCTTAACGTACTTTATTTGCCACAATGGGATAAAGAGTCTTCTGTCCAAATTGCTAATTGAAAAGTAAGACTGCGTTTCTTTTATCAGGCTTGCTCTCAGTATGTCCAGAGGAGAATAGAATTTTGAAGTGAGCATCTGGTCTCCGAGTATTTCTGTTGTACTTTACTACTCTATGAAAATGGCTTCAATCTTAGACCAAAGCCCAGGGGAATGTGGTGTGCACACTGTGACCTCTGTCTCCCTGCTGACCCTCACAGCGCTGCTCCCATCACTTGTAACCCCTTTGTCCAGGGGTACCTGAGTAAAAGCCTCCTCCAAAATGCATTTTTAAAACCTTCTTAGATACCTGTTACTTTTAAAATGTTTTAAAACCAATAGATAGCATTCTAAGTGTTGACTACTTAAAGAATGCTTTTGAAATTATAATAGACACCATTGCATAACTTTTCTTTTTTCTTGTCTTATTGAGATATAATTGACATACAACATAGCATTAGTTTTAGGTGTACAACATAATGATTTGATACATGTATATATTGCAGAATAATTACCCCAGTAAGCTTAGTTAATACCAGCCACCTCACATAGTAATAATTTGCTTCTTGTGTTGAGAACTTTTAAGACCTACTCTCAGCAACTTTCAAATACGCAATACTGTATTGTTAACTGTAGTCCCCGTGCTGTACATCCCCGAACTTATTTATCTTGTAACAGGGCATAACTTTTCACAAGGTTTTTCAGTGTTGCATCCACTTCTTCCTACCAAGTGATGCATTTAATTGGCCTTTGCAATCACAACAACTCAGTAATACTTGGAGTGGACATCAGACATGATTCTCTCTGTAGAAGACTTCAGAGATCCAAATCCCTTTCCTGGGTGTTGATAGAAGAAAGGCTTCCTGATGTGCTGCAAAAGCATGGACGTGTCATCAAGCGCAGGAAAATACAAGAGCAAGATGGAGAGAAACGATCCATCTTTTTGTTCTAAGTTTCATTTAGAGCCATAGGGTTGTAGAATTGCTAGGATGCTAGAGATCACTTTGTCTCAGCTTCCCATGTGATACATGAAGTGATGCATTCAGAGAGGTGGAACAACTTACCCAGCCCAGCAGTAGAGCTGGAAGGACAGCCCAGCTGGCCTGGGGCTTGAGGCCACGCACTGACCGCTCTTCATGCCCTCTCCTTCTGTACGTCTTCCTCCCCTTGGCTTTTCCCTTTCCCTAATTATCCTATTGTTTTTCTATGGCCTGTGAGCTAAGAATGGTTTTTATATATTTAAAGCTTTGTTGGAAAAGAAACAAAAAAGTATATGCAACAGAGAATATATGGCTCACAATGCTTAAAATACCTACTATCTGACCCTTTACATAAAATTTACAGACTCCTGGCCCAAGTGACTAGAAATACATTCCTTTAGAACCTTAGTGTCTCCTTCTAAGTGGTCAGATAATAAGATTCTGTACCTTTCTAGGTTTTTTTTTTCTTGTCATCTTCCTGTTATTTGATAGGGTTCATTAATATAGTACCTTATAAGCTTTCCTTTATCTGTAATCTCTTTGATTTAACAACCCCTAGAAATTAGTAAGGCAGTTACTACTGTGTCCTTTAAACAGACATGAAGACCAAGGCTCAAAGTTATGTCCAGTGTCACATGTATGATACGTAAGGGGCACAGCTGGGCTAGAACCCAGAATTTTAGATGCTTTGTCCAGTGGTCTTTCAGATTCAACTGAATCATCCTCACTTTAGGAAGTAGAACGATGTGTATTAAGTGTTGCTGATATTTTGCACTGATCTGGAATAGCATATCCTTTTAGGTGAAAAAAGAGTGGAAAATATACAAATTCCCTCCATTTAAGTTAACTAAGATATCTGAACCCCCAAAAAGGGGGTCTGTTTTCCTCACACTCTAACTCCCTTATGCTGTCTGCAAAGGCAGTGCTTGGTTACTGGATGACACGGAAAACTTTTCTTCAGAGCAAATTGAGACGGCTGATAATAAGCCTTCACAGTTCCCTAGAGTACAGCGCCAGCCTTTGTTCAGTGCCTTTTCTGCCGTCCTTTGACTATTTTTTGTTTTTAACCCACAGGTTTGATAATGACTGTGAGTAAACCCTGTTATTTTGGAAACCTCCTTCTGGGAATTGTAGGAGTGGATGTGAACTTGGCTTACATCCTTGAAGATGTGACATATTACCAAGATTCTTTGGCTTCCTATACTTTTCTCATAGATGACAAAGGTAATCTGCTAAAATTTAATCATAGGAAAGAATGATTTCTTTAGCATCTTGGAGAAAATCATCTAGACATTCCGATACTAACAAAGTAGGAAAATGATAATATTTGTAGAAAAGCTGTGTGACTACTACTCATATTTCATAGAACACCTCAACGATGGCAGAAAGAATCTAAAAATTATGCATTTGTTTCTGTGTTGTGTTGAGAGATAGGTAACAGTTATTTTGTAACATCAGGAAATTAGACTTGAGGATTGAATGACACATAGAATGTCATCCTTCAGATCCTTTTTTGGTCTATATTGTTTTCTTTACATTTACTGGCATCAAAGTTTATGTGATAGATTAGAATATTTTATGAAACGAAAACCAAATGACCAGTACCTCAAAAATACTCTTGATGAGGCAGATGTCCGATAATTTAAGGTGTCTTGCTACACTTCCAGAGTTTTATGCAAGAACACATAAAATAAGTTCAGTTTTTTATTGAACTGGTGAGTTACAGACTGAGAAATTGAGTGTCGGGCAGCCATCCCAGAGTATCCCATATTTCAAACTTGTGATGGGCGCTTTCATCAGAATCAGTACTTCCTACAACATGTTTCCCATAGCATGTGTTTTTGTTTTCTTATTTCAGGGTATACCCTTATGCACCCATCTCTTACCAGGCCATATTTACTATCGGAACCCCCCCTTCATACTGATATCATCCATTATGAAAATATCCCCAAATTTGAGTTGGTTCGGCAAAATATCCTAAGGTAAGGAAAAGATGAGGGTCGTAGTATTTTGTTTTTCTCTGAGAATAGGATCCATTGAGGTCAAATACGAGTGTTTATAATAGGATATAAAACAAGTGTAGAAATTATTTTAATGGTATCAAAAGTGCAATTTTTAATATAAGAATCGTAGCCAAAATTTTGTTTACTTTGTAAAATAGGTAAGATCTCTCAGAACTGTTATTTGGGGGAAATGTCTTGTAAATCAAATTCTTATGTTCACATTGACTTTAGTTGTAAAATCAGATCTATCTTATCTCATTTTTAAAAATGCTCCAGTTATATCAAGTGGAAAAATTTTGGCAAAATACGAGGGTTAAGTTGAGGACCAGCTCCAGAGCATGCCAAAAAATAGCTTGGCAAAGTAGCGTCCATTCCAAGTTGACAGCACAATCATATACAACGTTTTCTCTTGAAATAAGGAACAGATTGGATTTTTTCCCACTGTGATACATTATTTTGGCAGATGGTAACCTATAGAGAAATGGGTCTTTGTGCTCATTGGTTGTAAATTAATGACTGAGTGATTTGAGACAAGTTGGTCTCTGGAAAGAATTACAACTGGGGGGCAGGGTAGAGAGTAAGGAATGTTTTTTGGTGCAGAGCTGACAGAATGCTTTTACAAAATTGAAAATCTCACATTATCTCTTTCAAAAGTGATGAGCTTCATTGCTTTTCAAAATCAGGAGGTGGTCATTGATTCACAGCATCTTCCCTGCCTTTAATTAAGTGCTTCATTTTATCTTTTGCCTGAAGTATTGCATTCTGTTTGCCAACGCAGCCTCCCTCTGGGCAGCCAGATTATCGCAGTCCCTGTGAACTCAACCCTGTCCTGGCACATAAACAAGCTGAGAGAAACTGGAAAGGAGGCCTACAACGTGAGCTATGCCTGGAAGATGGTGAGTGAGAGGAAACCTCCTTTGCCTGAGGAGCTGCGGGGTGCTGCGTTCTTCCTCATACGGGAATCGCAGGGAACATCGGTCTGATAAGGGTTACTCATCAATTTTAAAGGGATTGGAAAAAGAAGAGATTCCACAGAAATTTTATCTATTTTTTTTTCCTTTTTTGTTTATAAAACCAGTCATTGTTCATGATGAATAAATCAAGCCATATAAAAAATAAAAAAGTGACCTCTGCCCTTTCCCCTCCTGACTTTTACCTCCCGTCTCCCAGAGGTAACCACTTTGATCATTTTCCAGAAAATTATGATTCACACACAGGCATGTATCTCTGTGTGTGTATGTGCATGTGCACACAACTTTAATGGCTCTTTAGTATCGCATTACATAGACGGATCAAATTTCTTTTAACAGTCCCCTGTTAATACACATTTAGATTGTGTCCAGTTTTGTTTTTATCGTTTTCAACTCATATTACGGAAGTTGGGAGTTGAAAAGGAGATATGAAACCATAAATGTCCTCTGTTGATGCCAAGGAAAAGAAAGGTTTAGATTAGAATGTGGATTATTCCCACGTGTCACAAGCAGATTGACAGTGTAGCCGTACCTGTGGCACGCACTTCAGCTTTCTTTCACTAGCCTCGTTCAGATACTAGGCCTTGAAGAATCATAGAGAAATAGAATCTGACACACACTGTCCATCTTACTTATGTTTTTGTCCTTTAGTCCCTCTTCCAAGCATAACATAACAATGCTATTATGGGGCCCTAAATACTGTAATTGACTAAAAGAAGAGTGGACTTTGATTTTTTTTTATCGTCAAATATTAATCATTAAACTTAAAATGCAGTCATACTTGAGATTCCCTTGGAGGACCATATCTGGTGTTTTACCTGTTGTTGACTCCAAATGGATCTGTTTATTCATCCATTTAAAAACTGCTTATTGAACGTTGACTGTGAACTAAGAAGAATAAAGAAGAATGATGTTGCCTCTGCCCTCATAGAGCATCCAGCTTAGTGGTAGATGCAGAGAATTCAACAACTCTGTACAGTGTCTGCGTAGGAATGACAGGAATTAGGAGTAGCCAACACACCTTCAGACATGACTCTCCTGTGACCTTTCTGTTTGGTTTTTAAAGCATCATGTGGCAAGGGTGATTTCTAAAATGGAAATGAAATTAAACAAAATAATAAAACCATTTGAGAAACTTACGTTTGCAAGCCTAATTCTACTGATATTTTACGGATAATGCAGATTTGAAAAAGGTCAAAGTCTATTTTGAAACTCCCTGAGTCAGCTCCTTTTCAGGAATTTTTTTGAGAATGATTGCACCATCTGCCCTTATTTTCACAATTATACAATTTTTAAATAAAGTCTAATTGCTTAATTTTTCACATCAGAAAGAGTGAGCCAGACACCAGAATTCTGAATTGAAGAATACTTTTATATTTGAAACTGGAGATTGCTTATCTTACAGTATATCCTGATTGAAAGCAATTACTGTTACATCCTGGGAAAATATCTATATTAATGTTTATTGGCATTAAAAGAGAAAGAAGGAAATGGAGGCATTTTAAGGCCTTCTTTGTACAGTAAATAAACCTAGTGTTAACATTTTGGAAAGAAGTATTATCTTCTTAAGATGGTCTTTCTTCAGTAATACTGGTAAATTCTGGCTACTCTACTTAGCCAAACGGATATAATCATGTAGTCACTTGAGGTAGAAGTGTTAGTTTTCTCAGAGTTCTGAAATTGTTAAGAACATCACTATTAAGTGAAAAATTAAAGAGGTAATAAATAATGAAATTGAAGTTAAAAAGGCTTGCCTGCTTCCCCAGGAATAAGAATAAGTATTTTTAAGCTTTTTTTAGTTACACTGGAGGGAGGGGTGAATAGGTACTCTTTTTTGTCCTCGGGAATAAAATGGATTCTTCTACTAAATATAATTTAAATAGATTTCGTTTATGTTGATAATAATAGGTTAAACTGCTTAGCATCTGTAGATATAGCAGATACTGGTGGATTTTTTCACTGAATTAATTTAAATGTAAAATGAGAGATTACGTTAGCAGTATTAAGAGATTACTACTCTGTCACTGTGTAACCCCAGTCCATCTTTGAGCATATGATGAGGCTCTATGCTGTGACAGAAGGAACTATTGACTATCAGAAGGTATTGCAATATTCCTGTGTTACACGGTCATGGTTCACTTCAAAACATGAATCCCATGGACAGTCAGTGATAAAAAAAACCACTCCCCAGTCATGGAGAGCTCTTCTAGGTATGTTATACGTAGTTCCTTATTGCAAAGACTGTTTTTTCAGCTAAGAACACAATAGGAAGAAGACCTGTATTGAAATCTGTTTTCCTTTCCAGCCAAAAACTATTTATAGAGTGTTGCTTTTAGATGCTTAGGGTAATTTTTATTTTTTTTTTCTCTTACAGAATTGACCCAATTATAAAATTATATTCTGGTCATTCTGGTAAAGTTTTTGCCTTTTGGTTCCTTAGAACATGCAACACAGGAAACAAACTCAAAGGATGACTGTGTGAGATGGGAAGAGGGGAAATAGTAAATGCCACTTCAGAACACTCTGTCACTCTCTAATTTGTTGGGTGGAGGAAGAGGATTAAATTTGCTAATCTAATTGAATATCCTTAGCAGCGGTACTTGAAAGCAATTCCAGGAAGATGCAAATTTCCCCTGTGTTTAAAAAGATTCTGCAACCATCCTCATAAATCCTACATTACACTGAACTCTAACCTGCCTAGTTAAAAAATTTCTCCTTGATCGTTAAGTAAATCCTTTGAGCTGCTTTGGTTCTGACCATCTTTAGTTCTGACTTAGCTGGTTATCACTCTTTTCATTTATTTACAAACCATCTTTTAAATAGATTCTGTTCATCTCTTAATATAATGGACTTAGAGAAGTTTGGCTTTCTTGTATTTTTAAGTCAAGGAGCTGGAACTAAGTAGTTTGACTTGGCTTTTGACTCATTAGTGGTCATTTTTCCCACCAAATTTTATTCAAGCATCCATTATTAGGAGCAAAGTGAATTTGAAAGTACTCTTGTCTCAACATAGGAGCTTAAATGAGGCCAAGCTACAACACACTTGCCTTTCCTGGTCTGAAAGGACAAGTCAGTCCAGCCTTGCAAGGGAGCTATAGGATTTGCGCTTTTCATGAGTCTGAGATCCTAGTCACCTCCAACCAAGAGAAAAGAAAGCGTTCGTTGGGAACAGAATGAGTAAACCAGATTCTGTATGGGCTGTGTTATATGGATTTATAATTGGCATTTAAAGTAGTCAATTCTCGGAACAGTCATTTCAAAACCAACTGTATATTTTAAAATGCATTTCAAACCCAAACAGAAATAAGTTTTGTATTCTTATTCCGTGTCCCAGCTTGTATCCATTAACTTAAATAAGCAAAAGAGGACTAGGGGTAGGTACTGTTTCAAAGAGACTATTTTCTGATCCCTTCATTAGCTCCGTAATTTTCTGTTACATTCATTAATTTCCCTCGATCAGAAAGGAAAATAAAAATTAGAAAATGTAATCTTTTGCTAGAGCCATTTTCTACTACCCCATCTTCATGTCTTTCCTTCACTCATCAAATATTTGTCTACGTGGAGTAGAAGACAGAGAGAGCTGAAAATAATGTAGGCAAAGTCGCTATCCCCAGGAACTTTCATTTTTCTGTATTAGAACTTCTTTCTTGATTTTTCCAGGTGCAAGACACTTCCTTCATTCTCTGTATTGTGGTGATACAACCGGAAATACCTGTCAAACAACTGAAGAACCTCAACACTGTCCCCAGCAGCAAGCTGCTGTACCACCGGCTGGACCTCCTGGGCCAGCCTAGCGCTTGCCTCCACTTCAAACAGCTGGCCACGCTAGGTAAAGCCCTGGTGCTTCTCAGCTTCCTTTGTGGTCTTCCTCATAGCAGCTCACCATGAGTATCAGTTTGAATTAAGATGTTGAATACCTGCAGTGCCAGTGTGGGGAGGCAAATGTAAAAACAATTTGAGGCCTTGCCTGGTATCAGGTTCTCCATCAGACACTGAGATGAAGATTTGTGCGTTGGTGATTTGTTAAGGATGAACTCTCAGAAGAAACGAGTGAGGAAGTGAAGGAAACAGGATAAGGCAGGAGGAGAAAGCAAGCAAGAGTTTGATTTTAAGTGACATTCCAGCCTCAGCCTAATCCTGTGAGGGGCTTTGGAGTGTAAATTACATCGCAGAGTTTGCCCAGACTCAAGAAAGGGAGCTGGACTTTTGTATTCCTTAGTCACTTGCAGCTTTCTGCTAGTGCTGGACAAAGAGGTTTTAGCAGCCCAAACAATGTCCATCAAAGAGAGTGACAGGTATGGCCCACTAGAGGCAAGCACACAGATATAGGGATGCAAGGCAGGAGGTGGAGAAATGGTAAAGGGTCTAAGGGTAGCATACCTATATATCTATATAGCATATCTGTATCTATCACAGGTCCCTGCTTGAAAAGAGCTCAGGAGATAAGCAAATAATTCAAAGGAAGCAAAAGGGAATTTACATGTGTTCTGTGCCCGGTACTTTACATTCATCATCTGAGTTGAACTATTACAGTTGAGGATGTTTGAGTTTATTGAAATACATAACTTTCCCACAGTAACACAGAAAGTAGCAAGGCTGAGATGTGGTTCATGCTTTGTCCATGCCTGATTTGCCCCTTCTATTGCATGCTGCCATGTGCAAGGCACATACTAGGCATCCATGGTGTATGTTGTCAGTACATCACAGTGTAGTCACAGTACTTTAAAACAGGTATTCTCTTTTTCACTGTTGAAAATACTTAGGGTTCAAAAAGTGAATAAGAATCATTAGACAACTGGAAAACTGAATAGAGGGGCCACAGGTGGGAAGAGGATCAAAGATAGAAGTCGCCAGTCTCTAGGTTCCAAATGAGAGCAGTTGTGTTTGGGTTTCTCTTTTGAATTCCATCCTATAGAGTTTCTGCCTGGATATGAGATCAAGAGAGTAAGTAGGCAGCCTAAGTAGTCTCATCTATGACACACTCCAGTGGTGTGGACAACTTGGAGAGGGCCAGGGATGGCAACTTGGATTTTACATTGTTTGTTTGTTGTAATTTAGGTTTGTGAGGAGGGGGGTTGCCTTCTGTTTCCATACAAAAGAGTATGTATGTCCTTTCATTCATATTTTTAAGAAATGCTTACAGAGGACTTCCCTGGTAGTGCAGTGGTTAAGAATCCACCTGCCAACGCAGGGGGCACGGGTTCGAGCCCTGGTCTGGGAAGATCCCACATGCCACGGAGCAACTAAGCCCATGAGCCGCAACTACTGAAGTCTACGAGCCTAGAGCCCATGCTCCACAACAAGAGAAGCCACCGCAATGAGAAGCCCGTGCACCTCAACGAAGAGTAGCCCCCGCTCATCGCAACTAGAGAAAGCCCAGATGTAGCAACGAAGACCCAATGCAACCAAAAATAAAAAAAAGAGTTGTCTTTAAAAAAAAACAGGAATGCTTACAGGAAAGCTAAGATATGCATGATTCCGTTAGCCACAGTGGGAACAAGCTAAACACTACTACACTACTGCTGGTGCAAGTGAGGTCACTATTTTTATTCTTTTATTTTTTTATTCTTTTTAAAAAATTTTATTGAAGTATAGTTGATTTACAAGGTCATTCTTTTTAAATTTGAGACAGTGAAGTGCAGCAGTTTTTCTTGATGAGAAAAAAGCTCAAGCCTAGATTTTTAATTTCCTTTGGATAATCGCTCATAGCTACACTGTCCAGTATGGTAGGCACTAGCCACATGTTGCTTTTGAGCACTTAAAATGTGACTAGACCAAGTTGAGATTTACTGTAAGTATAAAATACATGCTTAATTTTTTGTATTGATTACATGTTAAAGTGATAATGTTTTGGATATATTGGCGTCTATAAAATATACTAGTAAAATTAATTTAACCTCTTTGGTTTTGCTTTTCTTCATGTGGCTACTGGAAAATTTTATATTACAATTGAGGGTTGCATTGTATTTCAGTTGGACAGTGCTGCCTCACAGAGATGCCCAGAAAACATAGAGCTTTATCAACTCCCATACTTTACATAGGACTAGTGGGCTGATCCTGGGGCACACAGACAGACCTTATGCCAGTGTCTGACTTTAAATGGGTGCTCTTTCCACTGTACCACCCAACTTCACTTTGGCCATAGAACTCCCCCAGAACAATGTGTGGAGAAGTTTAGTAACAGTTGGTAATGAAAATGAAGCAGGATAATTGAAATATTTTTAAAAAGAAATGGAAAATAAGGGAAACAATGGCAAATAAGTGGTTTCCATCTAATTTCATTGATGATGGGGATTTTGAGGTAAGGTATTAAATGTACGTCAGAGCTCCCTTCAAGCGGGCTGAAGGAGGGGGCATTGTCTTTCTTGGTACACAAAGAGGCAAAGAGGAATTTTAAAAGAGTATATCATCCAGTGCAATTAAGTACACAAGTATGTATATAAGTACTATGTATCTTATGTAAATTAGAGCTATGTGTCTAGCTCCTGGCCATAAAGCTTTGGGTCCTGTATATTGGTTTTTTCTCTCCTTCAATCCATGTCACTACAGGAAAGGCCCACTCCCCAAGTTGTCTCTCCTTCCCTTCCTCTGGCCCAACTCTTTTGTCCCTGAGACATTTCTTATATTATTGTGTTGTTCCAGTATTGTTGTTTTCCTCTTTGTTCTTTATCCTTGTCTCTCCAGTTGGGTCCTAAGCTCTTTGAGTTCCAGGACAGTCCTCTCTCTTTGGCATATCCTTGCACGGAGGACGCCATGAGCATATACACATGAATTCACTGCTAGGCAACCTAATTTTTTTAAGCCTCTGGCTTTCTACTCCTTGATATGCATATAATAATAACTCCCAAGCTATGCCATGATGATATGAAAGTTAAAGGAGACATAGCATTACTGAAGCATTGTCTTCTGGTAAGGGAAGACTAGGTAATTCTGGCCCATCCTGTTGGGTTCAACCAAAAATCCTGGATGGAACCTTTTTTAAATCTTTTGAAAAGTATCAGAGAACTAACCTAATCGGTAGTGGACCTAAGTCTAGGAGAATATAAGAACCCAGAGAAGGAAGCCAACCCCTAAAGCTGCTTTTACAGTGCACATATTTATCAATACAGAAGAAACAACTGTGAAGTCGTGCTTTAGGTAGCTGCTCAGGGCTAGGAAGAGAGGCCAAAATCAAATCCAAGGTTCTCAAAAGGTGAAGACTAACAAGGAAACGCCTCCCTTCCACACACACATGCATGCTTTTAGCAGAGATCCCAAAGGACTACATCTTTAGGGTAAGGGTGAATTGGAACTAAATCAGCCCTTGACATGGGATTCCTGTCATCTGAGTTGTTTAAGGAACCTCAAGCGTTCACTCATCGTGGACTTGTTGAATACCAAAGTCTCCCAGGATAGCACTTAGGCCAGTATCCTGTCTCCTTATTGGGAACTGTTTCCACCTTACCATCCTGCCTCACCTTGGTGTGCAGCACAAGATGCAATATCCTTTCTAGAGGAAGATATTCCCATCCTGTTAAGCCTCAGCATTTCCTACAAATTTGTTAAGTACAGTGTCCAGTCAGCGATAACCAGGCCACAAGGAAACAAAACACTGTGAGTGAGAACTAACAAAGGAATAGAAAAGGACCCACAGATTTAAATGAGATAGGACATGTGATAGTGCTTTCTAACGCTTTTAAAAATATACGATTGAAGAGTAAAATTTCAGAGACAAAGATGTAGTGTTTTTGTTTCAAAATGTAATTCATTGCAAGGATTTCTGTCGTAAATAGAGAACTGGGCTTTTCCTCTTAGATAAGACCAACAATTAAATATGTGTATATTAACTACTCCGTTTCCATAGATTTTGTTTATGCCATGTTTGGCTGTCCCCGTCTGTGAGAAGAATTTTTTTAGTTGATTTTTGCGTCAACTCCGCTATTCCATTTTTCCTTCTTCCTCGATAATCATACTAATATGAACAATAAGAGTTAACACTTACAGAAGCACTTGAGTTGTGCAAGCTCTGTTCTAAATACTTTACATTTAGTAAATCGTTTGCTTTGCATATATTAACTAATATAATGCCATAACTCTATAAGGTCAGCGCTGCTATTTCCCCCACTTTGCAGACGATAAAAACATCACATGTATTACAACTTGCCAGCATCACACAGCCAAGAAATGGTGGAGCCCAGGCTCAACCCAGTCTGGCTCCATGTCATATGCTGCCTCCTCGACCCTAATAAGTGTAGGATATTATATGTAGACCTGAGCTATGTTGACTGTTTGTCATTCTCAGCCCTTGGATCTCTTCAGGTTCACTCAGGACTGTAAGCTCCCTGCAGGGAGAGGATCTGACTCTTTTCCTTCCCCGCTCCTTCCAGCGTGGAGTTCTCTGCTTTCCTTAGAGAGGACTTTAAGCCACCACAGCTGACCGATGGGCAGAGGCTTCGCCATGCTTTTGTTTGGGCCTGAGATGCAGGCTGCGTGTTCTCGGGCCTGAGATGCAGGCTCCGTGTTCTCAGGCCTGCTTTGTTTGCTTCTCTCTCAGAAAGTCCAACCGTCATGCTGTCTGCTGGCAGCTTTTCCTCCCCCTATGAGCACCTCAGCCAGCCGGAGACAAAGCGCATGGTGGAACACTACACAGCCTATCTCAGCGACAACACCCGCCTCATTGCTAACCCGGGGCTCAAAGTGAGTGCTGTCCCGGGGCTGCATTTCTGCTGCACCCCTCCACAGGCCTGGGAGGGGGTTCTGGTAGGGAACCTTTGAAGTGGGAAGCCGAGCTCTGGATCTGTGCCTCTCAGCTGGAGAGCCAGAAAGGCAGAGTGTGTGGCCCAGGGGAGGCTGGCCGGCGAGGACCCTTCTGATGGATTAAGAAGCCCTGTGGGCCAGATGAAGAATCTCTTTCAGGCCTTAGATGCACTAGGGGCTTTCTAGGTAGGGGGGTGTGAGTTAGAGACCAGTGAAACTTTCCCAGCCCCATTTTTCCCAGGGGAATGAAGTAAAGTGCCCCTACTGTCTGTTGAGATAAATATGATGCAGTTTAAGAAGCAGAGATTTAGGGGGTGTGTGTACACGTGTTTGTATGTGTGTCTGGGTGTGTATTTAATGCTGCATTATAGGCTCTTTCCTCTTAAACACAGAAAGCCTAGCTAGGATGAACAATTAAGTAAATCACACGTCCACTGGCTATATTTCAGGAAGCTTTTGTTTCACCAAGTTTGGCTGTATCCATCTGCTGTGGAAAGATTTTTAAGAAGTAATTGGGCTTGGCTTCTCTGCAAGAGAGCTTTGGGAAGCTCTGCCAGCAGGCCTCTCTCTTTTCATGTGAGTCTTAAAGGATCCCTGCTATGTCTTCCTTTGTTTCCCAGTTCTCTGTCAGAAATGAAGTAATGGCTACCAGCCACGTCACAGATGAATGGATGACACAAATGGAAATGAGTAGCCTGAACACTTACATTGTCCGCCGTTACATAGCAACGCCCAATGGCGTCCTCAGAATTTATCCTGGTTCCCTCATGGACAAAGCATTTGATCCCACTAGGAGACAATGGTGAGTTTTAGGGGCTTCCATTATCAAAGGTTTCCCCCCCCAAGTCCCAAAGAGACATGATAAGACAATAAAGCAACTTCAGGCAGTCATATTTAAAGAAGATACTTCTCATGACAGTGAAAATATGTTTTTGAATCATTTTCTAAATGTAGTATTAACAAAAGCTTTGTGGGCTTCCTCTGTCTACAATGCTTTTATCTCTTCATTGAAATTTTGAGACTGAAATACTTTATACTTGGCCATTTCAATTCCTAGTGGTTTGATTCCCATCTTGTATGCAGTGTGTCCCCAGTGGGTATACTTAATGTCACTGCGTGTGATTATGGCATCAAATGACAGCTCATATGTGACCTATGAAAAATGAACACATGTAAACTGAAAAACACTTTTTTACTTCTGGGATTTATTTTTACTCTGATTTTCAAAAGCAAAAGCTAGTCAGGTGGTATAGCAGGAGGGCAACCTGGGCATGAAAACAGGATTTCTAGTCTTGTGCTGCTTAGTAACTGAGTCACTCATGAGTGGCCGCTATTTTTACTGCCTGTTCCCCACCTTTACCAATCCAGGGGACATTTTTACGTGCCCAGTTGTATTTGTTTCTACTTGATTTGTTAATTTTTGTTTTAGCCTCTAAAACATCTCTACTGTAGACCTTATTAAAAGCTCACATATATACTGAGTTCAGCATCTTTTTTAAAGAGAATTTCATATTTTTCTTGACCCCTTGTTGCTGATGCTACAGTCAGACATAAAAAGTAGGAATCCTTTTGAACTTGAATGTAACATAAGCACAATTTATAATATTTTTTTAGTGTTACGAGCTTACTTTTCTTCAAAATGTGCAAAGTTGTTGTTCATACCCTCGAGTAACGACTTTCTTTGGTCTCCATTAGGTATCTCCACGCAGTAGCTAATCCAGGTTTGATTTCTTTGACCGGACCTTACTTAGACGTTGGAGGAGCTGGCTATGTAGTGACCATCAGTCATACAATTCATTCATCCAGGTAATATTTCAATTAATTTTTACTCATTTCTTAAACACATTAAGGATACTTTGAAAATCTGAATAGAATAGTAGACACCAAGAATTAGTGGCGAAAGTATGACCTTTGTTGTGGGGCAAGCTGGGGTTTGGATATCTTCGCTAGCTGTGCCATCTTGGATACCCTGACCTTCCTCCTGATGTCTGTAAAATGGGGATAATACTTAACCTCACACGATTATCGTGTGATTGAGTCAGTCAAAAGCACTTAGCCCTGTTAGTGGCTGTGAGGGTGCTTATGAAAAAGAAAAAGAAAGATGTTAGATTCAGTAAAGCTGTTCCTAGAAATGCCAGTTGTAAACCAATCAAAGAAATAGCACCCGGAGCCTGACAATTATTATTATCAGAGAGTGTTTTCCCAAGAACAGAGTAGTTTTAGTGAAGGAAAAAATGTATCAAGACTTGAGATTGTTTCCTTTTGTATTTGGGTCTCTTTAGAATTATATAGGAGTTCGTTGTTGTTGTTGTTATGGTTTTGTTGCTGTTTTTACTTTGTCCTTGCTCTCTCTTGAGGAATGAAAAGGCATTTTGAAAATTGATTTTCCAAGCATGCTATAAAATGTCAGTATTACTGTAAATATATTTAGGGTGCTTTACATTTCAGGCTTTTGAGGTTTCAGTATTTAAGCTACAAATGTTAGTGAAATGTTGGGTAGAGAGGCAAGTTGAACACATTGTTTTAATCCCTTCATTATACAAATCGCTATTTTTCCCTAGCAACCAATAAAGACCATATTTTGACTGGTATCTGTAATGATGCCTTAAAATTTATGGGAGACAGATTTTCTTGCTTAACTTAGGCTTTTCACGGTGCTCATTATATATCAAATGGCTGACATTCAGTAGAATTCTTCTAACTCTAGTACGTTGGAATCAAGAATTGGGAAGCAGTGCTGTGTGGAATTTCAATATCATGACCTGTGTCTTCATGGCAGGCAGGGCCCTGCTGCCAGCCAAATATTGATTTCTTTTCAGGACATGGTATCTGTTTGGCTCCATCACATATAAACAAGTAAACATTCTTTTAGAACAGATCTTTTCAATGTTTTCATTAACAGGCCGCCTGTAAGGCATACACCTACTATTGTCTGAATAGCAAAACTTGTCATTTCTCCCATATATTCTAATCAATTGAGAAAAAGTAAACAAACGTGGTTTCTTTGAGGGGACAGCAGTCACCTTGGTCTTTGATGACAAGGACATGGGCCGAAATTGGGCTCTTAAAGATGTTGCTGGGGGAGCAGGGAGAGAATGCCTACCTACCTGTGTGTGTTTTACTTAGGGTTTGACATTCCACCCGGCTTCTCCCATCTGCCACTCATTATCAAGAGCCATTAGCTTTTCCTTCTACACAGTATTCTTTCTGTTGGGTGGGGGGAGGAGGTCACAGAGAGGTGCAGATTTTTATGCTCGTATATATGTTTTTATTAGAATTTGGATGGGTGGAAGAATTCTCATTTCATTTATTTATAAATATTTATGGTGTCAGCCCAAATGACACATGATGGAAATATGATGGGCTTTCAACTTAGAAAAAACCTGGGTTCAATTCCCTTATTTGGTTACTGTTTATAGTGTATTTAGCCCACACAAGTTTAGCTATTCGAGTTTAACAAGAGTTAAATGGCCATTTAAATCCTGTCCATCAGTCACTCAATGAGAGTATATTTCAGGAATAAGTATCTGCTGTTGCCTTGATCAATATGCAGTCCCATGGACTTGATCATTTGAACATTTTCCTTAGCTGAGCGTGTTTTTATTATTTAAAGCCATCTATTTCATTCACCATAGTTTAGAATGCAAGTCAACTACCACTCTGGGTTTTAACCAAAGCAACTATAGCTTTAATGGGTATATTCATAGGTGGACTCTGCTGAGGTACTTTTTCCAAATGATTACTAGTGATTTTGGTCTCATGTGCCAACTTGAGAACCTGCCCTCCTCCTAAGATGTGATTCCACTCTGAAAAAGCGGATTTGTCATTTACTGTCTGTATGACTATTAACAAGTTCCTTTCTGCCTTGGTTTCCTCACCTGTGAAAGAGGGATATTAGGGCCTATCTCAAATGATTATTTAAAGATTACTGTGAATAATATATGTGAGGCTCCTAGAACAGTGTGTGGCCCATGGTCAGGGATCAATAAATGTTAAATACTTTTATTATTATTATGTTCCATGTCTCTCTGAGCCTCATATGGAAAACAGGGGTAACGATGCCCAAATTGAACTAACGTAATGAAAATTAGAGATAATGCATGTAAAATGCTTAGCACTATACTTGCCAATGTCAAATCCCCAATAAATGGTAGTTATTTTTATTATCATGCTATTCATGCTTTAAATTTCTTGCATTTTAATGGGTCAGAAGAGGGAACTTAAGCTAACGTTCAACTTGTTGTGAAGCACTCTAATTCTCCCTTGGTTTTCAGAAGCGGTTGGGCTGAGAGCTTGAGGACAGGTTTTTTCAGTGCTCACTTATCAGTTAAACAGTTTCTTTCAGCAGCATTATTAGTGGCCTGAGAATCTAGGTATGCATTCTTTGGAGGATGATAATGTGGTAGTGATGATGAAGTACAGTCAATGATTAAGGGACTGGTTAGACAAATCTTTGGCAGTGAAAATCTCACCAAAGCGCTGCAAACAGCACGGACCATTGTGCTGAGAAATGTAGGCTTAGTCTGATTTTTCTATGGTATTCTTTATGGGTTGCTATGGTAACCATGTACATTTTTTAAATGCAGGTGAAAATATGAATGCTAGACTTCCATGGGCAATATATAATATATGCTTTTACTTCAGCACATTTACCATCAACAGGGGCAGATGGCAGTCATACAGGGGAATTTTAGAAACAAAATCAACTTGTCCCACAAAACCTGAATTGTATTTTTCACTGAGGCAGCTATAGTATTGTAGAAAGAACCAGATTTAGTCTCTAAACCATAAATAAAAGGTGATCAATCTTCTTTAAGTCTTTTAACCATTCTAAACCTATTTTTCATTGATAAAATAGGAACTATAATTCCTTTCTGATGTCTTCACAGGAAATTAAGTAGACGGTTTAAAATTGCTTGGAAACTCTTGAGTACCATGCAGATCTAAGGAGGCAGAAACCCTATTGGTTAGGAATATATGCTTTGGAGTTGAAGGCACTGAGTTTAAATCCCTGCTTCTACTAGTTATTCACTGTGTGACTTTAGCCAAATACTTAATCTCCCCAAGCTTCAGTTTTCTGGAAATAATGCCTCATAAGGTTTCTGTGAGAAATCACTGACGTGATATATTCAGATGCCTACCAGAATGCCTATACATTGTGAACATTCAGTAAATGGAAGCCATTACTATTATCATAATGATGGCTATTGTTTAGACTCATCACTCTTCCCTGAACAAGCAAGAGAAGTTTAGACTTCTTCTGACTAATACTTCAGCAAAATATTCTTTTCTACAATGGACAAATCCCATAACTGATGAGTCTTGGATTTCTTCCATGGTGGAATTTAAGTTACTTAAGTAATAATAGGGGCTCTTATTGAGGCAATAGCCTCTCAGAGACAATCCCACAACATGGTCTTCCCCCAGCCCATGCCAAAAACAGCTTTGACAGCAAAGCTCTGATAGAAATTTCATTATGGGTCATGGTCCCTTTTTCTTGTTGTTTTTTGGGGTTTTTTTTCTGGTTTTGGGGTTTTTGTTTTTTTTTTTTTGATGGGGGTGGTGAGTTGAGTTAATATGTTAGTATCAATGTTGTTGTTAGTAACCAGTTGTCTACATAGCAAAGCTAATTTCACTCCCAAGTTTTGATTTTCCCAAAGAGGACTTTACTTTGGGAAGTTTCTTCTGAGCTATTATTAACCCCATTTTCAGATAAGAAAACTGAGGCTTAGATAGGGTAAGTAGCATCCCAGGAGCCACATAGATAGAAATCAACAAGGCCAAGTTTTGACCCCAGATCTGATTGATTCCAGAGCTAAAAGGCTAGCAAGCATCATGTTGTACTGCCCCACTTTCTCTTCCTTGGTGCTTCTATTTTTGAGAGTAGCATTTTAGAATGGAGACAGAACTGGCCTACGAACCAGGAGAGTCTCGTTCTAGAATGTGAGCTGGGTTTTGAGTACAGCCAACTTTAGTGTTATAGAAAGAAAACAAAACGTTGTTTTCACTAAGTTTTGCATGACCTAAAACTAATTAACCTTTGAGAGCTCTATAAAATGAGATGTATAGATTAATAACTATAGATTTATCATGATCTATAAAGTGAAGGAAATAGCTAAGGACATCACTCAGGCTCCTTGTCTAAAAGTTTCCTTGTTAGAGACTGGTGGTTGCCAAGGGGGAGGGGTTTGGGGGAGGGATGGAGTGGGAGGTTGGGGTCAGCAGATGTAAGCTTTTATATATAGGATGGATAAACAACAGGGTCTTACTGTATAGCACAGAGAACTATATTCAGTATCCTATGATAAACCATAATGGAACAGAATATTAAGAAAAGTATGTATAAATATGTATAACTGAATCACTTTGCTGTACAGCAGAAATTAACAGCACTGTAAATCAACTATACCTCAATTAAAAAAAAAAATTGAAGGAAAAATAAAGGTTCCTTGTTGGAAGGAACCTAACAGCCACACATTAAACCTCCCAGCTGATTGATGCCTATCCCCCCCCCCCACCCCCATATTCTTGACAGAGAATAATCCCACCATTGTCTGAACATCTGTAGTTAGGACTAGCCATATTCCACAGCCGCCCATGTTTTGGGCTAGTCTTATTTGGGAAGTCCTACCTTTAATCTTAAATTTTTCTCCTGTCAGATCTCCATGTTATGCTAAGTTAGTCATTTAGTTAATTGTTTCTCCAAGGGTGGAAAGTGCGGAGAACAGGAGGCATGTGTTTCTGATACCATACAATGTCCTTATGAGTGAACATAGCTTTTGCCTTTAAATAAGACACACCTCTTATTCTCACTGATCATTTTCACATGAAGTACACAGCTGTCTTCCGGGCATACTGTGGCTGTGATGGGCATTGACTTCACGCTTCGATACTTCTACAAGGTTCTGATGGACTTATTACCAGTTTGTAACCAAGATGGTGGCAACAAAATAAGGTGAGCCCTTCAGAGACCCCATATCCTATCTAGCTGCAAAATACAAAGAAAAAGATGTCAGGTATCTCCAGTTGAATGCCGAGCACATTGTCATAGTCAGCGTCAGAAAATGAGTCCATTGCCTGGGCGTTCTATTAAGGAGGTTTTTGTTCTTTTGTTTTTCTAAGATGCATGCTGTTTATGACTTAGATGGACAGATTTGGCTTCTAACAAGAAGAGTAACTGTGGCACAGAATTCTCCAAAAGCTCTTGTTTCTCTAGGAGTCAGTAATTAGAGGTTTCCCATATCTTGGGTGCTAGAAAGACCAGAGGGTACTCTTGGGTAGTACTTTTGATGTGAACTTAGTTATTAAACCAACGTCTTTGTGAGATTTTCAGATGCTTAGACTGTTCCTTTGTACATTTCCCCAGAAAGAGGCTCATGGAACCAAAAGTCTTTGCCACCTGAATTTCAAAAGAGCACGTCTGATCAAAGCAAGGGCATTCCCTTGATTTAATACAGGCCACTTTTTAAAATAGCTTTCTTATTTCCAACTCATGGCCCATGCTTCATATCACTGCTAAATTTCACATTGGCCCTTAATGGGGGAATGCAGGATTCACAGCAAACTGTTATGACGAATGGAAAGTAAAATAGAGCAGAATATAGTCTTGATTAAAGCGGTTCTAGCTTCACTTATTTAGTGTTTCCATCAAATATATTTTTGCATGTCCTCTGAACCTTGTATTTTAGGTATGTTTGTCATTGAAAGAGGAAATTGTATGGTTTACCTAATATCTGTGCCTGTAAATACCCAAGACTGCTTCTTTCAGTATCTCCCTCCCCAGAAAAAAGAAAAAAAATGTCCCACTTTATACATTCTTGCAAAAGATCTTTGAGCCCATCTTACTTAGTCTGGGTGGTCACATTCTGTACGAAGTATGTAGGTGACCTCAGAGTCAGGTGTAGCTCTCGCCTTAAACTGTATGCTAGGTAATCCAGCGCCTCGAGAATTAATGTGTCTGTCACCTGACTGCCCGCCTTCCTTCATTTCGTCCATGAATATTTATTGAGAACCTGATAAATGCAATTTGTGTCAGGGCTAGCAAGATAGATGCTCTCCAGAAGCATAGAAGAGCAGCTTCTGTGAATGAGGGATGTCATTGCCTTGGCACAGGTGCTTCATAATGGAGGACAGGGGTTATCTGGTGGCGCATCCAACCCTCATTGACCCCAAAGGACACGCACCCGTGGAACAGCAGCACATCACCCACAAGGTATCTGTCGCGAAGCTAGAGCCCAGTTCTCCAACGGGCTGCGGCTCGCTAACCACATGGCGTCTGTCTTGTGTTCTGCTCGGCCTCGGTAGGAGCCCCTGGTAGCAAATGACATCCTGAACCACCCCAACTTTGTAAAGAAGAACCTGTGCAACAGCTTCAGCGACAGAACGGTCCAGAGGTTTTATAAATTCAACACGAGCCTCGTGGTAAGTTGATTCCTCAACGCTCTCTTCTCCCATCCGGCTGTGGAATTGCAAATGGAGTCATGGTTTATGTCTGAATGTTAGCTATTACCGGCTGTTTCATTGCCTGGGAATTAGAGTGATAGGACAGGACAGACCTTAGTCCAACTCCCCAGCCTGATGGTTGTGGGATATAAAGCCCTGAATGGAGAAGTGAGTGTTTTAAGATTTCACAGTTGGTATTTTGCTTTGGTTTTGTTTGTTTAAAGACTTACCCAATCCAAGCCCTTTGAAATGTCTGCGGAAGTCAGTTCCCACACTCTTGTATAAATACATGCAGCACCACGTGGTCCTCTCTTCCTGTCTTCTAGAGATTACTCAGTCTCCCTAAATTCTTAAAGCCAAATTAGGTTAGTTCTTGCTCATCCACCCTGTTAGATGAGAGCTCTTATGTAGATCATCCAAAAATAATTCCTTTTTTTTTTTTTTTTTTTTAAAGCTTACAATACTCTCTTGTGATTTGAGATGCTACAGATTTACCTGGATATGGTTAGAGATCTTAAGGATATACTTATTAATTTGTAAATAATCCTAGCTGAGAGAGAATGGGTCATGACAGAACCAACATTCAAAAGGTTATTCACAAGAAGTAAATGTATTCACAAATCATTACATGTATTATTAAAAAGATAATCATAAAGATGTATTGAGTTAGTACACCTGAAACTAACACAACATTGTAAATCAACTGTACTCTAATAAAAAATTTTTTAAATAAATGAAGTTAGCTTGAAGTCAAAAACAAAAGAGGTTAAATGAAAATCCTGAACTTAGTCTCAGAAAAAGTGCAAAAACAATTGTGTAGGGTACTAGAAGAGTTTTAAGAATGAATATATTAATAGGATAGTGTGTTCAAAGCAAGGGAAGTCATTATTGCTCTGTTCAACCCCCATACCCGTTCTGACGAGCACTTTCTGTAAAGGAGACATGGACAAACAGGAGTGTAATCAGAGGGAGGCTGTCAGGTAAGGTTGTCATATGAAAGTCTGCCTTACTCTGTGTATCTTCTGTCATTTGTACAATGATTTCCTGAGTCTTCAGCAGAGAAGCTAGGATATTGCAGTAGAAATTTTTCAGACATGCAAATTTTAGTGGAATATGAATTAGAATAAATTCTTAATGGCCCAAGTTATTCCAAAATGGAATTGGAACATTCCTGGTTATTGGAGCTAACAGGCTGATAAGCCTATGTTATTGCTTATATTGTAAAGGTGGGCATCTTCCAGGCAGGAAAGGATTCGTCTAGACCTCTAAGAAAACATTCAGTGCCGTGATTCTCAGGGTTAGGCTTATCCTCACCACGCACACATAAGGGATAACTGGCATGGAAACAAACATGGGCTTAAATAATTGGCCTACTACATATGACACGTGCAGAAAAAATGACCATACTCAACTTTACAGTGCTGCTTTAGAATTTTTGGCTTTCAAATATTGTAGACCTTTCATGAAGCCAGCTATCACATTTTCTTGTTATAGAACGAAGAAAAGGATGCTTGCTTTAGTTGGATTGAACTATTTTCAGCAGTTGGTTGAAGGGTTGTTTTCAGGATGGTAGAGCTGAATCTTTACATTGTTGTCTGTCACTTCTGACCACTCTGTTGTCTGTAGGGGGATTTGACGAACCTTGTGCATGGCAGTCACTGTTCTAAATACCGACTGGCGAGGATCCCGGGAACCAATGCATTTGTCGGCATTGTCAACGAAACGTGTGACTCTCTTGCCTTCTGTGCTTGTAGCATGGTGGACCGGCTCTGTCTCAACTGTCACCGGTAAAAATGGGACGGGTCATGTTCTCTGTTTACCACACTACTGAATATTTTAACTGATGCCAACTGCAAAATAAACATGAAGTGTTCAGGTGTGTCCTAGAGGAAAGGAAAGTCCTGGTTACAAAAGCATTTAGAGCTGTGTTGTTCGTAACATCCTTGTCCAAAGAACAATGGATTGAGGTCAACTGTGTATTTAAACCTTTAGTGATAACTTTTACTGTCCCTTTTAACTAGCTCATGGTGTCTTTATTTCATTTCCCTCAGTGCATGTACAATATATAGTTTATCAACCCTCTGCATAGTAACTTTCTTTTTCCTTTTCAGAATGGAACAAAATGAATGTGAATGTCCTTGTGAGTGCCCTCTAGAGGTCAATGAGTGCACTGGCAACCTCACCAATGCAGAGAACAGGTAAATTTAAAATGTGTGTGTATGTGCATATTTATAATGGGAGTCTTGTGTATAGGTTTGTTTCGAGTTGGAAGTATAAGAAGGTGATTCATTCTAATGATGGAGCTGTTCAGTGAGCCAGTTTTCAAACTCCATAGTGTCTTAAAGTGAAGTCCACTTTCAGGTTTGAATATAAATGCTAAAAAATTTTTTGAGTATATGTGCTACTTACAAAAAATATGAGACTGTTACAAGCATTAACTAAGTGCCTAACATGTGTCAGATACTGTATGCCCAGTAAGTCACTTAGTTTTCTTTCTTTTTTTTTTTTTTTTTTTACTTTATTTATTTTTGGCTGCGTTGGGTCTTCGTTGCTGCGTGTGGGCTTTTCTCTAGTTGTGGTGAGCGGGGGCTAGTCTTCATTTCGGTGTGTGGGATTTTCATTGAGGTGGCTTCTCTTGTTGCAGAGCACAGGCTCTAGGCGCCCAGGCTTCAGCAGTTGTGGCTCAAGGGCTCTAGAGCGCAGGCTCAGTAGTTGTGGCACATGGGCTTAGTTGCCCCGCGGCATGTGGGATCTTCCTGGATCAGGGCTCGAACCCGTGTCCCCTGCATTGGCAGGCAGATTCTTAACCACTGCGCCACCAGGGAGGCCCTGTCACTTAGTTTTCAAATTAACCCTTTGATAAACACGTAGGAACATTTCACACATACAGATGCTCATACATAATATAGCATTATTTATCACAGTGACAGATTTTCAGGCCAGATTGGCCCAAGGTTTCATATAGCTAAGTGGCAAAGCCAGGATTCAAACCCAGATCTGTTTGACACTGTCAGGGGCCAAGGGCATGATGAGTTTGGAATATGGATGGTATTGGTCCTAACCTTCAGACTTGCTCCTACGTAGAAACCCAAGCTGTGAAGTACACCAGGAGCCAGTGACGTACACGGCTATTGACCCTGGCCTGCAGGATGCTCTTCACCAGTGTGTCAACAGCAGGTGCAGTCAGAGGATGGAGAGTGGGTAAGCAGTGCCCGGCGCTGATTTCACGTCAGCATCATAGCTGCAGGAGCAGAACCTAGTAAAGAATAGGGACCAGCAACCTCGTTGAGCTTTTCCAGATGATATTTATCATCCCCATTCTTGATGTTTGAAAAAGATGTACCAGTTTTTCGGATCCAGAACTGAGTTTGATAAGCCTTTTATCTACCAGGTTTAATGTTATTTGGTTTCCACTTGTTACAGCTATTTGGCACATGTACCATATCTTAGTAGCCTCATCTGTGGATGGGAAAGTTATTCTTGAAATAAGAGGAGTAAGAGAGGAAATGGCATGAAGAAGCAAGGGCAAGGGGGCAGGAACTCATGGGTTCTAGAAACAGAACCCAGCTCTATGTGTGATACATTGAAGCTCATCAATTCTTTCTTAGAAAGCAGATATGCTTTACAGTAGTGTTGAGAACTAAAAACCACATGCTCCCTGCTCCCTCGCCCTCCTCCCTAGGGTGTTTGGGACTAAACAGCTGCAAGCTGCCATTTGATTCAACAAAATTAGTGGGTAAAAGGGGCAGCCAGTTTTACTTTCAGTATGTATTTTAGCAAAGGAATGGTAGGGCATCAGATAGATTAATTCGGTGTGTTATGCAGTAACCCAAAGCCTATTAAGCTTGAGAAACACTGTGTATATTTTCTTAGAGTGTCATAATGCACTCAACATGTTAAAAGTTCTAAGAAATTGGCAGCAAAGAAATCTGTTTAACTTATCCACTGTTTCCCCAACTTGTTTGATCAATTTTTCCTTCCTTCCTTTTTTCTTTTTTTTTTAATGACCGTATACCTGGGGTGTGTTAGGCCAAAGTCTAACAAACCTTGGGGCCATGTGGTCTTTTAAGATGATTTTGAGTGACGCTGCACTAATCCATGATGTGTGGACTTCATGGTTTGATTCACAGAGAGCGGTTCTATTTCCCTCATCTCCAAGTTGTTAAGGGACGTTAGACAGCTTTCCCGTGGCAGGCTATGGCTGTTCTCCTTTTCTAAGGAAAGGAAACTCAGGCTCAAGGAGTTATAGCACTAGTGAGTCATGGAACCCCTGAGAGCTATCTGATGCCCAAGTCCACGTGCTCTCCCCTGCATGACACCACTTTCTGGAACATTCAGCGTTGTCTTTCTGGCAGGGACTGCTTTGGTGTGCTGGATTGTGAATGGTGCATGGTAGACAGCGATGGCAAGACCCACCTGGACAAATCCTACTGTGCGCCCCAGAAAGAATGCTTCGGGGGGATTGTTGGAGCCAAAAGTCCCTATGTTGATGACCTGGGAGCAATAGGTATGTTTTTGGGGAACCCAGAATAATTTGATTCTTGAAAACACATTTTCTTGCCTCTATACTAGGACAAAGATCTTAAAATAATTCTCTACCCTACTTCCCTGATTTCTTGGCCAGTAGTTTTTAGTTGCAAAACCAAGGCAAATAATTACTTCCAAAGCTGGCTAGCTATACTGTGCAGAGTAAGCAGCCATCTTTCCTGCCAAATTTTGCAAGCCTGGAATTCATTCCCATAAAGCTTGTTCTGAGAAATATCAGGCCTGATTTCTGAGCAGCTGAACTGTTGGGGTTGTGTGAATGTGAATCCCAGCTGTCAGAAGCACAGGGCCGGTGATGGGCAGAGTGACCCGTGCATATCGCTCTCCTGCCGCTACCTTCCCTCACAACTTTTGAAGGCAGAAATCTTATGGCTACAAGGTAGTATTTAGGTCCTTGAGGTCGGCAAAAGCCAGAGCTGTCCAGTGCAGTGGGGCGGCTTGGGGTGGGGGACAGGGACATTGCTGGGAGGGACACCACTGGGGTTAGGCCCCAAGACCCCAAAAATACTACCTGCATACCCACCCTGAGACCTTCTCAGCGTCTTTCCGGAATTACCACAGGCTCCTCAAGCTTAGTTGGCAAGTGAAAAGATACTTAAGCCTTTAGCTAATGCCTTTTTTGACATCTCCCCACATTAGCCTGTCTGTGGAAGAAAAGCTTTTCCTAGGTGAGGAAGGGTTCTGAGCTCACGTATGACTACCGGACCAAGTTAGGACACGGTTGAAGTGACCTTGCTCCAAGAAGTCACTTTATGTGCCCACCTGCAGTTTCCTGTCTGAAAAGTGCAAATAGTGTCTTCAAGGGAACCCAATAAGCTTTGAAATTTGATCCTTTTGGGAGGTCACGTGACTGAGCCACTGAAATAAATGACACCATGTAGAGTCAATATGTGCAAAGAGACCCACGTTGCCCTGCCTCACCTCTGTGCTAAGAGTAGCTCACAGCCCAGGGCTGGGCCCTTAGACTGGGCACTGCATGTTTAAGGGATCCTCAACCACTCGCTTATTTCACAAGTCCTTGCCAATTGTGTGCTCTGCAAGCAAGCAACATTTCATCCGAGAACCAGAAATTAAAGGAAGCCCTGTTCCCACATCTCGGTGGGTCTTCTTTAAGGGATTCAAAGCTTAAAGCAGCCATTCTTACATACCTTCACTAAATCCCTTCCCACTGCATTCCTTCCCATCTCACCCCCGTCCCCATCTCCTGCTACACTTGGGAAATCTTTATGAAGGATATCTGTTTGTTTATTTTAATGAAGGTGATGAGGTTGTCACATTGAACATGATTAAAAGTGCCCCTGTGGGTCCAGTGGCCGGAGGCATCATGGGCTGCATCATGGTCTTGGTCCTGGCTGTGTACGCATACCGTCATCAGATTCATCGCCGGAGTCATCAGCATATGTCTCCTCTTGCTGCCCAAGGTGAGCTCCAAAGGAATCCCAAAGCTCCCCCAGGAGGCAGCAGGCTCCCAGGGCTGTTCCAAGGCGAGAACGACAGTAACCAGTTGTAAGCCTTTAAGCGACTGTAAGACCAGTGCTACATTTCCTGCTACTGTGGAGTAGATTCGGAGGTCCCCAAAGCCTGCTTCCCTCCTTTAGTTCGCAGCTCATTCTTTAGGGCCTAAATCCTGCAAGCCCCATTTGATTCCCCAGAAAATCCCTAGATTATCTCTCTCCTTACACAGGCGTGAGCCCGCCATAGCTTGCCTCTGGAATAAGCCAGTCAGGGGAGCTGGGAAGCTGAGTGGGAAATTTTGTTCTTCGCTAAGCTCAGATATGCTGCCTTTGCTCTTCCGAAAAGACGAGCAGACCAAAAATACCTCAGGTCACTACTGGCAAGAACATGAATCTGTTCTATTGCAGCTATTATTATATTGTGTGAATGAACACACATTCAAAGGAATGATCACATCTCTTAAAACAGGATAAGGACTGTCCAACCTGGATAAGAACTTGAAGTCAGATACAAAATGATTAATTGGTAATTGTGGCTTCCATATCAAGAGTTAAATGTGGTATCTGTGCTCGTTTGCAAGGAACAAAAACCATTTAACAACCATTCCCCATCCTCCCTAAAAACCCCTTGGGATGTGTTACCCTGACCTTTGTGGAGATAAGGCTCACTCATCATTTTTCCTGGACTTGGTCAGGAGCCTGGCAGCAGTCATGATTAGTTGATATTGGAATATTTCACTGTGGTCGCAGTCCTGTCGGGGGATCATGGGATTGTGTTGTCTGATTTAGTAACTGAGCTGACCGCAAAGCTCTTTCCTCTTGATAAGGTTTGGTTTGACTGAGGATGACGGCCATCCAGTGTTACCTTAGGCTTGGCCTTTTATAGGATTCTGTAGCACCATTTTATCAGCACAGTCAGCCGTGGTTTTAGACCCCTTCCCTCCGTTTCAGGTACTTGAGGAGAGGATTAAAGATCTGTTAGCCTCAATCAACATCTTTTCTCCTCTGTCTCCAGAAATCAATCTCAGGTGCCCCTCTGGATTATTCACCTCTTTTTCTCTCTTCTGATTCCTGCTCCCTCCTCCTTAAAAAAAAAAAAAAAAATGAGATGGGGCGTCAGTTCATTGATGGAATGCTGTCATCCAGTCATCATATGAGCACTCTGCAGGGCATTAAAGTGGGTGATTTTGTTTGATTAAATAGTCATGTTTCTCTCTTTTGAATGACGGGTAGAAATGTCAGTGCGTATGTCCAACCTGGAGAATGACAGAGATGAAAGGGATGATGACGGCCATGAAGACAGAGGCATCAGTGAGTATCCAGGCTGCTTCCATGCAGAACGTGGCAGCAGGAGGCTAATCCAGAATAAATGTGCTTTCTCGTATTAAAGTTTAAGATGCTTTGGCATGATGGGGTTCTTTTTTTCCCCCATTTTCATTAGGAATAAGCATAGGTATTTGCTTTGTTCTAGTACATCTCAAAAGATTTCAGGGTGTTCTTTGTTGCATTAAGTACTTTGGCCTAAAACGCCTTACTCTTCCCTTTCTTTCTCCTCCTCATTACTTTCCAGTATAGCATTGTAGAAAGGGAGTCATCAGGTATGCATTTCTTTTAAATCCCTTAACTAATGTATACAACTCAGGGGGAAAGAAAAGAACATTTCTCTATCAAAAGAGAGCTCCATGTGTGTTGAGATACTTTGGCCTTCAACTATACAGAGTATATCTCCTTGGTGCATGTTGGAAATATGTCATTAGGGACCTCTTGCTGCCCCAGTCCTAAAACGAACTCCCCTAATCGTCAGAATTGTTAAAAAAATTACTCATTCTAGCTCTGCAAGGAATAACTCCCCCCATCATGTGAAAGAGCCTACTTAGCGCAAATGCGCTTGATACAATAAAAATACTGGCCTAAGAGTGACTAACCATCCTTGCCTTCCACAGTCAGCAATACTCGATTTATAGCCGCGGTCATCGAACGGCACGCACACAGTCCAGAAAGGAGGCGTCGCTACTGGGGTCGCTCGGGAACAGAAAGTGATCATGGTAAGGTCTGGCTTCCTGCGCTTGAGGCCCTGAGGACCCTGGTGCACTTGTGGGCCAGTGCTCACAAGTTATTTATGCATAAGTAACCCTTCTCTCTCTTTCCTGTTCCATGCTCAGGTAAATTATTTTGACATAGTTTTCCAAAAAGATACATTCCAACATGAAACTTTTATAAGAGCCCCAGGAGAGTTTGGCTTATGGCTCAGCATTCCCAGGCATACGTGAGATGACCTCTGGGCACACAGATTGCCTCCTGGGTTTTCTCCATGAATAAGGGTTCAGATCATCTCAATGGTACCTGCTTACCCATTCACTGAGAACCAGCGGTACCCCACTTGGTTCTCAGTGAATCGGCTTACTCATAGGTCCTGTTGCCCAGTGATGTTGGTTGGCAAACACCAGCATCAACAAGGGCTCTCTTGGCCACATACTCTCAGGGCCTGGCAAGAATCCATGCGGTCATCTGGTGTCCCATGCCCTGACCTCCTGCCTGGCCTGGAGCCCCAGGGAAGGCTTCACCAAAGAGACAGCACTTACCCTGGGCCTTGAAGGATGATTAAAGAAAAGCGAGGGACAAAGGATATTAGAGGCAAAGGGACTGGTGTGTACAAAGTCATGGAGGTGCCTAAAGTGCCTGTAAGATGCTCAGGAAGGGTCGGGGCTGAGTTGTGAAGAGACACTGGGTGCTAAGTGAGCTACCAATTATCAAGTCCACGGCTGTACCAACAGCATGGCCACCATGTACCTTCTCACCTTCCCAGTGCCCGTATGGCTTATTGTCACAGAGAACAGCAGATGTGTC
Organism: Balaenoptera acutorostrata; assembly: GCF_949987535.1. Lineage (NCBI taxonomy): Eukaryota > Metazoa > Chordata > Mammalia > Artiodactyla > Balaenopteridae > Balaenoptera > Balaenoptera acutorostrata. Next base: position 56,040,233 of record NC_080064.1, read on the forward strand.
CTACTGTCTAGACATCCCTGCCACTGTTGCACAAAAATATAACAGAAGTGTACATCCTTTCCTGTAATTGTCAGATCTTTTTGTTTTTCATATAGCTGTTTAATTTTCCAGAAATCTTTCTTTTCTTCCCAGAATCAGGTCTTTTTTTAATGCATAAATAATGCATTTATGCTTTTTTTATTCTGCTTCCTCCACATCTACCCTGAAAAAAAAAAAAAATGTCTTCAAGCAGTGTGCTTCCACACCTGTGCTAAAAAATGCAGGAGTAGATATTCGTCAAAGCAACCAATGTCGCCTTTTACACGACAGCCAGGTATTCAGATTCCCTTTGGAAAACAGGAGAAGCCAAAGGTCTGATTTTTAAATTGGGGACTCTTAATTTGGGCTCTGAATGGCATTGTTCCCACCAACTAAATAGAAACTTCTGGTTTCTATGGAGAGTCAAAGCAGAACTTAAATTTCTCAGTTTCTTTGACTTTCTGCCTTTTTTCCAGAAAAACCTTTGAACCTGCATAAATTCATTCTGCCAGGCAGTTCTGTGTCTCTTCTCCTTTGAATAATAAAACAGGTTTGAGGCTACTAAAGTTCAACAGAAATAATTTCTTATTCAGCAGAAATACTGAGTTCTTTCTCTCTCTCTCCCTCTCCCTCTCTCTCTCCCCCTCCCTTTCCCCCCCCCCCCCCTTCTCTTTCCCCTGGTAGAAACTGCTTCAGTACAAAATTGGAATTCTGAGTGATGTTTCTAATGTTCCATTAGCCCTCCCATCATCTTAGTAAAAATGGCATATGAAGCAACAGCTGAGATAAAAGGAATAGTGCAGTGTCAGCATCCAAAAGCCAAGGAATCTAGCTAAGGGCTTGCTTTCTTTCATTTTTCACAATAATTGGATCCCCAAAGTTTCTCATGCAGACAGAATGCAATGCCAGAAGAAGTGGAAGACACTGACATTCCACGTAATTCCAAACGCACCACAAAGTCAACAGCATTTAACCGAGTGTTGTCATATCCCTGAACCTGTATGGTGGGTCACTAAAAGTGGTGGCATCAAGCTAAAGTCCCTGTGGTACCTAGGGGATAAGCCATGGGTACACATTAAACACGGAAATCTGATCTAGTTCTTTTGTGGCACATGACTTGCTCAAGCGTGTGTTCTCTTATTTGGTGAAGGTATCAGGCGGGCATCTGCTGTTTGCTTGGCAGAGAGGAAGGAGTTGGGGAAAGGGGCGGGATGGGCCTTATTTCTGCCAGGCAGCGTGGTATAGAAGAGCTTATAAGATAGGTCAAGCAGAATTCACTTGCAATCCCACCTCTCCCCTTCTTTCCAGGTAGTGAGACCTTAGTGAAGCTACGTGGACCTCAGTTTCCTAATAATTAAAACAGGATTAGAAATTCCTCCCTGGTAAGGTTATCGTGAGGATGAAGTGAGATAACACATGGCAGGCATGAGCTCAGAGCTGACCTCACCTCCATACCCACTCTGCCCTCAAGGAATTGATAATCCAGCAGGAAACTGTAAATGCATGCATGTATTCACAAGACTGATAAAAGGCTGAATATGACAGCTTCCTTAAAGAAGTGGAACAAAGAAGAAGATGGGAAGAGAGTTCACTTTTATCTGCAAGTAAATCATGTAAGACTCTGGGGGGAGGGGGTACATGCACAAAAGGAAACCTCAAAAGAATAAAATATATAAATATATAAGTATTGAACAGACCAGACTTTCATGGTATGGTTCAGAATGGTGATACTCCCAGAATTAAAACTAAATGTTACCAAGCTAAACTTGGAGACTCCAGGCTGCATTTTTAACTAGAAATATTTCATGTGGCCAACAGAGTTTTGTATTTTAAAAGGACCTAATTTTTAATTTTTGTATCTTAAAAAAAACTACTCAAAATAAGAATGGTTTCTGAAAAGCAGAATCATTTTTATCAACATTCTAACACCATGTAGAATGATTGTTTTCCAGCACTTGACTATTAACTGTTACACTCTGCGTTGCCCATTATTTCTCTTGAAAATATCATATTCTAACTAATCATCAATTGGCTTATTTTTAAGTTAAAAATCACCAGTATGTATTTGTTCCTTGTGAATCTGTGTTTTAGTTACCATCTCATTAGAAACATTACAAATGTACATTAAGCAACATTTTTTTCTTTGTAAATGGGAATTTTTCCCCTAACGAAGTAAATTCCAAAAGACTTAAAACGCAAATGCTGAACCTTGAAAATCTGGTCAAAAACTACATAGTGCACCACGAAACCATTTTTAGAAGTGCAGAGATATTCTCCTGCAGTTACTCGCTGTGACAACAAAGGGGTGAGTGAGTCCCCAGAGGGACCTAACATCCCTTGCCATCAAGAGGGTTTTCTTAAGAACCGTCAGATAAATACATTAGCAGAATGCCAAAGAGCAAAAGCCTAATTTGACTCTTCTATTCCTTATGGATGCCAGGCCTCCTTCCTGAAGCCTGTTTCGCCTTGAAATTGGCTTTGCAGGAATTTCTCTGCATGCACCTTTGGATAGTAAAGGAGTCTTTCTTTGAAAGTGTTTGTAAATGTCCTCTGTGTCTTAAATGGTGCTGCTTCCTGCGTGGGTCAGAGACCGCGTCTGTCTTATGCATCACTGTTCCCAGCACTCCACAGAATTGCCTGGCGCTGAGTAAACGCTCAGTTAATTTGCTAAGTGAGAGCACGTGTTTGGCTTTCTCCTGCTTCTCTGAAACATGCTACTCCCTCCCTCCAGATTTCCATGAATTACTGAGATAAGAGGAAGCCTGAGTAAGTTACAGAGGGGTTGAGCAATAGTGTCCCACTGAGGAAATAAAACAGAATTGCCCCAGAGCGGTTCCCTTCGGAGGGGTCCCTGCTGGGATTCTCATCAGAAAGCACCAGGAGAAACAGGGCTGCCCCCGAGTTGCCTTGGGAATGGCTGCAAGGTCACCACCCACCTGGGCCTGTGACCAGCCAGGTTCAGAGCACCCCTGGACTCTAAGTCAGAACTCCAGGCAGGGCCCAGTGAATCCTAGAATGTCTTCATTATTAGATGAGACTGGTAAAATGTCACACCAGACAGAACCACAGATTGCTGAAAAAATTATGTGATTTTTTTTTTTAAGCGCATGCTTTGTGTAAGGCATAAGTCCTCGTACTTTAAGAAAGAGTTTGCTAATGGACCAGACAGCCCTATATTTTTTTGTAATATGGTAAAATCTAAGATAGGGATGTGCACAGAATAACGTTTAAACTCACAGAAGAGACACCAGAACCCCTGTAGGTTGGTATGACTGGGTGGGGTGGATGTTGGTTGGGAAGGTTTCCCAGAAAAGACCTTCAAACATAACATGAAGCACAACAGCAAGATAAGGGAAGATGGGAAGGACCACTATGAATTTTACACCACGAATGGGAAAATCAGCTGTCAGTTCTGATGGGTGCTTGTAAATGAGCAGAGTCAGGAAGGCATCCAGGAGGCAAGATGAAGACAGCCTAGCACTAAAGGTTGGCTAAAAATAATCGACACAGACACTGAGATTTTGCTAAAATGTGTTTTCTAGTACTTCAGTCTCTTATGTGTAGAACATTTGTAACTGAGGTTTTAAAGCCTATATTACATTCTAGACTTCGCACTACTGAAGCTGAGAATCTTGTTCTGGCTCCTGATCTCTTAATCTTGGGTAAAGGCATCACTATTCCTCCAGCATCTGAACCTAGAAACCTCAAGGATATTAACCCTCTTGGCATCTTCACCAGGAAGTCCATTTGGTCACCAGAGCCAGCCCTTCCCTGAACTTGAGCAGCTGCTTGCTGCACTTAAACATGGCTAGTGTCTCACTTCACGGCCTTGCCGTCTTCTCGGGCCGCTGCTCAGTCCCCTGTCCTCTGAGCCTCAGATCCCTCCTTCCTTGTGGCCAGCCTCCTCATTGCCACAAGGGATCACCTTAAAGCGCACGTTATATTACTGCCATCTACCTTCCCCCTGCCCTTTGACCAGCCTTCCTGGGCTGGTCTCAGCCTGCCTGTCCAGCCTCATCTCTTGCTCTTTCTCCTACACAGGAAGCTTTTCCCCATTCCTCAAATCCATGGAGCCTTTCAGTCTTCTGGTCTTTGAATATGCTCATCTCCCTGCCTGAAGTATCTTCCACCCCTTTCTTTACCTAGTGAACCCCTCTCTCCCGTGAGGGCCACCTTACATGTCACTTCCTCCAGGATCCTAAGCCAAGATCATCAGCTTTGATATTCCTTTGTCATGCCTCTGGTTTCGCACCTGTGTTTCCCCTTCTTAACAGTGGGCTTCTCAGAAGCTGGGGCCTCACCTTACCCCTTTTTCTGTTGAGCCCCTAGCCTGGCATCTGGCACCAAGAGGGCACTCAGTAATCATAGACACACAACAGCGAACTCTCCTTCTTCTGTCCTGATTTATGGCCAACGTGCCTATTTTTCTGGCTGGGTATCTCTACATATGTTATTCACAGACTCTCAAAATCAAGATGTGCAAAAACAAAATTCATTTCCTTCCCTGAGACTCAGGATCTTGGAGTCACCCTCTCTTATCATCCTGACTGTAAGTTGCAGTCCTCTTTAACCACCCCTCAACCCCAGCCCCCCACATCAAATTGCTGATGAACTACTACTGTTTCCACCCCAGAGCTGTCTGTCCAATCCCATAGTTTGAATTCAACAACTCTCAGCTGGGCTGTTGCAATAACCTAACTGCCTCCCTCTCTCTCCTTTTTATTCAGCCTCCAAACTGCCACCAGAACTCTCTCTCTCTTTTCTTATATATAAATTTATTTATTTATTTTTGGCTGCGTTGGGTCTTCATTGCGCGCAGGCTTTCTCTAGTTGCGGCGAGCGGGGGCTACTGTTCATTGCGGTGCGTGGGCTTCTCATTGCAGTGGCTTCTCTTGTGGTGGAGCACGGGCTCTAGGCACGTGGGCTTCAGTAGTTGCAGGACGCGGGCTTCAGTATGTGTGGCTCGCTGGCTCTAGAGCGCAGGCTCAGTAGTTGTGGCGCACGGGCTCAGTTGCTCCACGACATGTGGGATCTTCCCGGACCAGGGATCAAGCCCACGTTCCCTGCATTGACAGGCGGATTCTTAACCACTGCGCCACCAGGGAAGTCCCAGAACTCTCTCTTTTTTTTTTTTTTATACAGCAGGTTCTTATTAGTCATCAATTTTGTACACATCAGTGTATACATGTCAATCCCAATCACCCAATTCAGCACACCACCATCCCCACCCCATGGCGGTTTTCCCCCCTTGGTGTCCATACGTTTGTTCTCTACATCTGTGTCTCAATTTCTGCCCTGCAAACCGGTTCATCTGTACCATTTTTCTGGGTTCCACATACATGCGTTAATATACGATATTTGTTTTACTCTTTCTGACTTACTTCACTCTGTATGACAGTCTCTAGATCCATCCACGTCTCAAAAAATGACTCAATTTCATTCCTTTTTATGGCTGAGTAATATTCCATTGTATATGTGTACCACAACTTATTTATCCATTCATCTCTCAATGGACATTTAGGTTGCTTCCATGACCTGGCTATTGCAAATAGTGCTGCAATGAACACTGGGGTGCATGTGTCTTTTTGAATTATGGTTTTCTCTGGGTATATGTCCAGTAGTGGGATTGCTGGATCATATGGTAATTTTATTTTTAGTTTTTTAAGGAACCCCCATACCGTTCTCCATAGTGGCTGTATCAATTTACATTCCCACCAACAGTGCAAGAGGGTCCCCTTTTCTCCACACCCTCTCCAGCATTTGTTGTTTGTAGATTTTCTGCTGATGCCCATTCTAACAGGAGTGAGGTGATACCTCATTGTAGTTTTGATTTGCATTTCTCTAATAATTAGTGATGTTGAGCAGCTTTTCATGTGCTTCTTGGCCATCTGTATGTCTTCTTTGGAGAAATGTTTACTTAGGTCTTCTGCCCATTTTTGGATTGGGTTGTTTGTTTCTTTAATATTGAGCTGCATGAGCTGTTTGGAGATTAATCCTTTGTCCGTTGATTCATTAGCAAATATTTTCTCCCATTCTGAGGGTTGTCTTTTCGTCTTGTTTATGGTTTCCTTTGCTGTGCAAAAGCTTTGAAGTTTCATTAGGTCCCATTTGTTTATTTTTCTTTTTATTTCCATTTCTCTAGGAGGTGGATCAAAAAGATCTTGCTGTGATTTATGTCAAAGAGTGTTCTTCTATGTTTTCCTCTAAGAGTTTTATAGTGTCCGGTCTTACATTTAGGTCTCAAATCCATTTTGAGTATATTTTTGTGTATGGTGTTAGGGAGTGTTCTAATTTCATTCTTTTACATGTAGCTGTCCAGTTTTCCCAGCACAACTTATTGAAGAGACTGTCTTTTCTCCATTGTATATCTTTGCCTCCTTTGTCATAGATTAGTTGACCATAGGTGCGTGGGTTTATCTCTGGGCTTTCTATCTTGTTCCATTGATCTATGTTTCTGTTTTTGTGCCAGTACCATATTGTCTTAATTACTGTAGCTTTGTAGTGTAGTCTGAAGTCAGGGAGTCTGATTCCTCCAGCTCCATTTTTTTCCCTCAAGACTGCTTTGGCTATTAGGGGTCTTTTGTGTCTCCATACAAATTTTAGGATTATTTGTTCTAGTTCCATAAAAGTGCCATTGGTAATTTGATAGGGATTGCATTGAATCTGTAGATTGCTTTGGGTAGTATAGTCATTTTCACAATATTGATTCTTCCAATCCAAGAACATGGTATATCTCTCCATCTGTTGGTATCATCTTTAATTTCTTTCATTAGTGTCTTATAGTTTTCTGCATACAGGTCTTTTGTCTCCCTAGGTAGGTTTATTCCTAGGTATTTTAGTCTTTTTTTGCAATGGTAAATGGGAGTGTTCCTTAATTTCTCTTTCAGATTTTTCATCATTAGTGTATAGGAATGCAAGAGATTTCTGTGCATTAATTTTGTATCCTGCAACTTTACCAAATTCATTGATTAGCTCTAGTAGTTTTCTGGTGGCATTTTTAGGATTCTCTATGTATAGTATCACGTCATCTGCAAACAGTGACAGTTTTACTTCTTCTTTTCCTATTTGTATTCCTTTTATTTCTTTTTCTTCTCTGATTGCCTTGGCTACGACTTCCAAAACTATGTTGAACAATAGTGGTGAGAGTGGACATCCTTGTCTTGTTCCTGATCTTAGAGGAAATGCTTTCAGTTTTTCACCATTGAGAATGATGTTTGCTGTGGGTTTGTCATATATGGCCTTTATTATGTTGAGGTAGGTTCCCTCTATGCCCACTTTCTGGAGAGTTTTTATCATAAATGGGTGTTGAATTTTGTCAAAGTCTTTTCCTGCATCTATTGAGATGACCATATGGTGTTTATTCTTCAGTTTGTTAATATGGTGTATCACATTGATTGACTTGCGTATATTGAAGAATCCTTGCATCCCTGGGATAAATCCCACTTGATCATGGTGTATGATCCTTTTAATGTGTTGTTGGATTCTGTTTGCTAGTATTTTATTGAGGATTTTTGCATCTCTATTCATCAGTGATATTGGTCTGTAATTTTCTTTTTATGTAGTGTCTTTGTCTGGTTTTGGTATCAGGGTGATGGTGGCCTCATAGAATGAGTTTGGGAGTGTTCCTTCCTCTGCAATTTTTTGGAAGAGTTTGAGAAGGATAAGTGTTAGCTCTTCTCTAAATGTTTGGTAGAATTCACCTGTGAAGCCATCTGGTCATGGACTTTTGTTTGTTGGAAGATTTTTAATCACAGTTTCAATTTCATTACTTGTGATTGGTCTGTTCATATTTTCTATTTCTTCGTGGTTCAGTCTTGGAAGATTATACCTTTCTAAGAATTTGTCCATTTCTTCCAAGTTGTTCATTTTATTGGCATAGAGTTGCTTGTAGTAGTCTCTTAGAATTCTTTGTATTTCTGCGGTGTCTGTTGTAACTTCTCCTTTTTCATTTCTAATTTTATTGATTTGAGTCCTCTCCCTCTTTTACTTGATGAGGCTGGCTAATGGTTTATCAATTTTGTTTATCTTCTCAAAGAACCAGCTTTTAATTTTATTGATCTTTGCTATCGTTTTCTTTGTTTCTATTTCATGTATTTCTGCTCTGATCTTTATGATTTCTTTCCTTCTGCTAAGTTTGGGTTTTGTTTGTTCTTCTTTCTCTAGTTCCTTTAGGTGTAAGGTTAGATTGTTTACTTGAGATTTTTCTTGTTTTTTGAGGTAGGCTTGTATAGCTATAAAGTTCCCTCTTAGAACTGCTTTTGCTGCATCCCATAGGTTTTGGATCGTGGTGTTTTCATTATCATTTTTCTCTAGGTATTTTTTGATTTCCTCTTTGATTTCTTCAGTGATCTCTTGGTTATTTAGTAATGTATTGTTTACCCTCCATGTGTTTGTGTTTTTTACGTTTGTTTCCCTGTAATTCATTTCTAATCTCATAGCGTTGTGGTCAGAAAAGATGCTTGATATGATTTCAATTTTCTTAAATTTACTGAGGTTTGATTTGTGACCATAGATGTGATCTATCCTGGAGAATGTTCTGTGCGCACTTGAGAAGAAAGTGTAATCTGCTGTTTTTGGATGGAATGTCCTATAAATATCAATTAAATCTATCTGGTCTATTGTGTCATTTAAAGCTTCTGTTTCCTTATTTATTTTCATTTTGGATGATCTGTCCATTGGTGTAAGTGAGGTGTTAAAGTCCCCCACTATGATTGTGTTACTGTCGATTTCCTCTTTTATAGCTGTTAGCAGTTGCCTTATGTATGGAGGTGCTCCTATGTTGGGTGCATATATATTTATAATTGTTATATCTTCTTCTTGGATTGATCCCTTGATCATTATGTAGTGTCCTTCCTTGCCTATTGTAACATTCTTTATTTTAAAATCTATCTTATCTGATATGAGTATAGCTACTCCAGCTTTCTTTTGATTTCCATTTGCGTGCAATATCTTTTTCCATCCCTTCACTTTCAGTCTTTATCTGTCCCTAGGCCTGAAGTGGGTCTCTTGTAGACAGCATGTATATGGGTCTTGTTTTTGTATCCATTCAGCAAGCCTGTGTCTTTTGGTTAGAGCATTTAATCCATTCACGTTTAAAGTAATTATTGATATGTATGTTCCTATGACCACTTTCTTAATTGTTTCGGGTTTGTTTTTGTAGGTCCTTTTCTTCTCTTGTGTTTCCCACTTAGAGAAGTTCCTTTAGCATTTGTTGTAGAACTGGTTTGGTGGTGCTGAATTCTCTTAGCTTTTGCTTGTCTGTAAAGCTTTTGATTTCTCCAATCGAATCTGAATGAGATCCTTGCCGGGTAGAGTAATCTTGGTTGTGGGTTCTTCCCTTTCATCACTTTAAGTATATCATGCCACTCCCTTCTGGCTTGTAGAGTTTCTGCTGAGAAATCAGCTGTTAACCTTATGGGAGTTCCCTTGTATGTTATTTGTCGTTTTTCCCTTGCTGCTTTCAATAATTCTTCTTTGTCTTTAGTTTTTGCCACTTTGATTACTATGTGTCTCGGCGTGTTTCTCCTTGGGTTCATCCTGTATGGGACTCTCTGCGCTTCCTGGACTTAGGTGGCTCTTTCCTTTCCCATGTTAGGGAAGTTTTCGACTATAATCTCTCCAAATATTTTCTCTGGTCCTTTCTCTCTCTCTTCTCCTTCTGGAACCCCTATCATGCGAATGTTGTTGCGTTGAATGTTGTCCCAGAGGTCTCTTAGGCTGTCTTCATTTCTTTTCATTCTTTTTTCTTTATTCTGTTCTGCAGCAGTGAATTCCACCTTTCTGTCTTCCAGGTCACTTATCCGTTCTTCTGCCTCAGTTATTCTGCTATTGATTCCTTCTAGTGTAGTTTTCATTTCAGTTATTGTATTGTTCTTCTCTGTTTGTTTGTTCCTTAATTCTTCTAGGTCTTTGTTAAACATTTCTTGCATCTTCTCAATCTTTGCCTCCATTCTTTTTCTGAGGTCCTGGATCATCTTCACTATCATTATTCTGAATTCTTTTTCTGGAAGGTTGCCTATCTCCACTTCATTTAGTTGTTTTTCTGGGGTTTTATCTTGTTCCTTCAACTGGTACATAGCCCTCTGCCTTTTTATCTTGTCTGTCTTTCTGTGAATGTGGTTTTTGTTTCACAGTCTGCAGGATTGTAGTTCTTCTTCATTCTGCTGTCTGCCCTCTGGTGGATGAGGCTATCTAAGAGGCTTGTGTAAGTTTCCTGATGGGAGGGACTCCAGAACTCTCTTTTTAAAATACAGAAATGATCGTGCTATTTTTCTGGTCTGCTCAAAACCTTGTAAGTTAAAGTCTCTCCTCCATCTACCTGCTAGCACTCATCCTAGCCACGTGGCATAGGAATAGCCTTGTGTTTCTACACCTCTTGGCCATACTCGTCTGTTCCTTTACTCCTAGCCACTTCACCAAACTCCTACTCATCCATTTAAGCCCAACTAAAGTATGAGTTCTCCTGTGATGCTTTTCCAGTCCTTCAGCCAGCATTAGTTAAGCCCTCTGCTGGATTTCAATTAAACCTCCATTATAGCACTTACCATTATCTGCACTAGAATAAGCCGAATTTTGTATATATGTGTCTCTTACTCAGTGGTGAAATCCTTAAGGAAAAGGGACATCTCTTATTCGTGTTTCATAGTCTCTCCTTTCAGCCTCCTGATGGTCTTCAATAAATGAATAATTGAACTGAGCTATGCTTGTACTTATTTTATTTCTCAAGCAGTAGCGTAACAGCTCCTTGTGCAGGGATCAGGTTTTCATCTCCGGGTCTCCTGCAGTGCCCAACACAGTGTCTTATACATAGTAGGTGCCTGATAAATATTTGTTGAGTGGGACTGAAAGAATTATGTTGTTTGAACAACATTTCATTGAGGACTGAGAATTGCCTTTCTCATTTTTGCACGAAGCATAACATTTTCAACCACAAACTATTCCTGCTTGCTTAGTATGCAAGCATGTCAGTTTTGCAGCCACGGATGTGACTAGCGCTACCCACGGGTGAGTGCTGATTGATGCTAACTGTAGATGCAGCGGAAATATTAATGAGCTGTCACTTCTCAAAATTCTTAAAGGGGATTTTTTTTTTGCAATATTTAAAAACATGCCAAGGTTCTTGGAATGAAATCCTTTGATCAGCAAGGGCATTTTCTTTTGAAATATGTATTACTTAGAATACCAAAAGAAATTAATCTTTAAATACAGTGAACCAGCTTACACAGAGAATAGCTGATTCTTTTGCTAGTTGCTATGAATGTACGCAGAGTTAGTGTTTTGTTAGGGACTGGAACTCAGGCAAGTTCATTAACCTCTCTGATCATCATTTCCCTCACCTGTAAAATGGACGTTAAAATACGTGCCTTGTTGGTGTGTAGGAATTACATGACACCAGGGCTGCCATGGTGGCAGCTGTTTTTGTTCTTACTGTGGCCTCACATTCAGGCATTTTGAAGCTCAGCTTCCCCCACCAGCCCCCAACTGATCTGAGTCCTGTTAGGATCTTTGTCTTGAAGCTGTTTGTTTTTTCCCCTCAAAAATAAAAAATAGCCTTAATCTTATCTCAGGGAAAAGTGTAGAAGGACATTTCCCCAAATGTCAGTTGTGGGGTCTATGGATCAGAAAGGATTGGGCTGATTTTTGATTTGGTTTTGTTGGTTTGGGCATTTGGGGAAAGGGTTCTTGTTCATATTGTCTAAAATGATTATGTATTTATTGTGTAATTGCTTTAAGGCAAGAGCTAACGAAAGATCTCTTTAAAAATAAGTCACTTCGAGGTCTGCTGACAGTCTGCAAACATTGACACTTATGTAACACAAAGGTAGGAGCGCCTCCCAGTGCCCCAGAAATCTGCAGTGACGTCTCCTCCCTGCATCTGGAAGCCCTCAGCTGCCTGTTTGTTGTGTTCATCTTCTAGGTTACAGCACCATGAGCCCACAGGAAGACAGCGAAAACCCTCCGTGCACCAACGACCCCTTGTCGGCCGGGGTGGACGTGGGAAACCACGATGAAGACTTGGAGTTGGACACCCCACCTCAGACTGCTGCCCTCCTAAGTCACAAGTTCCACCACTACCGCCTACACCACCCCACGCTGCATCACGGCCACCACCTGCAGGCGGCTGTGACTGTACACACTGTCGACGCGGAATGCTAACCTCCTCACCTCCATCAGAAGATGAGATCTGGGAGATATGGAGTGTTCTGGAGGGAGAAAGAGCCAGCATCAAATCCACTTGTGTCTGTGCTTTGTCCAGAGTCGTTTAACTCGTTTTCCTGCCTGTTAACATATTTCAAAACAAGAGAAACAACGACAAAATCACATTTGTGAAGATGCGAGGCTGGTTGTGAAATGGAGGGGAAATAAGTCTGATTAATGAACCTGCCATAATACCAACGGAATGAACAGAAGCAAACCTCTAAACAGAGATGGAACCTACAAATGAAACACTGGGAGCCTTGGTTAAGCTGAGCCAGGGGAATGTTCCGAGGAGCCCGAAACATTCGGCTCTCCTTAACTGGAAGAGAGAAAAATATGCTCCAGCGGAGACTGGGAACGTGGCACCTGCAGAGAGAAATGTGTGCTTTGAAGATTTCACCTGGTTTCTTAGCGGTACCTAGACACCACAGTTGCTGTATGGAACTCATGTTAAGCTCTAAATGATGCATCTCAAAATTTCTAAGTAAAGGATTATTTTTCTACTATTTATTGAACTTTCAAACATTCTCAAACTTTGGGGGAAAGAAAAGGAAACACATGAGAAATTTTCACCAATTATCCCTAGCTGTTTTGTGTGTAATGAAGTGGTTCTTTGATTAAGGAGTTCTAGATCTTATTTAACTGATACCATCCCACTGCCTCACTCCACAAAAATGGGGAAATGAAGAAATCTTTCTCTCTGACTTGTTTACATATGTTTTCTTTAGAACATCATTTCATGGAAATAGATCTTGATTTGCAATGCAGTGTTCTTTTCTGTGTTTGACAGAGGTGGTGACAGAGGTGGTGACAGAGGTGACAGAGGTGGTGACAGAGCTGGCGACAGAGGTGGGGAGGGGCAGAGGAATCCAGGAAGCTTTTAAAGAAATGTTATGTTTCTTTTTAACTAATTTCCATTTCCCATACAGTGCTTTCCTTAGGTTTCTACAAAACCTAATATTACACCCCCAGCCTTTCAGCTAAAGGAGGGTTGGATTTATTCTCCTTGTTTTAGAGACTATAAATTTTTTAATGTCCCATTTTGATTCTGAGAATGTTGAACACATAAAGGAAGAAGTTTTTCAAATTCAAAATTTTGATTCTTAAATAAAGATTTCTTTTGAAATCATAGTTAAAAGCTGCTGCCAGTCATCCAAGAAGATACCCACCAAACTGCTTTGTGATGTATACAGAGTTTAATCAAATCTGGCTAATATAACATGGGGCATTGTAATTTTAAAGTAGTGTTCTAATTACAGTGATGTATTTTAGATTCACATTTTGTGATCCAAATATGTTATAAAGACATTCTTGCACCGTGTGTGTGGTAAATCTCCGTTTATATGTAGTTGGAAAAAATTCACTGAATAATGTTTTAATGATAGGGTATTACGATATAATGTAAAAAAAAAATAAAAGTGGTTCTTCAGCAGTACAGAAAGTAAACTATATGTGTGCTATCAGGAAACCTCTTCATACTGTGTATAAAATTGCAGTCTAGTGAAATAAACTGTATGAACGGACAGTCTTAGTGGCTATAGTGATTTGTTTATGGACCACTTCTTGTGCCTCAAGGCAAATTACATTCACTTTGTAACCTAGCAGATCAGTTGCCAAACTGAAAGTAGGCCTCCTTTCAGTGCCACAGTCAACTTCAGGGGCTTCCTGACCATCTTGACTATGCAAAGAAATTTAAGACTCTAATGGGATAAAATTAAAAGCAAATAAAATGCATGGATCGTAGCTCCCCCTTTCTGAGCATCTAAATTCGTGTCATTAATAATAAATAAATGGCTGTTCTCTAACTGCTGGAGGGAATGAATGACTTTCCTGTCTTCCCAGAATATTAAACCTCTCCATGGAACACTGGGGTCATTTCTCAAGTTGAGAGGCTTTGTGTTATGACACTAGCCTCTTGATGGAGGGGAACCTGGTTGTTTTCAAGAAAAGAGTCACAAAACTTAGAGCTTAAAAAATAAAATACGGACAGCCTACTCAAAGACAATGAGAGAAATGTATTTTGTGTCTTTTGTGATAAGAATCTCCCCATCCTGAACTTTCAGGGAAAGTGACTGAATATTTATACGTGAATAAGAACATAACCAAGTTTTGCAGTTCCTGGAGACTATGACATACAGGTTTGTGCAGTTTGGGTTGAAGTTTTGGTCTGCTAAGTTACCTTTTGTCTTCTTCCCCAAGCATTGCATATAATGTTGTTTAAACATTTCTTGTTTGTGTTCTTATTGTTATTTAAAAGGAAAAATATGGTTTTGGAAACTTTTCATCATGGCAATCAATATTGGCTCCTTTTGCCCCACAGATTACATTGGTTGTTTTTTTTGTTTGTTTGTTTTCTTTTGTTTTTTTAAGTAATTTTTATTGCTGTATAGTTGATTTACAATTTTGTGTGAGTTTCTGCTGTACAGCAGAGTGAATCAGTTATAACATACATATATACACTCTTTTATTTTTTTATTTTATTTTTTTTAATTTATTTATTTTTGGCTGCATTGGTTTTTTTTATTATTAATTAATTTATTTATTTTTGGCTGTGTTGGGTCTTCGTTTGTGTTCGAGGGCTTTCTTTAGTTGCGGCAAGCGGGGGCCACTCTTCATCGCGGTGCGCGGGCCTCTCACGTTGCGGAGCACAGGCTCCACAGGCGCAGGCTCAGTAATTGTAGCTCACAGGCCCAGTTGCTCTGTGGCATGTGGGATCTTCCCAGACCAGGGCTCGAACCCGTGTCCCCTGCATTGGCAGGCAGATTCTCAACCACTGTGCCACCAGGGAAGCCCCACTCTTTTTTAGATTCTATTCCCATATAGGTCACTACAGAGTATTGAGTAGAGTTCCCTTTGCTATACAGTAATTTCTTATTAGTTATCTATTTTACATATAGTAGTGTGTATATGCCAATCCCAATCTCCCAATTTATCCCTCCTCCCCCTTTGCCCCTTGGTAGCCATAAGTTTGTTTTCTACATCTGTGACTCTATTTCTGTTTTGTAAATAGGTTCATTTGTACCATTTTTTTTAGATTCCACATATAGGCGATATCATACGGTATTTGTCTTTCTCTGTCTGACTTCATTCAGTATGACAATCTCTAGGTCCATCCATGTCGCTGCAAATGGCATTATTTCTTTGTTTTTTATGGCTGAGTAATATTCCATTGTGTATATGTACCTCATCTTCTTTATTCATTCTTCCGTCGATGGACATTTAGGTCGCTTCCATGTCTTGGCTATTGTAAATAGTGCTGCAATGAACATTGGGGTGCATGTATCCTTTCAAACCAAGTTTTTCTCCGGATATATGCCCAGGAGTGGGATTGCTGGATCATATGGTAACTCTACTTTTAGTTTTTTAAGGAATCTCCATACTGTTCTCCATAGTGACTGTACCAATTTACATTCCCACCAGCAGTGCAAGAGGATTCCCTTTTCTCCACACCCTCTCCAGCATTTATTGTAGGTTTTTTGATGATGGCCATTCTGACCAGTGTGAGGTGTTACCTCACTGTAGTTTTTTGGGGGTTTTTTTTTAGGTAAATTAAAGCTATTGTGTCTTTATTTTTAGCATTTTTTTAATCTTTATTTTTTTTAACATCTTAATTGCTTTACAATGGTGTGTTAGTTTCTGCTTTATACAAAGTGAATCAGACACCTTGCGTCTCCCTCCCACCCTCCCTATCCTACCCCTCTAGGTGGTCACAAAGCACCGAGCTGATCTCCCTGTGCTATGCAGCTGCTTCCCACTAGCTATCTATTTTACATTTGGTAGTGTCTATATGGCCATGCCACTCTCTCACTTCGTCCCAGCTTACCCTTCTCCCTCCTCGTGTCCTCAAGTCTGTTCTCTACATCTGCGTCTTTATTCTTGTCCTGCCCCTAGGTTCATGAGAACCTTTTTTTTTTTTAGATTCCATATATATGTGTTAGCATACGGTATTTGTTTTTCTCTTTCTGACTTACTTCACTCTGTCTGACAGACTCTAGGTCCATCCACCTCACTACAAATAACTCAATTTTGTTTCTTTTTATGGCTGAGTAATATTCCATTGTATATATGTGCCACATCTTCTTTATCCATTTGTCTGTCGATGAACACTTAGGTTGCTTCCAGGTCCTGGCTATTGTAAATAGTGCTGCAATGAACATTATGGTACATGACTCTTTTTGAATTATGATTTTCTCTGGGTATATGCCCAGTAGAGGGATTGCTGGGTGGTATGGTAGTTCTATTTTTAGTTTTTTAAGGAACCTCCATACTGTTCTCCATAGTGGCTGTATCAGTTTACATTCCCACCAACAGTGCAAGAGGGTTCCCTTTTCTCCACACCCTCTCCAGCATTTATTGTTTGTAGTTTTTTTTTTTTTTTTTATAGATTTTTTGATGATGGCCATTCTGACCGGTGTGAGGTGATACCTCATTGTAGTTTTGATTTGTATTTCTCTAATAATTAGTGATGTTGAGCATCTTTTCATGTGCCTCTTGGCCATCTGTATGTCTTTTTTTTTTTTTAAGATTTTTATTTATTTATTTTAGCCACTCCATGCGGCATGTGGGATCTTAGTTCTCCAGCCAGGGATCAAAGCTGTGCCCCCTGCAGTGGAAGCACGGAATCTTAACCACTGGACCACCAGGGAAGTCCCTATCTGTATGTCTTCTTTGGAGAAATGTCTATTTAGATCTTCCGCCCATTTTTTGATTGGGTTGTTTGTTTTTTTGATATTGAGCTGCATGAGCCATTTGTATATTTTGAAGCCCAATTCCTTGTTGGTTGCTTCATTTGCAAGTATTTTCTCCCATTCTATGTGTTGTTACATTGCTTGTTAAACAAGTCTCTTCTGACATCCTGGAGGAGGGTCCCATCAATGCCTTTCACTCACTAAGGCCTCTTACCACCTGTAGCCAACCTTGCTTATTAGTGCGGACAAGTACCAAGAGCTATGGGTGTTCCAGGTCACTTTATACAGCTAGACAAGGAAATTTCCTATTTGTGGCCCCAACAAAACAGGGTTCAGACTCACACTAGTTCTTGTGGCAGACATTCATCTGCTTTTTGGATACATTTATTTTAGACATTTTGGAAAATGTGTGGTAGTTTTTCTTCCTCTACTTCTTGATTGAATTTGAATGTTCAACTAAACTTCATTAATATTTTTATTTGAAAGACTTTGTCCAGTTTACTCAGACAGGCTTATTTTGCCTGTTAGAGTGACTGGTATGTATGTGGAAAGAAGTCCTGGAAGGTCACTTAAGCTCATTTCTCTGTGGCAATGGCCTGCTGTAGTGATTACATTTTTTAGAATGTATATCTGCTAGAATAATCAAACACAGCATCCTAGAGGCATCTGTGTCCTCTGTGAACAAAGGAGTGGTAATTTTCCTGGCTGAAATCCAATGCCATATTCAGAATTTTTTTTGAGTTTTTCAGTAAAAAAGTTGAAAGACATGTTTCTGTGACTGTTACTTATAACTGTATAAGATGCTTTGTTTAATAGCCAAGATGGGTGTATATCAAAATGTGTAGATATATAGACATCTGAGATTTTCCTGGTTTTCCTCCAACCTCCCTCTTCAGTCCTAAACTGCTCATTAAGCCTCTTCATCCCTTAATTCAGTGCTTCTTAACTTTTTAAAAATTCATTATTGTCCCCCTCCTAAAAAGAAAATTTTGATTTAATTAAAATTCACCCTAACAAGAGAAATTAAACACTAGAGGGTAAGATTTGTCATGGCTTTGGAGAGCTACAAACTATTGTAATATCTGATTTCTTTTCCTCCCCCGAGGATCAGTTTTCACCACTTCATGGGCAGTATCTACCCCATTTGAGAATGTGTGCCTTAAAGTTCTGTCAGACCCCTTTTCAGTACTTCTTGGGAAGGTAGAGCATTGAAGTGAAAGCAAGGGGGCCTGGGACTCTGATCCCAAGCTCAGAACTGTCTTGGACTTCCTCATCTCCCTCTCATTTCACATCTGGTCAATCGCCAAGTCCAAAGTCTTTGAGCAAACAATATCACTCACCTTCATCCATCCCTTTTTTTTTGTGACTGATTTGTAAGCCATCTATATATCTCCACTGAATCGGTAGCCTCTAAACTGGCTCCTAGACTCTCTTCTCCAATTTTTCATTCATTCAACAAGTATTCCCTGGGCTCCTACCACACATCCGGCACTGCCCTAGGAGCAAGTATACAGGAAGGAATTAAACAGAGCGATCCCTTCTCACACTGCATGTGGAGATGTCGGTGGACAATGGGGCTGGCTCCAGTGTTTATCCCACTCTTCCTCCATTATGAAGCAGTGACTGTGACTACAAGAACTGACCTAAATCATAGCATTGGATTTCCTGTTAATCCCACTGCAATCATAATAAACTCATCCTACGTATTTAGTCATAAGCTTAGACTTAAGGCAACCAACATAAGGCATTCCTCCAGCACAAGGGAAGATGTGATCTAATCTGAATCCCACCCTCCCTCTGGATCCTTCTTTGTGTAAGACCATTTGAGTTGACTTTAATACCTGCACCTGAAAGCATCCAATATCAGCATTAAACAAGCAAATACAAAAATATAAGTATAATTTCAAATATGGCTATTTGCTGTAAAGGCAAAGGAAGGGTGGTGGACAAAGTAACCCATGGGGGAGAGTGTGGGCAGGGAGAAAACCTACTTTAGATTAGATGCTCAAGGAGAGCCTTTAAGAGAGTGATGATGAAGCTGCTACTGAAGAATGGGAAAGAGCTAGACAGCAGGGCAGGGGGACAGTGGTAGGCTGACATTTCCTGCTGAGGGAATAGAACATGCAGTGGGCTTAAGATAAGAAAGAGGATGGCATCTAGAGCATTGGCTAGCAAAGGGAAAGTGGAATGTGATGAGAATGAAGAGGTAGGAAAACGGGGTCCTGCAGGCCATGGAAGAAAAATAGTGAGATAAGTGGGAAGCCAGTAGGATCTTTTAAGGAGAGGGTGAGGCTATCTAGTCTATATTTAAGAAAGACCATTTTGAGTTGAAAATTATTGTGGGGTACGTAGCAAAAATGAAAATATGGACAGGAAATCATTGCAGAAGTGTAGATGAGAAATGCAGGATGATAGCAGTAAAGATGGAGGAAAACAAAGTGGTGGAAAATAAGTTTTGGAAGCAGAAATGGCGGGGGGTGGGCTTGCTTGGTTATGGAGAGTAATGAGACAGGGGTTCCTAACTTGGACAATTACCCCAATGGTGGCATCACTTTCTGTACTAGAGAGCAGGAACAGTTTCAGAAGGAGTAAGGAATGTTCTATATGCTGGGTGTGAGATAGCTAGAGATGTCAAGTTCATCCTGCATACTCCCACCCAATAATTACTGATGACTGACTCACATGGAGCATTTGCTCTGTGACAGGCACTGCAGTAAGGTGTTCTCGTGTGCTAACTCATTTCATATGATTTAGCTCTGATCAGTCAACACCATATAAGAGCTTTCAGCCTTACCTCTCTACCTAATCCTCTTAGTGGCATGCTCCACAGTTTATATCCTGCTTAAGTTCAGAACTTCATCCTGCTTACCCCTTGTGTACCTCTGCTGTGTTCCAGCCAACTGGTCTACTGGCCAAACACCTGACTTTCTTGATGTAATGTATGTCTTTGTTCATGCTTTGTGTGTGTGTATGTGGTTTTTATTTTATTGTTTTCTGCTTCACTGAGGTATAATTGATATATAAAATTGTAAGATATTCAAAGGGAACATCGTGGTGATTTGATACATGTATTCATTGTGAAAGGATTTCCCCTTAGCTAACATCCAACATCTCACATGTTTGTCTTTTGGGGGAGGTGGGGAGTGAAGGTGAGAACATCTAAATTTTACTCTCTTAGTAAATTTCAGTTGTTGTGGTCAAGTATAGTCACCATATTATCCATTAGATCCTCAGACATTATTCACCTTACAGCTGAAAGTTTGTATCCTTTTACCCACCTCCAGCCCACGGCAACCATTTTTCTACTCTCTATTTCTATGTGTTGAACTTTTTAAAAACTATTTCACATGTAAGTGATACCATGCTGCATCTGTCTTTCTCTGTCTGACTTATTTCATTTAGCATCAATATATCGGCCTATAAAAGGCTACCTATATATTATAATAATAATTTTTGACATCAGTACATATCTAAAAGCAAAAATAATTCCTGTTGGCTAATTTATATGTACAGTTACTTATCTAATATGCAATATGGTTTTAAATAGCATTTCTTTAAGAAAGAGATTACATATGGAAGATTTTTAAATCTTTCTCATAGGACTTCTTGTATTTCTTTCACACTCTTCCCATTCTATTTCTGGGTGCTGCTTGATTAAAGTGTTTTATGTAACACTATACCCACCAGGATTACTGCCTTAGCTCTTCCTTTGGTCCTAGCGCTTTTGGAAAAAAAAAAAATTATGTAACAGAAGCTTGGCTCCCTGACAAAGGTATGTTCTTGACTTTCAGGGCTCCTTGGCAATCCTTTATCCAGTCCCAGTTTACTCTGCAGTGCACTCTCCTGAAAACCCACTCCAAAATGTTTCCACTGTCTCCAGCCCTTCGCCTGGGCCTACCACAGCCCTCTGCAGCTGCCATATGTTCTACCCTCAGGTTTCAATAGAAGCCCTACAACTCTTACATCTTTACATCAAAATGGCTTTCAGACCTCATTCTCTTTATTGGTTCTCAGAGGAAGAAATGTTCCTGCTCCTTCCCAGAGCCAACCCTTATGCTCTTCAACCAGTTGCATCAGACATGTACATCCTCAGTTCCCCTTCCCCAGTCAGTGGCCGCATAGCCTACAAATACAAACCGTCCTTGCTTTCCCCTCAGGTTACTCTTAGGTGGTCCTCTGTCTGTCTGGACCAATATTTCAAAATCGTAGTATTTACTCAAGACCTCACCCAGGCCTCCATGCTCTCTCCTTGCTGCCTCCCCTCCCCCAGTGAGCTCATCCTTTGCTGTGACTTAAGCTAGAAGGTGTAGACACACCCTCCTCCCAGGTCTGTGCCCCCAGCCTCGGTGTTCCCTCTCTTCCTGAAATCCTGACCCCCTGTCCATTTGCCTGTGACTCGCCATGTGGATGTTTCCCAGGCCATTCCAGCACCCTACTCCAAGTTGCTATCCTTTCTCACCTGGACCCCTGCAGCAGCTTCCCTGCCATTCTCTCATCTCCATTCTTGCCCCCTCCACTTCATTCTCTACGTGGAGGTCTGAGTAATCTTACTTTTACTGAGTTAAATTTCATGTACCATAAAAGTAACCATTTTGAAGTATACAATTCAGTGGCATTTAGTACGTTCAAAATGTCATGCAATCATCACTTCCATCTAGTCCCAAAACATTTTTTCACCCCCACAGAGGGAAACTCTGCACCCATCAAGCAGTCACTCTCATTTCCCCCTTCTCCCTATCCCCTAGAAACCACCAATCTTTCTGTCTCTGAATTTACCTAGTCTGAACTTTTCATCTAAATACAAGGTGACCTTTCGGGCTTTTTTCACTTAGTATCATGTTTTTGAGGTTCACCCATATAGCGTGTATAGTAGCGTGTATCAGTACTCGATTCCTTTTTGCGGCTGAATAACATCAATTCCATTGTATGGATATACCACATCTTGTTTATCCATTCACATATGATGGGCCTTCGGGTTGTTTCCATCTTTTTTTTTTTTTTTTTTTTTTGTTTCCATCTTTTGACAATTGTGGATAGTGCTGCTTTGAGCATTTGTGTACAACTATTTGTTTTTTTTTTTATTTTTAAAAATTTTTTTTTTTAATGATATTCTTGTCTGCTTACATTCTTTTTATGTATGTATGTATGTATGTATGTATGTATGTATGGCTGTGTTGGGTCTTCGTTTCTGTGTGAGGGCTTTCTCTAGTTGTGGCAAGCGGGGGCCACTCTTCATCGCGGTGCGTGGGCCTCTCACTATCGCGGCCTCTCGTTGCCACACACAGGCTCCAGACGCGCAGGCTCAGTAATTGTGGCTCACGGGCCGAGTTGCTCCGCGGCATGTGGGATCTTCCCAGACCAGGGCTCGAACCCGCGTTCTCTGCATTGGCAGGCAGATTCTCAACCACTGCGCCACCAGGGAAGCCCTGTTTTTTTTTTTATAAATGTTTTTATTTAGTTATTTTTGGCTGCGTTGGGTCTTCGTTGCTGCACACAGGCTTTCTTAGTTGCAGCGAGCAGGGGCTACTCTTCTTTGTGGTGCACGGGCTTCTCATTGCGGTGGCTTCTCTTGTTGCAGAGCACGGGCTTGAGGCGCGCGGGCTTCAGTAGTTGTGGCTCACGGGCTCTAGAGCACAGGCTCAGTAGTTGTGGCGCACAGGCTCAATTGCTCTGCGGCATGTGGGATCTTCCCGGACCAGGGCTGGAACCCGTGTTCCTTGCATTGGCAGGTGGATTCTTAACCACTGCGCCACCAGGGAAGCCCACAACTATTTGTTTGAATACTGGTTTTCACTTCCTTTGGGTATATGCGTAGGAGTTGAATCGCTTAGTCATATGGTAATTTTATGTTTGACATTCTGAGAAACTGCCAGACTGTTTTCTAGAGTGGTATCATTTTACATCCTCACCAGCAACTTGCAGAGTTCCAACCTCTCTACTTCCTTGCCAACATTTCCTTTCCTTTTTTCTTTTTCATTATAGCCATCCTAGTGACGGCAAAGTACTAGCTCATTGTGGGAGAACAATCTTTTTTAAAATGTAAAATTAAAACCTGTGCTTACTTGCTTAACATGTTTTATTTTTTGCCCTTGCCTCCACTCCCTTTCTGCCCTTAGGATGAATTCACCCTAACACCATTTGGCCCCCTTTATTCCTGGTGTCTTCTCTTAACTTCTTGAATAAGCCTTGCTCTAGTCTACCTCAGGGCCTTTGCATGTGCTACTCACACTGCCTGAGACACTTCCTCTCCAAGCCCACCTCTCCCAGCCCCATCCCTCATCTGGATAACCACTGCCCCTCCTTTAGATCTCAGCCTCAATGCCACTTTCTCAGTGACTGCCCATGTGGCATTAGCTTACACTGTTACATTACTCTGTTGGGGGGGAAAAGGTGATTTAAACCCAAAACTGACAATGGCTGCTTCTGCCTGCTAACAGAGAGGGTAGCATAATCCTTACCAATGGGGTAAATCCATCTTTATACTGGCCCCTTCCACTTACAGAGGGGAAAAAAGAGGCTGAAACTCTGACTCCTCTGCCAGTTTTTTCTGTGCTGCAAAATGATGAGACTCTATTGTGTGAAATTGATCTGTGTAGTAAACTGGGGTAAACGGAGCTTCTGAAGGGATTGGAAAACAAGAAGGTGGGAGATGTATAGGGAGTCTTGAGGCAGAAAGAGGACACCAAACATAAAGGCTCTGGGACCCACAGAGAAAGGTGACCACTGAAAGACGCACTAGGCACCTGGTGGCCAGGAGGCTAAAGGAGTGTTGGGTTTCAATTTGTCTGTCACACATACACACCCATCTCCCCACAGCTTCACCAGAGTTACATAAACACAAGCCCTGAGTGAGAATGAACCAAGTTCCCACCGGCCAGGACAGAGCAGAGAGGACAGTTGCGGCAGCAAGAGACAAGCAAAACAACTGACTGAAGCAAAAAAACTCAGAGCCAGAGGCAACAAGAGCCCTGAGGAATTCACAGAAATCTTGGGGCAGTCACTGGACTTCTTATAGGACCTGGGATAAAAGCTCCAAGCCAATTTTACTTAAGTCTCCAAGCACAGTGTGACCTCACCTGACATCTGGGTACCGCGTCACCATCTGCTAGATGTCTCCTTCGCTCTCATCACACTCTTGTTTTATGTCTGCCTTCCCCGCCAGACTGAGCGCTGCTCAGTCCTGGGTAACCTTCTTTCTTCATGCTGCATCCTGGTGCCCATCTCAAGCAGGCACCTAAAGATATTTGTTGAGTGAATAAACTTTTTTTCTGACCAGAATTTTTTTTTTTTTTTTTTTTTTTAAAGTTTTTTTTTTTTTTTTTTTTTTTTTTTTTTTTACTTGATTTTATTTATTTATTTATTTATTTTTGGCTGTGTTGGGTCTTCGGTTCGTGCGAGGGCTTTCTCCAGTTGCGGCAAGCGGGGGCCACTCTTCATCGCGGTGCGGGGACCGCTCTTCATCGCGGTGCGCGGGCCTTTCTCTATCGCGGCCCCTCCCGTCGCGGGGCACAGGCTCCAGACGCGCAGGCTCAGCAATTGTGGCTCACGGGCCCAGCTGCTCCGTGGCATGTGGGATCTTCCCAGACCAGGGCTCGAACCCGTGTCCCCTGCATTAGCAGGCAGATTCTCAACCACTGCGCCACCAGGGAAGCCCCTGACCAGAATTTAAGGTGGTTTAAAAAAGAAACAAAAGATACTAAAATGGGATCATTTCTTATTTTTTGTTTAGATGCCCCCCCTCCCCGAGCTGGAAATAGAGTGAGACACAGTTGAAAATGGAAGATGGCTAACATGATAGGAATCTAAGTTTATTTGCTAAAAGATTGGAAGAGATTGGAATTGGCTTATCAGAATGTTTCACAAGCACATCAAAATCAACCTGGCAACTATAAAAATATCAAAAAGAACTAAAACCCTGTGCTTCTGACCTTGATGAAAAGAAGACTTTCTTAAACAGGGCCTGAAAAAGCAGAGGTCATAACTCAAAGATTGGTTTAATTTAAAATTTCTATGCTACAAAAGTAACAAAAAAGAATTTTAGTTGCAAAAAATAGAACAGACAAAGGCTTGGCACTGAGAAGAATAATATGTATTAAAACTAACCTATTCGTAATAATAAACTAATAAAACTAGTAAGCAAAGGAGAAGTTACCTAATGGAAAAACCAGGCCAGGAGTTCCTCTTCAGTGAAAAGAAAACATAACTAGCGAGTAATCATATAAAGAAGGGTTCGACCCTTCTAGAATTAATGAAATACAAATTGAAATGAGGTAAGTTTTTTTCATTTACAGATTGGCAAAAATTTCAAAGTTGTATAACACTCTAATGTAAATTGGTATAGACACTTTGGTAAATATTAAAATTTAAATACACCCTACCTCAGAAATTCTACTTCTCCACATCTGTCTGACAGAAACACTCACTTGAGTGTGAGGAAACTCGACAAGTATGTTTACCGAAGCATTTGAGCATTTGTTGGAATGGAAAGAACTGGAAGCGATCTCAGTTATGACTAAATAAAATGTGGAATATCTATATCATGAAATACTATGCAGCAATTTTTAAAATAAGGTGGATCTCTGCACAAACACAGTTATATCTACAAACATCTTGTTGGGTAAGAAAAGCAAGTTGCACAGAGTTACATATAATGTGGTACCTACTGTTTTGAAAATCACAAGAAACAATCTTACTTACAGTGTTTTCTACTGGGACATATACATGCATGTGACTGCACAGAGGGGGAAAGACCACAAGGACCTGCTCCAACAGATCCCAGTAATTATCTCCAGGTGGGAAGAAGGGGTGGCAGTGGCCAAAGGATATTAGACTTCTTACCTATAATGTTTCAAATCTTTGCAAGAAAAAAACCATATGTTGTTTGTATTATTAAAATAATTTAAAATTAAGTGCATAACAGCAAGACACTACTGAGCAATGGAAAAAAAGTGAACCGCTGGGACGCACACATCATGGGTGAATGTCACAGGCGGTAGCTAAGCAAAAGAAGACCGATGCAAAGAGTGCATTCTGAGCAAAGCCATTGAGATGAAGTTCCAGAACAGGGAGAACTAGTCTCTATGGGAAAAGAAAGTCAAAGCTATGGTTTCTTCTGAGAGTGGGGGAGACTGGTGAGGGCCACTAGAGGGATGGAAAGATGTGGGTCATGTGAATGAATCCGTTTGTTAAAATTGGGCCGTTGTGATCTGTGCATTTTTGCGTGTGTAAAAAAAAATTAAATGAACAAAACTATGCATAGTTTTGTGTCTGTCATGATACCGTGTTTAAATTTTTTCATTTTGCCCCAAATGAGATCAGCCCTTCCTCAAACATGCCCATCCTGTTTCCCATCTCTGCCATCCTCTCATTGATCACTGGTCACCCAAGCTCAGCCCAGACTCCAGACAAGAAGGACCGGGCAACTGTGGGCACCCCCAGCAGCAACGGTTTGAGGAAAAGAAGGGTGTGTCCCATGTGTTGAATGGAGGTGGTGGGCAGGTGTTTTATTCGTGGAGAATGTGTGTTGTGTGCTGCATGGCCAGCGCCTTGAAGGAGACCCAGGGCAGGAGCTGTGAGTCATCTCCTGTGCTAAATAATCAGCATGTGTTTCGTGTTCAGGAATCAGTTTACAGAGATGGGAAGCAGAATAGATGAATAGGAAGATACCAGTTCAGCCTTTTAATTATGGAAAAGTTGGAAAGGGCAGAGACACAAAGCAAATGGGCGTGTGCTCTGGAGAGAAAAAGATGCCACCTTAGAACAGTTCTCTGTTGACCTTCAAAGGGCCACAGCCTTTTCAGATTAGGTCCTTTCTTCATATCTTACAAGAGCAGGATGTAAATGTGGAATTTCAGTAAAGAAGGGACCTAGGGGCTTCCCTGGTGGCGCAGTGGTTGAGAGTCTGCCTGCTAGTGCAGGGGACACGGGTTCGAGCCCTGGTCTGGGAGGATCCCACATGCCGCGGAGCAGCTGGGCCCGTGAGCCACAATTGCTGAGCCTGCGCGTCTGGAGCCTGTGCCCCGCGACGGGAGGGGCCGCGATAGAGAGGGGCCCGCGCACCGCGATGAAGAGCGGTCCCCGCACCGCGATGAAGAGTGGCCCCCGCTTGCCGCAACTGGAGAAAGCCCTCGCACGAACCGAAGACCCAACACAGCCAAAAATAAATAAATAAATAAATAAATAAATAAGAAAATCCTTTAAAAAAAAAAAAAAAAAAAAAAAAGGGACCTATGCTTTGGGGTGGGAAGACAGACGGGGCAAATACCCCCCTCACAGGCTGATGACTGGAATTCCTAACAAATGATATGAACTTTCAACCAAATTAATGATAGGATTTAAAATGTAAAATACTTGGGAGTTGTTATGAGGGTTAAACGAACCTTTGCATTAGGAAAAATTCCTGGCATTCAATGGCAGTCATAAACGTTATCTAGAAGTAGTAGCAGCAGCCCAAGCAAACTGAGATTGAGATGATTTTTGGTTTGTTCAAACATTTCTTAGTTAATTTTAGTTTTAAAAACTCCAACCTATCTTAGTTGGAAGAAAAGACAGAGAGAGAAAACATTTTTACAACTTGGTCCAGATTGATAGGGGATGTGGTAGTTTAGAGATGAAGGGTGTAAGCAGCCTGGAGACCCAGTCAGTCTCTGACATGAGAGAGGCTGAGACAGACAGTGAAACAGCATCGAGGCAAGAAGGCTAAGGGAAGCATAGAGACCAGAGCACCTTTGCATCACAGCCATCCAAGTTGTAGGCTCTTCTCCCCTCTCCTCATTGTCTCATTCATTAATAGACTGGCTGGCTGACCCCTGGTATAAGAAGACTGGGTCCAAATCTATGAGGATACTTTCTTTTTTTAAATTGAAGTATAATTGATTAGTTATAACGTGTTAGTTTCTGGTGTACAGCTTTATATATATTCAGTTTTATATATATATTCTTTTTCATATTCTTTTCCACTATGGTTTATCACACGACACTGAATGTAGTTCACTGTGCTATACAGTAGGACCTTGTTGTTTATCCATTCTATATATAATAGTTTGGATCTGCTAGTCTGAAACTTCCAATCTTTCCCTCCCCCAGTCCTCTCCCCCTTGGCAATCACAAGTCTGACCTGTATGTCTGTGAGTCTGTTTCTGTTTCGTAAATAAGTTCATTTGGGTCATATTTTAGATTCCACATATAAGTGATATCATATGGTATTTGTCTTTCTCTGTCTGACTTACTTTGCTTAGAATGATAATCTCTAGGTCCATCCATGTAGCTACAAATGGCATTATTTCATTCTTTTTTATGGCTAAGTAATCTTTCTTATGGCCGATATATATATATATATGTATATCACATCTTCTTTATCCATTCACCTGTCGATGGACATTTAGGTTGTTTCCATGTCTTGACTATTGTGAATAGTGCTGCTATGAACACAGAGGTGCATGGATACTTTTCTTTTTTAATAGACAGATTTTTATTATGATAAAATACATGTAACATAAAATTTGCCATCTTAACCATTCTTAAGTGTACAATTCAGTGGCATTAAGTACATCAGCAATGTTGTACAACCATCACCACTATCTATTTCCAAAACTTTTCATCACCCCAATGTGGGAGTACCTTTTACCTCCCCTCACTTACAAAATGATAATTCCATCATTGAATACTAGAGCTGAAGGACCTTGGAGGCTATCGTCAATCACCTCATTTATACAGATAAAGAAATTGATACTCATAAAGGTTTTATTCAAGGTCACAAAGCTAGGTGATAGCAGAGCTGGAACTCAATCCAGAATTCTTGATTCTTTTTTTTTTTTAATTTATTTATTTATTTTTATTATTATTATTATTTTTTGGCTGTGTTGGGTCTTCGCTTCCGTGTGAGGGCTTTCTCTAGTTGCAGCAAGCGGGGGCCACTCTTCATCGCGGTGCGCGGGCCTCTCACTGTCGCGGCCTCTCTTGTTGCGGAGCACAGGCTCCAGACACACAGGCTCAGCAGTTGTGGCTCACGGGCCTAGTTGCTCCGCGGCATGTGGGATCTTCCCAGACCAGGGCTCGAACCCATGTCCCCTGCATTGGCAGGCAGATTCTCAACCACTGCGCCACCAGGGAAGCACAGAATTCTTGATTCTTAATCAAGAGCTCAGTCCCCGGGGAGTTCTTTCTGCCATACACTCTATTCTGCTTCAACTATTTTTAGTCATTCAGATTAATTAGTCTAATGCAGAGGTCATAATGCCAAATGCCCACCAAAGCCTACAGGCACAAGACAGACATTCAATAGATGTTTCTTGGATAACTGAATTACTATATCTGGCAACCTGAAGGGGTTAATAAATCCCCCTATCTAAATGAGGACAGCCAACTGTAACATTATTGCCATATAGATTGCCACTTTTTAAAAGAAAAGCCAAAAATTTAGATTTGTATGTAAAATGTCTTAATATTAAACACTATTGGTATTTGGAGGCCATAGTCATTATTCAGACTTCTGTACCTTCAGAAATCCAGGTGTGCTGTGTAAGACCATCAGAGAAATATGAGTCCCCAGTAGCATGTAATAGATACTGGACAGATGTTTATTGGATAAGTGAATAAGCATCACGAATTCACTCCATCACATTTCCTCCTCAGGCTAGGACACTGGAGGTATTCAAGAAAAGCCTTTAGAAAAGATTCTTGTATTTAATGGGAAGTTAGGAAATCGACCAATGAAGTCATTTATTTACTTACTCATTGACTTACTGATTCACGAATTCATAGATCGTATATTGTATACCAGGCACTGTGCTAGATATTGGATATGCGAAGAACAGAAATACACAGCCTTTGCCCACCAGGAACTCACAAGCTCTCATAAACAACTATAAGATGATGTTGTAACTTATTGGAAAGATGGTGCCCAGTGCAAGTGTAAAGGAAATGCACAGGTAGGGAGTGTTTGAGGGGCCCAGGGGAAAGGTGGAAGAGCTAGAAAAAATGAGGAACAGTTTACCAGTGACAGGCTGCAAATGGAGAGTGAAAAAGAATAGGTGGTTGGGTGGATGGTTATTATTACTCTAAAACTTGACATTTCTCTTGTCTACACTAGGAGTGTTGGTCATGGGGTGTGGTAAGCCTAGTTGTTTAATTAACCTTTTACTCTACTTCCCTGAGAATACAGATATCTCTAAAACTTTATGTTTTTGTTCCCTTTTTAACGACTAAATGTAATAATTAGACAAGTATGTCAAGATGTATGTACAAGGATATTTACTGTCATATTATCTCATTTTTTTCAATAGTAAAAAATCAGAAATGAGAAAATCATAGAAAATTTATTAAAGAAGTTATTATGAAATGAACTACCTTGCAGTTATTTAAAATTGTTCTTAAAGAATAAATAATTACATGGGGAAATGCATAAGATGTAATATTAAGTCTTGAAAAGAATATAAAATTATATGTTTACTATCAGAGTTAAAATGTATATATGGAGAGAAGTTTGCATAAAAAAAGAGTTAAAGTAAATAATCTAAAATATTAACAGTAGATTTTTTATTGTTGTAATTACAGATAGTTATGTTTTCCCCTCTATATTTTTTTATTTTTCAAACTTTCAACAATGACTATTATTTTCTTGGTTTAAAAAAAATGAGTTTGCAATGTTATTTTGGATGCATATTGGGTTATCCGTCCAGCCAGACGACTTTTCTGGGAAGTGTCCCCAAACTTTCACTCTAAATCCACAAAGTCATGGAGGTGACTCCTAAGACCCAAGAGTGTACAAAAAAACCCCTGTCCCCTTGGCTACAGTCAGTTGGTCCACAGGTGGGCATCTGACCCAAGCTAGGCCAGTCAGATTACATTTACTGAAAATTTGGAGATGAAAATGATTCGCAAATCAGGTGTCCTT
This sequence comes from Balaenoptera acutorostrata, assembly GCF_949987535.1. Classification (NCBI taxonomy): domain Eukaryota; kingdom Metazoa; phylum Chordata; class Mammalia; order Artiodactyla; family Balaenopteridae; genus Balaenoptera; species Balaenoptera acutorostrata. Next base: position 56,071,031 of record NC_080064.1, read on the forward strand.
TTGAAAGGAAGAGATAAAAATGAGAGCTGGAGGGTGACCATTTTTTCTCTTTATAAACTAAGGAGTAGAGAAAAGTAGTCCCCAGAGGAGGAAAGAATGTTGCCAATGTGCAGAGAGAAGGAAGGGAGAGATAGCAACCAGGAGGGGTCAGATTCCCATGACATGTGACCCTACCTCTTGTCCTTTCTGAGGCCCTCAGTGCTACCCTTAAATTCCATGAGACAGCTCTATGCCTTACAAGAAATTTCCCTTTTTTGCTTAATCTGAATTGATTTGGCTTTTATTTCTTGAAACCTAGGGGTCTATCTAATACAAATATCTCTGGTAGCATAAGGAGAGAAGCCAGGCTCCCTAAGAGAGCTTCAAAATGACACTGCAACTCTGTGAGGCCAAGGACTGCATTTCTCAGCTGGGGTTCCCATCATCTGACCCAATGTCAGGCACAGGGCTGGTTCCTGACACAAGCTCACTGAGTGATAGCCTGCAAGAATGAATGTTGTATTGCTCTGCCTTTACCCTACTTGGTCTACATTGCTACGTAATAATTAGAGTGTATCAGGGGTAGTGAAAGGACATTTCCGAGCGCCCTTCCCTTCTTCTTATAGGAAAAGTGCTCAATATATGTGGCCTGGGAAATATCATCTTTTGTTCAATTCCACAATAATTTCATCAGCACTCAAATTCACTTGTAATTAAAGGTTAGGCATAACTGAAAACATCTCTTTCATTGCTAACAGACAAAAGACTTCATTTGGAAAATACAGAAAGTTTCTTATCAAAGCAAAAGAATACAAATTGGCATATAAATGTAATCAGAAGGCACTTTCTACAATTTATTATTCGTCTGTCAGACAGTCAAGAGCAGCCACAGGGTGTAACGTGTTGCCAAGTCATTCTCTGTTTTAAACATCATGGTGAGTTAGAGAAAGTGCAGAATCGTTTGAATGGAGCCTTTTCTCCAAGGCAATAGGGCAAAATATGTATGGTATATAAATAGGGTAACTTGTAAAAGTTTGGGGTTTTTTGAAATGATGAAACCACGTCAAATTTCCAAAGTTTCCTATAACTCCAAAATCTCACTTTGGAGATAGGAACATATGTTTCAAAGCTGCGAAACCAGTGGCATGAACAGCATTACCAAATGTTGTTAACAGTGCAAAGTCTTTAAGTTTTCTGACCTACTAAATTTAAATAGGAGGTTGAAAACGTTCTGGAAATTGTATAATGTACAAATTGCAATGTCAGGCTGTCAACTGTTAGATTCAATTGCTAATTGAAAACTCTTCTACCACATGTATGGCTTATATAACCCTAAAGGAAGACGATGGTAGGGCCAGTAGCAAGAAAAAGTAAACTGTGAATCACAGGTATCCAAATATTTTAAATGCATCAGCTTTGACTCTTTGGGAAATAGACCTGTAATTTTCACTCAAACAGAGCCTTATGAGTTGAGGGTTAATATCTGTGTTAAATTTCCTCTCTAGAATCATGAAGATGCAGGCTGAGAACTGGGGATACAGTGATGAATGAAAAGGACAAGCTCTGCTCTCACATGGCAACCTGATAAATGACCTTCAAGTTGGGATCTGAAGGATGAATAATAGTCATGCGAACAAGGAAAGGGAAGGAGTTCCAGGCAAGGAAAGAGCATACTAGAAGGCCTGAATGAAACAGAAAGTGCCTTGAGTTATAGTTTTACATACATGTATGTACCTGTATTAATCATATTTTTTTATTTTCTGTATTTTATGGTGCTTTGACATCTTGGGGACCAGGGGAGGGACTGCCTCTCTCAGGGTTAGCTGATTTCTAGAGAGTGCAAGCTTGTCTTTAATATGCAAACCAACCAATCCTGAGTCCATGCCTCCACCTACCTTGTTTTATCAGGCTCCTGCAGTCCAGGATACTGTCCCCCTGTTCTAAATCATCCCAGAACCAGGGACAACTAGGGACCACCTCTATAGCCCAGAGACCACTGAAATTATTCAAACTAGCTAATCCTAAATCTGCTTACCCTGCCTTGTCTTGCATTTCCCACAGAAACCACGATAAACACTCATGGCTGTATCTTCCCCATATCCCTTCTGCCTCCTGACCGACCCTGGTGTTTCCCCAAGTGGCCTTGCATGGCATGGCATGCCCCTTTTCTTGGGAACTGTAAGTAACTGTATCTTTTTCTTCCCCAGTCTTATTGAGATGTAACTGACACATAACATTGTATTAGCTTTAGGTGTACAACATGATGATCTGATATATGCACAGACTGCAAAATGATTTCCACAGTAAGTTTAGTTAACAACCATCCAACTGTCTCTGAATTGGTAGCCATCTCTTGATCTGCTGGCCTCACCACATCTAAATAAAAACAAAATCCCTGGTGCATTTTAAAGCAGTAACTCGCATATTGTCATGGAATAACCAAATCTAAAAGAAAAAAGAACAGTATCAGAATAAATACTGACAAAAGAAATATTAGTACATACACTACTAAAAATATTTTGAATAAAAACCTGGAAAATATCTCTGGTAAAAATGCCATACAAAATAGAGAGACTGGCATTCATTCAATCAATGTGTATTTGTTGAACACACTATGTGCCAGGCACTGTGCTGGGTACTTGGATACAATAGTGAACAAAACAAAGATCTCAGTTCTGTGGACCTTGTATTCTAATGAGGAAGGGAGAAAAAAAAAATTAACCATAAAATTGGTAGCTGTAAAAACATGTTGAGTGCTAAGGGAAAAAAATTTCAGGAATCTGATGATTAGGGTGGGTGGGCCTCAATTGAGGAGGTGAGATTTGATCAGAGACTTGAAAGAGATGAGGGTCATGCAGGTATCTGAGGGTACAGCCAATGAAAGGCCCTAAGATGGGGTCAGGTGTGGCTGTTCAAGAAACAGCAAGGCTAGAACACTGTGGCTGGAGCAAAGTGAATGAGGGGGGAAGACTGACCAGGTTAGAGGAGTGACAAGGATAGAAAAGCAGGAAGTAGGAGGTGGGGGAATGGCAGATCGTGTCAGGCCTTGTGCCCCATTTTAAGGACTTAGGCTTTTACTCTGAGTGAGATGGAGAGTCATCAGAGGGTTTGGAGTGACATGATCTTAGGTTTTTAAACGATAACCCTGGGTCCCATGTTGAGAATATACAACAGAGTGCCGGGGAGGAAGAAGGGAGCCCACTGGGACAACTACGGTAATAATTCAGGCTAGAGATGATGGGCATTCAGACTGCACTGGTAGCAGTGAAGATGGCGAGAAGTGATCAGAGTTTGGATGTATTTTTTTTTAATTTTTATTTATTTATTTATTTATTATTTTTGGCTGTGTTGGGTCTGCGTTTTTGTGCGAGGGCTTTCTCTAGTTGTGGCAAGCGGGGGCCACTCTTCATCGCGGTGCGCGGGCCTCTCACTGTCGCGGCCTCTCCTGTTGCCGAGCACAGGCTCCAGACGCGCAGGCTCAGTAGTTGTGGCTCATGGGCCCAGTTGCTCCACGGCATGTGGTATCTTCCCAGACCAGGGCTCGAACCGGTGTCCCCTGCATTGGTAGGCAGATTCTCAACCACTGCGCCACCAGGGAAGCCCTGGATGTATTTTGAAGGTCAAGTCAAGAGAATTTCCTGGCAAAGTGGATGTGAAGTTTTAAAAGGGAAGAGTCAAGGGTGATCTCAAGGTTTTGGCTGAGCAATTGGAAGGATGGACTTGCCAGCAACCAAGATGAAACAGATTGGGATGAAGAGCCAACTGGGGGTTCAAGTCTGGAGAGGAGAGCGAGGTCCATGTGGAGGATGTAAATTGGGGAGTTGTCAGCATATAGATGTTTACAGTTACAAGACTGGTTGAGAGTGACTGGAGATGGCGAAGAGATGACCAAGGACTCGGCCCTGGGGAGAAGAATCTTCATTCGTGATGAAATTATTGAAAATCATCAATAGAAGGAAGTTATGCTTATCGATGTGAAGAGATAGTAAGAAGCCATTAAAAATGTTTAGAGCTCACAGAATATAGAAAAATATTTATTTCCATGGGAACAAAGCAATATACAAAATTATATCTAAATATGACACATCATTGTAATATGTGTGTAGAGATAGATATGGATATATGGATAGGCATATATATGAATTTATGAGAAAGAGAGGAAAGACATACAAGATTGTTAACATTATTTTCCCCTGGGTGGTAAAACTACAGGTTACTTCCCCCTACTTTCTAATTTACTGTATTTTCAACATTTTTTTCAGTGAATAGGCATTATATTCGTAATCAGGGAGGACTTTTAAAAAAAACTTTTTTTCATTTTCAGAAGTAATAAAAATGTCACTTTCCCATAACAATCATATTTTTTCTTTAACAATTTTTTTCAGTAAAGTACCTATGGGTTAATTTAGTATGTTTATGGACACTTTGTCAGTAATTCAACAATAGTGGATTTTTAATAGCATGAAACATATGTCTTTCTCTTGAAGTGAAATATTGGTGCCAAATCTTGCCCCACGGGACTCCCCTGGCTGTCCAGTGGTTAAGACGCTGTGCTTCCAATGCAAGGGACACGGGTTTGATCCCAGGTTGAGAACTAAGATTCCTCATGCCATGCGACACAGCCAAAAAAAAAAATCTTGCCCCACCAAAACTACGAACTAATTATGCAGAGCTTCTAATCATCCCCAACCTGAAACCTAGGCCCCGTGAAGCCTTTCCCCCTGGCCATTGATGACCACTCCATTCTTCTAGTACTTCAGGCCAAAAATCTGGGAGTCACCCTTCATTTCCCTGTTTCTTTCACATTCCATCCAATCCATCAAGACACTCTCTTGGGTCTATTTTCAGAATATATCCAGATCTGATCACTTCTCATCAGTCCTGCTGCTCTCTGGTCACAGTCATCATCATTTCCTCCCTGGATTACTTGAAGAAACTAGTCCCCGTTGTCCCTGTTTCCTCCTTGATCCCCTATTGCTTCCACACAGCAGCCAGAGTATGTAAAACTTAGCTCAGATGAAGGCACTTCTCAGCTTTAAACCCTGCAGTAGCTCCCATCACAGTCAGTGAAAGTCAGAGTCTGCAGTGGTCTGTGTGGTCCCACACAATCTGCTTCCCTGCTCCCAAACCCCCACCCTACTCCCAGTTAAGTCTTTGATGTCATTCACAGCCGTTTCTCCCCATCTCACTCGCTCTACTCCAGCGTGCTGGCCTTGCAGTTGCTTGAACATGCCAGGCATGCACGGTGCTCTGTCTTAGGGTCTTGGCACTGCTGGTCCCGGCAATGTCGACTCCTCTTATCCCTTTCATGTCTTTGCTCAAATGTCACCTTCTAAGTGCAGCCAGTCCCCTCCACCTGAACTCTAAATTCCCTGTATCCTGCTCTCTTTTTTCATCAAATATTTATTATCTTCTAACATATGATACAATTTACTTATTGTTTATTATGTATTTTCTATCTGCCCTTACTAGAATGTAAGCTCCACAAGGGCAGAGACTTTTATTTTTGGTCACCGACATATTCTGTATGCCTAGGACAGTGCCAGCTTATAGTAAATATTTATGGTTGAATTACCCTATTACATTACAGGGTGCATTTTATACAGGCCCCTTAGCAGCCCATCAATTACCTGTTGACCCCTGTGATTCTGGTACACTAGAAAAGAGATAATAACCCTCAAATAAGTTAGGATAATAATAACAGCTAAATGCTCACTGTGGGCCAGACACTGTTCTAAGGGCATCACATGTAGCAGATTATTTAATTCTCTTAATAAGCCTCTGGGGTGGGTGCTATCATTGTCCTCATCACAGAGGAGGAAGCTGAGGCACAGAGAGGTTAAGGGTGATGTCCAGTGTCACACAGCCTCTGAAAGGCAGAACTAGCATTTAAACCCAAACAGTCTAGAGCCAGAGTCTGTGGTCTTTGTGACTACTTTCTCTACACCTCTCAGACGCACATGTATTCAGGGAATAAAGCCCCTGCATGATTCCAGATGCTGGATGTAGCATGAACAATATTTGCTGAAGGAAATGACATCCTCTTGGCATCGTCCCCCAAATATTAAAAAATTAATCAGAATATTTTTCATTCATGGAATTTTAAAAGATCAAGTTACTAAAGATTTATTTCAATATTCTAACACTGCTTTTTTCTCAGTAGAGGAAAAAACTATTTTTCCCCACACTTCTCTATTGTTCATTTCATTCAGTAAATAATTTTCCCAAATCAAATTCTTGCTTTTGTTTAATACTTTTTGCATTAATGGGAAAATAATTTTTAAGGGAAAGCTGATATTTGTGTTAATAGTAATAGTAAATTGAATATATATCCTGTAATATAATTGAACACATATGACTTAGAACCATTTTTTGATTCTGAGAAAAAAGTGGTACAATGTACCCAGCAAAACTTATTTCCACAAAATGGAAACTGGTCTTTCCAGTACTGTTTGGATATTTTTATAGCTACACTAGTGGGAGGATTTATATAGTTCTTTCCTTCTGTGTTCATCTGCCGTGATGATTAAAAATTTAAATAAGTTTGCCAGTAGCCCTGTTTGGCAGCTGTCGTACCTATTAAATAGAGTGCATCTTTAGAGCATTCCATTCACTGCTAAGTGGAAAGAATTTTAAAGAAAACTAACCTAACTTCCTGGGGAGTGAAGAGGTTACACACGATTCAAGTGAAAGTTAAGATACATTGTAAATAGGTATTATTGTAATAGGGAAGAATTTCAATTCTAGTTATAACTTCCTAAGTACCTTTATAGTGTGATTCGAACTCCTTTAGCTGTGGCGAATCCAGCTATGATAGCAGTTGATGTACCTATCTTTCTGCCTCTCCAAACTCTGGATTCACCATGAGCTGCTTGAGAGTGAAAAACTCCATTACCTCAACACTTGGTCCATGTGAAATATCTAGATATCATAGAGCTAGGCTATTGCTGGATGGTTTTGATGGCATGTAAATAAGTTTTTATGGCCTCTTTATAATCTATTTTCATATTCCTCAGAGGAATAAAAAATGCTGTTCCTTCTTGAGAGAGACCCTATAAATGTATTGATATTTAGGAATTATCAAAATAGTACTCTGGTATTAAAGCTCCTCAGATATATAAGTAATGCACAATTAATACTAAGAAAAATTATATCATCATATATAGCTAGTGTTTTATCACTAACATTTAAGGTATGATATAAGGAAAATATTCCTAAAATGGGAGTTGGGCTGGCTAGATAAGAATCACCCAGAGAGTTTTTTAAAAATGCAGAGTCCTGGGGCCCACTCTCAAATATTCTGATTCCGTAGGCTAGGGTGGAGCCTAGGAATCTGGATTTCTAAAAGCATGTCCAACTGATTCTAATGTATAACCGTGAATAAGAGCCAGTGTTCAAAGACACTCATATCGTCCCATTATAGACTCCAGTCCCTAGCCACCGCTAAGGTGGTAAGCAACTTGAGGAGAAGGATCGTCTTACCTATCATTACATCCCCTTCAGTGCCCAGCACACCAAGATTTGTTCAGTTTATTTGAGTTGAATTGCTTTGACATGGGAAGTCGTGCCTGGAAGTGAACACATAGTCACTGGAAAGCTTTATCCCCTCTGCAAGTTAATTGACCTTTGGCACAAAGTGTCCTGTTAGGTAGGTGAGTAAGTTATTCCCCAGCCTAATCACCCCTTTGGGAAGGAGCCTGTATTTGAGAGTCAGACAGACCTGTGTATAAGCATTGATTCTGCCCTTAATGACAAGTATACCATACATTTAACCTCTATCATCCTGTGTCCTAATCTGTTAAATGGGTATAATATTAACCATACTGTAGGATAGTTGTAAGGATTAGGTGAGAAAATGTATGTTAGGTGCTTGCTACACAGAATGTGCTAAATAAATGTAAATTGCCTATATTATATCTCCATTTTCTTTTGTGCAGAGCTGAAAATCATGGTTCTATAATGAGAACAGTGAGAGAATAGATTCTGAACCAGGAGTACCCTACCAAATCAAAAGCTAACCTGCCTCTGGATTACTATAGGAATTGTAATCAAAATGATATAGTAACATGACTATTATAGCTATGCTGTGTTAGCCCTCAATTTCAGTAATAGCTATACACAGAATTTAACTGTATTCATTTCCTAGGGCTGCTGTAACAAATTACCCCAAACTCTGTGTCTTGAAACAACAGAAATGTATTCTTCCACAGTTCTGGAGGCCAGGAGTCTGAATTTAAGGTGGTGGTAGAGCCACCCACCCTCTGCAAACTCTAGGGAAGGATCCTTCCTTGACTTTTCCAGCCTCTGGTGGTTCCTGGTGCTCCTTGGCTTGTGGCGGCATCACTCCAGTCTCTGCTTCCATCTTCACATGGCCTTTTTCCTCTATGTCCTTTCCTTTGCCAGTAAGAATACCAGTCATGCTTTCATCCTGAGGTTCTTAACTAATTATATCTGCAATTATAATTCTGAGGTTCAGTGTGGACATAAACTTTGGAGAGGCACTATGCAACCCACTACACTAAACATCTATGCTATAGATTGCTAAATATTCCCCAAATCTGTTCTTCCTTTCTTAGTAATATAAACCTTAATTTCTAGTTAGATACAGAGGTGTCCAGAATAAAGACTCCATTCGTAACCTCACAGCTAAGAGTATGATCATGTGACTAAGTTCTGTCCAATAAGATGTAATTAGAAGTGCAGTGTGAACCCTTAAAGGGAAGGAACTTACTTGTCTTCCCCCTTTCTCCTTCTTGCTTCTTTTTTTTTTTTTTTTTTTAATTTTTTTTTTTTAATTTATTTATTTTATTTATTTATTTATTTATTTTTGGCTGTGCTGGGTCTTCGGTTCGTGCGAGGGCTTTCTCCAGTTGCGGCAAGTGGGGGCTACTCTTCATCGCGGTGCGGGGACCGCTCTTCATCGCGGTGCGCGGGCCTCTCACTATCGCGGCCCCTCCCGTTGCGGGGCACAGGCTCCAGACGCGCAGGCTCAGTAGCTGTGGCTCACGGGCCCAGCCGCTCCGTGGCATGTGGGATCCTCCCAGACCAGGGCTCGAACCCGTGTCTCCTGCATTAGCAGGCAGACTCTCAACCACTGCGCCACCAGGGAAGCCCCTTCTTGCTTCTTTGAATGTAGACATGATGAATTGAGCAGCCACTTTGGACTATAACGTAGTGACACATGTTGAGGGTAAGAGCCTGGGTCCCTGACAACTTCCTAAAGCTGCTCTACCCTGGACTGTCTCCTATTGAACTTCTGTGTAACAGAGAAAAACACCTATCTCTTGCATAAGTTAATGTTATTTGGGATTTTTCTGCTACAGATAGCTGGACCTAATCCTAGCAAGTACACCATCTGTCTTCTCTTGTATGATAGATTTGAGATAAACTCAGACTAAAAAATCAGAATTATATTGAGCATTTTAATAAAAATTTGGATGGTTCCAAAGGGATTCAGCCCTTTGTCTCAGGGTCTTATTGTCATTATAACTATATTAACTTAGTGAATAATTTAGTGAAACATTATGTTATACTTATTGGTTTTGTTTCCTTCCTAACCTCCTTCTTATGAGACAAACCAAATAAGATCAATTTCCTGCTGTGCCTCTAGCACTTGGCTGGGCCGGGTATTGCCAAAATCTAGGTGTATCATTCACAGTGTAGTCTCCTCAGGGTACCACTGCAGTGTGAATAGTGCCCCCTGGGGGTGTGCAATGTGGTGGCTCTACTGCTAGGCTTCATACGCTATGGAGAAATAAAAGAAGCAGAAGATGCCTCCCCTCATTTGAGGAGCAACAATGATCTCATAAGCTTAACAGTGTTTAGTTTTTAAGCTGTATGTTAGTGTCATATTCCTGGAAATAATTGCTCAGGGCTCAATCACAGACAATAGGATTCACTCACCACAGTTTAAGGAAAAAGAGATGACTTACTGGATCCACAGGATGGCCTGGGATGTCCTGCAGTAACCAACAGCCCCCAAACCTCATTTTTATAAAACAACCAAGGTTTATTTCTCACTCATGGTACGTGAACATCATGGGTTGACTGGGGATTCCATTCTGTGGCATCATCATTCCAAGCTATTGGAGCAACCACTTTCCAGAACCCAATCATTGGAAGGATGTGGAGGAGGGGCTCTAGTTTGAGCTTCCACAAATGACTCTCAGAACAAGACTGCAGAACCGACAAATTAAGGGTGCTGCTGCCTCTGACATGACTGGGAAGCTGCAGCCATGGCAGCTAACCCTAGGACCACACTGCCTTAGCCACCCTGTTTCTGAAACACTCTGCTAGGCTTTTAAGGTGCATCATTAACTTCCAAATACCCTCACAGTTAAGGACCAGATACTAGAACCTCAGCTACCACTGCTGCAGGAAAGTCAAAAGCCTCCAGAGAGAACTGGCAGATGCGTGCTTTCCATCTCACAGTGGTCACTTCCATCTTCCAGTTTTTACTTTGCTGTATCTACTTGGTGGAAGTGAGGTCATATATGGAAAATGAGCTCTAAGGAAGTCTAAAACCTGTAGCTTTGAGCTTTCCAGCCTCGATTGCTCAGTAAAGCACTTGACAAGGGGGTTGGAATGGAGTTGAGTGAGACATTCTCTATTATCTGCTGCACATACAATACTACTTTGTTCTTTCATACATTCCTCCTACTGTTTCTAGGCACAGTATTAGATGGTGGCAGTGGAGGGAAGTTGGGGAGCTGAGATGAAAACAATGGCCTGGTTTTTAATTATGATCTATGAACATCTTGAGATCAAACTTAGCAATCCACATAACTAAATTTGGAAACAAGTTTGAAATGGAGTTGTGGGAACACATCTTTTTTACACATACCGCAGGAAGTTGCTTTAAAAAAATCATCCCAAGTTAAATAATTTAAAATGTGTAGAAATCAAAAGGTTCACACAAGCACCATTAGCATTCATCGGAGACGGTGTTCCAATTCTTCTTTTTTTTCTCCACGACCACCACCAATCCAGTAACGAGTATCCCACTCCCTACCAGTATCTTTTCAGGGAATTAAACACCTATTATGTGGCTTCGTTTTCTTTCAGAAATGAAAATTTACTGATTGAAAACCTTTTCATCGGACACTTAATCTCTCCTTCTCAATGAGTTCCTTTTTTATTAGCACTTAAACATGATCAAGTCTCTCATTTAAAGAAAAATGATCCTTCCTCTTAACCCCATGTTTTCCTCGAGCACCACCTTCCTCCTCTCTGCCCTTCACAGCCACAAGTCTGATGTGTGCTTGCTGTGATGGCTGTCCCCGCCTCCTCACCTCCCTCGCACTCTCAGCGCCGTTCCGTGACTCCTTCCCCACGCTTCTGCTCAAACCATCCTTGGAGAGCTCATCACACTTTCCCCAAAATCCAGTGGACAACTTTATGGCCTTATTTTTCTTGGTCTCTCAACAGATTCAAAAACAGTTGAACACTTCTTTCTTCTTTTTTATTTAATTTTATTTTATATTGGATTATTATTATAAATTTTATATTTTTATCGGATTATTTATATTGGATTATATTGGATTATATTTTATATTGGATTATTATATTGGATTATATTGGATTATATTATTATATTGGATTTATATTGGATTATATTGATTTACAATGTTGTGTTAGTTTCAGATGTACAGCAAAGTGATTCAGTTATACATATACACATATCCATTCTTTTTCAGATTCTTTTCCTGTATGGGTTATTACAGAATACTGAGTAGAGTTCCCTGTCCTATGCAGTAGGTCCTTGTTGATTATCTATTTTACATATAGTGGTATATATCTGTTAATCCCAAACTCCTAATTCATCCCTCCCCCACACCTTTCCCCTTTGGTAACCATAAATTTGTTTCCGAAGTCTGTGAGTCTGTTTCTGTTTTGTAAACAAGTTCATTTGTATCATTTTTTTACATTCCACAGTACTTCTTTCTCTTTGAAATACTCCTTGGCTCTCAAGACCATATATTCTCCTGGTTTTCTTCCTACCTCTTTCACAGTTTGTCTCCAGTACGCTTACAGATGGAATAAAATGCTAAATGGGACTTGCCCTGGTGTCTCAAATTTAAGCTGAAACCCAAGGCTAGAAACAAACAACATGTACCTCCAAATTCAGAACAGAAGTATTGATATTATAACTTGCTAAGAGTAGACAGATCTTATCCTGTGCTCAGCTCAGCTAGAGAATCGCTAGAGGAAGAGGATTTTTTGGAAGAGAGTGGCTGGCCGAATTGGGAGTGCAGCAGCATTTCTTCTCTCCTTCCATAGAGGGGTGAGGGGCAGGCTACCTCATCTCAAGCCAAGTGAGAGAGGCAGTAAGTGAACACTCAGAGAAATTTAGGCTGAGTGCTTTCCAGAAATGAACACTGGCCTCTTACTCCCAGATGAAATGCAAAAACTTCTTGTTTTACTTCTAGGATCATACTAGAGCCAAGCCCAGTCTTATGGAGAGCCTGACATGGGCTTCAAAGAGTTTAAAAGTCTATGTGATAAAGACAGAAACTGCCCGGAAAGGCTCTGTCAGCGGAGGGGGCAGGGAGGATGGAGAGAGATAGTGGGGGCAGCCCATGTCACCAGGGTTTGGAATATTTCCTCAAGCCAACTGGACCAAATGGGGATGTGTCAGTCATTAGGGCTGTTTGAAAATTTTCCAATTCTTCTCTTTATCAGGGCATGTGGATGATACTTCCTCACTCTCCTTCAAGTTAGAGTTGGATAGATACCTAGCTTTAGCCCATGAAATGTGAGCAGAAGATATGTGTCACTTCTGGGTAGAAGCTTGAAGAGTCAGCACAGGGTTTGCCATGTTTTTTTCCACCTGACGTGGTGATCACAGAAGCGTGAGTCAAGAGGGAGACTCTATCCGCCTGGGTTCCTGCATGACTACAATAAATAGAGCCCCCTGCTAACCTACAATGGGCACCTAGATGAGTGAGAGTAAATTTCTACTGATTTAGGGGCTGCTGTAGCATAACCTGGCCTATCTTGACTAATACAGGAAAGCGGCACAAACTTGCAAGAATCCAACTCAGGAAGGGGGCTGTGTGGGACTTGGTTACCCAGCAGAAAAAAAGATGGCGGTTGAGGGGAATTGTGAGAGGTCATTTGGATAATGGATTTTCTGAGTTAAGGAAGAACACACTGTAGATATTCCCAGGTGTTTGGGGGAATATGAGGGATAAGTGTCTTAAGAGAGCTTACAAAGTCCCCACGGGAGGAAGGCCATTTTAACATCTGTCATGGGAAAGGGCAGTTGACAGACAACTACAAAAGAAACACTTTTGTTATGTTTTCTTTTATCCCACCTTCCTACATTAACCTGGAAGGAACTAAGAGCCGGAGAGGGGATGGGGGAAGTATAGTGCAAAAAGAGTGAAAGAACAGACCACACCCTTTCTCTACTCCATGACTAGGAAACTGTGTCGGACTGGAGCTAGAGGAAGAAAGCTTGGACTGTATGAAGCTTTTATCTTTTTTGGGGGGACAGGGGGAGCTAATTGAAGTGTAGTTGATTTACAATGTTGTGTTAGGTTCAGGTGTACAGCAAAGTGATTCAGAGAGATATACATTATTTTTTTCAGATTATTTTCCATTATAAGTTATTACAAGGTACTAAGTATAGTTCCCTGTGCTATACGGTAGGTGTTTTTGGTTATCTATTTTATATATAGTAGTGTGTATACATTAATCCCAAATTCCTAATTGGATGGAAGCTTTTTTTTTTCTGGCCGCGCCTTGTGGCTTGCGAGATATTATTTCCCTGACCAGGGATCAAACCTGGGCCATGGCAGTGAAATCACCAAGTCCTGACCACTGGACCACCAGGCAGTTTCTCTGGATGGAAGCTTTTAGATGGGAGTTTTAATTTAAATTGGTCTGGACATTTTAGTATATGAAAATAGGACTATTTGAGTACAGAGAAGTTGAAAAAAATTAATGGAATATGCTCAAGATATTGTCCAGGGTGAAATGGTTTGAAGACATTGATGGACGAAGAATGAAGCTATTTTCTGAGTATATCCTACCAAGTTCAACCAATTCAATAAACAAGTTCTGATTCCTCAAAAAAAATCTTCAATGTGGATAATCTTCAGTGTTTTATCTTAGGCCCCCTTCTCACACACTACCTTCATATATTTACATGGCTGAAAATTTACATGGCTATGCTTTTTCCCAAACCTGTTTTTCAGGCACAGACCACTCTCCTGAGTTACAGAATTGATAGACACGATTTCTTGCTGGGCACTGGCACTCGAATAGATCTTGGGAATGCATACCAACTGGACTCATTAACATCCACCTTGTGCCCTCTTAAACCACTTCTCCTCAGTGATCCCTTTCTGATTTCAGTGCCCAAGGTGGAACTCTTAACTTTTGCCCCTGCAAATCGCCTAACATCCAATCAATCACCAAGTCCTTTCTGCTCTGCCTCCTTCTCCTCTGCTCAAACCTGTTCACTTCTCTCCATCACCCCTGTAACTACATTTGTCTGAATCATCTTCCATCTCTCATAGGAAGAACTGCAGTGGTCTCCATCTGGACTCTCTGCTTCTAGTCTCACTGAATTCCAATCTATTATTTTCATTGCAACTACAGGTGATCCTTGTAAAATGAATTATTTGTCCAGCAAATACGTATTGCATGCCTATTGTGCACCAGGACCTTTTCTAAGTTCTGGGGATAGAAGCAGAGCACAAAACAGACAGAGTCCTTGTCCTCATGGAGTTTACATTCTAATGGGAAGAAGGTAGTATTGAACACAATTACCTATAACAGTCTTCAACAAAGGATTTCGAAAGCTGTAATTAGGTAGTCAAGTACACTTGGAACTTTTCTGCATATTATGTGTGTGTTATATTAAGAGAAATACAACATATTAATTTAGTGGGTTTAGGAGAATTTGTTGGGCCAATAAGAAAAGATACAAGATAAATAGACTATAAATTGTTTACATTTTTGCAATCACATAATTGAGATAAACTCAAAGTAGGAATTTGACAGCACGGAGCAGGAGGTCCTGCTCAGGCTCAGTTGCATAGGAACAATTCCCAGTTGCCTCTGTTACAGGCCTTGTATTCCCCTCACCCCTCCCATATTTTTTTTTTTTTTTTTGTCTTTTTGGCTGCATTGGGTCTTGGCCGCTGCACACAGGCTCCCTCCAGCTGCGGCAAGCGGGCGCCACTCTTCATTGCGGTGGCTTCTCTTGTTGCAGAGCACGGGCCCCAGGCACACGGGCTCAGTAGTTGCGGCACATGGGCTCAGTAGTTGTGGCTCGTGGGCTCCAGAGCGCAGGCTCAGTAGTTGTAGCTTAGTTGCTCCGCGGCATGTGGGATCCTCCCGGACCAGGGATCGAACCCGTGTCCCCTGCATTGGCAGGCAGACTCTCAACCACTGTGCCACCAGGGAAGCCCATCCCATATTAATTAATGGTAGCTTAGTGAGAAGAATCACATGCAAGTGAAATAACCTATAATTAGGGTGGAGTTATCTCCAGAATTTCTAGGGATTGAAGACCTGTTATATCTCCCACAGACCTGATCATATCTAGTGTAAACAGACTAGGTCTTTTCAAATCTACTGTTCTGCCTGGTAGCATCACTTCCTAGAAGGAACCTTGGATTAGAAGACAGAAAAGCTTACTATCCTGATAGCTTTTTTTTTTCTCAAAACATAGCAGGTATTTATTAACATTCATTTCCCCATTAGTTTTTTTTTTTTCTCATCTTCCACCCTACTTTTTTTTTGTACATCTTTATTGGAGTATAATTGCTTTACAATGTTGTGTTAGTTTCTGCTTTATAACAAAGTGAATCAGATATATGTATACATATATATATATATATCCATATATATATATATATATATATATCCCCATATCCCCTCCCTCGTGAGCCTCCCTCCTACCCTCCCTATCGCACCCCTCTATGTGGTCACAAAGCACTGAGCTGATCTCCCTGTGCTATGCAGCAGCTTCCCACTAGCTATCTATTTTACATTTAGTAGTGTTTATATGTCAGTGTTACTCTCTCACTTCATCCCAGCCTCCCTTTCCCCGCCGTGTCCTCAAGTCCGTTCTCAACATCTGCATCTTTATTCCTGCCTTACCAATAGGTTCATCAGTACCATTTTTCTAGATTCCATATGTATGTGTTAGCATATAGTATTTGTTTTCCTCTTTCTGACTTACCTCACTCTGCATGACAGACTCTAGGTCCATCCACCTCACTACAAATAACTCAATTTCGTTCCTTTTTATGGCTAAATAATATTCCATTGTATATATGTGCCACATCTTCTTTATCCATTCGTCTGTCGATGGACATTTAGGTTGTTTCCATGTCCTGGCTATTGTAAATAGTGCTGCAATGAACATTGTGGTACATGTATCTTTTTGAATTATGGTTTTCTCAGGGTATATGCCCACTAGTGGGCTTGCTGGGTCATATGGTAGTTCTATTTTTAGTTTTTTAAGGAATCTACATACTGTTCTCCATAGTGGCTGTATCAATTTACATTCCCACCAACAGTGCAAGAGGGTTCCCTTTTCTCCACACCCTCTCTAGCATTTATTGTTTCTAGATTTTTTGATGATGGCCATTCTGACCAGTGTGAGGTGATACCTCATTGTAGTTTTGATTTGCATTTCTCTAATGATTAGTGTTGTTGAGCATCTTTTCATGTGTTTGTTGGCCTCCTGTATGTCTGCTTTGGAGAAATGTCTATTTAGGTCTTCTGCCCATTTTTGGATTGGGTTGTTTGTTTATTTTGATACTGAGCTGCACAAGCTGCTTGTATATTTTGGAGATTAATCCTTTGTCAGTTGCTTCATTTGCAAATATTTTCTCCCATTCTGAGGGTTGTCTTTTTGTCTTGTTTATGATTTCCTTTGCAGTACAAAAGCTTTTAAGTTTCATTAGGTCCCATTTGTTTATTTTTGTTTTAATTTCCATTTCTCTAGGAGGTGGGTCAAAAAGGATCTTGCTGTGGTTTATGTCATAGAGTGTTCTGCCTATGTTTTCCTCTAAGAGTTTCATAGTATCTGGCCTTACATTTAGGTCTTTAATCCATTTTGAGTTTATTTTTGTGTATGGTGTTAGTAAGCTTGGGTTGCAAATTGATATCTTGATGCCTCATTGCCTTCACAGCTGGCGCCAACCCAAGAAGTGTCAAGCTTCCCCAAGGGGAGTAAGGAAGATATCATAATAGACTAGGTTTGCTACAGCAACCAACAACCTCCAAATTTTAGTGGCTCAACGCATACAATAACAAATACACATATTTGTTATTCACACTGAGCCTGTTGTAAAGCAGACAAAGACATGCTCTGTTTTACATAGTCAATCAAGGCCCCAGGTGGTGGAGGTTCTACTATCTAGAATGTTGTTGGCCCCCTTGTTCACCCTTCATTAGCTTCTACTAGTTATACAGCCTAGATTATTTAAAGGGGATCCAGGAAGCAAAGCCTTTCATATACTCAGGTAGGAAAGCAGTAGTGGATTTTGGTAAGCATTAGGGAGTCTTCTACCTAAGCCCACAGTCACTTTGTTCAGAAAGCCTTTTCTTACCAACATTCACCAGTTTCCAGGTAAGATGTTACTTTGATATGTTTCCATAGTACTTTTACATCCTCTGACATTATCAGCAGTAGTCCCCCCTTTTCCACAGTTTCACTTTCCACAGTTTAGGTCACCCATGGTCTGAAAATATTAAATGGAAGATTCCAGAAATAAATAATCCATAAATTTTCAATTGTGTGCCATTCTGCATAGTGTGGATGAGATCTCCAGCCGTCCTGCTCCATCACATCTAGGACGTGCATCATGCCTTTGTCTAGCAGATGCTGCCCGTTAATCCTTCAGTAGCCATCTCAGGTAGCAGATCAACTGTTTGCAGGACCTCAGCGATTATGTTCAAGTAACACTTATTTTACTTAATCTTGGCCCCAAAATCACAAGGGTAGTACAGCCGGCTGTTTGGATGTACTAAAGAGTAGCCATAAAGTTCTTCCATTAAGCGGAACGGTGAAAGTTCTCGACTTAATGAGGAAAGAAAAAAAGTGTATGCTGAGGTTGCTAAGATCTGTGACAGGAGCAAATCTTCTCTCCATGAAACTGTGAAATAGAAAAAGAAATTCATGCTAGTTTTGCTGTTGTACCTCACACAGCAAAAGTTGCAGCCACAGTGCCTGGTAAGAGCTTAGTTAAGATGGAAAAGGCATTAAATTTGTACAAGGAGTTTTGAGAGCGAGAAAGACTACATTCACATAACTTTTACTACAGTGTATTGTTAAAATTGTTCTATTTTATTATTAGTTATTGTCATTAATCTCTTACTGTGCCTAACTTAGAAATTAAGCTTTATCATAGGTATGTATTTATAGGAAAAAACAGTATATAAAAGGTTTGGTTCTATCCACAGTTTCAACATCCACTGGGGAGTCTTGGAATGTAACCTCCATGGATAAGGGGGGCAACTGAACATATTATTTTACTTCTTGTTTAATTGTCATCTTAAAAGAAAATAATAAAATAAAATAAATTGTCTTCTTGCCTTCTTAGATCTTGTCCTCACCTACCCCCCTCCTAAAACACACTTGCCCTTCTACTTCACCTGGCTAACTCATATTTATTCGGTAGGTCTTAGTGAAAACTACTTTCATTAGTCATGGGAAAAAGATATAATGTGAACCTTAGTTCACATTAACCATAGTTTGTCACCTTACAAAATTTTTAAGTAAGGGAATTAGGGCTCCTCAGAAGGTATCTGATACCAGATCTCAGAGGAGGAAAGAGCAAGAAGAGTCAAATACATCTTGTTGACAAAAACTGAAGATTTTTTTTGTTAATACCTAAATAAATGTTAACAATAGTACAGACAGGAGAGATTAGTCACTGGGCAAAAGGTGATAAATTTGGCATAAAAAATGATCACAGTAATTGGAAGGTATTGAGTCTGTCAAAGGAGACATGAGTCCATGGTAATTTTCAAAAGGTAGAAGTGATTTTTAAAAATCTGCTAAAAGGATGGTTTGAGATTTTAAAAATATTTATTTATTGAACGAATGAATGAGTTGTATTTTGATTAAAATAGAAAATGGTCATTAACATGAAAATAAGCAGTTGCAACTTAGAGAATGTGTTTACTCGTTGTATTAAAAAAAAACACAAGAGGGGACTTCCCTGGTGGCGCAGTGGTTAAGAATCCGCCTGCCAATGCAGGGGACAAGGGTTCGAGCCCTGGTCCGGGAAGATCCCACATGCCACGGAGCAACTAAGCCTGTGTGCCACAACTACTGAGCCTGTGCTCTAGAGCCTAAGAGCCACAACTACTGAGCCCATGTGCCACAACTACTGAAGCCCGCACGCCTAGAGCCTGTGCTCCACAACAAGAGAAGCCACTGCAATGAGAAGCCAGCGCACCGCAACAAAGAGTAGCCCCCGCTCAATGCAACTAGAGAAAGCCCACGCACAGCAACGAAGACCCAATGCAGCCAAAAAATAAATAAATAAATAAATAAATTTATTAAAAAAAAACAAAGAACCACAAGAATTTTTAACCTTTGTATCAGACTTATAAAAAAAATTGATTTAAGCTGTAGCAGAGGGATTTGTATATTCAAAGAAGAAATTCCTGGCTGTGCTCATTGTTAAACGCTAGAGTGAGGTTGTTGACTCTTTCTCGGGAAGCTTTTTCCTCTCTGGGTGTTTATGTACAATTCTGCCCGAAGGCAGGAGAATACAGCACAGCTGATTTCCTAAAACTCCTTCAGGCGTTCTGCTCTCTAAGGTGGTCATTATGAGGCAGATATAGATATGCTTGTGCTGTGTTAGACTCAATTCAGTGAAAACTTGGGTGAGCTTTGTGAATGGACATTCCATAAGTGAAATATTTACAGTTGCGTTAAGTATGCATTTGCATCAAAGATTTAGGTTCCTGTAATTATGAGCACCTGGGAAACTTCAACAGTATGTATGGAATTAGCACTAACCTACTTTACTGAGGTTTTCTTTGTCATGCCTTATCTTGGAATCTTTTTCTGTGAAAGAAATGAGTTCGCCAGCTGAAAAGTATATTAGGAAAAAGGTCTGTGCTCATGTGAAAACTATTCTAGAATCGTACAACTTCAAAGGTTGGGTTTCTCTTACTGGATGAAGAAAAGCAAAATGCTGCCCATAAATGGACAATTGAGTGCAAAAGCAGAAGGGGTAATGAAATATTACAACCAAAAAAGAAATGGAAGAGCTGGCAAGAGAACTGGAATACAGCAAAATGGAGGGATATAAAATTAGCTGAAAACAGAGGCAGTTGTAGAAAAACTCCTTTGAGTGGGTAGCTCAAATGCTAATGATTCTGATAAAAATCCAGGCTTTGACTAGAGAAAACTAGGTATTTAGATCCAGCAATATATTTGGGAAGGTATGGGGAGAACTAACTTGAAAACCACACCTCAGTTGGCTCAGAGGGGAGGTGGAAATGTAGAATCTGTGAAGGAAAGTTTAATATGTTTTTTTTAAAGCTGTCTGCTAAATGAGACCAGATAATTTATGCATTGACGATGTGAAGCACTTGTTAGCTTGGCTTCAAAAGCAATAATTGTCCAAGGACTGTAATCCATTACTAATCAGTGATAAAGACTGTTGTCAGAACTGAGCTAATTAGATACGGTCTTAAAAGTGTGTTTGAATGCCAAATTCCAGTATAGATTGACAAACATAGCATGGAAATGTGCCAGGGGCAGGGGACTAAAGGAATAAAACTGAAGTGAATTAAACAAGATGGCAGAAGAATAAAACAGAAGGATGAACATATATCAAAGTTTGTAGGGAGTTCTAAACATATCAAAATTGAACAATTTGTCTCAGTTTGGGTCCTCCAAGAAGCAAGACCCCAAAATAGAATGAGATGGGAAGGAAATGTATTGAGGGAAATGCTTGTGAAGGAGGAAGGGAGCAGGAGTACTTGGGGTGGGCTCCCTGTGGAAGGACAGAGGAAAGGAAGGAGGGTCTTGCAGAAGGAGCCCCAGACCGCAGCGCAGCACGGCGGATGGCAAGCGCCCTAGCCAAGGTTGCCCATCGGAGCAGTCATGTGCTGGGGAGAAAGGGCTCAGCTCTAGTAGTGCCGCTGTGCTCAGGCATTAGTTGGGAGCGGCCTGCGGGGAGCCTGGCTTGAGCGTGAA
Source organism: Balaenoptera acutorostrata (assembly GCF_949987535.1). NCBI lineage: Eukaryota > Metazoa > Chordata > Mammalia > Artiodactyla > Balaenopteridae > Balaenoptera > Balaenoptera acutorostrata. The sequence continues at coordinate 56,092,197 of NC_080064.1, forward strand.
TGCTGTGCCCATTCACAAAATGCAGCAGCTAGAGATGGTCAGCCGACCACACTCCTTACAGCAGGTTGTTTGGAAGGGAGATCTGAATGGCGGGCACGCACGGCTGCTCTGGCCCACCCCTCACGCCTCCCAGCTACACTTTTCCACATGTTTGGGGAAGAGCTCTTCCACGGCTCCTGTGAGCCTCTCTTCCTGCAAGGAAACTTTCAAGAGGGAGATTAGGGGGATAAACTATACCCCAAGATGCTGTAGCTGGTTTCAGCTGGAACTGGTGTTCACAGTCTCCCCACTCCCTCTGAATTCCCCTCACCCTCAACTCATCTCTGTTGTTCCTGGTGGCTTATCTGATGGTATGACCCAAACCTTCATTCCTGAGGGAACTGATTCTGTGGAAATCATACCTTCTCAGGCCAACATTGCTACACACGTCCATTCACCGTTCTAATGGTCAAGAAATTTATCAACAGGCATCGAAATGGATCACCTTGTTGAAATGCAGCCTACTTCCTCCGGTTGTTCTGAGTCTGCTACCCTGGTGAAGATGGTGACTTCTCTTCTTGCCTGCTGGTTACTGGATACAAGGAGTCCAAATGCTCAGGCAGCAACCATAGCCTGTAATTAAGTCGAACCATGGCTGTCCCCCTGGCAAGAGTATGCTCCTTTGGGGGAAGAGAACCTCACCCCCTCTGAGGTCAGAGTTGTAGGGATAGGAAGCAATATGTCCTCCAGTGTCATAGAGAGTAATGATAAGTGGACCACAACTGCCTCTACCCTTGGATTCCTGTGCCTGTATATTCTTTCATTTGGAGACCCAGTGGCACATAGGGGTCTCTGATTTAATGTATATACTGTATCCTGAATGATGTCACCTACCCTTGCAGAGTATTGCCTTTGAGATTGTACTTCAGCTGTGCTTTAGTCAGCTGTTCCAACATTCTGTCAGGCTGGCTACTTAATGATGATGAGGGATCACTGGATTCCCTGGTCAAGGGCCCAGTCTTGCAGCTCCTTCACTATGAAGTGGTTTCCCTGGCCAGATGCTATGCAGTGTGGAAATTCATGCCCATGAATCAAGCATTGTGTACGTTCTTGGATAGTGAGGCTCTTCAGGCAGAAAAGACAAACCCAGACCTAGAATAGGTATCGATTGCTGCAAGGATGAACTGCTGGCACTTCCTGAACAGATGAGCTCAGTGACACCAAATGGCTGTTGGTCTCCCTGAGGACTAGTGCCAGATCAGGACTCAGTGTTGTCCTCTGTTGCTGATAGGCTGGATATTCTGAAGCAGCAGTAGTTAGATTGACCTTAGTAAGTAGATATTCATGGTGTGTGGGCCCCTACATAGACACCATCTTTGATACCATAGCAATTTTATTCATGTGCCCGTTGTGTCACTTCTGGGATGGCCAATGATGAAAGCTGGCTAACATTGACTAGTCAAGTAATTTTAACTAGTTGGTTCTTCAGTGCCTTTTCCAAGGTAGATGCTCTCTGCTGAGTATTGTAATACAAAAATCTTCACACTTCATGTCTATTCCCATATGTTTGTCCACATGTTTCCACTGCAGACCTCATCTCTCAAATTCCAGGGAGTAGGAATGTTTGAGCTACAGGCTACACTTGCTGCTACACAGGCTACACTTTATGCTCCAGTTTCTCCTCAAAGCTGACAGCCTTCCATGTCACGAGGTCTACAGGCTGGAATATAATTAATACACTTCCAGTATTAGGTGTAGATCAGATTGCCTCCTGAACCCAAAGAACTCCACCAGGTGTTGTGCTTCCTTGTTTGCCCCAGGAGATATAAGGTGCAGCATTTGCCTTTTACTTTAGAGGAGATGTCCTGGCTTGCCCCTGGTCAAGGAACTCAAAAACTTTCCTGAAGTGGCAGGTCCCTGAAGCTATATGAGTTTTTATCTCCCACCTTCTGATACTCACATACCTTACCAAGGCCTCCAGCACAAAACCCAACTTTTGCTTGTCCTGCCAGATCAGCATCATACCACTAATGCTTTGGATCAATGTGATGATATAGACTCTTTGAACTATGTTATGACAGTGTCCGGAGAGTTAACACAGCCCTGAAGCAAAACCATAAGTGAATCTTGTTGTCCATTCCATGTCAAAGTGAACTATTTCTGATCCTTTTTTACTGATTGGTATAGAAAAGAATGCAATCATCAGCTCAATAGCTGCGTATGACACAATTGAGGGCTTCACGATCAGCTTTACCATCAACAAGTCTGGCACAGCAACTGCAATGAAGCTACTACCTGGTTGAGATTACGGAAATCTGTAGTCATTCTCCGGGATCCATGTGGTTTCTGTAGGTGTCAGACTGGTGAATTAAATAGAGATAGGATATGGACTACCACCATGCAGCCTTTAAATTTTTAATGGTGATTGTATTAGTCAGGGTTCTCCAGAGTAACAGAACCAAGAGAATATCGATAGATGATGATAGATAGATAGATAGATAGATAGGTAGATAGATAGAGAGATAGATAGACTTATTTTTAATAAATACATTTTTAAATTAATTTTTTAAAAAAATTTAAAGAGATTTCTTTGGCTCATGTGATTGTGGAGGCTTGGAAATCCAAAATCTGATGGAGGAGCTCAGCAGGCTGAAGACTCAGGACCAAAACTAGACCAAGTTCTAGTCCAAAGGCAGTCAGCTGACAAACCAAGAAGAGCAGATGTTGCAGAGGAAGTCCAAAGGCAGTCTACCGGCATACTTCCCTCTTGCTCAGGGGAGATCAGCTTTTTGTTCTATCATCAGTTTTCAACTGATTGGATGAAGCCCATCCACATTATGGAGGGCAATCACCTCTACTTAAGTCTACTGATTTAAATCGAAATCTTATCCAAAAATACCCTGACAGAAATATCTAGAATAATGTTTGACCAAATATCCAGGCACCACAGCCCAGCCAACTTGACACATAAAGCTAACCATCTCAGTGGTACTAATCTCTGCCTCTGTTTCTGGAATGCAATATTATTTTTGATTCACTATCCTTGGCTTGGGAAAGTGGTATTTTCAGAGGCTTTCTTTTGGCTTTCCCCAGTATAATGGTTCTCACCCGGCTAGCCAAGTTCCTAAGTGAGTCAAACTGCCATGAATGTGAACCTTAATTTTTCACCAAGATGGGTGAAATGATCCTCAACTGAGTTCACGGACCCAGTGGACCCACCGTAAGCTGGACTTCAGCCAGACTGCTTATGTTACTGGGTCTCAACTCTAACAGGGGATCCTGAGGACACTTTAGGTTTTCTGGTATCAATGTCAACTTTGAAAATATGTTCAAAGTCCTCAATATGTGTGGTTTTCCTTTTTCAAGGGTGTAGTCATCCACGTATATGGCTGTAGGTCCCTTTAGGGCGGGACCGAGGAAATCCGTATAGTTAATACTTGTCATGGTCGTGCAGGCTTCTTCCTGCCTGAGACACAACCATCTCTCAGTCACTGCGTTCTGGGTCTGAAAATTGTCTCAGGTCCAGAAACTGAGTAATGAATCATGAATTTTTATTGGGGCAACTACCCTTATCCTGTTTTTCTGTTCTTGCCTGTTTCTGATTATAGATGTTAAATGGCACTCCCATTGCTTGCCCTTCTGTTTTGCCCTTAGGGATGCCAGATTCTGTTAGCCATTTCTGTACCTTCCTGTTGGTCAGGCCCCCTTAACCACCAGCTGTTCCAGTCTTGCTGGTAGTTATAATAATGGTTGCCCCCTGGCTTCTTTTGGCTTGGTTATGTGGTTTCTGTTATTTTGGAGTGCGATCATCCCTGTTGCTATTAACAAGCTCAAATTTGTGGCAGCTTCATCCCTGGCCTGTATGGAGAGCCACCACTGCACTTTTAATGATGCTGGTGTCTCTCTCACCAGTGCATTCCTGATGGCCTTGGAGAACAATGTGTTCTCTGGGCTCTGCTGTGGAAACATAATCTTCTGATGGGGCCTCTGGTCTCACGCTATGAATCCATTATGATTCACCCCTTCCCACAGCCTTTTTATTCCTTCCTCTACTATCTGTCATGGCAACTCAGGCATTTCCACGTCAGCATGGCCACCACCTTTTCTGGGCTTCTAAGAGCCAGACTTCCCTACAGTGAGTTTGTCCCATCCCATGGGCAGAGGAGGTTCCTTGTAATGGTGTCAAATCCCATTTTCAAGAAAATGTTCCAAGTCAAACAGGTGCTCTGTCTCTCACACTGTGCCTGTTACTGTGTCATTACTTCTCAGTTTCTCATTAACGCTCCGTAGGCATCAGTAGAACTTTGGAATAACCAGCCAACACCACTACACTTGTAGGCATTATCCTCCCCATATCTTTCAAATGCCTACATCTTCAAACTAGCAAAGCTGTTCCCCTATCCTAGGACACACTCCCAGGTCATCACCAGTGACATCTTCAGCAATTGTGGGGCTGCCTTTTGCCAAGGACTACCCATTCCCCACATTGCACCCAGGATGAGGTCCTACTTGCAGGCCAAGTATGAGTAAACAGTCCTCAAACCTAATTTTATTGCCTGCTTTCTTGGGCCATGTTTTACTGACTGTGTCAGGTTTCCTGCATAGCAGACACCAAGCCAAAATTAGACGTGCAAAAGATGTATTGGGGCAACATCTGCGAGGCATAAAGGGGAGGGGAACACGAGTAGGCAGGGAGAGACTGTAAACCACAAAGCAGGTCAGACACTTGTGAAAGGAGAGAGGGAAGGAGAGAAGATTGGGTAGGAAGAGCCCCAGGCTGCCACTGTCCAGCTCTGAGAAAGTCTTGGCCAGGTGATTGGGGCATCCGGGGCAAAGACTACCCACTAGAGGAATCTGTAGGAAGCAGAAATGGCCTGGCTACGGTACCCCACTGCGTTTAGTCATTGGCTGGGAGCCTTCTGGGGAGGAAAATGGCCTCAGGGTGAATGCTGCAGACCTGGAGGTGCAGTGGCTAGCTGGAAGTTGTCAGCCAACTACAGTTCACACACTAATTGAAGGGAGAGCTGAGTGGTACACCTCCACAATCAAGTCTAAGTGGCAGGAGCAGGAAGAAAAGAAGCCAAGGCCAAGAGGCCGCATGGAAAATAGAATGGGAGACTACCAAGGAGCTTTGTGGATAAGCATGGGCATGTGCAAAGTTACCTTTGTTTACATGTATATGGGTCTGGTGGGCTGGTTAATGTTACCACAGGCATGAATGAGTCCATGCAAGTATACAGGCTGCCATGGGAAATGAGCATTGACAAGGAAGGAGACAAAAAAACCTATGAAAAGCAGACATAAAAATTAAGAAGGTGTAGCTTTATGGGACCATTTAATATAGGAGGAAATCATCCTATAATCTTCAGTATGCCTAGAGGGCAATCACTCTATTATTCAAATCATCACGAAAAGGATAATTCATGTTGAATACCATCTGTTTTATGAAGTAAATAACGTACTCCTTTAATACGTACACATGCACTTTAATAAGATTTTCAACAAAATGAAGTTTTAAATGTCACTTACTTAAATGGTAAGTTCCTCCATTCTACACAAAAACTTAATAATAATTTTAAAAGATTTCTTTCCCTGCCAGATAGCTGGGTTATACTTTATATATATTATCTTTCAAATATTCATGCTGCCTGTTTCATGGCTTTTTGTATAATTTTATAGCAACCATTTTTTAAAATTACATTTTTGACAGAAAGTATACTACTTCCTTAGGCTTCCATAATTCAGCAAGCAGAGTGCCAAAAGAATCTTAACTTCAATGGCAAAGAATACAATTCTTTTTGTATTATTTAATACAATTCAAGGTTCAAGAGAAATGTTTGTAGTTTACATACTAACAACTTTCAAATTATCTTTCATAATTTTGAAATAAAAATAAATCTAAATTATAGTAAGAGTTTATAAATATTTTAAAGATGTGTTTAGACATAAAAGGAAAGTTTATAAATAATATTTTGTGGCTATATTAAAACTAAGAAAAGTAATTTGTATTAAGTAACATCATTTAGCTGTAGGTACTCATAGGCACTGGTTTTATTCTTTAATTTATTTTTTAAAATTTATTATTTTTTAATAAATTTCTTTACTTATTTATTTATTTTTGGCTGCATTGGGTCTTCGTTGCTGCGTGCAGGCTTTCTCTAGTTGCGGCGAGCAAGGTCTACTCTTTGTTGCGGTGTGCTGGCTTCTCATTGCAGTGACTTCTCTTGTTGCGGAGCATGGGCTCTCAGTGCATGGGCTCAGTAGTTGTGGCTCGTGGGCTCTAGAGCGCAGGCTCAGTAGCTGTGGCACACGGGCTTAGTTGCTCCGCGGCACGTGGAATCTTCCTGGACCAGGGCTCGAACCCGTGTCCCCTGCATTGGCAGGTGGATTTTTAACCACTGCGCCACCAGGGAAGTCTTGCCACTGTGTTTTATGGCATAAAGTTAGATATGAGGCTATTACTTGCAGTTAAATTTGGAGTAGAAGCATTAATTTCTCTGTTATCATCAGCACTACCATCATCTGATCCATTTTACTCATCGTTATTACCATTATTACATATTTATATATGAGTAATAGTATTTGTAATACTACCACTATTATTACTGTCTCAACACTTTCATGTTCCTCTCGGTGGCTACTCTAAATCTGAATGCAGTAAGAAAAGCACAGAATTTGGAGACAGATCTGGGGTGAGTTCTAAATTTGCCTAATATCAGCTGTATGACTTAAATTCACTGTCAGTTGCCTATTGTATGACACAGGGACAATAATACCCACTCCAAACAGTGGCTGTGAGAATTAAATATATGTAAATCACCTGTGTGGACTATAAATTTTAACCTTAAAATCTTCTCACTATCAGAGGATGATCTCCTTTCTGCTTCATGGAGAAAATTAGAGGGTATAAAGTTTATCTCACCAATGCTTTTTCATAGATTTGTGTCTTGTCCCTACTGCTTTCTTGAAGTTGCTCTCATTCAGAGACACCAGGAGCTTCCCAAATGTGAAATCCAGTTCCCTCCTTTCAGTCTTCATTCTATTTGTCCTCTCTGCTGCATTGACATGTTGACCATTCTCCTTTTTTTTTTTTTTTTTTCCTTTCTCCTTTTTGAAACATTTTGATTTCTTTGCTTCCCTGGAGCCTCTCTAGAGTTCATTTTCAATCTGTTTGTTTCTTCTTTCTGATTTGGGGTTTCTTCTACAGCTGGTGTGTCATGGAATGCAAGGTCAGTAGCAGAAAGCAGTGAGTTGTGAGCAGGTTCAGCTTGTGATCCAAGAAAGAAGTCAAACAACAACCAAGGTCAATACTGTGAAGACAAGGAGCCAAGGAGGGGGTGTGGTAGACGCTATAAGGGAGAGCTGGTGCTAGAGAATGATTCAGGAGCTAGAGAATGGCCTAAGGTAACTGGAGATAGGAATACAGGGTGCTATACCTAATGTAATCCAACTATTTTTGCCTGATACCTTTTTCATTTTTACCTGGCTCTCTTTTCTTGGGCTGGGCACATAAGTAATATAAGCAGAGTCTAACAGGACTACCAAGTACCTTCCACTTTTTTTCCTTCTGGCCTTTGAATGTTGTTCCCTGAGGTCCTATTTCTTGGACTTCTCTTTCAGTCTGCACACTCAGCCTGAGTGATCTCAACCAGCCTCAGTTTTAAACTACCTAGTTCTCTTACAAGTTTTAGTCTGTCGACTGGCTTTTTTATCTATATGTCTAAATCGGGCTTTACTTCCTAAACGGTTCCCTCTTTCAGCTGCAGTATCACCCCCATCTAATTTCTCATATTAGAAAGCATGCTATTCTTAACTTCTTTCTCTTTGCCAACATCCAATGAGACACCAAGATTTAAAAAAATAATTAATAATTATTTATTATTATTATGGCTGCCTTTTTATCTAGCCCTTGAGTTAAGCACTCTACTAAGCCCTTTATATATATTACCTCATCTAATCCTCGTCATGGCCTTTAAGAATAGCTTTATGGGGGGCTGTTATTATCTCTGTTTTAGAGATGAAGGGTCTGAGGCTTGGCATATTTGAATTATTCTCTCATGCTTTAAATAGCTCACTCGAGTTACACAGAATTGAATACAGGTATTTTAACTCCAGATCCTGCTCTCTCCATCACTGGATCCTGCTTCTACTTTGCTCCACTGTGTTTCTCTCAGAAAAGTCTTATAAATCCAGCCCCTCCTCCAGCTACAATTACACCAGTTTACATACCTGGGCTCCAAAGCAGATTGATTTGCATTGGAATCCTGGGGTCCCTGCCTACTGTGTGACTTTGGACAGGTTACCCTCTCTGCCTTTCATTCCTCATTGATTAATAGGTATGTACTACCTATATCACAAGTTGATTATAGGTTTTAAAATTAAAAAATACAAAGAAAAAAAGAATAAAAGCTTAGGTAACCCATGTAAAGCTCTATATGCTTAATACACATAGGTTACTTAGGTAACCTGTGGAAAGCTTAATCCACTTGTTATTGTTATTATTACTCTCCAATATAAGCCCTCAAATGTTTTCACTTTGTCTCAAAAGATTTCCAGTTGGTCTGCCCGACATAGACGTGCTAAATTCATTCTCTCCATTATTGTCAGAATTATTTTTTAAAAAGCTAAGTCTGATCATGTAATTTCCCAGCTTAAGAGCCTCTGATACTCCTCTTCTACATGGGATTGCCTTTTATGCCATACTAAAGCAGTGACCTGAAATCAGATTTAAAAATAGACAGAAATAACCACCAATAATTTTGAAAATAAAGGCAAAAGTGAGCACATAGCTCCTGTTTTAAGAACAAGGTAATTATGTAGCTCATGATAATTACCTGTGGGTATTGGTAAATACGTTGCAGCTTCATAATTGTATTCCACTGCAGGTTCAGATTAGAATGTTCCTTAAATTTACCACAGAAGGTGCTATTTAAAGAGTCAGGCTAAAACCTGGAGTGAGAGGAACTCTTTGGAATTATAGCAGCATTTCCAAATCTTTGCAATTTCCATCTGCTTCTTTTATGTGGCAATAATAATCAATTCAGTTAAATAATTTAAAATCAACAGATTCTATTATTTCCCTGAATTCCTGGAAAACAATTGAGTCAAAGTAATGAGGAAAGATAGGTGATTTGAAACCTGGAGCAGTGTTTATCAAAATATCAATTAGGACTCATTAGTGGCACATGAAATCAATTTAGTGTCACCCACCCCCCCACCCCAGCAATTTTTTAAAAAATGGAATAGAATACAATTTAAAAAAAATACTACAGTATGCTGCATCATGGACAGGTATACTGTTCTGTGAAATCTCTGTTTCAGTTGTATGTATGTATGTTTACTGGCTTGTAATATAAAATATATTTCCCACTATGGCATATATTTCCCACTGGTTTGGGTCAAAAAAGTTTTAAAGCCACCACCCTACAGGACACAGCAATATCGTTCAAGGAGTGGGATCAATTCCAAGTAGCCACTTAACAAAATTGGTTTAATAACATGATAACATTGAAATCATATCCCACTTGGGACAAAAAAAAAAAATTACATAATTATAATCCCAAGAACATCATCAACACCTGATTCATTCACCAGACTTGGCTTCAAATAACTTTTAAGTAGTTCAAAAAATCAAACCCATCTCTAAGAGGTGAACATTCATTACCACAGAAACTATGGGGAAGAATTTGCCATAACTTCTGAAGTCAATACCAAAAAAGCAATTTGAGAAATATTTTCAGCAAAAGCAAAATCACTAAAATTAGACCCAGATCACTGTTTTCCAGGGCTGCTCCTGAAGTTTGTTTGCATATTTATCACCTTTAATTATAATTCTTGTATAATTTTTCCCAACAAGACTGAGCCCCTATCATACAGAAACTTTATTTTATTATTGCTGTATTCTTAGTGCCTTTATATATATTGTCCAGCACACAAGAGACATTTAAAAATGTTTGTCAAGAAAACGGTACTCATTTAGATAAATATATGTTCTCAGACTTAATGACTGAGTCAAGGTCAGAGCATATGCTAAGCCTATTCATGCTTCTTGCCCACTTTAAAGAATATACTTCTAAAGTCTCTCAGCTCTACAGAACAGCGCTTGATTGGAGCTTACAACTCATAACTTTTAATCAAAGGAATAAAATGTAGGAATTCCCTGGCCATCCAGTGGTTAGGACTCTGCACTCTCACTGCCAAGGGACTGGGTTCAACAATCCCTGGTGGGGGAACTAAGGTCCCACAAGGAACAAAATTTAAAACCAAAATAAGACATTACTTTGGGACTTCCCTGGTGGCGCAGTGGTTGAGAATCCACCTCCCAATGCAGGGGATACGGGTTCAATCCCTGCTCTAGGAAGATCCCACATGCCATGGAGCAACTAAGCCCATGAGCCACAACTACTAAGCCTGCGTGCCACGACTAGAGCCTAGAGCCCTTGAGCCTAGAGCCTGTGCTCCTCAACAAGAGAAGCCACCACAATGAGAAGTCTGTGCACAGCAACAGAGACCCAACGCAGCCAAAAAAAAAAAAAATTTTTTTTAAAGATATTATTTTGATATCAAATTATCATGGATGCAAGCAGGGAAACAAGCAATGTTTGTGATGGGGAAAACTGAGGAAGGTAGTTTGGAAATACACATCAAAAATCTTCATATATACTTTTTCTTGTGAAGACACTTTGCTTCTAGTTCTTTACTCTATGGAAGAATTACAAATACGCAAATATGGACACAAGGATATTAATCTCAGTGTGGTGTACAATAAAGATGTCTAATACTAGGCAATTAGTTATGTAAATTACAGTAATTATTACAATAGAATATTATGCAGCCATGAAAAATAATGATGTTCAATTATCTTGGCATAGAAAGAGGCTCTGAAAATATGCTGTAAAAAGCAAGTAATAAAGCTGTGCACTGTAGAATATCATTTACATTTTTCTATGAGATGAAACTCATATGACATAATTAACCATTTTACACTGAACTATTCAGTGTCTACTTAGTACTTTCACAATATTGGGCAACTGCCACCTCTGTCCAATTCCAAAACATTTTCATCACCCCAAAACGAAACCTGTATCCATTAAGCAGTTGCTTCCCATCTCCCCCCTCCCCCAATCCCTGGTAACTACCAGCCTATGTTCTGTCTCTATGGATTTACTTATTTGGGAATATTTCATGTAAATGGAATCATGTAACACGTGACCTTTTGTGTCTGATTTCTTTCATTTAGCATAATGTTTTGGAGATTTATCCACCTTGTATCAGTACTTGATTTTTTTTTTATATAGCTGAACAATATTCCATTGTATGCGTATACTATAGTTTATTCATTGGTAGACGGACTTTTCAGGTGGTTTCTACCCTTTGGCTATTGACAATAGTGCTCCTATGAACATGGGTGCAGTGCAGAATCATTTTAATCATACAAGTATCTGTTGGCAGAGAATAAATGCAGGAATATCAGCAGTCATTATTTTGTGATGGAGATGACAGATGAGTCTTTTTACGTTATGAAGAGCGTTGGGCTTTAGAATTAAGCAACCTGCCTCTATTTCTTCACTTGTAAAGTGAAGAAAATAAAAACTACCTAATTGAATTACTGTGAAGAGTAAATGGAACATTTGTAAAGTACTTAGAAGTACATGGGGGCACAAGGTAGGTACTGAATACATAGTATGTTCTTTAAAAATATTTTTTGTTTTTACTTTTTGGTGACATTTACTGAAAATATTTTCCCCCAACGGAATAACATGTTAAACAGGCTTTTTTTTTTTTTTTTTTTGGAGAGTGTATTTGCATGCTACACACTTAAGATGCATGTTCCTCTTTACTCACAGTCATTTGGGCTGGGGCCAGTCAAAGGCTGCCCAATTGCTTGATCTGATAACATCACTGTGACTTTACAGTGTAACTCTCCCTCCAAGTTTCAATTAAAATAATGTTCCAAGTAGCGTTTTCGCCAACCCTCTGCCACAGTTCCTCTTCCATTTTAGTCTTTGTTTCGGCACCCCTTTATATGCTGCATATGCAAGTATCAAGGTTTTACATTTTAGGAAACGTACAAAAGAAACGGAGGGACGGGTCAAGGGCACAGGCTTTCTCGTAGACACAGCTAGGAAAATACTTTGCGATCAGGTTTTTTCAAATATATAAAATTGCCTCCAGAATTCTTGCCTTTTTGTACTCTCTAGAAAACCTCAAATTTTATTTTTCATGGCAAACTCAAACTTCTCTGCCAGACGAGCACATCTTGAGCAGAGAAGAAGGGTCACCAATCGGAGCGGGCAGGGGCCTCCCCGGGTTTGGGGAGGCTGAATTCGCGTCTGCAGCCCCGGAGCCGCCCCAGCGCGGGAGTTTCGAGGGGAGCTCGGGGACAGCTGCGGTGTCACGTGGGGAGGCCGCGCGGGGACCGACGCCTGGGGCCCGAGTGCCCCCGGGGAAGCCGGTGCCAAAGGGCCGCATCCCCAGAGCCCAAACCTGGGCTTTCGCTAGGGCCTTGCAGGGAGGGGAGCTCGCCCGCCCGCCCGCGCCGGCACAGGTGTCCGGGTGGCGGCGCCGAGGCCCCCGGGGGCGGGGCGGGCTCGCCGGTGCGTGGGGCCCGGGGGCCCGAGGGGGAGGTTCCCGCGAGGTGGTTCTGGGCTCCTCCTCGGCGCTCAGGTTTCCTCTTCCCGCCCGCCGGCTGCTGGCTGCGGCGCCGCCTCCCTCCCCCTCCCCCCACCCGCTCCGCGGCCTCGGCCCGCCTCGCCCCCGCCCGGGCCTCCTCCGGCTCTCTCTCTCCCTTCCCCTCGAGCCTCCGAGGAGCCCGCAGCCGCGGGGCGCCCGGGAAGATGGCGGCGGCGGCGGCGGCGGGAGCCGGCGGCGATGGGGGCGCGGGCCTGGGCGGCGTGGCGGGGCCCGAGCCGGGGTCGGGGACGCGCGGGCCGGACCCCTCCGCCGAGGCGCGCAAAGACGCCCGGGGCCCGGCGCCCGCCGCGCTGCACCCGGAGGAGGTCGCCGCGCGGCTGCAGCGGATGCGCCGGGAGCTGAGCAACCGCAGGAAGATCCTGGTGAAAAACCTGCCCCAGGACAGCAACTGCCAGGTGTGGGGACGGGCTGCGAGGCGACGCGTCCCGGGGGCTACGGGGCAGGAGCTTTAGAGAGAAGCTGCCCACGCACCCCCCCCTCACCCCGGTGTCCAGGCTGGTGCCCGGCGCCTGGGGGCGGTCCGGGGGAGGGGGTCGTGCAGAGTTACGAGAACGGTCCTTGGCTTTTGCAGAGCCCCCCGGGTTTGTGAGTCCGCGGTCACCCCGCGAAGGAGGCACATTAGGAAACAGGCTCGGAGAGGCGAATGGGCTTGTCCAAGGTCACGGGAATCTGGAGCGCTGTCTCTAAGTCCGGCTGGTTCCTTCCTTCCCCTGATGGCCCAGGGTGGTGTACTGGGGGAAGGGGTCGGGGAAGTAAGTGAAGGAGAGCGGAGGTGAGCTGCGGAGCACAGCTTGGGGGTGGGGGACAAGTCTTCGGGAGCACCCTGAGACTGGCGCAGGGTCCCGCCGGGGTCCTCGCGACTTGGGTGTGCCCTGGGGGGCGGGGTCACGGGAGAGCTGGGAGTGAGTTTTGCTGTTGCAGGAGCACTTGACCAAGTTTGTATGAAACAACCCTGTCCCCTCAGTTTGCTAAGACCCTGGAATAGACAGGTTATCGCTGCGGTTTGGGGAGCCTTGCAGCCGTCTTCTCCCTGCCGAGTACTGGAGGATTTGTTCCTCAGTGACTCCGAGGAGGCTTAAAGATAGGCTACTCTGTGTCTTTGATCCAGATTAACTCTTGCTTTAAGCTCTGCATCTATTTGACTTTTTTTTTTTTTTCTCCTCGATTACCAAAGTTACGTGCTCATTGTAGGAAAGCTAGAAAACACAAAGAAGCGCAAAGGGAGGAATAGAAATCACCTGTAGTTTTGATACTTAACCATTGTTAACGTGGAGTATTATCTTTTCCTGTGCGCATGTATTTTACCAAAAAAAAAAACAAAATCGAATTTCTTTGACTGTTAAGGGTTTCTTGTCTAGATGTTCACGTATCTTTCACATTTAGTTGGAATTCCTATATTTTGTGGGGATGGGGAGGGTGGTCTGTCCTGGTGGTTGCAGATTTGGGGCACTTCGTGTAGTTCCTCCTGTAGTGGGATGCATGGAATTGCAGGGGAGCTGCCTGTTGATAACTGCAGCGGTTCTTCCATTAGATCCGTTAAATATTGAGACCAATGCCTCATTACTATGTAATTAGACCTTACATAGTCACTCACAATAAATGTGAGCATGTAACCTTATAACCCTTATGCATGAAGGGCCATTTTGTTTCAAAAGCAATGTAAAAAGTCTCTGTCAGTGTTTGTACATCTCATCCCTCTTTCAACTCTTTGCATGGTTGTCCACTTCCCCTCAGGCAGGTGATGTTTTGTAATGCTATAAGGACACCTGCAATGGACTGATTTCATAGAAGCAACTTTCTCGTGCCCACGCAAGTATAGGACAGCAAGTGAGCACAGAAAGAGGGAGGCTTGGAAAAGGCAGATGGAATTAAAAAAAAAATTGAAGAAATAGCAACTATGTGTGTAGATCATCTGGAAGAGAGGTGGAGAAGTGTCCTAATTTCCTTTGTAGAATGTCAACTATTTTTGTTATCACATTTCTTTGCATTAATTTTCAAAATATTTGGATGAAAAATTTTAGATAGTTCTGTCTGTTCTTCCTTTGGTGTTGGTATCTTTCTCATCTCCCTTCTCAAGAGACTTGAAAAAATATATTAAAGAGTCTAATAAAAGGAACAGTTAATTACCTGTTGTTAGTGATGGAGAGAGGTTTTATGAGAATTACACTGATTTGTATTTTTGAGATTTCTTTCTCCGTTATGAATTTATGTTTCGCCTAAATTTTAGGATTTTTCTGTAAGGTAGCAAGCATAAACTATCAAATAAAATTGGTTTAAGATCTGTATGTCTAGATGAGTCTTTTACTGCCAAGTAGAGTATCTTAAATTTTTATGCCATGCTTTTTGAGAGCTGAAGAGTTTCATCTATAAGCAAAAAATAAATAAATAAAAGTTGTTAGGACCTAGAGACTAGTTTCCAGACTTGTCCTAGCCTTTGTTTTTTTCTATGATTATTTCCATAACAAAATATTATTTTAAATATTTCTGATAATGTAGTTTTAAAATTTAAACAGATCAGTGTTTGATTACAGATAACATTTGTTTGAGTAGTGTTTTTCTTTTTTCTGTTGTCTTCAGTGCTTGTACCTTTCCTAAGTTTTCTGATCACAATCATATTATAAATATCAATGGTCTGTGTTACACAAATAAGTAGAATAGACCGAAGCATGCTAATTTCTAAAAGCAATTAAAAGACACTCTTTTCTTCAGGTTATTTAAACTAAGAGTTGCTATTTTTATTAGTCCAATAAAATTAACATTTACTTGATCTACTTCTCAAGTTGTAATATTTTCTTGAGTATGTTCTGCTAGGATTTTTTGTTTGTTTTATCTTTTATTTACCTTAAAAGTTATAATTCTGTTTTTACCTAGTGGCTGCATTTTACTGTCAACTTACTAGTGAAGAATTAAGTTTAATCTTATTTTGTATCTTTTAGCCAGTATCAGCTGGATAAACTCCTGTTTCCTTCTTATGAAATGACTAACATGGTAAAAAAAAAAAAAAAAAAAAAAAGTTACTACTTTTTGTTCAGTTTCTAAGTAATCAGATATTTTAAATACCCAAGTTCTTGTTCTTTTCTAGAAGAGTCTGTGTTCATTCATTTATTCTGGAATATCACATTAAGGATCAAAGTCATTCCTAACTCTGGTTCTCAAACTGTATAGTTATGTTTCTAGAAAAGCTATGTTGGTGATTGATCATTAGGAGCCCAATAATTTTTTCTTAACATTTTAAAAACATGGGTATTTTCTTTATTAAACATAGTTTTCATAAGTCTTACTCATATTTTGTTTAATTTTTGGTATAACAGCATATACCAAATAGCATCCCACAACTTTACACTTCCTATGATTAGAAGGCACACGAAAGGTATTATTATTATTTTTTTAACATCTTTATTGGAGTATAATTGCTTTACAGTGGTGTGTTAGTTTCTGCTGTATAACAAAGTGAATCAGCTATACATATACATATATCCCATATCTCCTCCCTCTTGTGTCTCCCTCCCACCCTCCCTATCCCACCCCTCTAGGTGGTCACAAAGCACCTTAGCTGATCTCCCTGTGCTATGCAGCTGCTTCCCACCAGCTATCTATTTTACATTTGGTGGTGTATATATGTCCATGCCACTCTCTCATGAAGGTATTATTTTTAAGTGGGAGCTTTTAAAGGTTCAAATGTCAAATACCTTACAGTAGTAGAAATACTAACTCTAATAAAATGAACGCCTTTATACTAATAAGTTCTCAAAAGAATAGTTACTGTGCTGTCAGTCAGGCGCTGTCAGGTGATCATCGTATGCTTTCCGGAATCCTCCCAGCCCTCTGTGTTCTCATAGCTTCAACTCTGGTTCATATCCTTTTCATCTCTTGCACAGTTACAACCTTTCTGCTTGTCACTTACCCTCATTATTGTGCTGTCTCTTATTTTTTAGCCCATCCTGCTTACTGTTTCCCTGAGAGAGCATCCCAAAGCACAAATCTGATATCACTCCCCTATTCAAAACAAGACAAAACAACAACAACAAAAATCTTTGGCTCCACATTCCCAGCACTGCTTCTCAAACTTTCCCTCAAATTCTCCCTCATTTGTCTCTTCTCAAATTGTAAGGAATAGTGAACCTGAATTAGCCTATGGCAAGAGTGAAATTGCTTTGAAGTTTCATGTTCTGTCTGAAAATTCACATTAATTTTATGTTCTAGGAAGATTGGATTTAATATAAAAACAGTGGCAAACTCATTTAACTTCCCTCCAAATTTTTTACATAAACTTGACACTTATGGAAGATGCACCACAATTATCCTATGATTTTCCATACTCCTGTATTACCATGGAGTACTCAGACCTCACTTGAGAAGCATGACATACTAGAATAGAATTCTAAGACTCTAGGCTTTTTGTGACTTGGCCCCTGCCTACATTTCTAGTCTCATTTTTTATTGGTTCTACATTGGATTCTACTCTAATTTTTTAAAGCTACCTCCATCCCTGAGTACTTCGTGCCACTGTGATTTGGTATTTATGTCTTTGTTAGTGTTTTGGAATGTTATTATAGTGATTAATTTATCATGAATAATATTTATAATAATTATTAGAATTATTTATAGTGAATAATAGCAATGCTGTGAACACTGTTTCTTATTCAGTGTAGCCATTGCGTATATGTGTGTGTCTATATGTGTGAATAGTCTTTTGCAACTCTGACTTTAGAATTTTGATTAGTTAAGGTAATGCACTAATATGTGGTTTTTAATTGTATTTCTATAAATTGTTTATATTTTATGGTTAACCTGATTCTGTTTCAGTAGCATTGTTACTGGGGTTTCAAAATGGAGAAATAGTGGCATTTATTTACTATATTGTTTGAGTTCACTCAGTTGTTTTCTTACATATGGTATGCATGTACCTGTATTTTGTTTTTGTTGTATTTATTTTAAAATCTGAAAGAGATTTTATTGTGTAATTAGAAGAAAATGTGAAGTGCTTAGGGCTAAACAGAAGAAACATTCTATTGTCTCACTTTGGGTATTATTAACTTTCATTTCGAAGTACTCTATTAGGGTAGTTAGTTGAGAAGCTTGATGGTTAATTCGTAGAGGCCCATTTGAAAGCATAGCACTTTTTAGAATAACAAACCACCAAATGTAGGAAACTCTGGTTGATTTTCTTTTTAAAATCTGTTTATTCCCATTTTTCTTTTATGTTATTCAAAAACCAATAGAATTTTCTCACATGCTTTGTGTTCTTTAACTGTGGGATTTAAAAATGTACATGATTTGTTTTCTCTAACAGTATATTCAGTAATTATTGCCTCTTTTTAAATTGACAGTACTGGGATGTCTTTGCATTATGAAATCATTCTTTTTCTTATTGAGAATATCATTTTGCTTACTTCCAAAAGTTACTTTTCTTAGTGTAGTAGTTTGTACTACTTAAAAGTTATCTATTATGTTTTCTTTTTTAGTGTAGTTAATCAGAATTGACTTACGGGTTCTATGTCTTTTCTGTGTATTTTATTATCCTATTCCCAGTGTAACAAGAACACTGAAAGCTGCTAAAGGAATATATTTCTACATTTCTGGGACACCACTGGCTCGGTGAATTTCTAGTCTTGGCAGAAATTCTTAAAAATGTTTCAACAATGCTTGTTCTTGCTCTGAAAACACATTTGAGAAGAGGAGTATTTTGTGGTTTGCATCACAATGCTAAGTGTTAAGCAGTCCAAAGACGTCTCCCTACCTTATAGCCAGTGGCCCTTAGGGTCTCCAGGGCTCATCTCCCATCTGTGGGCTTAAAAAACTTTATGCTTAGCTCTGCTTAGCCCAGCTGAAACAGGCTAATGAAAGAATGTTTAAACATAAATAAAGAAAACAAAATCACCTATAAATTTAAATATCTATAATTGCTTATTAGAAACCCTGGCTCTGTTTTTACTTTGTTTGCCTAAGAGGCAGTCGCCTCAGTCTAAGGTGATAGTGTGCACTGAGGGGTACTGAGTGAGAAGTGGGGACATCAGACCACCTAGAACACTTGTCTGTATTAGCTGTTTTGGCTCACGATTATCTGCAGAGGATTGTCTTTGGTTGCTATACTGAATATCTTCCATTTGTTCCTCCAGACCTTTCTCCACCCTTCTCACCTGCTTTGTGTCCTCGGAGGCTGACTGTACTGTGAAAAGCACTAACAGGGCTCTCTTATTCTCTGGTTTCTGATTGCATTTGGCCAGAGCCACTGGTGGGAGATCAAAGGGCAGAGGAGAGAGAGATTGGGGCGTTTATTCACCCAGCTCCATCTCTATGAGGTTACTGTGGCTTGGCTGTTTCCTCTTTCAAAGGTCACAGTTTCTTTCCAATGGAACCCTGCATGCAACTAAGCTCTCTGGGTTGTTGTAATCATTCCCCTTGCCTTATTAGGCCTAGGGGTTGTAGGGGACTGACTGTTGCTAACCGTGGGCTTTCTGTAAACTTTTGTAGATAGTCTCTTTAAAAAATTCTCTCCAATTGCTTAGTCTTTGAGTGTGCCATCTGTCACTTGCTGAGACCCTGATGCTGTTGCCTACTCAGTCTCCGTTCTTCCTCTTGTCTTTCCTAGTAGCGCCCAGATTTTCCTGTGGGGACCTACCCTCCATTATTTAGGGACTGCATGGTTTGAGTGGGTTTGCCTTCTGTCCCTATCTGTAGACGTGACATAAACCAACAAACAGAATTCTTCTCTTTTGCCATTGGAATTGGTTAAAGGATGGGCAATAACCTGGGTGTAAGCCAGTCAGCACATGGTAGTCCCTTGGCCATAGTGATTATTTCAGCCTAGTATAATAAAGAAGCTTAGGACTTTGGTTGTTAAGGTAATTCTTTCTTCCCACGGGATATGAATGCAGAGACACATTGCTCAGATTGTAGCTGACATTCTGAGGACAGAGCAGACATCCAAAGGAGGATTGACCTGAAAAGAAAGGAAGAAAGGAAGGAAGAAAGGAAGCAAGGAAGGAAGAAAGGAAGGAAGAAAGGAAGGAAGGAAGGAAGAAAGAAAGAAAGAAAGAAAAGAAAAGAAAAATAGAGGCTGAGCTAGAGCCCTGATCAAACTATATCTGAAGCTTGACCTACCTTTGCATTTCTTAGTTATGCAAGACCCTAACTTCCCTTTATTTTTCATTTATTTCAAGTTGGGTCTTATGTTATTACCAACCAGTACTATCCTAAATAATACAGAATTTTAATTAAAAAAACATGAAATCTTATTATTGAAAAGGATGGTGGAAGACATTTTATCCAACCCTTTTGCTTAATACATGAATACAATTTACAGAGTCCTAAACACATGGTTTCTAGCACATTTTTAACACCTTTAGTTTCAAAGAAATCACTGTTTTGTAAGGTATCCTACTCCATCTTCAGACAGCTTCTGTTATAAATGTCTTATTTATATTAAATATGTAAAACTTATTTCCCTGAAATTTTGATTTCTTGATCCAACTTCTCCCCTCTAGTAGCATAGAGAAATTATGGTATTCTCTTTTTTAACTTATAACTTCACCTCCAAACCACTAGATTTAGGACATGAGTCTGAGTTTCCTCACCATCTTGTTTATTTTTCTCTGAACGCACACCACTATCATTTTGTCATTGCATCTCTTAAAATGTGGCGCCCCAAATCGAGTATGGTAGTCTAGTTGAGATCTCCTTGTAATCCCTCAGCCAGAGCAAATTATCTTTTCTCTGGATTTCTATAAGAACAATAATAACCTTTGTTTATTAGATGCCTACTGTTGCCAGGCACTGAGCTTCATTTACATTATATTTAATCCTTTTTTCAAGGCTGTGAGATCAGATTTTTTTATTCTCGTTTTATTGATAGGGAAACACAGATGCAAAATTAATGTCAAGCAATTTGCCCAAAGCCATTCAGCTTAGTAGTAGTAGAGTGGAGAAAAGCTAATGTCTTTTTTATTCCGAAGTTTATATTCTTATCCCACACTGTATTATGATTGTAATTCCCCTGCATACACTCTATATTGTGTTTCAAAGGACAGGGATTATGTAATATTTACCTTTGTGTCACCAGTGTTTAACCTAGAACCTGACACATTGTTCCAAGGGAAGTTTAAAACAGAAGGAGATGACCCACCTATTTGTTCTAAAATGCTATACTTCTGTTAATGTGTCTGACACATGGCAGGCTTTCAGGATTAGTTTGTAAGATGAACAGATTTTGCATTGTAAGACTGTGTTAGCTTTTTAGGCAGTGAACTCCATTCACATATAATTATTCTATCAGTCAACTGTTTATTGCATGTGAGTAAGTTGAAAGCTATAAACCCTCTCTCCAGAAAAGTTCTAATGTTCATAGGCACACAGAAATTTGCATGTAATTTCAAGGGGTTGTGAATCTCTTGTAATTTACCCCTGATCTCACTCTGGGAGATTTTAGACCTAAACTGAGAAGCACCTTTCCACGCCAGTGTAATTTTGATTATGTGTTTGGGACTTCACCTGAGTATGGACCATTTGAACAGGTCCAAAGCTGCTTCTTGAGAAGAGTTTTCAGCAGAAACTTCTGTGGGCCACATTTATGCATATGTGGGATGATCCTCTCTCTGGGCAAGAAAATAAATCATACTTCTTAATTTTCTTTCTAAGAAAGTCACCTGTGTCACTTTACGTTTGATGTAAAAGCTCATTGTTCTCTGGTCACCCAGTATTACCAACATTTTACCTATTGTGCCTGACACAGAGTGGATGTACAGAATTTTTTTTCTTAGAGTCCAAGATATTACAGTGTACTATTTCTCACTTAACGTGTGAGGTTGATATAAAGAATGTCACTTTAAAACATATCAAGACTATTCACAATAAGTATTTATTGCTATGAAAAGTTTCCCTTTTTTGTTCAATTTCTGAGTCTCTAACTTATTGTGGGTCTCTAAACTTGTTTTCTAGGCATTTGACCCTTAATTTTGTGCTTATTTACTCTCATTATCTTTAGATTTCCTTCGTCCTTATGCTTGTACATTTTCTTTGTGAGTTTGAAGGTTTCTGTTAAACTTTTGTTACCACCTGAATGCCAAGATAGCATTAGAATTCATTGCATTTGTTTGAGCCCGTATTTGCATGCATATTCTTTGCCTCTTTTCCTGCCATCCCCTTTCACCCAGCTCCAGCCCGCCCCACCCTATCCGCTTTGCCCCAGCTAATCAGTTTTTATATCTTTCCTTAACCCACTACGGTGATTATCTGCTTCTAGTTCCCAGCTTGTCTTTATTTCCTGAACTTTGGATCTTCTATTACCCTCAAGTTCAGCTGCTTGCTTTTGACTTTAGATTAGTCTCCTTCTCTCTGAGTTTATACCTTGTTAGTTTTTTGCATCCTGATCTAGAGTAGAAGTAATGGCAATAAACAAGATTATGTGAATCTGGGAAATTTTAAATTTTGAAATAATCACAAACTTACAGAAAGGTCGTAAGTACAGTACAAAGAACTTTTTTTCCCTGACCTGTTTGAGAATGAGCACTGACCTACTCTCTATCAACCTGAGTACTTTACTGTGTATTTTCTACACATATGGACTTTCTCCAGCATAAACACATCACTACCATCAAACTCAGAATACTGCCATCAAATCTACAGATTGCGTTTACATTTTGCCAGTTTTCCCATTAATATCTTTCATAGTGAAAGGATCCAGTTCAGAATCATATATTGCACTTAGTTGTTGTGTCTTTTTAGTCTTCAGTCTGGAATAACTTGTCTTTTCCAACCTTGACCCTTTTGAAGATTACAGGCCAGTTACTTTATAGAGTGTCCTACAATTTGGGCATTCTATATAATTAGATTAGTTCTGCATAATTAGACTCAAGTTACGTAACCTTGGCAGGAATATCACAGGGTGATGCACATTTTAGATTTGTCCCATTGCTGATAAAGTTAACTTTGATCCCTCTGATTGACTTTTATTAAAGTGGTATCTGCCAGTCTTCTATAAGCAAAGTTTTCCCCTTTGTAATTAATAAGGATTTTTGAGAGGAGATACTTTAAGACTGTATAAATATTCTACAGGCATACCTCATTTTAGCGTGCTTTTCTTTATTTGCTTGTCCCAGATATTGCATTTTTTACAAATTGAAGGTTTGTGGCAACCCTGCATCAAACAAGTCTGTCGGCACCATTTTTCCAACAGTATTTGTGCACTTCATGTCTCTGTGTCACATTTTGGTAATTCTCACAATATTTCCAACTTGTTCATTATTATTATATTTGTTATGGTGATCTGTGATCAGTGATCTTTGTTACTATTGCAAAAAGAGTATGATGTGCTGACGGCTCAGATGACAGATAGCAATTTTTTAGCAATAAAGTATTTTTTAATTGTTATATACTTTTTTTTGACATAATGCTACTGCACACTTAATATACTACAGTACAGTATAAGCATAACTTTCATATGCACTGGGAAACCAAAAAATTTGTGTGACTCAGTTTATTTTGATATTCACTTTATTGCAGTGGCCTGGAACCAAACCCACAATGTCTCTGAGGTATGCCTGTATTCCCTTTCTAGTGTTCAATTTTTTGATTTATTATTTTATATCAAAAGTAAACTCTTGGTTTCCTATGTTGTTCAACGGTTTATGCTCCATTACTATCATTACTTACCTTGATGCTTTAATTGTTTTACGTTTGGACAGTGGGAGCTTCTTTAAGCTGGCTCCTACGTCCTCTTTTTAAATAAACTTTTTGTTTTGGAATAATTTTAGATTTACAAAAGAAGTTACAAAGAGAGTACATAGAGTTCCTATATATTCTTTACCCAGTTTCCCCTAATGTTACATCTTGTAGCCAAGGTACACTAGTCAAGACTAAGAAATGAACATTGGTACATTATTATTAACTGAACTGTAGACTTTGGATTTGATTTGTTTTTTTCACTAATGTCCTTTTCCTGTTTCAGGATCCAGTCCAGGGTACCACATTGCATTTAGTTACCACATCTCATCTCCTTAATTTCCATTCTGAACCAGTTTCTTAGTCTTTTCTTGTTTTTCATGATCTTGATAGTTTGGTCAGAAACTTTTTAGAACACCCCTCGGGTTTGTATGATGTTTTTCTCATGGGAGATTAGGGATATGGAATTTTGGGAAGAATTCCACAGAGGCAAAGTCCACTTCTGATCATGTCATTTCATGGGGTACGTGACATCAATATGACTTTCACTGGTGATGTTAACCTTGATCATTTCCTTAAGATGATGTCTGCCACATCACTCCTCTGTAAAGATACTATTTTTCCCATTCACTGTTCTTTGGAAACAAGTCACTAATTCTAGCACACACTTAAGGGAAAGGTCCTTTTTTTTTTTAAAATTAAAGTATAGTTGATTTACAATGTTGTATTAGTTTCAAGGGTATAACATAGTGATTCAATATTTTTATAGATTATACTCCATTTAAAGTTATTGTAAAATATTGGCTATATTCCCTGTGTCATGTATTACATCCTTATATATTTTTTCCATAGTACTTTGTACCTCTTCATCCCCTACCCCTATTGTGCCCTTTCCCCTGTCCCTCTCCCCACTGGTAATCTCTAGTTTGTTCTCTATATCAGTGAGTCTGTTTCTGTTTTGTTATATTCATATTTTGTTGTACTTTTTAGATTCCACATGTAAGTGATAACATACAGTATTGGTCTTTCTCTAACTTATGTCACTCAGCATAATACCCTTCAGGTCCAACCATGTTGTTGCAAGTGGCAAAATTTCATTATTTTTTTATGGCTAATATTCCATTGTATATATATATACACACCACATCTTTTTTATCCATTCATCTTTTGATGGACACTTAGGTTGCTTCTATATTTTGTCTACTGGTCCTATGTACTTTTGACATGTCCCCGTCATTCACTGAGCACTTCCTTTGCTTTTGACACAATACGCTGTTGCAGCTTATATTTTACTTTCTGTGCTTTAGCTCTTGAATCATCCATTTCATGAGAGACTGAATGCTTGTGTTCCCCCAAATCCATATGTTGAAGCCCTAACCCCCAGTGTGGCTGGGGTCTCTATGGAAGTAATTAAATTTAAAGGAAGTCATCAGGGTGGGGCCCTGATCTGATAGGATTATTGTCATTGAAGAAAAGACACCAGAGAGCTCTCTTTCTGCTGTGTGCCTCACCCCCAGCCCAACCCCAATGTGTGCAAGCACCAAGGAAAGGCCATGTGAGGGCATAGGGAGAAGGTGGCCATCTACAAGCCAGGAAGAGAGATCTCACCAGAAACCAAGTCAACTAGAACCTTGATCTTGGAATTCTAACTTCCAGAATTGTGAGAAGATTAAGTTTCTGTTGTCTATGATATTTTGTTATGGCAGCCCTAGATGACTTTTATAAAGCCTAGTTTCTTTTAGGGGAAAATACTATTAAGAAGCCAAGATCTGGGAGCTAGATGTACTCATTGCTATTGAGATATCACTGCTGTCAGTTCCTCTTAGTAGGCAGAGCTAGAGAATATATGAGTGTATGTATGTGTGTACACACATATATTTACACCTATATCTGTCTGTCTATTGAAAGGAATGAGTTCACACTGATATATCAAATTGCAGTCTAACTCCATAGAGTTCTTTCTAGTTTTCTCCCATTCCATGTTTGTTACTTTTTTTTTTTTTTTTCCTGACAGTGAGAAACCCGGTGTTCGTTGTCCTTAATATATTTACTTATTTGAACAATCCTCCTTTAAGTAATCAATCTCCCATCACCACTGCAGATGACTGTGCCCTCCCCCATGCAGACACCCACCTCATCCAATATAAGCTCCATCCTTCTGTACTGGGCTGTTCCACTGGCCAGAAGGCTTCCTCACCTTGCCTGAGTTCTGACTCTCTGTGCTGGGTTTTCCTTCTGGGCAGATGTCCTCCTCACCTTGCTTGAGCTCTGAAACCTGAGGTATGACATAAGATATTTTGTGTAAAATATGTGTAAGGGTACAGTAAGTGATATCTATTATTAGTGGTGTCGTGGCAGGCAGAATTTAAAAATGGCCCCCCAAGATTTCTAATCCATGGAACTGTGACTGTGACAAGGTATCACATGTGTGACTGTTACATTACATGACAAAAGGGGATGTTTGCAGATATAATTAAGGTTACTACTCAGTTGCCTTAAGGGTATCAAAAGGGAGATTATCCCGGTGAGCCATATCTCATCATACTAGCCCTTTAAAAGCAGAGCGTTTTCTCCAGCTAGTAGCAGAGGGAGAAGTCAGATGATCTGAAGCACAAGAAGGATTTGATGCACTGTTGCTGGGTCTGAAGATGCAGGGGGGCCACATGCAAGGATTTTAGAGCAGTCTCTAGATGCTGAGTGTGGTCCCCAGCTGACAGCCAGCGAGAAAATGGGGACTTCAGTTCTACAGTTGCAAGAAACTGAATTCTGCTAACTGCCTTAATGAGTGGAAGTGCATTCTTTCTTAGAGCCTCCAGATAAGAGCCCAGCCTGCCTAAGCCCTTGATTTTGGGCCTTGAGAGACCTTAAGCAGAGAATGCATTTGAGCCTGCCGGAACTTTTGACCTACAGAACTGAGAGATAATAAATGGGGATTGTTTTAAGCAATTTAATTTGTGATAATTTGTTACAAAGCAATGGGAAACGAATACAGTATTACATCCGGGTGATATTTGAAAGAAAAAACATTTGTGTCAGAGAAAAGGAGATTGTGATTTCTGTACGATTATTCTTTGGGAGACATGGTTATGTAAATCTATCTCCTGGGGATATCTATAAGCAAGAACTGCTCAAGGAGAACCTCTTACTGCCAGATATATAATATTCATTAATTTGAGGTATGTAAATATTTTCTTTTAAAGAAGAAGTGAGTTATGTATTAGGTTAGTGTAAAGAGAGTAATTGTTTTTTCTTTTTGAGCACTTTAAACATATTGGTTTATGTTCAGATTGTAAAATAGTCTTAGAAAAAATACTGTATTGGAGTTGATAAAGGTAATATGTAGAAACAAATATTCATGCACTTAACAAATATTCAAGGTCTGCTTTTTGCCAAATGTTGGAGACTTTTTTATGAACAAGGCCAGATACGTGCTATTTGCTATTAATAAGCCTACAATCCAATGAAGATACAGATATATAAGCAGTTAAAATACGGATGATAGGTGCTATAAGTGTTGCGATGGAAAATAAAAAATGCTATGGGAGCACAAAAGAAAGCTACCTACTCCACACCTGAGAGATTCAGAAAGGCTTCTTAGAGAAACTCATTTAAGCTGAAAACCAGGGAGAGAGAAATTAACTAGGGGAAGGGAGAGAAAGGGAGACGTGAGGAATATTCATAGTGGTATTAACAAGATATATCAAGTCCTAAAGAAAAGAAAAAGCATGGCCAAGAGTTAGGGCATTGTGGCTAAGGCGTAGAGTTTGAGAGGGGTAGTGATTCAATATAAGGCTAGCACATTAAGTAGGACCAGATGATTGTTAAGACATTTAAGGAAGTTAGGGTTTTATTTTAAGGGAAATGAGGATCCATTGAAATATTTAAACAAGGGAGTGATGCTTTCAGATTTCTAGCTGTCAGAAAGTAAAATTATGTTGTGTTTTTTTTATCTCCCAAACTTTGTTCTTACCCTGATCTCTGTCCTAAGGTTAGGAGGTCAGTGATGCAGTAAGCATTAGGAATGCGATGGAAATGAATAGTTCATAGGTTTTATTTTTGTATTGATGATACTTAAGATATAGTATTCATGTTTTTGCTCTAAGGTCTGTCAACCTGGGTTTGAATCCCAGATTCGTTACATAACTGTCTATACAAGTCCCTTCTCTAGGCCTCAATATCCTCGGCTTTAAAATCGATAATAACATCCAACTTTAAAATCCATATCATGGGTTTGTTAGGGTTAAACAAGGTTATTTCAGTAAAGGGCCTGAGATAAAGTAAGCATTCAATAAATTATTATACTGCTAATAAAAAAGCTGAAAGTTTACTAATTTTTTTTTAAGCCAAGTCAAAATGTTCCCCTGGCAAAGAGTAGGTATTCAAAAGAACTTTCCAGCAAAACAGCTGCATTGAAAGCTGTTAAAAATTTAGCCAAGTTAAAATTGACACCGCATTTACTCAGCCAGTACCATGAAATGTATCATATGATGGGCCTTGTGTTGGGCCCAAAACAGTATTATCTGGTGTGTAACATTCAAATGCAGTTCTGAGCAAGCAATAGCTTGTATAGGTGTGGAGCCCGGGAGAGAAATTTGAGGTGGAGATAAAAATTTGGAGATCACTGGCATGAAGATGGGACTTAAGTCATCTCAGTAGATGCAGAAAAAGCATTTGATAACATTTAACACCCATTCATAATAAAAACTCATAGCAAACAGGAATAGAATACAGATTCCTCAAACTTAAAGATTATCTATAGAAACCAAAAGCAATCATGTTCAATGGTGAAATATTGAAAAATTTCCCTTTGAGATTAGGAGCAATACCAGAATCACTTCTATTCAAGATTGTACTGGAAATTATGGCTAGAATAATATGGCTAACTCCAGCTGACTAAAAACTGATAAGTGAAAGAAAAAATTTTAAAACTTTTGGAAGACAAACTATCGTATGACCTTGGGCAGGAAAGGATTTCTTAAGGCACAAAAAACAGAAATTCTAAAGGGAAAAGCTGATATATTTGGCTCCATTAAATGAAAAACTTCTCTTTACCAAAAGTACCCACAAATAAAATGACAGACCACTTACTAGGGGAATACATATCTAATACGCTTCCCAACAAGGAATTAGTATCCAAAATATTTTTAAAAAATTCTACATGTCAATAAAAGAAAATATAAACACAATAGAAAAATGGGCAATAAAGATAAGTAAATGTTTATCAGAAGAGGAAATAAACAAATGGTAAACAAATATGAAAAATACCTGTATCAGAGTTCTTCTGAGAAACAGATTATATATAAAATTTATATTAATGTGTATTTATACTGTATACATGCATAGAGAAATTGATTGATTGATTGTGAGGGCTGGCTAGTCTAAAATCTGTGAGGTATACCAGCAGGCTAGAAACTCAGGCAGGTGTTGATGCTACAGTCTTGAGGCAGGATTTCTTCTCCAGAATACCTCAGTTTTTCTCTTAAGCTCTTCAACTGATTAGATGGGGCCCACCTGCATTATCCAAGGTGCTCTCCTTCACTTAGAGTAAACCGATTGTAGATATTAACCATATCTATAAAATACCTTTGCAGCAACACGTAGATTATTTAATAACTGGATTCTGTAGCCAAGTTCACACACAAAACTAACCATCACAATGCCCTGCTTTATTAATCAAGGGAATGCAAATCAAGAGCACAAGGAGGTATGATTTTATATCCACTAAATTGACAGAATTTAAGTGTCTGATAAGACCAAGCATTGTAAGGACTCTCATATACCATCGATAGGAATGTAAGCTGTAACAATCTTTCTGGTAAAGAAGCTGGCACTTTCTTCTAAAGACGATCATTTGCATGTGTATAGCCCAGGAATTTCCCGCTTTCAGAAACTTTTGCAAATGAACACCAGGAGATATGTAAAATTTACAAGAAGGTGACAGTAGTTTAATAGCAAACAGTAGCAAAATAGCAACAGCCTGGAAGCAAATCAAATATTCATTGATAGAAAAATAGAAATGTAAACCATACTAAAATCACAGAATGGAATATTAAACCGCAGTGAATAAATAAACAGTAGCCATGTGGATCATGAGTGAATTTTAGAAACAATATTGAGTATAAAAAGCAAGGCAAAGAAGATTAAAAATAGCATAATACCATTTTTATAACGCTCAGAAACAAACCAAAACAACGTATTGTTTGGGGATACAAACCTGCCTGAGGACTCCAGCTATGGGGGATGGGCTAGTGCAGGAAGGCATAGTTGGATGAAACAGTGTTGCCAATCTCCTAGTCTTTAAATTTGGTGTTGAGTTCCTGGGTGCTTATTTCATTATTATGCCTCATAATGTATGTTACAGATAATCCTTTTGTATTATCAAGTCACTTAAAATTTTAAAAGAACATAAATAAAAATATTTTTTTCATTCCAAAAAAGTGGAATTTAAAAGCAAAGTGCTTTAATCTATGAAAGCCATTTTTAGAACATAAGTCTGCAAAGGGCTTAGAAGACAATGTGATTCAAGTTTAAAACTAAGGCTGGGTTTCATTCAGGAAGAGGTCCACACCAGCTAGAACAATGGTTGTTTGACTTTTGGGGGGTTATTAACAGACTGTTCTGAGTTGAAAGCTATTAAACCTCTCCCCAGAAAACATTTCATATGTGGAAAACTTTTCATTTAATTTCCAGGGAGTGATGGTGAATCGGGTCTGGAAATAGGTTACTAAAGCTATCTAACAATTACCAATTTCGATGAGCTCATCTTACTGTAAGAAATGTGTAACTGATATTGCTAGTCAGAGGACAAAGTATTTGCATCAAAGGTGGAACTTCGTTCCTTAAAGTTAGCTTGTAAGTTAATAGAAGTCTCATAAAACTAGATTAGAACAGGGAGACATAATTTTAGTCCTTTCGGTTTTGTGTGGTGTGGAGCACAGTAGAATTTTGGCAAATGTTTCTTAGGACTCTCTTTCAGGTTTTAAGTTTTTAATTTGGCCAACTTGCCGAGGCTCAAGTTGAGGGGTGACCCACTTTTGCCTGGGTCAAGGCAACCAGGGCATGGAGAAAAATAATTGTTTTTTTCTTTGCAGGAAGCTTTGTAAAGTTTCCCAGTTGGCAAAATCTGTATTCCACGTCTGATATATAGGAAAGCTATGATTAGAAATATGGGTGTTTTAAAAATAAAATTTCCAACTTGCAAAATGCATCTTTGAAAACTTAGGTGGTTCTGTTAGCTAAATGAGTAATATAACATGTCAATTGTTTATGGAGACTTGATCAAGTGAAGAGCAGTATCATGTTTTCTTTATCTGGCATTTGACAGCTATTAACTAGTGAAATGAGAGATTAAAGTTTGTGCAACTAAAAGCACACACTGGATCCTTTCAAACAAAACTGTGTCACCTTCTATATAAAGTATAATATTAAATTAGCTGATTGGCAAAATGTATATGGTATGCTGCTGAGAGAGTTATGTTTACTTAATGAGCAATACACTGTCTGTTGTTTAAGTTCAAGAAAATATTGAAGCAAGACAAAAAATTACCATAGCAGTAATATATGAACTAATCTGTATGTTGATCATATTACTATGTAATTCATCAAACAATATATATATTTTTTAAATTAATTAATTAATTAATTTATTTTTGGCTGTGTTGGGTCTTCATTTCTGTGCGAGGGCTTTCTCTAGTTGCGGCAAGCGGGGGCCACTCTTCATCGCGGTGCGTGGGCCTCTCACTATCGCAGCCTCTCTTGTTGCGGAGCACAGGCTCCAGACGCGCAGGCTCAGTAGTTGTAGCTCACGGGCCTAGTTGCTCCGCGGCATGTGGGATCTTCCCAGACCAGGGCTCAAACCCGTGTCCCCTGCATTGGCAGGCAGATTCTCAACCACTGCGCCACCAGGAAAGCCCCATCAAACAATATTTTACATAATTGATAAGTATGTATATTTTAAAACATTTCTAATATTGACTTACTGATAAAGAATACTAAATTATCACCTTTACCTTTCTTATCTTTCTTATGTCAAAGATGATTGTCTTTTTTTCACCCAGCACTATTTTTATACTTTGCCTATTATATCAGTCTCCCCCACTCCCTTACGTTGGATTGAAAGAGAAAATGTTTCTCAACTTGTAACTGTCTTCTTACTTATTTTCCATTTCCATATGATCACTTATTCAGACATTGTGGTGTTGGTTTTTTTTTTAATTTTATTTATTTATTTATTTATTTATTTATTTTTGGCTGTGCTGGGTCTTTGGTTCGTGCGAGGGCTTTCTCCAGTTGCGGCAAGTGGGGGCCACTCTTCATCGCGGTGCGGGGACCGCTCTTCATCGCGGTGCGCGGGCCTTTCACTATCGCGGCCCCTCCCGTCGCGGGGCACAGGCTCCAGAAGCGCAGGCTCAGCAGCCGTGGCCCACGGGCCCAGCCGCTCCGCGGCATGTGGGATCCTCCCAGACCAGGGCTCGAACCCGTGTCTCCTGCATTAGCAGGCAGATTCTCAACCACTGCGCCACCAGGGAAGCCCCTGTGGTGTTGGTTTTATAACTAACTGTGGTAAGTATACTATTTCAGTTAATCCTGGAAGACATAAGGCAGTATAGCGTAGAGGTTAAGAGTGTTGTCCCTAGAACCAAGCCAATTGGTGAATCTACACTCAGCAAATTACTGAGTGTAAGCTTTGGCAAGTTACTTGAATTTGCTCTGCTCTGGTTTCCTGATTTTTTAATGAAAGGAGTAAGTTCAGTGTTCTGGTACCTAGTAAAAACTAAATGAATGTTAACTATAAAAATAGCAGTAATAAGAAGTATTATTATATTACTGAATTAATTAGTTTAGGTTGCAAACTTAACATCCTAGCACTTACGTCTGTTTAGTGTATTCATTTGTAATATAGAACAGGTTGGCTGTACCACTCTAATCTGGGGTCCAAATGTCCACTTATGTGAGAGTTCAATTCCTTTTAAAAATAATAACTACATCTGTTGTATATTATGAGTAAAATTTTCAAGGCTTAATATCAAGTCAATGACAAAATAAATTATATTCACTTTAATGTTTATGTGAGTGCCTAGTATAATCAAAGCAATATATATAATATACAGATAAATAAAATATAGTTCTTGGGCTTCCCTGGTGGCGCAGTGGTTGAGAATCTGCCTGCCAATGCAGGGGACACGGGTTCGAGCCCTGGTCTGGGAAGATCCCACATGCCGCGGAGCAACTAGGCCCGTGAGCCACAATTACTGAGCCTGCGCGTCTGGAGCCTGTGCTCCGCAACAAGAGAGGCTGCGATAGTGAGAGGCCCACGCACCGCGATGAAGAGTGGCCCCCGCTTGCCGCAACTAGAGAAAGCCCTCGCACAGAAACAAAGACCCAACACAGCCATAAAAAAAAAAAAAAAAAAAAAGCAATAGTTTAAAAAAATATATATATATAGTTCTTGTACTCAAGTATTATCAGTTTAACAGAAAGGATTGGAGAAATACAGAGGAAATATACTCTGTTTTCCCAGGTGGATGGAAGTTACGATATCACAATTTAAAAGTTCAGACTGGATTAGTAATAGAAACTGAACAAACAAGAAAGCCAGTTTAAACATCTTGGGGAGCCAAGGGGAAATAAATTGGACTACATACCATACCTTGGTGGTTATTACTTGTTTTCATACCCAGGGATCTCTAAATTAGGTTTTAATTTATATTTATTTCTTCTACATGCTGGTATTACCATCTACAGGTGTAATACTTGTTAAAAACTCAGTATGTAGTACACAAGTAGAAACGTTTAATATTATTTCTGTAAGAGAGGCATAAATAAAGTATGACCATTGTTAGCATAGAGGTGGGAGAGGTGATGTTCTGTGGAAAAGAATTGGAAAAACCTTCATGGAAGAACATTTGAGCTGGGATTTCAAAGGAAGCATGTGATTCTAGATGAAGTTTGGGAGCTGTAGTGGTATGTTTGCCCCATGCTAGATCAAGGTATCAACATAATTCAGAATGAGGATTGTGCATGGTATACTCATGAGAGAATGAGTGTTCATCTGAGCAGGAGTATGGGCATGTGTAGGGATATCTTGGGAGATGTATTTGCAGAGGTAGGTTGGTACCATATCTGGTGGGCCTGAATGCCTTTAATTTAAATAAGTGATGGAGATCCATGGAAGATTTTTTTACATGGGGGATGGTGATGGTAATGGTGGTTGGCTGCTGTGGCTGGATCATCCACTAACTGCATTCGTGTGTTTATTGAGTTCATGTTTTGTCTC
This sequence comes from Balaenoptera acutorostrata, assembly GCF_949987535.1. Lineage (NCBI taxonomy): Eukaryota > Metazoa > Chordata > Mammalia > Artiodactyla > Balaenopteridae > Balaenoptera > Balaenoptera acutorostrata. The sequence goes on from NC_080064.1 coordinate 56,125,804, forward strand.
TTTCAGGAAGTTCATGATTTATTACAAGACTATGAGTTAAAGTATTGTTATGTGGACAGAAATAAGCGAACAGGTAAGATTTCTGTTCTAAGCGTCTGATTTTAATTCTGCAGGTTGTCGTTATAGAGCAAAAAAGCTAAGTATCTTTTTATTCTTAAGCTAATCTCTGAAATTCTTAGCCATTAAATTATATACATGTTACTTAATTTATTTTCTGAAGGTAATATTATTCTAAATTTTAATCACGTAAATTCATATAATATTGGTGGCAGCCATTTTGGGGAGCCCATTCTACCACATGGACGCTGGTGCTGGTAAGCACCATTTGGAATCCTCCCTCTAGGTTATTAGTGCCTGACCTGGCCCTGCTGGGTCAGTGCTGGGATGCATCAGGCCAAGCAACTAACAGGATGGGAACACTGCCCCACTCACCAGTGGCCAGGCTGCCTTAAGACCCCTTGAGCCCATAGCAACCAGAGGGGCCAGGACCCAGTTCCACATACCAGTGCATAGGCACTAGCCCTGGGACCCCCAGGGCCCTGCATCCAGAGACCACACGACCCAGCTCCAGCCACCAGTGGGCAGGTACCAGCCCCAAGACCCCCTGGGCTCTGGCCCTGCCCACCAGCAGGCTGGCTCTAGCCTCTCAACCAGCCTCACACACCAATGGGCAGACACCAGCCCCAGGACATCCTGGGCTCCAGCCATATACACCAGTGGGCAGACCCAAGCCCCAAGACCACCACAGCCCTGCAGCCTGCCATGGCAGGACCCAGCCCCCTCACCAGCAGGCCAGCACCAGCTCTGAGACATCTTGGGCCCCTCAGCCAGCTTCCCCAGAAACCAGCCCCACGTACCAGGAAATCTCACAAGCTTTAGGACACCTAGGACTCTGCAGCCAACTGTGTTGGGAACCGGCCCCACATACCAGTGGGCTAAAACCAGCTCAAGGACACCCAGGGCCCTGCAGTTGGAGATCCTGGTACCCAGCCCCACCCACCAGCAGTCGGACACCTGCTCTGGGACCCCGGACCCTGCAGCCAGAGACCCCAGGACACAACTCTGCCTACCAGTTAGCCAACCAAGCCCCAGAACCCAGCTTTACCTCCTGGTGGGCGGGTACTAGCCCTGGGATCCCGGGGACCCCAACCCTTCCCACCAGTGGGCAGACACCAGCCTCAGGACCACCACAGCACTGCAGCCTGCCCTGTCAGAATCTAACCAACAGAACAGCAGGACAATACCAGCCCCAGGCGCCCTCAGGCCCTGGTCCTGCCCACCAGCAGGCCAACACCAGGTCTGGGACACCTTGGGCCCCTCAGCACCCAGGATCCAGCACCACCCACCAGTGGGCTGACACCAGCTTTGGGACCCCCCAGGGCCCTGCAGCTGGAAAACCTGGGGCCTAGCTTTGCCTACTAGTGAGCTGGTACTAGCCCTGGGACACCCTGGGCCCCAGCCCTGCCCACCAGCAGGCCAACATCAGCTGCAAGATGCCTTGGACTCCTTAGCCAGTTGCCCCAGGATCTAGCCAGTGGGACAACACCAGCTTTGGGACACCCCATAACCCACAGAGAGCCATGTCAGGAAGCAGCCCCATCCACCAGCAGACCAAAACTAGATCAGGAACCCTGGTCCTGTGACCACCCCCTCCCAGAACTCATCTCTGCCCATGAGAGAGCCAGCTCCTCAGCTTGTGACATGGTCCCACTAACCAACCGTCAGCAACCTCCTCACAAGGCAGGGCCTGGCAACCAACTGGACCAGGTAGCCACGCCTCCCAGACTTCCCACAGTAGTCAGCCCACCACAACAGAAGGACCCATGCAGCCCACATAGGGGGCATCCCTAGAGCATATAGCTCTGGTGACCAGAAAGGAGTGCACTGCTGGCATGCATAGGACGTCTCCTACAAAAGGCCACTTCTTCAAGGCCAGGAAATGTAACCAACCTACCAGATATATAGAAAAAGAAACAGCAAATTAGGCAAAGTGAGGTGACCAAAGAGCATGTTCCAAACGAAGGAACAGATAAAATTCCAGAAGAAGTGAAGAGGAGATAGGCAGTCTACCTGAGAAATAGTCAAGGTAGTGATTGTAAAGATGATCAAAGAACTCAGGAGAAGAAAGGATAAACAGAGTGAGAAGTTAGATGTTTTTAAGAAAGAGTTAGAAAGTATAAAGAAGAACCAAACAGATGAAGAATACAATAACTGAAATGAAAAATACACCAGAAGGAATCAAAAATAGATTAAATGATACAGAGGAATGAATCAGTGAGCTGGAAGACAGAATAGGAGAAAGTACTGAAGCTTAACAGAAAAAAGAATAAAAAGAAATGAGAACAGTTTAAAATACCTCAGAGACAACATCACGCATACTAACATTCACATTTTAGGGGTCCCAGAAGGAGGAGAGAGAAAGGGGCAGAGAACATATTTGAAGACACAATAGCTGAAAAACTTCCCTAACTTGGGGAAGGAAACAAACATCCAGGTACAGGAAGCACAGACAGTCCCAAACAGGATCAACTCAAAGAGGACTACACCAAGACACTTTGTAATTAAAATGGCAAAAGTTAAAGAGAATAAAAAAAGCAGCAAGGGAAAAGCAACAAGTTACTTAGAAGGGAACCCCCATAAGGCTTTCAGCTGACTTTTCAGCAGAAACTCTGAAGGCAAGAAGGGAGTGGCATGATATATTGAAAGCGGTGAAAAACCTACAACCAAGAATACTCAGTAAGGCTTTCATTCAGATTTGATGGAGAGATTGAAAGTTTTACACACAAACAAAAGCTAAAAGAGCTCAGCACCACCAAATCGGTTTTACAAGAAATGTTAAAGGGACTTCTTTAATAAAGCAAAAAAGAAAAGGCACAACTAGAAACATGAAAATTGCAAAAGGAAAAAGCTCATTGGTAAAGGCAAATATACAGTAAAGATAGTAAATCAACCATGTACAAAGCTAATAGGAAGGTTAAAAGACAAAAGTAGTAAAATCATTTATATCTGAAATGTGTAGTTAAGGGACACACAAAACCAAAAGATGTAAAATATGATGTCAATAACAGTAAGTGGTGGGGAGGGGAGTAAAATGCAGGGTTTTTAAAATGCGTTTGAAATTAAGAAAACAGCAAATTAAAATAATAATAGATTTATACATAAAAACCTCATGGTAGGCACAAACCGAAATTCTGTAATAGATATACACAAAAGAAAGAGAAAGAAACCTAAACATAACACTAAAGATAGTCATCAAATCACAAGGGAAGAGAACAAAAGAAGAGAGGAACAAAAAAGTAACTACAGGGCTTCCCTGGTGGCGCAGTGGTTGAGAATCTGCCTGCCAATGCAGGGGACACGGGTTCGAGCCCTGGTCTGGGAAGATCCCACGTGCTGCGGAGCAACTAGGCCCGTAAGCCACAACTACTGAGCCTTCGCATCTGGAGCCTGTGCTCCGCAACAGGAGAGGCCGCGATAGTGAGAGGCCCGCACACCGCGATGAAGAGTGGCCCCTGCTGGCCGCAACTGCAGAAAGCCCTCGCACAGAAACGAAGACCCAACACAGCCATAAATAAATAAATAAATAAATAATTTTAAAAAAATGTAACTACAAAAACAATCCCCAAACAATTAACAAAATGGCAATAAGTACATACCTATCAATAATTACTTTAAATGTAAATGGACTAAATGTTCCAATCAAAAGACATAGAACTTGTGAATGGATACAAAAGTAAGAACTATACATATGCTGCCTACAAGAGATTCACTTCAGTTCTAAAGACACACACACAGACTTAAAGTGAGGGGATGGAAAAAGGTATTCCATGTAAATGGAAATCAAAAAACAGCTGGAGTAGCAATACTTATATCAGACAAAGTAGACTTTAAGTCAAAGACTGTAACAAGAGACAAAGAAGGACATTACATAATGATCAAGAGATCAGTCCAAGAAGAAAATATAGCAGTAATAAAGCAAATATTAACAGACATAAAGGGAGAAATTTACAGTAACACAATAGTACTTAGGGGACTTTAACCCCTCACTTACATCATTGGACAGATCATCCAGACAGAAAATCAATAAGGAACCACTGGTCTTAAACAACGCTTTAGACAAAATGGACTTAATAGATATATATAGAACATTTCATCCCCAAACAGCAAAATACACATTCTTTTCAAGTACACATGGAACATGCTCCAGGACAGAGCACATGCTAGGCCAAAAATAAGTCTCAGTAAATTTAAGAAAACTGAAATCATATCAAGCATCTTTTCCAACCACAACACTATGAGACTAGAAATCAACTGCAAGCAAAAAATTGAAAAAAACATAAACACATATGTGGAGGCTAAACAAAATGCTGCCGAACAACCATTGTATCATTGAAGAAGTCAAAAAAGAAATTAAAAAACTCCTGAAGACAAATGAAAACACAATGATCCAAATCTATGGGATGCAGCAAGAGCAATTCTAAGAGGAAGGTTTACTGAGATGCAAGCCTACCTCAGGGAACAAGAAAACTCTTGAACAACCTAACCTTACACCTAAATGAACTAGAAAAAGAAGAACAAACAAAACCTAGAGGTAGCACAAGTAGAGAAATCATAAAGATCAGAACAGAAATAAATGAAATAGAGAGACTAGGAAAACAATAGAAATGATCAATGAAACTAAGAGCTGTTTCTTTGAAAAGGTAAACAAAATTGATAAACCTTTAGCCAGATTCATCAAGAAAAAGAGAGGGCCCAGATCAATAAAATCAGAAATGGCAAAGAAGTTACAACTAACACCACAGAAATAACAAAGGATCATAAGAGATTACTGTGAACAACTATATGCCAATAGAATGGACAATCCAGAAGAAATGGACAAATTCCTAGAAATACACAGTCTCCCAAGTTTGAATCAGGAAGAAATAGAAAATATGAACAGACCAATTACCAGAGCATTGAAATTGAGTCAGTAACAAAAAACTCCCAGCAAACAAAAGTCCAGCACCAGATGTGTTCACAGCACCAGATGTGTACTAAACATTTAGAGAAGAGTTAACACCTATCCTTCTCAAACTATTCTAAAAAATTGCACAGGAAGGAATACTTCTGAACTCATTCTACAAGGCCAGCATCACCCTGATAACAAAACCAAACACACCACAAAAAAAGAAAAGTACAGGACAATATCACTGATGAACATAGATGCAAAAATCCTCAACAAAATATCAGCAAACTGAAATCAATAATATGTTGAAAGGATCATACACCATGATCAAGCAGGGCTTATCCCAGGGATGCAAGGATAGTTCAATATCTGCAAATCAATCAATATGATAAACTATATTAACAAGTTGAAGAATAAAAATCATGACCATCTCGATGTGCTGAATTGGGCGATTGGGATTGACATGTATACACTGATGTGTATAAAACTGATGCCTAATAAGAACCTGCAGTATAAAAAAACAAACAAAACAACTAATACTAAACTTTCATTGGGTTATTTGTATGGAAATATGTTAATATAAATGTTTCAGACATTACATGAAATTTCTAAAAATCTTATATTTGTATTTGTATGGAAATATGTATGGAAATATGTTAATATAAATGTTTCAGACATTACATGAAATTTCTAAAAATCTTATATTTGTATTTGTATGGAAATATGTATGGAAATATGTTAATATAAATGTTTCAGACATTACATGAAATTTCTAAAAATCTTATATTTGTATTTGTATGGAAATATGTATGGAAATATGTTAATATAAATGTTTCAGACATTACATGAAATTTCTAAAAATCTTATATTTGTATTTGTATGGAAATATGTATGGAAATATGTTAATATAAATGTTTCAGACATTACATGAAATTTCTAAAAATCTTATATTTGTATTTGTATGGAAATATGTATGGAAATATGTTAATATAAATGTTTCAGACATTACAGGAAACGTCTAAAAATCTTATATGTTCTGGTATAATGTTATAAGTAATAATCCTAGTTATTACTTTAAAATGTATATCTCAGAAATAACTAAAAAAAAAAAAAAAAAAAAAAAAATCATGACCATCTCAATATATGCAGAAAAAGCTTTTGACAAAATTCAACATCGATTTATGATTAAAATTCTCAACAAAATAGGTACAGAGGGAACAAACCTCAAAATAATAAAGGCCATATGATAAGCCCATAGCTAACATCATACTTGATGGTGAAAAGCTGAAAACATTTCCTCTAAGAACAGGACCAAGACAAGGATGCCCACTCTCGCCACTTTTATCCAACATAGAACTGAATGTCCTAGCCACAGCAGTCGTACAATAAAAAGAAATAAAAGAAATCCAAATTGGAAAGGGAAAAGTAAAACTGTCACTGTTTGCAGGTGACACACAGTACACATAGAAAATTCTAAAGATGCCACCAAAAATTCATCAATGAATTCAGTACAGTTGCAAAATACAACATTAATATACTGAAATATGTTGCATTTCTATACACTAACAATGAACTATCAGAAATTAAGAAAACGGTCCATTTACCATAACATCAAAAAACCAAAAACAAACAAAAAAAACAAACCTAGGAATAAATCTAAGGAGATTTACTCTGTACTCAGAAAACTCTAAGACACTGATGAAAGAAATTGAAGATGACGCAAATAGATGGAAAGATATACAGTGCTCATGAATTGGAAGAAGTAATATTGCTAAAATGACCATACTACCCAAGGCAATCTACATGTCTAATGCCATCATATCAAAGTACCAATAGGATTAGTCACCGAAGTAGAACAAATAATTCTAAAATTTGTATGAAAACTCAAAAGACCCCAAATAGCCAAAGCAATCTTGAGAAAGAAGAACAGATCTGGAGGTATCATGCGCCCTGACTTCAGACTATACTACAAAGCTACAGTAATCAAAACAGTATGGTACTGGCACAAAAACATAGATCAGTGGAACAGAATAGAAACCCCAGAAGTAAGCCCAGACATTTATGGTCAATTAATCCAAGACAAAGGAGGCAAGAATATGCAATGGGGGAAAGACAGTCTGTTCAAGAAATGATGCTGAGAAAACTGGACAGCTCTTGTAAAAGAATGAAATTAGAACATTTTCTCATACCATACACAAAACTAAACTCAAAATGGATTAAAGACCTAAATGTAAGACAGCAAACCATAAAATCCTAGCAGAAAACATAGGCAGAACACTCTTTGACATAAATTGTAGCAATATATTTTTGGATATCCCTCCTAAAGCAAAGGAAACAAAAGCAAAAATAAACAAATGGGACCTAATTAAACTTAAAAGCTTTTGCATAGAGGAGGAAACCACTGACAAAATGAAAAGACAACCTACTGAATGGGAGAAAATATTTGCAAAGGATATGACTGATAAGTGATTAATATTCAAAATATATGAACAACTCATACAGCTCAATGTCAAAAGACCAAATAACCCAACTAAAATGGGCAGAAGACCTGAATAGACATTTTTACAAGGGAGACATACAGGTGGCCATCAAGCCCCGTGAAAAGATGCTCAACATCACTAATCATCAGAGAACTACAAATCAAACCCACAATGAAATATCACCTCACACTTGTCAGTATGACTATTATCAAAAAGAGCACAAATAACAAATGTTGTCAAGAATGTGGAGAAAGGGACTCTTGTGCACTATTGATGAGAATGTAAATTGGTGCAGCAACTATGGAAAATAGTACGGAGGTTCCTCATAAAACTAAAAATAGAACTACCATATGATCAGCAACTCCACTCCATTCCTGAGTAAATATCTAAAGAAAGTGAAAACACTAATTCAAAAAGATACATGCACACCCCAATGTTCATAGCAGCTATTTACAATAGCCAAGATATAGAAGCAACCTAAGTGTCCATCAACAGATGAATGGATAAAGAAGAAGTGGTACATATATACAATGGAATACCACTCAGCCATAAAAAAAAGAATGAAATTTTGCCTTTTGCAACACATGGATAGACCTGTTTATAATCTATAAACATTTGAATCACTATAATGTACACCAGAAACTAATATAATATTGTAAATCAACTATACCTCAATAAACAATTAGGCAAAAAAATGAATTTGCATTGGTTTTTTAAAATATAAATAAATAATATAATATTACTACAGCTTTATGAATTTTTATAATGAATGTTCTAATGTTATATGTTGTAACATTTTAATGAGTGTTTTTTATATGTTAAGTATCCTTCAGTTTTAATAATATATTACTGGACTTAGTAAATTATGTGATTTGACCTTTAGTTATACAAATTGGGAAAATCGTTTAATTTTTCTGCACATTAGTTTTATATCTGTGAGATTAAAAGCCTAAACTAGATTATTTTCTTTGTGTACATATGATATGTGAAAAACATCTCTTTGAGATGCTAAAAAAATAAGGAAATGTATGGAGGATGATATAACCATTATATATATACTGACTCCCAAATTAGCAAATGTTTTATTGAAGTATTTTATGCTTTTAAAATGTTTTTTGTAAGGGTGGATGAAATGGGTGAAGGAAGTCAAAGAGTACAAACTTCCAGTTATAAAATAAAGAAGTACTGGGGATGTAATATATAAGGATGGTGACTGTTTGTCACAGTTAATAATACTGTGTTGCATATTTGAAAGTTGCTGAGAGAGTAGATCTTGAAAGTTCTCATCCCAAGAAAAAAAGTTTTAACTATGTATGGTGGCAGATGTTAACTAGAATTACTGTGGTGACTATTTCACAATATATAAAAATATCAAATCATTATGGGAGACTTCCCCAGCAGTCCAGTGGTTAAGACTCCATGCTTCCACTGCAGGGGGTGTGGGTTCAATCCCTGTTCGGGGAACTAAAATCCCACATGTCATGTGGCTTGGCCAACAAAAAAAAATCATTACATTGTACACTTGAAACTAATATAATGTTATATGTCAATTATACTTCAATTTAAAAAGTTTTTTTAAGGTTTTTTTTGTCTTTAAAGATATTATATAGATGCTAGAGCGCTAATGTAGTACTACTGAATGAATACCTCTGATGGTATGGTCAGGAATTCTGCATTTATTTTTTCTGACTTATAAAAAAATTGTAAAAAAGACATTATAGTTAAAGATGAAATCAAGTTCCTACCCCCTCTCTGATTCCATTCCCTCTCTCCCTCTAATGATTGTGGTAATCATTAGAGCTGTTCACAGATTTTTTTTCTTTTTCTTCTGGTCATGAGGTAAGACAGTGCTTCCTTGTGCCTCCTTGAAGTTACCAATGGACATGTGATTTGCTTTTCGATGAATGAAGTGCAGTGGAAATGGCGTGTATCCCCCCCCACGTGGAAGATTTCAGAGCTAGCATGTGATTCACTGCTCACCCGTCCACTTGCTAAAGTGATTGAGGAAGGTTGTAGAACCTCTTTAAACATAGTCCCAGAGTGACTATAATGAGCAAAGCCTCCTTCCTTTCTTCCTTCCTTCCTTCCTTCCTTTCAGCATGGGATATGCAGCATGAAAAGCAACAAGGAAAAAAAAAAAACCCTTTTGTTAAGCCATTGAAATTGTGAAGCTGTTTCTTGCCAAGGCATCCCATCTAATGCCTGAAATTTTACTATATGTAAAGTTAACAGTGTTGTACTTGGTGTTTTTAAAAACTAAATGTAAATGGTATTCTACTGTAGTTTTCATTTAGCAACTTGCTTTTTTCTTTTAACCTCTATTTTGTTTTTTGGATCTTTCCACATTGATACATATAGCTCTAATTCATTGATTTAAACTACTACATATTATTCTGTCCTGTCAGTTTATTACCATTGATAAATCTATTCATTACTGATAGGCATTTAGGAAGCTTTAACTTTTCCAGCATTTTAAATAATGCTGCAATGAATATGCTTTTACTTGTCTTCTAATATACATTGCAACTGTTTCTCCACAAATGAATTACTGGGTTTGTAGGTTATGTACAACTTCAATGTTATAAATATTGACAAAGGCTTTACATCTGGGAATGGTGCTGTTCCTACCAGTGAGGATGATAGACAGCATAATTGGTGGTTGATTAGAAGGAGTATTCAGAAGTGTTTTGTCTCAAGAGTGGAGAAAATTGACTAGATTAACGATGCTAAAAATTTAAAAACAAAACCAGAAAGGATCAAGCTCGTTCCTGATAGCCACAACCTAGAACAAAACTCAAGGATATTTATATGAATACAAAAAAATCCAGTACCTAGCAAGGTAAAAATTTACAATGTCTGGTATCCAATTAAAAATTACCAGATATAGCAAAGAAGCAGGAAAATACAACCCATAATGAGGAGAAAAACCAATCAATCAAAACTGACCTGGAATTGAAACAGATGAATTAATGAAAATGGACATTAAGACAGTTTTTATAACTGTGTTTCATATATACAAGAATTTATAGTAAAAATTGAACATATTAAATAGAGGATGGAAGATATTATAATATACTTAACTCACACTTTTAGAGGCGAAAACTACAATGTCCAGGATGAAAAATGGGATGGGTGGATGGGATTAACTAGCAGGGTAGACATTGTAGAGGAACAGATTAGTGATTGTGAATACATGGAAACAACCAAAATGAAGCAGAGGAAAAAAAGACTATAAAACATGAACAGAGTATCAGTCAACTTTGGGCCAACTTCAAGAGTCCTAATGTTGGAGTAATGGAGTCTCTGTAAGAGAGAGCAAGTAGTACAGTAAAAATATTTAAAGAATTAATGGCTGAAATTTTTCCAAATTTGATGAAAACTCTAAACCCAGAGATCCCCAAAGTTTAACCAACCTCAAGCACAAAAACACGACAAAAACTACAATAAGGTACATTTGTAATCAAATTGTTTGCAATTAGTAATAAAGAGAAAAATCTTAAAAACAGTACCCCCCAAAAAAAGGCATATTATTTAGATGGAAAAAGATAACGATGATGCATATTTATTGGAAACAATGCAAATGAGAAGACCATGGGGCAACACCTTTTCTTTCTTTGCTGAAAGGAAAAAAAGATCACCATAAAATTATTAAGACATTAATGAAAGGAATTGAAGACAAATGGAAGGTATTCCATGGTCATGGGTTAGAAGAATTAATATTGTTAAAATGTCCACACTACTGAAAGCAATCTACAGATTTAGTGCAATCCCATCAAATATTCCATTGGCATTTTTCACAGAAATAGAATAATCCTTAAATTTGTATGAAACCACAAAATACCCTGAATAACCCAAGCAGTCTTGAGAAAGAAGAACAAAACTGGGGACATCACACTCCCTGATTTCAGACTATAATATAAAGCTATAGTAATCAGTATGGTATTGGCATGAAAACAGACACATAGATCAATGGAAAAGAATAGAGAGCCCAGAAATAAACTGCCACATATATGGTCAATTAGTTTAGGACAAAGGAGCGGAGAATATACAATGGGAAAAGGATAGTCTCTTCAATATTGGTGTTGGAAAAACTGGACAGCCACAGGCAAAGGAATGAAATTGCACCACTATCTTACAACATATACAAAAATAAACCCAGAATGGATTAAAGACTTGAATGTAAGACCTGAAATCATAAAACTCCTAGAAGAAAACATAGGCAGTAAGCTTCTTCATATCAGTCTTGGTGATGATTTTTTGGATTTGACACTAAAGCAAAGGCGACAAAAGTAAAAATATACAGGTGGGACTCCATCAAACTAAAAAGCTTCTGCACAGCAAAGAAAACCATTAAAATGAAAAGGTAACCTACTTAATTGGAGAAAATATTTGCAAATCATATATCTGATAAGAGGCTAATATCCGTAATATATAAAGAACTCATACAACTCAATAGCAAAAGAACAAACAATCTGATTAAAAACCTGGCAGAGGATGTGAATAGACATTTTTCCAGATTAGGCATATAGATGGCCAACAGATACATGGAGAGGTGTTCAGTATCACTAATCATCAGGGAAATGCAAATCAAAACCACAATTATATATCACCTCACACCTGTTAGAATAGCTATTATCAAGACAACAAGAACTTAGTGCTGGAGAGGATGTGGAGAAAAGGAAACTCTTGTGCATTGTTTGTGGGAATGGAAATTGGTGCAACCACTGGAAAACAGTATGGAGATCCCTCAGAAAATTAAAAATGGAACTGCCATTTGTCCAGCAATTCCACTTTGGGCTATTAACCTGAAGAAAACGAAAGTAACTCAAAAAGATATATGCACCCCCATGCTCATTGCAGTATTATTTACCATAGTCAAGACATGGAAACAACCTAAGTGATTACTGATGGATGAATGGATAAGGAAGATGTGGTGTATATAGACAATGGAATATTATTTAGCCTTAAAAAAGAATGAAATCTTGCCATTTGTGACAAGATGAATGGTCCTTGAGAGTATTATGCTAAGTGAAATAAGTCAGACAGAGAAAGACAAATACTGTAGGACCTCACTTATAGGTGAAATCTAAAAAAACCAAAAAACAAAAAACATGAGCTCATAGATACAGAGAACAATTGGTGGTTGCCAGAGGCTAGGGATAGGGGTTGGCGAAATGGGTGAAGGGAGTCATAAGGTATAAATTTCCATATAAAATAATTAAGTCATGGGGATGTAATGTATAGCATGGTTACTATAGTTTGTTTGTTTGTTTGATTTGACCATACCGGGTCTTAGTTGCGGCACACAGAATCTTCACTGCCGCATGTGGGATCTTTAGTTGCGGCATGCGGGCTCTTAGTTACGACATGCATGCGGGATCTAGTTCCCTGACCAGGGATCAAACCTGGTCCCCCTGCATTGGGAGCACAGAGTCTTATCCACTGAACCACCAGGGAAGTTCCCAGCATGGTTGCTATAGTTAATAATACGATAGTGCGTATTTGAAAGTTGTGAAGAAAGTAGATCTTAAAAGTTCTTATCCGCCCCCCCCCAACAAATTTTTGTAACTATGTATGGTGATGGATGTTAACTAGAATTATTGCGGTGATTATTTCACAGTATATACAAATATTGGATTATTAATTGTACGCCTGAAACTAATATAATGTTATGTATCATTTATACCTCAAAAAATCCCACAGAGTTATTTACCCACCAAAAATATCCTTTAAAAATGAGCGTGAAGAAAGATGTTTTTCAATCCTATAAAAGCTGAAAGAATTCATCACCATCAGACCTGCATTATAAGAAGTATTTAAAGAAGTCCTTTAATAAAGCATGGAGAAAATGATGCTGGATGGGAATCTGGATCTACACAAAAAAAAGAAGAATACCAGATGTTGTCTTTATGTGTGTAAAGACTGTTTTATTAATATTCAGATCTCTTTAAAAGATAATTGTTTTAAGTGAAAATAATAACACTATATTGTAGAGGTTATAACACATGTAGGAATAAAATGCATGGCAACAATACAAAGGTTGGGAGGGGAGGAATGGAAGTATACTGTTGTAAAGTTTTTAGATTATACACAAAGAGACCAGTATCACTTCATGGTAACTGTTAAGTTAAAGATGTATACTACAAAGCCAAAATCACCCACTAGAATAATACAACGAAGAAACTCAGTAATTGTATTAAATGACATTGCCTTGGATTTCAGGAGCTATGGTGGTGTTTGAAGAAACAGATAATAATAAATAGATTAATAAAGGATGGCTACAGTTATAAACTGTGACCTTAAAACCAGAGCTCTCTGTTATAGATAAGAAGAAATAATTGTATTAAAATAGGATACATTAGGGAAAAAAGTTTTTTTTGCATGCTTGCCATCAAATTTGTCCCAATAATAAATTAACTAGTGGAGCAAGCAATGGCAAAAGGATAAATAAAACTGTGACTTGTGAAAGGATTGGGACCAATCGTCGAATATTAAAATTTTGGTAGGAAAATGGAAACAGAACTAATCTCCAAATCCCTTACACCCTTTTCTGTGTAGAGTGACATCTTTCACTTCCACAGAGTCAATGTGAGAAACTTGGACTTTTTTTTTTTTTTAGAGAATTTATGGCCTTGAAAAGAAATGGAAGAAGCTATAGAAGAGAATCAATGACCTCTTTTTCCTACTGCCTGGACTTTTAAATTTGCTTCATTATGTTATCTAAATTCTACCATCAAATGTCTTATTTGGGTTGAGCAAATGCAGATACCTAAGGGAAGGAAAATAAGAAGTTGTCAGTTTTAAAATGTACTAGGTAATCTATGCATGTATAGATCCATCCATTCAGTTGACACTTACAGATCCTCTACTGTGTGCCTGACACTATGGTAGCTGATGGAGATATATTCATTAGCAATTTAGGGAGCTGACAGTTGATAGGATAGCAGGCATCGAAACAAATAGATTATAATAAAGTGTGATGTGTGCAATAATCCACTCAATGTTCAAAATACAGAGGTATAATAAAACAAGGGTTAACTCTAACTGGAAGAAAACATCAGGGAAAGCTTCCTGGAGATCCTGGTGCATTAACCCCTGGGCTGGATTTGAAAGCCAACTAAAAGGTTTGAGTGGCTGAAGATATTGGGAGAGATCTCGTAGGCAGGGGAATTACATGTGTAACATATAGATGCTTGAAACAAGTTGCTGTCTAGGGAGCTACAAACAACTCAGTGTCGTTGGAGAATAAAGAAATGTGGTGGGGAAGGGAAATATGGCAGTTAATGAGGCTGGCATCAGATCAAAAGGGCCTGGTAGGCAACCTGGGTAAACTTACATATTCTAATTCTTTGTTGGTGGGTTCGTTTGTATTTTTTACACACTCAAACGTATCTTTCACACAGGCTTTATTTCTCTCCTCTTAACCCTTGTGTGTTTTAGTTCTTGCATTTGTCCTACTGCACTGGCAAAGACCTTCATTCCATGTTAATAAAACTAGTGAGACAAGAACCCTTACCTTATTCCCTATCTCAAAGTAAATGGTTTTGGCTTTCACCGTTAATTTTGATGTAGGTTCCATATAGACATTCTTTAATAGACAAAGGATGTTTCCTTCTTTTCCACTGATTGCCAAGAATTTTTATCCTGCATGGACTTTGAATTTTATCAGATATCTTTTCTTGCATCTACTAAGATACTCTGTGATTTTTCTTTTCTGTGCTGGTAATGTGGCAACTTATATTGATTGCTATTTTATTTATTCATTTATTTATTTTTACATCGTTGTTGGAGTGTGGTTGCTTTGCAGTGTTGTGTTGGTTTCTGCTGTGTGACAGGGTGAATCGGCTGTGTGTGCGCACGTGTCCCCATATACCCTTGATTGCTATTTTAAAATAAAACTAATTTTGCATTCCTGAAATAAACCAAACTTGATCATGGAAAAAAAAAAAAAAAAAAAAGTGGCCTGGTAGGACATGATAACTGCGCTGAGGCTTGGCTTTATCAGTGATACCAAATGATTGCATTTTAGGCAGTAAACAGACACAAGTAAACTTTTGTTTTTGAGAGATCGCTTTATTGTCATTGTGGAAAAGGAAGAAAAGCTAGAAGAATGAAGAAAAGAGGATGGATTCAAAACCTATTTGGAGGGTAGAATTTGAGGATTCCTTTTATGTGGGAGTTAAAGGAGATAGGGTCTAGGGTGACTCCCAGGTTTCTGATTTGTGAGTTGTGATGCTAGCAACTGAAATAGAGAATAAAGGAAGCTGAACAATGTTGGGATTTTAGGGGAATGACAGGGAGAGGATGAAGATCGTGAGTTATGTTTGGTCATGTGTGAATCAGTACGTGGATATATGTGGAACTGAGGACTAGAAACATAGATTTAAGAGTTAACAGGGTATAGGAGGCTTTCTATGAGCCCCCAGACTAGCCATTTTGCTCTGTTTAATTGCTTCCATAGCCCTCATACTTCCTCTTTGATAACATTACACTTGTAACTCTCTGTCAAATCTCTGTCATCCTCTATTGGATTGTGAGGTCCTTGTTGAAAGGGATCTTATTTGTTTTGTTCACCAACTCCTTTCCAGTGCCCAACACAGTACCTGGTACATGAGACTGAATAAATGGGCATGGACATGAGTGCCCAGGGGAAGAGGGCATAGAGAAGAGAGGTTGATGGCTCAGGGCTGCTGGGTACAGTCATATGGCTGTCACTGTGTGTGACTCTGCCAAGAAGCAACCTTAAGGATTACCACCTTACATACATGTATACAATGGAATAGTACTCAGCCATAAAAAAGAACGAAACTGGGTCATTTGTAGAGACGTGGATGGACCTAGAGACTGTCATACAGAGTGAAGTAAGTCAGAAAGAGAAAAACAAGTATCGTATATTAATGCATA
The DNA here is from genome assembly GCF_949987535.1 of Balaenoptera acutorostrata. Lineage (NCBI taxonomy): Eukaryota > Metazoa > Chordata > Mammalia > Artiodactyla > Balaenopteridae > Balaenoptera > Balaenoptera acutorostrata. The sequence continues at coordinate 56,142,133 of NC_080064.1, forward strand.
TATGTGGAATCTAGAAAAATGGTACAGATCAACCGGTTTGCAGGGCAGAAATAGAGACACAGATGTAGAGGACAAATGTATGGACACCAAGGGGAGAAAGTGGGGGGGGGGTAAGGTGGGATGAATTGGGAGATTGGGATTGACATATATACACTAATATGTATAAAATAGATAACTAATAAGAACCTGCTGTATAACACAGGGAACTCCACTGTACAGTAGAAACTAACACAACATTATAAAACAACTATACCCCAATAAAAAATTAAAAAAAAGGATTACCACCTTATAGGTGTGAGTGGTGTGAGTGGAGAAAAATCTAGCAAAGGAAATGGAAGAAGGAGCGCTTGGACAGGTATGAAGAAAATCAGGAAGGACTTTATCAAGGAAGTTAAGGAAGGGAATGGTTAACAGTTTCAAATACCCAGAGAATTCAAATCAAATGTGAACTGATGAGCTTATGAGCTGGTATAGGAACATAACCAGTATTTACAAATTGTTGTTGGCTTGTTTGCTGGTTTTAGCAAAATATCATTAAATGGTATTCTGTGTCAGCATAAGGGAAGGAAGGCATAAAATCAAAATAACACAAGTTCTTTAAAAGGGGTTATTGGAAACCAAGAGATATTCTCTCAATAAGTGCAGCAAAGCCATTTTTCCCCCCTAGTGTTGGAAGAGTTAGCTATTCCTTTGTAAGTAGTTTCCTTGTATGTGGAGATCATGTTACATGAAAAATGAGTTTCTTTAAGTGTTAAAGTGTGGTGAGATGCTCAGGCTGAGAGCTGCGTGGGCACTAAGACCAGCTCAGGGAAGAGCAGTTTGAGTGAAATGACGGGCAGGATTGTCCACACTGTTTAAATTCTTCGTTCTCTCTTGCTTTGTACATATTTGCCGTGTTGTTATCATTGAATTTGGGTAAGTTAGATGCTCGTATGGAGCTGCTCCACTGTGTGTCCCAGAGAGGGAGAGAAGAGGGAGAGGTAGGAAGGTTGAGAGAGCAGTGTGTTTGTAGTTTGTGGTTTGCCCTGTGTTGTTTCTTTTATTTGGGGTTTTAAATTTTTCTTATAATATTGCTCAAAAATCTTATCAGATGCGCATGTCCGTGTGATATTTCATTGATTTAGAACTGTATATTTGTATCATGTTTTAGATTTTGCAAATTGTCATGTGTATTTGTTGCTTAATGCTGAAACAACTTCATTAGGTAGACAGGACAGATTTTTTAATTTTGGGGGGATTTGTTTTACCAAAGATTCAAAGTTAAGCTACTTGTCAATATCATAATACTCCTGTGATCTTTTCATACCATATTGTTCATCCAAAAAGCATACCAAATTGTGTGTGTGTGTGTGTTGTTCCAATGTAATTAATTTTATTTTAAGGAAACATATACATGAATTGGAGAATTGGCTTCCTCTGGGCATTTTGGTGTCTTCTTGCTATGCCTTTGTTTTTTAGGTTCTTGTTATCAAATAGGGTCTTTTAGAACTCTCTGAGAAGAAACAAAAGTTCATAAAATTTTGCATCACGTGTTAACTGAGGAAAAATACCAAGTCTGTATGTAGTTTGAAAAGATTACCACCCCCCCCCCGCCCCAGAATATTGTGGTGTCTTAGAGTGGAGCTCCTAATATAATTTGTATACTTTTTGAGTTACTGGTCATGAAATTAGTTAAGTGAGGGTGTCAGCATTTAAAAATAATGAAATAGAATAGAAAATATCAGACTGCATTGCACATGATAGGAGTAGTACCTCCTGATACTTTTGTTTTGGAAATATATATATGTAAGTATGTACTGAGGCACAGGTATAAAATGTATTTCCTTACTGTGGGTCGTGGTCAGAAAAGCTTGAAAACACTGGCTCAGAAAACTCTCGTTCATTTTATCTTCTTCCAGCTTTTGTTACCTTATTGAATGGAGAACAAGCCCAGAATGCAATTCAGATGTTTCATCAATATTCATTTCGAGGAAAAGACTTAATAGTCCAGCTCCAGCCAACAGATGCTTTGCTATGTATTACCAACTTGCCCGCTTCTTTTACATTAGAAGAGTTTGAAGAACTTGTTCGTGCTTACGGAAATGTCGAGAGATGCTTTCTGGTCTACAGTGAAGTTACTGGCCATTCCAAAGGCTATGGATTTGTGGAATACATGAAAAAGGACTTTGCTGCAAAGGCTAGATTGGAGCTATTGGGTAAACAGTTGGGAGCATCAGCTCTCTTTGCACAGTGGATGGATGTTAATCTCTTGGCCACAGAGCTCATTCATTCTAAGTGCCTTTGTATAGATAAACTCCCTAGTGACTACAGGGATTCAGAGGAGCTGCTGCAGTTTTTTTCCAGTATCCATAAACCTGTGTTTTGCCAGGTATGTATTTTTAAGGCATCATTTGAAATATTTTAAAATATCTGCGTATGTATCTGCATGCACTCACGTATTTATTATACCTATGTAAATATCACAATGGATAATCTAATTCTAATTGAGTCTGTAATGAACACTTTAATATGATGGTAAATTTTATTTATTTATTTTTGGTTTTTTTTTGAATTTTTGAATTTTATTTATTTTTTTATACAGCAGGTTCTTATTAGTTATCCATTTTATACATATTAGTGTATATATGTCAATCCCAATCTCCCAATTCATATGATGGTAAATTTTAAATCAATCCCTTTTGTTGATGGGCCAAACTATATTGTCTTTATATAATTAAGTATGTCTTAGCAAACCCATCACTTAACACATCCACCTTCTCATTCCGTTCATTCTTGAACCATTCATGCATTGATCCCTTTATCCACCCACATTTTGTTTATCACCTTCTCAGTGCCAGACACTATATTGCTAAATGTCAGAAATACAGAGATAGAAAGATACTCTCTTAATACCGCACAAGTTTGTGAAAGAGACTGACAAGTAAGTAAATAATTGTAAATCCTGTATGCAGAGTGATACGATGGAAAATAGAAAAGTGTTATGAGGTGTAAAAAGAATGCATTATTCTATCTTAATGGGGTCATGGTAAGTGAGACATTTAGAGAAGATCCTGAAAACTGACAACACTGGTAAGAATTTTCAAGCACTTTGAGTAAAATTAAATATATTCTACTAAATAGGCAAAAATATATACTGTATACGACTGAGAGGTTATCTAGTCTAGCTTTCCATCTGGTAAAAAAATAAAACCTTACAATAATTGTGAGTGATCATTTAGCTTCTGTTAAAATGTTTCAAAATAATGGAAAATTCACTAGATCACAAGTCAGGCCATTACATATTTAAATGGCTCTCATACTGAATGGAAATATTCTTTAAAACTGCTGACGCTATGGAATTAAAATGACTTTGTCTTTTGAAAGACTTAAAATGATAGTGTAATTTATTTGGCATGAAGGTTATAATGAACCAGGAATAATAAAAATATTTTAGAAGTTTTCAAAAGGTTAATAAAGGCACTTTACAATGCCTTTATCAGTAGATCTGTTAAACTCAGGCTCTCTCGCTTGGTAGGTTGACATAGACTGTACGGAAGACACAGTCTTCTTACCTCATGGTCAGAAGGGACCAGAGGGACTAACGGCTTTTACAAATCTGATTTTAAGATTTGGTTTGGTTAAAAGGAATGAGGTTGGAGGAGAAATGTTTGGAAGAGGTAGATATTTTTCCTTTCTCCCATGTGAATGGAAGAAGTTTTATGGAGGAAAAAAATATTTGAGGACAGTTTTAAAAGGAAGGAAGAATGTGAAGAAAAAATAGAAATTTGGTCTACTACACAAAAAGCTTCAAAAATAAGAAAAGAAACTAAAAAGGACTGAAAAATGATTTAATTGTAGTATCAATTTATGGGATGCCAAATTCAAATAGAAGTATTGCAGATGTGTCTTCTCAAAGACATACCAAGCTGAATTTTTTCACATTTATCACTTTATAGCATCAGTGTGTTTAAGATGATTCAGACATGTTCAACACTTAGAAGCTTTTCAGTGTCTTATTTTGTTCTTACTTTTGCTCTTTGTACCAGTCTTTACAGATCCAGGACTTTAGTATCTTCTTTTACACTCTTAACAGGTGGGTGACTGGAAATAAATTGAGTTCTGCATTGCAGGAGTTTATTTAGGGCACATTCAGAAAAAGGTTGTGTCCTGCATATGGTATTTTAAACAGACCTGGGGCACAGTTTTCCTAAATAAGGTTTGCTTTGGTATACTTGACCAAATTCCTGGGATCTGCCTAAAATATTGAAATAAACTTTGAATATGGTTCCTTCTACCTTTCTACTCTTGATAATGCAAATGTTATTTTACATAGATATATATTATCCAGTAATTGTTCAGCATGTTTCATCGTCTGCGTATCTGGTGAATTTATTTTAAAGAAAGTTTTAATTATTGTGTTCCATATTTTTCTATAAATTATCAGTTATATATATATCTTAATATATAGGTACTATTATCATTTGAACATTGACTTTTAAAATAAATCAGAGAATCAAAGAAGTAAAAAGAAACCTGACAGAATCTTACTTTTCCCATCTTCTAGAAGGACTGCATCTACCCAACTAGTAAACTTTTATTTTCAGAAGGAAAGAATACATTATTTTCACCAGTATCGTGCTCTGAGACATTTGTCCTTGTATTTGTAGATGATATACTTGTAAATAAGTATTTCTAGCTAAATATTAGAATTCCCTTTTTAATAAATGTATCACGTCAGCTTGCACAGGATGAAGGTAGTTATGTTGGTGGCTTTGCGGTGGTTGAATATAGCACTGCAGAGCACGCTGAAGAGGTTCAACAAGCAGCTGATGGTATGACCATCAACGGAAGCAAAGTTCAAGTTTCCTTCTGTGCCCCGGGAGCACCAGGGCGAAGTACATTAGCGGCATTGATAGCAGCTCAACGCGTGGTAAGTTTGTTCTTTTTGTAGGATATAAAAAAATTCAAGTAGTATTTCAATCTATCCAAACTAGTCAATCATTGATTGGACCTTCATTATATTTTTATTATGTAAAGATACCCTTCTTTTTTTTTTTTTTTGACTGGCTAAATGGTACCTCTGCCAAATCAAGCCAGGAGTCAATACAAAAGAAGAAACTGGCTAATAAAAAAAGAAAAAGAAAAAAAAGAAACTGTTTCGTAACATGTATTCACCTCAAGAAAAAGTTTTGAGGAAATTTCATTTATTCAGTAAATGTTTGAGTTCCTGTTCTGTAAGTTTTGAGTGCAAGGTGCCGCCTTTTTCAGTGTTCATAAGTATCCATAGTAGAAGTAGTGGGAGGTGGCGCCTCATTTTTGTGCACATGGCATAGTTGCTGAGTTTCCAATTCTGAATACATCTAGTCACCCACTTTTGCAGGCGGCACACTCTGTCCTCTTGGAGAAAAAGAAACAACTAGGTGGCTTGGTGACCTTACAAATGTCTGGCATTTGTTTATAGCTGATCCCCCAGCAAAACTAGCTATCTCTCATCAGCCACTCTTTTCCATTTTCTACAGTGACTCTCTCAAATCTTCACTCTTTTCCTGTCTTTGTCTTTCTTTCTATCCGACGATCGTGGCTCCTACTTTATAGAAATATAAAGGCCATGTGCTGGACTCATTCATTCAACTTTTCTCACATTCCCCCAGCAAAAGTGCCCCCATTTTTTCTCTTAAATAGCATTTATTCCTTAAATACTTTTTGGGTACCCTCTGCACGCTAGGTATGTTAGAGATGTTTAGGATTCATCAGTGAACAAAACAAAGATCCCTGTTCTCTCGGAGGGAGGGCTGTGCTTCCTCCTGCCAAAGCAGGGACTCATGCCCATGTCCCCTATCCTCAAGGATCTTCATCCTCACCTTTCTACTTATATTCACTTGTTGTTCACTAGCTCTATCCCATCTGCTTATAAATACGCTCAAATCTTTTCCTTTAAAAATCCTCTCTAAAAACGAGCCTTTGTAATACTTTTTTTCCCTCACAGCTGGAGCTTCTTGAACAATTAGGTCCCACTAGTCACCTTTTCTTCTTTCCTCATTTCCCTCTCAGCCCAATGCAATATAGTTTCTGCCGCCACTATTCAAGTGAATCTGTTCTCTTTAAGATTAACAGGAATTTCTTAATATTCAGTTGAAAAGGTACTTTTCAGTCTTTCTTTGCCTGGTTTCTTTGCAACATTTAAAACCAACCGCCTGGGACTTCCCTGGTGGTCCAGTGGTAAAGAATCCACCTTCCAATCCAGGGGCCGTGGCTTCAATCCCTGGTCTGGGAACTAAGATCCCATATGCCGCAGGGCAACTAAGCCCACGCACCACAACTACTGAGCTCACGCGCCTCAACGAGCGAGCCCGCGTGCCACAAACTACAGAGCCCACGCGCCCTGGAGCCCGCGCGCCACAACTAGAGAGAAAACTGGTGCGCCGCAACGTGGCGCCTTAGTGAAAGGTCCTGCCTGCCTCAACGAAGGTCCCGTGTGCTGCACCTAAGACCCAACACAGCTAAAAAAAATAAAAAATAAGGAAAATAAATAAAATAAATATTTTTTAAAAAATAAAGTAAAACCAACCACCTACTACCTTGAATTCTGCCTACCGTTTTTTTCCTACCTGTCTAACCATCCCATCCCTTTCTTCTTTTTCCCGAAGGGCTGCTGTCAGTAGACTTCTGTATTTGGCCTCCTCACTTTCTTCCTCTTCAGCACTCCAGTGGTTTTAGTTATTGCCTATCAGTGATGATTTCCAAGCATATATTTTTGGACCCAATTGCTCTAAGCACTAAATCTGTATTTCCAAATGATATTTAAACAGTCCCTTTTTATGTTATATAAATAGTTCAATTTCAGCATTTCCAAAAGAAAACTATTTTTCTCTGGGACCTGCTTTTCTGTGTCTGTAATACCTATGTATGGCATCAGTTCATTCAAACTAGAACTGTCTGAATTAAAAACTCAGTTAATCATGATTGGTCTTCTTCACCTACTCCTTAGATCAAGATGTCGAGAATATTAGCAAATCCTTTCAGTTCCACCTCCTGGTATCTATTAACTCCTTGAGACTTGTCAGCATCTTTGTTACTTTACTCAGGATCTCATTGTCCTCACCTTGATGGTTCGAATAACCTGCTATGTGGTTGCCATGTCGTTAGTCTTCCCCATTCTAATCCATCTTCCACAGTGCCACAAGAGTGATCTTTCTCATCCTCAAACCAGGTTATGTCATTCTCTTGCTTAATATTCTTTAATGCGTGCATAAGTTCAATTCCTTACCATGGCATACAGGGCCCTTCGTGATTAGATATTAGTTAACAGTGAGGAATCTTAAAGTTTTCTCAGTCTTAAAAGTAATGTGCTGCATTGATTTTTTTTTTCTATAGGTTCTTGGTACATATCCTTTATCAAGTTTTTTGATTTTAAAAAAAATCATAAGTAGGTATTGATGTTTATCAGAGTATTTCTACAACTATTGCGATAATTTTATGTGATTTCTCCCTAAGTTCATTAATGTGCTGAATCCAATTGATAGGTTTTTCTAATGTTACACTATCCTTGTGTTGTAAATCCTAATTGATAATGATTTTTTTCCTATGCATTGTTTGATTTTTTTAATATAAATTTATTTATTTATTTATTTATTTTTGGCTGTGTTGGGTTTTCGTTTCTGTGCGAGGGCTTTCTCTAGTTGCGGCGAGCGGGGGCCATTCTTCATCGCGGTGCGCGGGCCTCTCACTATCGCGGTCTCTCTTGTTGCGGAGCACAAGCTCCAGACGCGCAGGCTCAGTAATTGTGGGTCATGGGCTTAGTTGCTCCGTGGCATGTGGGATCTTCCCAGACCAGGGCTCGAACCTGTGTCCCCTGCATTGGCAGGTGGATTCTCAACCACTGCACCACCAGGGAAGCCCGCATTGTTTGATTTTATTGGATAATATTTTATTTGGTATATGTGCAAATGTGCTCATAAGTGAAAATGCTTAAATTTTGGGGTACCATTTTTACTTAATTTTGGAATCAAGAGAACATTAACCTCATTAATGATTTACATATTTTTCTCCCCCTTCTCCTTTTCTTTCCATTTCATGGATCAATTTGCATAAAATAGAGGTCATCTGTTCTTTGAAAGTTTTGAGAGATCTCATCTATGAAACCATGTAGACCTACTCCTTGAGCCCCTTCCAGAAGGAAATCATTGATTACCACTTAAGTTTCTTCTGTGGATATTAGGTTTATTAGTTTTATTTTTCTCTGTGTGCTATATGTGGCATTTGATTATATTCTACAAATTTATCCAGTTTGTCTAAGTTTTTTTTTGTTTTTTTTTTTTTTTATTAAACTTTTTTTTTTTTTTTTTTTTAAAGGATTTTCTTATTTATTTATTTATTTTATTTATTTATTTTTGGCTGTGTTGGGTCTTCGGTTCGTGTGAGGGCTTTCTCCAGTTGCGGCAAGCGGGGGCCACTCTTCATCGCGGTGCGGGGACCGCTCTTCATCGCGGTGCGCGGGCCTTTCTCTATCGCGGCCCCTCCCGTCGCGGGGCACAGGCTCCAGACGCGCAGGCTCAGCAATTGTGGCTCACGGGCCCAGCTGCTCCGCGGCATGTGGGATCTTCCCAGACCAGGGCTCGAACCCGTGTCCCCTGCATTAGCAGGCAGATTCTCAACCACTGCGCCACCAGGGAAGCCCCTGTCTAAGTTTTTAAATTTATTGGCACATAGCTATTTATAAAATTTTATTTAAAATTTGTCATGTCTAGTCTCCTCTTTTTATTGTATATTTTATTTATTTGCATTTCCTTTTTTTCCCTCTTGATCAGTCTTGCAAACTATTTATTTTGCTTTCCAAGAAACAGCTTTTGTTTTGTTCATTATTTCTCTTTTTTCTATCTTTTGCTTATTCTTGCCCTTTCTTTATAATCTCCTTGCTTCTTTCTTCTTTGGATTTACTCTCCCCCCCTCCCCCGCCCATCTTTAATGTTATCAGTGGTTAGCTCCTCTGTTTTCAACCTAGATTGTTTTCTGATGAACATAGTTAAAGTAAGCTTACTTCTATAACTAATGCTATACCTATGTGTCATAAATTTTATATTATGAATGTTTCAAATTTTTGTTATGATTTCCTTTTAGCTTAATTATTAGGTTTTTTTCCAGTTTATAGCTACCTAGGAATTTTTAAAAGCTATTCTTCTGATATAGATTTCTTTTAATTGAAATATAATTGATATACAACATTATATTAGATTTCAAGTGTACAACTAATGATTCAGTATTTGTATATATTGTGAAATGATCACCACAGTAAGTCTGGTTAACATCTATCGCCACACATGATCACAAAATTTTTTTTTCTTGTGATGAGAACTTTTAAGAACTACTCTCTTGGCAACCTTCAAATATGCAGTAGAGTATTATGAACTGTAGTGATAGTCACTGTGCAGTACATTACATTCTCATGACTTATTTGTCTTATAACTGGAAGTTTGTACTTTTTGACCCCCGTTACCATTTCACTCACCCTCCACCCCCTCCCTCTGGCAAACATCAGTCTGTTCTCTGTATCTATGGTTTTGGTTTTGGTTTTGTTTTTAGATTCCACATATAAGTGAGATCATACAGTATCCATCTTTCTCTGCCTGACTTATTTCACTTAGCATAATACCCTCAAGGTCCATCCATGTGGCTACAAATGGCAAAATTTCATTCTTTTTTATGGCTGAATAATATTCCATTGTCTATATACATATACACACTACATTTTCTTTATCTTTTCATCCATTTTTGGAAACTTAGGTTGTTTTCATATCTTAGCTATTGTAAATAATGCTGCAATGAACATGGGGTCCATATATCTTTTCGAGTTAGTGTTTTTTGTTTTCTTTGGATAAATACCCAGAAGTTGAATTGCTGGATCATATGGTAGTTCTATTTTTAATTTTATGAGGAACCTCTGTCCTGTTTACCAACACTTGTCTTTTTTTTTAACTATACTTTTTTCCTTTATTTTCATTTCCCATCTACTATTGGATAAATTAGAATTTTCTTCTTCTGCTTCGAGAGTGACATGTTCTATTTTATCCTACTGGTGATTGTTCCTAACTTATTAACACCCCTAGGTTGATCAGTATCTCTTTCTTCCCACTTAGTTCATTCTAAACTCCATCCTGCTTCTTCCTTCTCCCCCACCTACCTCCATATTGGGAGTACATAAAGTACATTTTTACTTTAGGATTGCCTTATTTTTTTTTTTTTTTTTTTTTTTTTTTGGCCACACTGCACGGCTTGCGGGATCTTAGTTCTCCAACCAGGGATTGAACCCAGGCCACGGCAGTGAAAGCACCAAGTACTAACCACTGGACCACCAGGGAATTCCCAACCTTAATGTTTTTGTTTTTATGGTCCTGGCTTTTATATACAAGATTAAAATTAACTGTGATATTACAAACCCTAATTTCCATGTATTGTGTAATATCATCATGCATTTATTCTCATTTCTCATTTTCAGAAAGTGTTTCATGTAGTAAAAACTTTTTAGACTGTGTATGGCTGGGAATATTTTTTATTTCTTTTCCATATTTAAGTAATAGCTTAGCTGAATATAAAAATCTAGATTCAAAGTTTTTTTTCTGCAGCACTTTGAAAATATTAATTTGTTGCCTTCTTAAATCCAGGGTTGACGCTTTGAGTGTGAAGATGATATTAATCTGCTTCTTTTTTTTTTTTTTGAGATATGTTCTTCCTCACTGGAAGTTTTTAGTACGGTGGGGGGGGGGTGTTTGATGTTCTTAAATTTCACACCAAAAAAATGTAACCAGGTGTGTGTTTTTCCATATCATATTTAGAACCCTTTCATTTTGCGGTCTTTAATTTTTCTTTAATACTGGGAAATTCTCAGCCATTACTTCTTCAAAGATTCCCTTTTTTTCCTAATCCTTCAGGGACTCCTATTATATAGATGTTAAGATTTCTATTCTCTTCATTACCTTGGTTTTCTCTTTTGTTTTGTTTGCATTTTTCATTACCATGTTTTACTTTGTTTGTATTTCCCTCTTTATCCTTTGCTCATGTATTCTGGGAAGTTTATTTGACCTGACCTTTCAGATCACTATTTTGTTTTCCAGTCACATATATTCTACTGTTTAAATTATCTGTTAAAGCACAGAGTAGAGGTTAAGAATAATGCTTTATGAGTTTCTCCAGTTTCCTCACCTATAGAATGGGGGTAATAACACAAACCCTATAGAGTTGTTTTGGGGCATTAAGTGATCTAATCTGTGTAACATGCTTAGAACAATGCCAAGTATATATAGTAAGTGATGGCTGCTATTATTTTTCTCCAACAGTTGTGTTTTTCATACTTCATATTTTTTTTAAGGAATTCCTTTATTTTTTATTTTTATTTATTTATTTATTTTTAAAAATTTATTTATTTTTGGCTGTGTTGGATCTTCGTTTCTCTGCAAGGGCTTTCTCTAGTTGCGGCAAGCGGGGGCCACTCTTCATTGCGGTGCATGAGCCTCTCACTATCGCGGCCTCTCTTGTTGTGGAGCACAAGCTCCAGACGCGCAGGCTCAGTAGTTGTGGCTCACGGGCCTAGTTGCTCCGCGGCATGTGGGATCTTCCCAGACCAGGGCTCGAACCCGTGTCCCCTGCATTGGCAGGCAGATTCTCAACCACTTCGCCACCAGGGAAGCCCCCCATACTTCATATTTCTAATTGGTTGTTCTTTATAACTGCTTGTCCTTGTTTCATGTTACCAATAAAAATATATTATCTTTTTTTAGCATGTCTGTTATGTTTAGTTAACATTCTTATTATTTCCTATCCTTTAATTCTGCTTTGTCTCTTATAGGTACTTCAGTTTGTTGCCTTTAGTTTTTGTGGCTACATTCTCCTGATGCCTAGTTATTTTGTTCTGTGGACACATATCTCCTTTGGTAGTGGGGTATGGCGGTTGGCTTCTTTGTATGTGAGTGTTTAGAGGTTGAGGGGCTGGCGATGGAGGAGGAGCGCTGAAGGCTGGTCTCAGCTAGGGTTTAGGGAAGGCAGGCAGGAACCTAGGGCTGAGAACCTCTGCCTTGACCATCTGGCCTTGACCACAGCCCTTTCCCACCCCAGCCAGGCAACCCTGCCCCTTAGAGCCTCTTAATCTCTTCTCCCAAACCTGCTCTTTTCCAAGTTCTGCCTTCCTCAGTTATAACTCTTCCACCCTGCCCAGTGGGAGGAAGGAAGTAGAGAAGGTTGGAGGATGTGGGAAGGAAGTTTTCGGTGCCTCTACCTAGTGTTACATGGTCCCCACTGTCTCTGAGTTTGCACGGTACCCTGCTGTTAATTCACTGCTCCTAGGCAGACACTGGACTGATGCTGCTGTTTTCCTGCTTCTTCCTAGCCATGATCCCTAGGGGGTGATGTGGAGGAAGAAACAGTTACACAACTAAAAGGCCCTTCCCCAAGCTATCCTGTCTGTGGATCCAGCCTCTCTCATACTCTTGAGGCACTACCTTGTGTCTATCCAAGGATTTCTCACGGGTTTAGTGTCAGGTTCTCAATCCATCACCCTCTCCCTCTTATTGTCAGAGCTTGGGATGAGAGAGGGAATCCAGTTGTCTTTGTCGGTTCTCCATTTTCTCCTGGCTGGAAGTTTATAGTTTTCCTTTTACATCATTATGTTAATATTCTCATCTATCAGGCTGGCTTTTAAAATCTGAGAACAATTTCATATATTTAGGAAGCTACCCAGTTACATGTATGTAAGGCCAGTTCCTCTTTGTCTCATATTAGAGGATTAAGTTAATGAAATAAAGACCGTTATTATAAGAAAAATGTTGCTTTGTAAGGCATCCCACATTATTAAACTTTAGATCAACATTGTAGTAAGGTTCTTCTACAGTATCAAAGTATTCATCCTGTGTCAACAAGTTACCTCGCTGTTAATAAATTCAGATTCCCCTGATATCTTTCTACTTGTATGAAGAGATTTATCTGACTAAATCATTAGTCCTCTTAAAGCCAATTTCTACTTAACTGAAACATTCTATGAGGATTTCAGTGTATGTTGTACGGTAGAATATCGTATTATAATTAGGAATTGTGGTAGAATGTATAAAACAAGTATATAATATAAAGCAAATTGTGGTTATCATAAAATAGATCTTATCAGATGAATGAGAATTTCTGGAAAAAAGCCTTTACAGTTTCATCTTTGTGCTTATCCTTGTTCTAATGTTTTCTATTTCTGTATTCATCGAAGATGCACAGTAATCAAAAGGGCTTACTTCCAGAGCCAAATCCAGTGCAAATTATGAAAAGTTTAAACAACCCTGCCATGTTACAAGTTCTTCTACAACCCCAGCTCTGCGGGCGAACTGTTAAACCAGGTAAACTTCATGTGTGCTGATTAAACGTAGAATGTTGGCATGAAGTTAATTGTGCTGTTTTACATGAAAAACACACTTAAATTAGTCCAAAAATATTTATTTTTTCTAGAATTTATCAGTGAATATATAAAATATAATTTAATTAATGATCTGAGGTGAAAATACATTTTGACTGTTTTTGATAGGGACAAACTGCTTATGGGTTTCCTGATTTTTTTTTAACTATTAATAAGTATTAAATATTAAACCTTCAGTTTAGTTACTGGTTGACATGAATTTGTAAACCAGGTAACACATGGCTTAATAAGGTAATATTTAATATACTACATTGTTACAGCCCATATTAACAAAGGATATGATACTCTTCTACGTAATATTTTTGGCAGAATTACTTTGTTGGAAAGTGCTAAAGGTCTGTTTCCTCTCTGCTCTTTCTTTTTCATTGTGAAATTGTTTCACTTTGTAGAAAATGAGAAAAACATCATTATTTTCTAAGTATTACGGAAATTTTTATAATATTGGCATACATTAAATATCTATTTAGTATTCATTGAGAAGAGTTTATTTACCTTTTGAAATGCACAACTGTACATACACAAAATGTATGTTTTATCATTTTGAGGAAATGAATGCCTATATTCAATACTAAGCTTTAGATTACAAATGTTTAGATTAAATATACTTATTCTGTTTCAGCTCCAACTGGTCTAACACCAACTAGTATATTGCAATTCAGTTCTAGCACCAACTACCTAGAGTTAGCACAGATCCTACAAGTAAGGGCTTTGTCCCCAACAGGTCTGCCCCTACTTCAGACAGCAGGCACAACTTCAGAGGTCCCCTGGTCACCTACACTTCTGACTAACTCGCTTCAAATTTGGGGGTTCCTGTGACCTCCTCAGGTTCAATAATTTGTTAGACTCACAGAACTTAGGAAAGCACTATACAGTATGTCCCCCCGCACCATACAAACAAGTTCCATTCCAAGGGCACGTTTGTAAGTCCAATTTGTTTTTAAGTCCAACAAAGTTAGCCTAGGTACCCAACTAACATAGTGGGCTATATAGTACTGTACTCTAATAGGTTTATAATGCTTTTCACACAAATAATACGTAAAAAACAAACAAAAAAAGTAAAACATTTTTAATCTTGCAGTATAGTACCTTGAAAAGTACAGTAGTACAGTACAACAGCCGGCATACAGGGTCTGGCATCCAGTGAACAGGCAAGAAGAGTTACTGACTGGAGGAGGGAGAGGAGGTGGGAGATGGTAAAGCTGAAGGATCGTCAGCAGTAGGAGACAGAGGGAAAGCTGCAATTTCACTCAGGCCTGAAGTTGACGGCACAGGTTCTGGTTCCTTGCTGGATTCAATTCTACCTACCCTCTTGAAAAAATGATCCAGTGATGTCTGGGTAATAGGCCTTCTTTTCTCATCATAGATGACACAGTAGCACTGGATTGCACTCTGAATGGCTGCTGCAACCTTCATGTACCATTCTACGTTTGGGTCCTGTGCCTCAAAACTAACAGTGCCTCCTCAAATAAAGAAAATCCCCTTGCCATTTCCTGCATCGTGAATCTCTTCGGTTCTTTAGTTACTTCTTCTTCCTCTTGCCTCTCTTCATCCTTTCTCTGGGCCTCCAATTCCTGGCACTTCTTAGCAGTACCAGCTATATCACCGCTGCTTTTACGCTTGCTTCTGGACATCCTGGGCTTGAAATAAAGATACTGTACTACTGTACTCTATACAATACTGTACAGTAAAGTACACAAAAGCACAACCACTTGTAGAGGATGCACACACATGACAAGGTACGCCAGGCACGCAAACTAATTTACGTGATTGGACATGTGAACACACGTCTGCATCTTTAAAAGTTTGCAACTTGAAGGTTCGTATGTAGGGAACTTACTGTACTTATGATTACAGTTTTGTTATAAAAGATGTAACTCAGCAATAGCCTAATCAAGAGACTTAGGGCTTCCAAACCGGAAGGTCCTGACTGCAGAGCTTTTATGCTCTTTCCCCATGGAATCAGAGCACATCTGCCTTGCAGCACACATGTGTATTAATTAGCCAGAACTCCCTACTGCATTAACTTCAGTGTCGAGAGTTTTTATTAGGGTTTTGCTATGTAGGCATGACTGGCCATGTTATTGAACTCTATCTCCAGTCCCCCTCCTCTCCCTGGAAGTCAGGAGGTTAGGCTGATATCATATGGCTCAAAGCCCCAGTCCTCTAATCACATGGTAGGTCTTTCTGGTATGACCAGCCCCCATCCTGAAGCCATCTAGGGGCCCACACTGAGTCACCTCATTAGCATAACAAAGACACTCCTATCACTGGGGAAATTCCAAGGATTTAGAGTTTTCCTTCCAGTAACCAAAGACAAAGACCAGTTAAATTCTTTGTTATACCAACAATGTTCATGTTAAGTACTTCATGTAATCATCAATTATCTCTGTGTAAGAAGTAGCTTTAGAGGTGTCCAGCTCAGCCTACTGTGCAGTCAGATACCCCTTCTACAGTTTTAATGGTATCGAGATATCCTTTGTATGTCCTGACTACTCAAAGCATAGAGCAGCTCATTATTTTCCAAAGCTGCTATTCCCTGGTTTGACAAATTTAATTACTAGATTTTTCCCTTATATTAGATGGTGATTTCTGTGACTTTTAGCCACTTATTCTAGTTCTTCCTATGAGGAAACACAGAATAAATCTATTCCTTCTTCCATAAGAAAAGCCTTCTAATGTTGAAGACAGCTATCATGAAACCTTAGTCATCTCTGATTTTCTTTGTCTTCTGTTCTCCAGACCAGTGGTCTCATTTTATTTATTTATTTTTTGACTATGCAACTCTATCAGTAAAGTATATTTTTAGTAGAGCCCCGATATATACAGTATATGTATCACTTATATGTCAATTACATGAATGCACCTTTGTCAATCCATATATTAAGAAATGATAAAGGTTAATATTTTTATATTTTAAGATGAAAGTAAATATAAATAACAGTTCTCTTTTCTAACAATTGTATTTATTTTATTTTTTTATTGAAGTATAATTGATTTACAATGTGTTAGTTTCAGGTGTACAACAAAGTGATTCATATATATATATATATTTTTTTTCTTTTCAGATTCTTTTCCCTTATGTGTTTTGACAAAATATTGAGTATGGTTCTCTTTATACACCTCTTCTGTTCTCTCTGTAAACTATAGCTCTGTATTTGACTTTACATAACATGTCATAGGATGTGCTCTCTAGAGCACCCCGCCCCCACCAAGTTGTCCTCTTGTAGAGATACCTAGGTTGTCTGGGTTCCCCTGAAATATGGTGTACACAGACATGAATTTATCCTATAGATGGGTTCTAATCAGCACAGAATGCAGTGGGATTTCCCTCCTATGATCATTATATTTCTATTAATGCAGTCCAAGATTGTATCAGAGTTTAAAGAAGTATATTACACTCTTGGGTCTCTTAGAAAGTATAGTTTACACCTGGACTATCTTTAGTAACTTCTCCCCCAAATTATTTTTGTCTCATGTTTTCATCTAAGATACGTATTCTCCACTCTGCTTTTCTACTCAGGTTGGTGTATGACCATATGAGATTAGGCTTTTTTATTTTAGTGCTACTTTTACAATTTTAAGAAAGATGTTTCATTATTACACTGATAGCTTTTTCTTTGTTTGGAATGGCCAGGGAAGAGGGTTAAATACCTTACTTGAACACATGCAAAGAGAGAGTGTATGGAAAGTTTCTTGGTGTTCAGGAAAGACAAGCTATCTTGTTAATCAATAAATTTCATTCGTTTTTCCTTTACTATGTTTTTTATTATATCTTAACTATATCCCTTACTATATCCTGAGCTCTTCACAGAGGGCTCTGAACAAACTAAAATAATTACAAAGGATCATAATTCTCTGTCATTTGTTTATATTATATGATATATATACACACAAGTGTGCCATTATTTTACTGTGCTTCACAGATGCTATGTTTTTTTACAAATTGAAGGTTTGTGGCAACCCTGCTTTTGTCAGATGATGGTTAGCATTTATAGAATTTTAAATTGAGGTATATACATTGTTTTTTAGACATAATGCTATTGCACACTTAATAAACTACCGTATAGCATAAACATAACTTTTATATGCACCAGGAAACCAAAAAAATTGTGTGACTTGCTTTATTGTGATAATCACTTTATTGGAGTGGCCTGGAACCAAACCTGAAGTATGCCTGTATGATATATTTGTATTTAAACCCTTGCCCAAACTTCTTTCTCACTGTATCATTTTTTCAAGTAACTGACACATATCTACTTGTTTATTGCCTTCTCTTCCGCTAGACTAGAGGAGGCTCCATGATGGCAAAGATTTATCTGTTTTGTTCATCTCAGGCACCTAGGACAGAACTGCTATTTATAGTGAAAAGTACTTAAATATTGTTTACTGATTAAACTCCTTCCTTAACCTCTCTGTTGCACAACTTATACATACCTTGTTACATATGATTTAGTCTGTAAACTTTTTTTTTTTTTTTTTTTTAACAAACATTGGTTAGGATTCTGAAGGCAGGTTTTTTTTTGTTTTTTTGTTCTTTAATTAATTAATTAATTTATTTTTGGCCGCGCTGGGTCTTTGCCTCTGCGCGAGGGCTTTCTCCAGTTGCGGCGAGCGGGGGCCACTCTTCATCGCGGTGCGCGGGCCTCTCACTATCGCGGCCTCTCTTGTTGCGGAGCACAGGCTCCAGACGTGCAGGCTCAGTAGTTGTGGCTCACGGGCCTAGTTGCTCTGTGGCATGTGGGATCTTCCCAGACCAGGGCTCGAACCCGTGTCCCCTGCATTGGCAGGCAGATTCTCAACCACTGCGCCACCAGGGAAGCCCAGTCTGTAAACTTTTAACTACTTTTCTGGTCTACCTTCTTTTCTGTCTGATCTAATCTGTGCATGACCGTCAGGTCGATTTTCCTCCTACACCTGCTTTATGTTACTTGAACCATACTGATCTTTTCTCTTCAATCCAGACCTTCTAACTACCTTAAAAAAATACAGTATAGTGTAAATATTGTAGATTTCTCTCTCTCTGTCCTTGTGTGTGTGTCTGTCTTAAAGTTTAACTAGTATATAATTACTTAGAATCTAAATTGTATTTTTAACAGCTTTCTTGAGGTATAACTGAGGCACATTCATCTGCACATATTTAAATTGTACAAATTGGTAAGCTTTAACATATATATAACCCATGAAACTCTCGCCATAATCCAAATAATGAACATATTCATTACTCTCAAAACTTTCCTTTTGCCTCATTGTAACCCCTCCCCCCATCCCCAGGAAACTACTAATTTGCTTTCTGTCACTATAGTTTGTATTTTCTAGAAATTTATATAAATGAAGTCACACAGTATGTACTGTATGGCTTCTTGCCCTCGGCTTATTATTTTGAGATTCATCCATGTTGCTGCATGTACCAATAGTTTTGTTCCGTTTTTAATGCTGAGTAGTATTCCATTCTACAATTTCCATTTTCATTGATTTGTTGAACATTAGGTTATTTCCTGTTTGGGGTCATTACAGATAAAATTGCTGTGAACATTTGCTTCTAATCTTTATGTAGACTTATGCTTTCATTTCTCTTGGATAAAGACATAGTTGTGGAATGGCTGGGTCATATGGTAGGTGTATGTTTACGTTGTAAGACACTCTTCCAACTGTTTTCTATGTGGTTGAACCATTTTACATTCACACCATCAGTGTCCAGGGCTCTAGTTCGTTCAGTATCCTCACCAACATTTGATATGTTGATCCTTTAATTTTAGTCTTTCTATTTGGTTTATAGTGCTATTTCATTGTGGTTTTAATTTGAATATCCCTTTTGACAAATGATTTTGAACAGCTTTTAATGTACTAATTTGACATCTTTTTACCTTCTTTGTTAATATATCTTTTAAGATATTTTGTACATTTTAAAATTAGGTTGTTTATCTTCCTATTAAGTTGTTAGGATTTTTTATCCTAGATACAAGTCCTTTATTGGATATATGGGTTTGCAACCACTCTGTAGGTTGTCCTTTTATTTTCTTAACAATATCTTTTGAAGAGCAAAATTTTTTATTTTGACCAGTTTATTGGTTAAATACTTTATGTCCAGTTTATTATTTTTTGTTTTATAATTCATACTTCTTGTGTCATATTTAAGAAATCTTTGCCAAGATGTTCTTATATGTTTTCTCTTCAAGAAGTTTTATAATTTTACCTCTTAAATTTAGGTTGATGAATGATTTCAAGTTAATTGTTGTTTATGATATGAGGTGAAGGTC
Source organism: Balaenoptera acutorostrata (assembly GCF_949987535.1). Classification (NCBI taxonomy): domain Eukaryota; kingdom Metazoa; phylum Chordata; class Mammalia; order Artiodactyla; family Balaenopteridae; genus Balaenoptera; species Balaenoptera acutorostrata. Next base: position 56,161,810 of record NC_080064.1, read on the forward strand.
CAGGTTAATTTTTTTTTTTACAGTTGTTCCAGCATCATTTGTTAAAAAAGATTATCCTTTTTCATTGACTTGCTTGACACTTTTTTCAAAAATCAATTGACCGTATATATATGGCTCTATCTCTGGACTCTCTGTTTCTATTCCATTGATCTAAATGTCTGTCTTTATATCAATACTACATTGTCTTGATTATATACAGTTTTATAATAAGTCCTGAAATCCGTTAGTGAAAGTCCTTCAACTCTGTTTTTTTTCTCTTTGTTTTGCCTATCCTAGGTCCTTTGTATTTGCATATAAATTTTAGAATCAGCTGTCAATTTCTATGAAAAACGTCTTCTGGAAATTTGATTGGAATTGTGTTGAATCTGTATGCTACTCTGTGCAGAATTGACAGCAATTTGCCATAAGTGCGGTATATCTCTCCATTTATTTAGGTCTTCTTTAATTTCTCTCAGCAGTATTTTGTAGTTTTCAGGGTATAAATCTTACACATATTTTTGCAGATTTATCCATAGCATTTCATGTTCCTTGATACTATTTTTTTATTGCAGTAATTTTCTGAGGCAGAATTCAGAGTCAGTAATTCAGTGGCATTTGGTACATTCACAATGTTGTGTAATCACCAGCTCTGCCTACTTTCAAACATTTTCATTACCTCAAAATAAAATCTGGACCCATGAAACAGTTACTTCCCATTTCCTCCTTTGTCCAGGCCCTGGCAACAACCAATCTGCTTTCTATCTTTACACTTTTGCTTATTCTGGATGTTTCATATAAACAGAAGTCGCTATGTGACTTTTGGTGTCTGGCTTCTTCCACTTAGCATGATGTTTTTGAGTACTGTAATATGTATCAGTACTTCATTCCTTTTTGTGGCTGAATAATATTCCATTGTATGCACATAGCATTGATGGACATTTGAGTTGTTTTCACTTTTCGACTGTTGTGAAGAGTGTTGCTATGAATATTCATGTACAAGCATTTTAACATTTGTTTTCAGTTCTTTTGGAGTTATATTCCTAGAACTAGAATTGATGGGTCATATGGTTATTCTATGTTTAACTTGTTAAGGAACTGCCAAGCTGTTTTCCACAGTGGCTGCACCATTTTACATTCCCAAAGCAATGTATGAGGGTTCCAATTTCTCCATAACTTTATAGACTCTTGTTACTTTCTGGGTTTTTAAAATTATTATTATTATTTTAGCCATCCAAATAGGAATCAACTGGCAACTCATCATGGTTTTGATTTGAATTTCCCTAATGACTAATTATGTTGAGCATCTTTTCTTGTGCTTGTTGTCTATTTTTATGTCTTCTTTTGGAGAAATGCTTAATCAAGTTCTTTGCCCATTTTTAAACACGGTTGTGTGTCTTTTTGTTGCTGAGTTCTTTATATATTCTTGATACTATTTTAAATAGTATTACTTTTTAAATTTCAATTTCCTATTGCTTGTTGCTAGCATATACAAGTACAATTGATTTTGTCTATTTATCTTGTATCTTGCAGTCTTGCTTTCTATTTCTATCAATAGTAGGTATTGCCCTTAGGATTTTCTGTATAGACAATCATGTCATCTACAAATAAACACAGTTTTACTTCTTCCTTTACAATATGTATACCTTTTATTTTTTTTCTTGCTTTATTGCAGTTGATAGAAATTCCTGAAAAATTTGTGCATTGAACTGATGAGAGTGGACATCCTTGCCCTGTTCCTGATCTTACAGAGAAAGCATTCATTCTTTTATTATTAAGCATTATGTTACCTATAGTTTTTTATTCACAGATTTCCTTTTTCAAGCTGGGAAATTTTTCTTCTATTTTTATATTGCTGAGATATTTTATCATGATAATTGCTGGGATTTATATAATGCTTTTCTCCATTTATTGATATCATCAGTGTGGCTTTTTAATTTCTGGTCTATTATCATGATGAATTATATTGATTGATTTTTTTTTTTAATTTTTAATTAATTAATTTATTTATTCTTGGCTGCGCTGGATCTTCGTTGCTGCGGGCGGGCTTTTGCAAGCGGGGGCTACTCTTCGTTGCGGTGTGCGGGCTTCTCATTGCAGTGGCTTCTCTTGTTGCGGAGCATGGGCTCTAGGCATGTTGGCTTCTGTAGTAGTGGCGCACGGGCTTAGCTGGTCCGCGGCATGTGGGATCTTCCCGGACCAGGGCTCGAACCCGTGTCCCCTGCATTGGCAGGCGGATTCTTAACCACTGCGCCACCAGGGAAGCCCTATTGATTGATTTTTGAATGTTAAACCAATCTTTCACTCCTACGGTAAGCCACACCTGGTCATTACTTACTATAATCCTTTTTTTTTTTTGACCATGAACATCAGTTTTCTTTTCTTTTTTTTTTTAAGACTATTTTCTTATACAGCAGGTTGTTATAAGTTATCTGTTTTATACATATTAGTGTATATATGCCAATCCCAATCTCCCAATTCATCTCACCACCACCTCCACTACCCCCACTGCCCCGCTTTCCCCCCTTGGTGTCCATACGTTTGTTCTCTATGTCTGTGTCTCTATTTCTGCCTTGCAAATCAGTTTTTTTTTTAACATCTTCACTGGAGTATAATTGCTTTACAAAGGTGTGTTAGTTTCTGCTTTATAACAAAGTGAATCAGCTATACATATACATACATCCCCATATCCCCTCCCTCTTGCGTCTCCCTCCCACCCTCCCTATCCCATCCCTGTAGGTGGTCACAAAGCACCAAGCTGATCTCCCTGTGCTATGCAGCTGCTTCCCACTAGCTATCTATTTCACATTTGGTAGTATATATAAGTCCATGCCACTCTGTCACTTCGTCTCAGCTTTATAATCCTTTGTATATAAATTTTAGGTTGATAGTGTTGTTCAAGTCTCCTGTATCCTTACTGGTTTTCAGTCAACTTATGCTATCAATTATTAAGGGGAGCAAGAGGCTCAATGGGAGACCTAGCCAAGATCTAAGGGTAAGGGCAGTTAGATGTGAGACTGTGGACATTTTCAGAATGTTTTAATTCTGGTGGTGGTTGTTTTAAACTGGGAAATACTATATTCACTAAAAGCTGTGAAAAAATATTTTAATGTTTTATAACAAAATACAGTGACTGTCTGAAAAATGAGAGGAAGTGATATTGAAATCTCTAACCATAATTGTAGATTTGTCTACTTTTCCTTTCAGTTCTAGAAATTTTTGCTTCATATATTTTGAAGCTTTGTTATTTGGTCCACAGACATTTAAGATTGTTGCATCCTAATTGATGAATTGACCCCTTAATCATTATGAAATGGTGATCTTTACCCCTCTTTCCTAATAAACAGTATTTTCCTTTATAAGCAACTTATCCTAATGATCTAATCTTCCCATTACCTATCATTGAAACTGGTTCATTCTAAAGAAAGTGCTTTCTAATGGTCAGTTTTCCAAAGATGTAATGGATTGCCTTCGCAAGTAACAAAAATTTGAAACAAAGTTTTTAAAGCATGAATAAACTTGTAGCAGTGTTATGTATAAATTTCAAATATGTTTGATCATTGGATTACGTGCTTTTTGAAGTACTTTCTAAGCCTGACCTTCTATGATTCTAATTAGCTGTATATTATGACAATTTACATCTAATAATTAGATGAATTGCTTCATATATTTTCTATCTCATGGTTCTTTTTGTCTGTATATTGTCTGTTCTTAAAATATCTCTTCTGATATGTACTCTGGTATTTGTACTCTTAGACAAACTTGATAAAGAGTATGGTTATCATTTATTCCTTTTATCAACTATGTACAATATTATTGTTTCTTTAGGTTTTTTTATGAAATATTTTTAAATGTACATATTCTCTTCTCAATTGGATTATAAGCTTTAACGACAAGGATTGTATATTGTCCTTCCCCTCCCACCTGATCCGCTGCCAGAATACCCAAAAAAACCTAACAAAAATACTGAGCAAATAACATGGATTCAATTAGTATTATACTTATTAAAAGGTGGAATTAGTTTTCTTGCACTAAGTGCCAGAGAAGAGAAAGGCTAGGTTTGGTGTTTTACCATTGAGACAGAAGGTGTTGGAATTTTAAATCAAATTCTAGAGTTGAATCACAAGGAGAGGAGCCTGTCACTTCTTGTACAATGACAAGGTCAGTATATCATTGAACTTCCACTAAATACGTTAAAAGTTTAAAGAAATATTCATTTACCCTTTTTGGAATTTGTTTTATTTATTTTTTTAATTCCATATATATCATAAAGTTAAATTTTTACTTTTATTTTCTTAAAGCAGTTCTTGGAACACCTCACAGCTTGCCACATCTGATGAATCCATCCATGTCCCCTGCATTTTTACATTTGAATAAAGCACATCAGGTATATAAATAGCATCGAGTACTGAAGCATCAAAAATTTGGAGTGAATATTTTGTTTGTTCTTTACACTTAAAGTTCTCAAGGAGTTAAATGAGTATTTTGTTTTTAAATGAAATTCTTAGTAGTAAGTGTACCTACATAAAAACAGAACTTAATAAGGAAATCAGATCAAATTAAGGTAATCAAAGCATCATAGTTTATATATTTATTGATTCCTATTTGTAGGGCATTAAGAAGGGAAGAGGTATATTTTGTGGTATATTTTTCTAGAAATAACTCAGTAGCTCAAAACAAGTCTTATGTGGTCTTAACTCAAAAAAGTATTTACAGAAAGAAAAATAAATGAACAATAAGTCTTAATTCTTAAAATTTAATCAATGTTATAGAAATAATTTATATATTTATGAGAGTAAAAAATTTTTTTCTTACCTTTTTCAGATAAGTATTTTAAACTATGTTTGTGTACATAAATATCCATAATATTAGAGATAAATATTACCTACTAATTTCAGGTACTGTTTAAGGCTACATCTATATAGAAGCCTAATTACAAATCAAACCTAACACATAATAAATGGGTTGTTATAGGTTGAATGAATGAATGTCTGTTCCTAAACGCAGCTTTTTAAGGAAAAGGCTTATTGTTTGTTTATTTTTCATTCTTAGAATCTAGCATATGACCTGTACATGGTTCATTCATTTACTCAACATATTTTATTGAAAATCTAACATGTACTAGACACTCTGCTAGTCATTGAGGCTACAGCATTGAACAGAATATTCACAGTCCTTATCCTTATAGAATTTCAACAAATAGAGAAAACAAGCATTAAACAGTTAATTACAATAAGGTTTGAAGTGATATGGGAGGGGAGACCAGAGTATTGACAATATTCCCTTTGCTTTAAAATAAAGACCAACTGCTTAATTTTGCCTTGAGGCCTGTCTAAGCTGGCCTCTCCTGCCTCTCATATGCCTTAGGTATCACTGTCCCAGCTCTGCTGAACTGCTTTTGGTCCTTGAAGGGCTTTCTTCTCTTCTCCTTAGGTCTTTGCTCCTGCTGTTCCTTCTGCCTGGAATACTTCCCACCGCAGCACCACCTTGTTCCCCCAGACTTCACCTAGTTATTTCTCCACAGCCTTCAGATCTCTGTGCAAGAGTTAGTTCCTCAGGGAAACCTTCCTTGAATTTACCAATCTAAATCAAGTTCCACCACTGTTTGTTCCCATAGCTCCTTGTATTTTTCCTTCATACACTCATTACCATCTTTAGTTGTATGTTTTTATAATTAATTAATGTCTCCCCTCCTCAGGGGACCATAAGATCCATGAGGGCAGATCATATTGTAGCACAGTGCCTGGCACATAGAAGTGCTCAATAAATCTTTGTTGAATGATTAAATGAATAAATAAATGATTGAATGATACTGACATCAAAGCCAGAAAGGGGTGAGGGGAGGGGAGGAAGGATGAAAGAAAAGAAGGAAGGGATATGGAATTAGTTTCATGACTGTATGGTCACATCTTGTGTATTATTGAAAGAATTAATTAGTGTTGCCCGTAATTAGAAAGTAGAATATTAAGAAGCTGTTGCTTTTGCTCAGATCAACTCAGGAATTGAACCTTAAAATGAATTACACAACAAGTAGCTCTTCAAAATTAAGCTTACTTAATGTTTTATCATTTTCACAGAGCTCACTTATGGGTAATACTTCTAATTTATTTCTTCAGAATCTTTCTCATGTACCACTGGCACAGCAACAATTAATGAAGTTTGAGAATATTCATACTAATAATGTAAGTATGGAATTATTTTTTTCATTTGAAATGAGTTCATTCCTTTTCTATAATCCGGCTGTTGGTCAGATTGTTAATGAATTTTCACATGTGTAGCTTTTTTATTAGGTTATGTCTTGCTGCCATGAGCAAAAGTCGTTTCTTCTCTTCTTTTGCAGAAACCAGGCTTACTTGGAGAACCCCCAGCTATGGTACTTCAAGCTGCAGTAGGGATAGGGTCACCGCTTCCATTGAAAACAGAGTTGGGCCATCTTGGAGAAGCACATAAAAGTAAATGATGTGTATTTGCTGAGACATCAGTAAACTGTCAGATTTGAGATTTAAAGATAGTGTACCTGTATTCTACTTTTATTTACAGGAAGGTCAGATTTGAGTTTTATTCAATCATTTAAAATTTCAAGAGCCCTCTTGGCTTTTCTATTTTTAATATTAGAATACTATTGATAGTTATTTATTGATGGACTTGCTTCTATGCCAAGATAAGACTTTCTCTGTTGGATATGCTTTAATATTTGATGAAGGTTCACAGCAGCATGAGGCAAAGACATAGATCTATTTGAGACTGACATGCTGCCCGCTGGGCTGACAGCACATTACATAGGGATCCATTTAACTTTTGCCTGGATAAGAAACCCTTAGCTTTTATTAAGAAATATCTGGTAATTGTAAACTTAAAGTTTGATTGTTTATTTGTATCATTTCTAAAATGTGAGCTCCAAGTTAGTAGTAAAAAAAAAATGTGTATTATGTGCTTCTAAAATATAACAAATTTAAACAGAACAATTATTTTTCTTTTCAGAATAATAGCATGGTAATATACCAAGATGTCTTATGTGATTTTGAAAGGCACTTTCAACTTGAAGTTTAATTGAAATTTGTTCGAAGTGAGCTTGCTGAGGGGGAAAAAAAAGAGAAAGTCCACCAGTGATAAAAAAGAAAAAAAAACAAGTCAGTTAAATATGGGTAGCGTATTTAGCCTCTTGTACATAAAACCAAGTCAAATGGTCAAATAACCAATTCAGACTATTGGAATTGGGCAAAAGTTAAACCAGTACACAGACAGGTACAGACATTTTTAAGGTGTGATGGAGTCTGTCCTAAAAATTAAATATTGTATGCCTGAAAGCTTATACAGATATTTATAATTTGTGTTGGATTAAATAATTAGCCATTTGCTTTAGCACTGCTGCTTTAAGAACACTGAAAATTCAAAGTGTCCAAATAACTATATTGCTAAAAGATAGAACTGAGAATCTATCTCTAAATAGTTAGTACTAAAAATAATTTAAGAAATTTGTTTAGTGAATTTGTAAAATATAACTTTGATTTAATTAAGGTAGTTGTCAAAACTAGCTCTTTTCATTTAGTTTTGACCTATAGAGTTTTAAAAAATGGAATGGTTCAGAATTTTCCTATTAAAATTTTATTTCTTCCAGAATTTCTTGTTATTCCCTGTAAATAAAAATGTAAAACTTTAATGTGTTAAACTTTCATTTGGTGCTTAGCTATTCATAAATATTGATGTTTTTTTAAACCAGTGGTGTGCTGGTGTTTAAAAACCAGCTCTCTGGGTTAAAAAAAAGTCTTGATTTGTAGCATTTGTGGATTTCTGTGTGTAAACAGTTCAACCATGGCTGATTTCAGATTACTCATGCAAAGACGTTGAACTCAGGAGCTGGGAAGAGATAGCACAGTTGACTCTTAATGAGCTGGTACAAGCCGGCTGACTAAATGTATTGTTGGGTTTAATGTAACTTTATTAATTTTTGAGTGTCAGAGCCTTCTTTTAAACTGAAGGCTTGGGCTTCCCTGGTGGCGCAGTGGTTGAGAATCTGCCTGCTAATGCAGGGGACACGGGTTCGAGCCCTGGTCTGGGAAGATCCCACATGCCACGGAGCAGCTGGGCCCGTGAGCCACAATTGCTGAGCCTGCGCGTCTGGAGCCTGTGCCCCGCGACGGGAGGGGCCGCGATAGAGAAAGGCCCGCGCACCGCGATGAAGAGCGGTCCCCGCACCGCGATGAAGAGTGGCCCCCGCTTGCCGCAACTGGAGAAAGCCCTCACACGAACCGAAGACCCAACACAGCCAAAAATAAATAAATAAATAAATAAGTAAACTGAAGGCTTAGTTAATTATTCCCTTCAAATATGAAAGCAGGCAAATTACAATGACTAGGCATTAAAAAAAAAGGCACTGATATAACTTAAATGCCAAAAAGTATATAAATTTTGCTCTCACCTTCTAAAACGTATAATTAAAACTTGGAACTAAAAAATATAATATCCTTGAGATTTTCCTGGAAGTTGTTGAAAATAGGAAAAGCACGATTACTGTTAGAGGTTTTTGTTTTTCCATACAGGAGGCTGCTAATTTATAACCTTTAACCTCACCTTTTGTATTTTAACTATTCTCTAATAGGTAAAAAAAAATAGGTTTCTGCACATTTTGCCCATAACTTGACAAAATCGAAAGGACTACTGTGAATAAGCCTCATCTAACCAAAAACTTTTTGCGTTTGTGGTTCACTACAGCATCTAATTTGATTCCAACTCAAACAACTATAACAGCTGGCATGGGCATGTTACCATTCCTTCCAAATCAGCACATTGCTGGACAAGCTGGGCCAGGGCATGGGAACACTCAGGAGAAACAGCCAGCCTTGGTGGGGATGGCAGAAGGAAATTTCTCAGGGTCACAGGCTTATCTTCAGAGCTTTCCAAACCTTACTGCTGGAGGCTTGCTCACGGGACATCATAAACAACAACAAAGTCAGCCAAAAGGCCTGGAGATAAGTTCAGGGGTAAGAAAACTCTGTGTGTGTATATGTGTGTGTGTGTGTGTGTGTGTGTGTGTGAGTGAGAGTGTGCATGCATGCACATACATATAAATGCATACATGTATATACATGAAGTATATATGTGTATACTACATGTATGTATAACTACAAAGGAATATATACATATTCCTTTTAAACTATATCTTAAATGAAATTATTCTAATTCGAGAGTAATCTAATTTTTGGTTATTTTACAGGTGGTATAATTTATGAAGTATCAAGCAATCTTAACTATTTTTGTATTTCAAAGGAAGTTGATAATATACTTAAAGTATATAAATATGGACTATAAACTAGATAATTCCTATAATATGTCAATGACATGAAGGCTTTTTCATACTGTACATTTACTTCTCAAAAGAGAAGAAAATATTGGACTCTAAAAAAAAAAGAAAAAAACCTGTCATTATAAACAAACAAAAATCCATCCTTTGATAAGTTATGCCAAATGATGTTTGGGATTCTGCTTAATTACTTGCCAGTTTGTCTGTAAATAAAATAATTTAATTTTTATAAAATGTTTTTTAAATCTGTTATTATAAAATATTTAAATATGAATTCTTTATTCCTATAAACATTTGCTTTTCTAAAAACTTTGAGATATGCATAGTTTTCAAATATAAAGGAATGTAAGTTCAAAATTTTGTAGTTTGGAAAAGTGTAGTAGTACCATTAATACTTATCCAATTATATAATGATATTATTTATAAGGATTTCTTAGTAAATTATAATGCTGTTCTTTAAAATATACTAATTTTTTTCTAAAATGTATATTCTGTGGCTAATTAAGTATTATTTTAATATTTAAAGGTAGAATAAATTCTATTTTATCTGAAAAATTTCAAAGCCAGTTATTAATCTCTGGTCTGTTCAAAAGAATCTAATCTTGGTTTTAATTCTGGAGGTTTTTACCCAAAATTTTATTGTTTTATAAACCACTGATATTTGTAAATGTTATAATTGGTAGGTAGAATAAAGTACATTTAATTTTTTTAACTTGTACCCTAAAATACCCTTTGGATTAGAAGTGGCATGTGAGGAAACAGTTCTTGTAGTTGGCTATATTCAAATGTCAAAATAATAATATTGACTTTGTAAGAGGTTTTGGTGTCACCTAGTCATGGCAGGAGGTATGGATAGACTGCCTATAATTATACATTGAGGAAGCTAAGGTGGTTCTTCATACAATGAATTTTAAAGATTTATCTGCAGGATTAATTGCTTAAGTTATTGAGGGAAGTTAAATAAAACTCATATATCAATAGTCTGTATGTTTTTGCACAGACTTTTTAATTCATTGAAAGCACTAGGGTCTTTAGAAAAACTGGACTTGAGGTGATTCACATAATGGACAAATGAGAGTGTATCTGGAAGAAGACAGGTGAAGTGGGGCAGGGCCTGGAAAACAAGTCCTGTGAAGAAGAATTTAAGGAAATAGATACATGGAACTTGGCACGGGTTGACCAGCTGACATTTAATTTGACATTAAAAAAAAAAAAATTTACAGGCTAGTCTAGTCACATGGTATTTTATGTTTCTCTAGTGGGCAGAATTAGTCCAATAAGTATGACATACAATAAAGCAGATTTAGGCTTAATATAACAAAGAATAGTTGAAGTTTTCAAACAAAGAAAAAGTTTGACACTTTCACAAAGATGTGAATGTCATATCACTGAAAATGATTATGCAGACCCCAGGTGAACATCTGTACAGATTGTTGTAGAAGTGATTCTTCTTTCCTGACAATAGGGGCTTGGACCAGGTAACCTCAAGTATGTTTTCCAAGTATGTAGCAAGATTTTGGACTTTGTTAAACAGTTGGTTAAACTCGGCTGCAGATTTTTAGACCTGCATCTTTAATATTATGTTGACCAGTGATTCTTGATTCTGTCTTTTTTGTCAGAATCACCACTGGAGTTTAAAAAAAAAAAAAGATGGAGAGGGTTGGACTCTAACTTCCTCAGCCCTGAGAATCTGATTCAGAGAGATAGGGGTGAGATCTGAATTTTAAGTGTACAACTCAGTGGCATTAAGTACATTCACATTGTTTTGCAACTATCACTACTATCCATCTCCAGAACTTTTTCATCATCCCATATTGCAGCTCTGTACCCATTCAACAACTCTCCATTTTCCCTTCTCCCCAGCCTCCAGTAAACACTGTTTACTTTCTGTCTTAGAATTTGACTATTCTAGGTACCCAAAGTAAGTGGAATGATACAGTTTTTGTCCTTTGTGTCTGACTTATTTCCATCACAATAGTGTCTTCAAGGGTCATCCATGTTATAGCATGTATTGGAATTTCCTTTTTTTAAAGGCTGAATAATATTCTATTGTATTTATAGACTACATTTTAAAAAATTATTTATTTATTTATTTTTGGCTGTGCTGGGTCTTCGTTGCTGCCCACAGGCTTTCTCTAGTTGCGGCGAGTGGTGGCTACTCTTCGTTGCGGTGTGTGGGCTTCTCATTGCAGTGGCTTCTCTTGTTGAGGAGCATGGGCTCTAGATGCACGGGCTTCAGTAGTTGTGGCACACGGGCTCAGTAGTTGTGGCTCACTGGCTTAGTTGCTCTGCGGCATGTGGGATCTTCCCGGACCAGGGCTCAAACCTGTGTCCCCTGCATTGGCAGGTGGATTCTTAACCACTGTGCCACCAGGGAAGTCCCTAGACTACATTTTCTTTATCCATTCATCCATTGATGGACATTTGGGTTGTTTCCATCTTTGGGCTCTTTTGAAAAATGCTGCTATATGTACAAATATCTGTTTGAGTCCCTGTTTTCAATTCTTTGGGGTATTTACCCAGAAGTGGAATAGCTGAATCGTATGGTACATCTATATCTTATTTTTTGAGGAACTGCCGTTCTATTTTCCACAGCAGCTGTACCATTTTTCATTTCCACCAGCAAAGCACGAGGGTTCCAATTTCTCCACATCCTCACCAACATCGTGTCTCATTGTGGTTTTGGATTTGCATTTCCCCAATGATTAGTGATGTTAAGCACCTCTTCATATGCCTATTGGTCACCTGTATATCTTCTTTGCAAAAATGTCTATTCAGGTTCTTTGCTATTTTTTAATTGGGTTATTTGTTTTCTTTGCTATTGAGTCATATGAGTTCCTAAATATATTTTGGATATTAACCCCTTCTCAGATATATGGTTTGCAAATATGTTCTCCCATTCCATAAGTTGCCTTTTAATTTTGTTGATTGTTTCCTTTGCTGTAGAGAAGCTCTTTAGTTTAGTTTAGCTTTTTAGCACTTGCTTATTTTTGCTTTTGTTGTCTATGCTTTTGGTGTCATATCCAAAAAATGATTGCTAAGACCAATGTCAAGTAGCTTTTCCCCTATATTTTCTTCTAGTTTTATGGTTTTGGGTCTTATATTTAAGTCTTTAATCCAGTTTGAGTAAATATTTGTGTGTGATGTAAGATCAGGATCCAGTCTCATTTTTTTCCATATGGACATACAGTTTTCCCAACACCCGTTTATTAAAGAGAGTGTCCTTTACCCATTGTGTATTCTTGGCACCCTTTTCAAATATTAGTTGACCACATATTTATGGCTTTATTTCGGGGCTCTATTCTTTTCATAGGTCAGTGTGTCTGTTTTTATGCAAGTACCATACTGTTTTGATGACTATGGCTTTGTAATATAATTTGGAACCAGGAAGTGTGATGCCTCCGCTTTGAACTTTTTCTCAAGATTGCTTTAGCTATTCAGGATCTTTTGTGGTTCCACATAAATTTTAGGATTGTTCGTTCTATTTCTGTGAAAAGTGCCATTGAAATCTTGATAGGGATTACATTGAATCTGTAGATCGCTTTGGGCAGTGTGGACATTTTAACAATATTAGTTCTTCTAATCCATGAACCCAGGATATCTTTCCAGTTATTTGTGTAATTTTCGATTTCTTTTATCAATGTCATATAGTTTTCAGTATACAGATCTGTCACCTCCTTGGCTAAATTTATTCCTAAGTATTTTACTCTTTTTGGTGGTATTAAAACTGGGATTGTTTTCTTAATTTCTTTTTGAATAGTTCATTGTTAGTATATAGAAATGCAGCAGATGCAAACAGAGATGGTTCAATTTCTTCCTTTTTGATTTAGATGCCTTTTATTTCTTTTTTCTTGCCAAATTGCTCTGGCTAGGACTTCCAATACTATGTTGAATAAAGGTGGTGAGAGTGGGCATCCTTGTCCTTTTCCTGATCTTAGAGGAAAAGCTATGATGTTAGCTGTGGGTATGTCCTTTATATATGGCTTTTATTATGTTGAGGTATATAGATTTCCTCTATGCCCAATTTGTTGAGAGTTTTGATCATGAAATGATGTTGAATTTTGTCCAAGGTGTTTTTTGCATCTATTGAGACAGTCATATGGTTTTTATCCTTTATTCTGTTAATGTGGTGTATCACATTTATTGATTTGCTTGTGTTGAACCATCCTTGCATCCCAGGGATAAATCCCACTTGATCACAGAGTACAATCCTTTTCATGTGTTGTCAAATTCAGGTTGCTAGTATTTCATTTAGGGTTGCTAGTATTGTGTTAAGGATTTCTGAATCTGTGTTCATCAGGGATATTGGCCTGTAGTTTTCTTTTCTTGTAATGTTTTTGTCTGGCTTTGGTATGAGGGCAATGCTGGCCTCGTAAAACAGGTTAGGAGGTATTCCTTCTTCTTCAATTTTTGGGAAGAGTTTCAGAAGGATTGGTGTTACTTCTTCTTTAAATGTTTGGTAGAATTCAGCAGTGAAACCACCTGGTCCTGGGCTTTTCATTGTTGTCAGGTATTTGATTACTCCTTACTCATTATTGGTCTGTTCATATTTTCTATTTCTTCTTGATTCAGTCTTGGTAGGTTGTATGTTTCTAGCAATTTATCCATTTTTTCATAGGTTACCCAATTTGTTGGCATATATTTGTTGATAATAATCACTTATGATTCTTTGTATTCCTGTGGTATCTGTAGTTGTAATATCTCCTCTTCCATTTATAACTGCAGTTGACCCTTAAACAACAAAGGGGTTAGGGGCACTGACCTGCCGAGCAGTCAAAAATCCGTGTACTGATATCTCTGCCTCAAAAACAAAGGCATTGATAAATGACTCACTCAAGGACAGGAAGCTGAAACAGTTTGGATAGAATCAGTACCCTTTCTGATTACACGTATTGTGATCACTAATTGAACACAAACTTTTCCCCACACTTAGTTAATTCAAAGATATGTAAAAAGAAAATACACATGCTATGTTTATTTTTAAAAATCCACATATAAGTGAACCTGCACAGTTCAAACTCTTGTTGTTCAGGGGTCAATTGTATTTACTTGAGTCTTCTCTTTTTCTCTTGGTTATTGTAGCTAAATTGTCTATTTTGTTTATCTTTTCAAAACACCTAACACTTAATTTCACTGATCTGTGTTTTTAGTGCTATTTCGTTTATTTCTGCTCTAATCTTTATTATTTCCTTTCTTCTGCTAATTTTGGGCTTGGTTTGTTCTTCTTTTGCTAGTAACTTGAGGTGTAAAGTCAGATTGTTTCTTTGAGATCTTTCTTTTTTCTTCATGTAGACATTTATTGCTATAAACTTCCCTTTTAAGCTGCTTTTTCTGCAGCCCATAAGTTTTGGTATGTTGTGTTTCCATTTTCATTTGTCTCAAGATACTTTCTGATGTCGCTTTTGATTTCTTCTTTGACTTCTTTGTTGTTCAAGAGTGTGTTATTTAATTTCTACATATCTGTGAATTTTCCAATATTCCTTGTAGTATTGATTCCTGGTTTCATACCATTATAGTCAGAACAATCCTTGATATGATTTCAGTACTCTTAAATTTGTTAAGACTTGTTTTGTGGCCCTACATATGATCTTTTTTTTTTTTTTTTTGCTTCTGTTTTTGATGTCATCTCTAAGAAATGATTGCCAAATCCAATGTTATGAAGCTTTTCACCTGAGCTTTTCTTTTAAGACTTTTATAGTTTTAGCTCTTACAATTAAGACTTTGATCCATTTTGAGTTCATTTTTGTATATGGTGTTAGGTAAGGGTCCACTTCATTCTTTTACGTGGATGTCCAGAATTCCAATCATTTTTGTTGAAAAGACTGCCTATCCCCATTGTACAGTTTTGACACTTACTGAAAATCAGTTAACTATATATGCAATAATTTGTTTCTGGGCTCTCTATCCTATTCTGTTGGTCTTTATGTTTGTCTTTATGCCAGTACCATACTGTTGAGACTACTGTAGCTGTGTAGTAAGCTTGAAAATTAGAAAGTATGAGCCTTCCATTATTGTTCATCTTTTTCAATATTGTTTTGACTGTTTGGGGTTCCTTGATGTGTCATATCTATTTTAGGATGGAGTTTTCTATTTCTGCCCAAAAAAGTTAGAATTTTGATAGGGATTATATTGAATTTGTAGATCACTTTGGTTAGTATTGACATTTTAACAATATTAAATCTTCCAATACATGAACATGGAATGTCTTTTCATTTATTTATGTCTTTACTTTCTTTCAGCAATGTTTTGTAGGTTTAAGTGTACAAGTATTTCTCCTCCTTGGTTCAGTTAATTCCTAATTACTTTATTCTTTTTGATGCTATTGTAAGTGGAAATTTAAAAAATTTTTCCTTTTGGATTGTTCATTATTAGTGTATAGAAACACAACTGATTTTTGCATGTTGATTTTATGTCCTGCGACTTTGCTAAATTCTTTTATTAGTTCTAACATTTTGTGCATGTGTGTGTATGTAATCTTTAGGATTTTCATGTCACCTGCAAAGAGAACTAATTTTACTTCCTCCTTTTCAGTTTGAAAGCTTTTTATTTTTCTTTTTCCTGCCTAATTGCTCTGGCTAGAACTTCCAATACTATATTGAACAGATGTT
Organism: Balaenoptera acutorostrata; assembly: GCF_949987535.1. Lineage (NCBI taxonomy): Eukaryota > Metazoa > Chordata > Mammalia > Artiodactyla > Balaenopteridae > Balaenoptera > Balaenoptera acutorostrata. The sequence continues at coordinate 56,177,695 of NC_080064.1, forward strand.
GTGAAAGCAGGTATATTTGTCTTTTTCTTGATCTTAGAAGAAGATCACCATTGAATATAATGTTGGCTTTTTGTTATGTTAGGGTAGCTTCCTTCTATTAATTGTTTGTTGAAAGTGTTTAATTTTAATCATGAAAGTGTGTTGAATTTTGTCAAATGCTTTTTTTGCATTAATTGAGATGATCATGCATTTCTTCCTTCAATCTGTTAGTGGGGTATACTACACTGAATGATTTTTGTATGTTGAGTCATTCTTGCATTCTAGGAAGAAATACCACTTGGTTATGGTGTATAATCCTTTTAATAATGTGCCAAATTTGGTTTGCTAGTATTTTTTTGATGATTTTTGCATCAATATTCATAAGGGATATTGTTTTGTAGTTTTCTTGTAGTGTCTTTCTGGCTTTGGTACCAGTGTAATACTGGTCTCATAGAATGAGTTAGGAGGCATTCTCTCTTCTTTAATTTTGTGGAAGAGTTTGAGAAGGGTTGATGTTAATTCCTTGTAGAACTTGGTAGAATTCTCCAGTGAAGCCATTTGGTCCATGGCTTTTCTTTGTTGAGAGACTCTGTATTTATTTATTTATTTAATTTTTGAGTTTTTAAAGTGATTCTCATGCATAGCTAGAGCTGAGAATCCCTGCTATGGATATAATCTGATTACTTTAGCAATTTGAGTACTTTAGAAACAAAATCAGAAACTTCTTTGCTGGCTACCTCTCCTTTACTCAATCACGGGATTTTCTCTAGGGTTCTGTCCCTTCTCATGCTATATGCTTTCCTTTGGCATATATCTAATGGTTTTAGCTCCCATTTGTAACCTTATGGTTCCATCTTAGACTTCTCTTGAACTATCTTATCTACTAGACTGAATTTCTTAAGGATAGTACCCCTGTCTTACTCATTTTAGTATTACCAATGCTTACCACAGTGCCTAGAGCATAGTAAGTATTCAGTATACACATATGAATGAATGAATACATCTTCATCTGTGATTTACATATCACAAGCAAATGTGGACTTTTGGGGGGCTTATGAAGATGTACAAGACAGCTTCCTCTGTCTAAATACAATAATATTGGCCAGATAAGGAACAAATGTAAGGAGCTTTGGCTCTCAAATATAGAAAGAAGCTCTTGAGATTATGCTTTCTTCATTCTGTTCAGGGAACAAAATAAAAGTTAATTTAAAAGAAAACATAGCTACTAGCATTAACCAACCTGAATTGTGTCTTATTTTAAAATCTTTACCATCCTAGAAAAGCAAAAATTCTGGCAGAATAATATGAAATATACTGAGGAATCAGCCCATGATTTCTTCTCCTTATCTTTCTGTTAAAGAAATACTAGAACCCTTACACCTAGTTATATAAAAATATACTGATATCGGGACTTCCCTGGTGGTGCAGTGGTTAAGAATCCGCCTGCCAGTGCAGGAGACATGGGTTCGAGCCCTGGTCCGGGGAGATCCCACATGCCACGGAGCAACTAAGCCAGTGCGCCACAACTACTGAGCCTGCGAGCCACAACTACTGAAGCCTGTGCGCCATAGAGCCCGTGCTCTGCAACTAGAGCAGCCACTGCAATGAGAAGCCCGTGCACCACAAGAGTAGCCCCAGCTCACCACAACTAGAGAAAGCCTGCACGCAGCAACGAAGACCCAATGCAGCCAAAAATAAATAAATAAATAAGTTTATTTTAAATATATATATACTGATATCATATATTTTCAATAAATATGAATTTCTAGGGTTATTATCTAAATGTTGAATTGGATTTTATTAAATCCATTCATTTTATTTGGTATTATTTTTAATACCAGAGATAAATAAGCTTTGCCTTTGTCATGTGGCTGTGGCCAAATATTAAGTAAATATCTTAATAAGTAAATGTTGATGATAGTATTTCTGAAAATAAGGTATGAGATTTGTTTCTTCTCGTGAACATGAATTCTCTCCTGGTTCAAATGAGAAGGTTGTACAGGATGGCCTTTAGTTCTCTTTCAGTTCTAAAGTTCTGTGGTTCTAGAATAGCTTTTTAAAACTAATTGGAAAAATAGTAGCAGGTGAAATGTGATCATTTTAATCAGTATCCAGAAATATTTCACAAATTTATAGCTTCAAACATTAGGTTTCACAAATTTTTATCATGCTAGACCAGATTTATTGAAGAAAAAGTATTTCTCTACTCTTCCTGCATTTTTATTTTCTTGTACCTCTTATTAAGCACCCACTCTCTTGTTTTTGATAAATAGGCTGCCTCTAAGAATCAGACTTCACTCTTGGGAGAACCACCGAAAGAAATTCGGCTCAGTAAAAATCCATACTTGAACTTAGCAAGTGTGTTGCCCAGTGTGTGCTTATCATGTAAGTAAGAGCTCAGTTATTAGTATTTTGGAGTTTTATTGAATAATTTTCGTAATGAGTTTTACTTTAATTTTTAACTTAATGGAAGCAAATAATGCCTATTAACCAATTAAAGCCCAAGTTATGACCCTAGTCCATAAATTGAAAGAATAACTAAATTAAAGCTTTTAAAATACATTCTATTTTATTTAAGGAAAACATCTTTTATAATATGTTATTAAGCATATAATCAATTTATTGAATTATTATGGAATCATGATTGAAAATAATTGGATTAAGGAATTATTTGGCAATACTATAATTCTTTACAATATATATAGAATCATATTTCTAAAATATGAAGTTTAAACCTCTGTGTTATCTAATATAGCCAGAGTATTTGCCAAATACCCTCCAATATGTTAGTTACTAATAATCGGCAGAAGTGGAATTCTCATTTACTCTTTTAGAGGCCCTCCTCAGGCCTTCATTTAGTAAATTAAAACTATTAATTCAAATATAGTTTTAAGAGAAAATCACAAGTGTGGTGTGCTCTACGCACTAAGATATTCACTACAACATTGGTTTTCAATAGTGAAACATTGGAAAGTGCCTTAATGGTCATCAATAGGGGAATGGTTAAATAGTTTGTCATAAAGTGGAATATATAATTGAGGGAGTGCTACATGTACTAATATGAAATGATCTCTAAAGCAAATGGTTAAGTGGAAGAAGCAAATGTGTGCATAGAATGATTCCATTTATGTTTATTTAAAGCTATGTATTCTTATATGCATGTATTTGAATGTGTAAATGCATAAAGTAAATCTGAGAAAATTAGTTCTAAACTGTTGCCTCTGGAAAAAAGAACAGAATTGAATGAAAAGAGGTGAAAGATAAATTTTGTTTTTAATATACATTCTTTGTATTTTATGAAGTATCCTCTTGAACCAAAACATTAATTTGTAATTAATTAATTAATTTGTAATTAAAAATTAAAAAATTTTTTAAAGCCAGAAAAAAATTTAATGTGCTTCTGGTATGCCTACTGTATTTTTATCTGATCTAAAAATTGATGGTTACAACTATTGCATTAATAAGAATGGTTAATTTACATTTCGTATGCCTTATTTCAGAGATTAGACATATACTTTTTAAATGTTTCCATCAAGATCATTTACCCATAGGGCAGGCTTCCATTTTCATTGTTTTAAACAAACGAGACAATATCACATACTATATATTTTTCCCTCAGGAGTAATAAATGTAGATATTTACTGGCAAACTAAAATTTGTGTTCTATTCGAGAATATGCTGAATTAATGGGTTTTGTACTCTGTAATTTATAATAAAACAACCTAACTGAAATATATGTATTGATTTTGCCTTAAGCCCCTGCAAGTAAAATCACTCTACAGAAGACTGGAATTGCAAGCAACATTCTGGATGCAATCTCTCAGGGAAATGAATCGCAACACTCATTGGAGAAGTGCATTGCTTATTCTCAGCCTTTTGGTGATTATGCACAGGTACATGATTCTCAGGTTTTGATGATATATAGAAAAATTGCTTCAACTATATACTGAGTTCACTGGATATGAAAATGTGATTCTTGTAATATCATAAGGAATTAAAATTGCACTGATCTATACAGTATTTCTTGCTCGCCATTTGGAATTTTAGGACATGTTCAGAAGATTGCTAAGTATAATTTTGCCTAGATATTTACATTGCATTGTTTACACCAGTGGTGAGCAAATGACAGAGCAAATCCAGCCCACAACCTGTTTTGTAAATAAAGTTTTCCTGGGATACGGCCACATCCATTTATTTGCACGTTGTCTATGGTGCGTTGTGCTACAACGGCAGAGTTGAGTAGTTACAACAGGTACTGTGTGGCCCACAGGATCAGATATTTACTCTCTGGCTCTTTACAGAAAAATTCTGCTGACCTCTGGTTTACACCAGTGTAGACCTGACTAAGAAACCCAAGGAAATGCCTCTGTTCTTCCCCACCGCTTGTGTATGTAGAGACATGATCATAACTAGCACTATTATGCTAACTCTTAAAACAATCAGTCAGTCAATAACATTAAAAGTATTACATTCAAAAGACACACTTTGTCATTACTTAAATATGTCCATTTCGCTTTGGCCTTTTCTCCTTCAGCTTATTCTTGGTGGCTTAAGCTAAGAGTGTATATCATGTTAGTAGTGTATGATTATGTAATCATGAGAGTCTTATAATTAACAATTCTGATTCTTTCTTATTTCTCAGAGCAGTCACCTTCTCAGCTCTTTCCTGTCTGGGGGAGCAATACCTCCACTTTGCTTTTCTTAGAGCAGCTGTGTTGGCTTCACCTGTCTCTAATAAACTTAGAAAAGAAAACCTATGCAAATTCACTTAGAACAATTGATGCCTGATTATGCTTTTGTGATAGGATACTAGAAACACAGGTCAAATGGATTCTGTAGAAATGGTAAAGCTGGATATAATGAAGTCTCTTATGTACCTGTGGAAAAGATGGAGGAATATGAATTGGAAGATGATGCAATTAGAAAGCAACATACCTATATTTAAGGAACAGTAATCATGAATTGATGCAATTTGGAAGGCATTTTCTTCTATGTTTCATAAAACTCCATCTTTGTTCCCTTATTTGTTAACATTTTAAGTAATGACTTAGATGAGAACATTAGTTATATGCTGATTATATTTACAAGTGACAAAAGGCAAAGAAATTATCAGAGATGTGTAAAATCATTCATAAATAATTTATAGTTGTGAAAATTAGAAACAACCTAAATTTCCAACAATCTATAAGACTGAATAAACAAATTATGTCATATTTTTATCAGGAAATATAATGCAGATATTAAAAATCATGTAAAACAATGTGTAAACACATGGTAAATTTTCATAATCTATTTTTAATCTTAAAAATTTATAAAATATAGTCCTGTGCAATTCTAATTTTTTGGGTTTTTTTTTACAAGGAACAAAATTTACTTTCATAAACAAGAGGAAGGACAATAAATTTTTAAAAACAGTTAAATGTGTGATTTAAGCTTTAAAAGTTATTTTTGTACTTTTTCATTTTTGAAATTTGTGTTGCTTTTCTCACTAGCAGTTTTGCTTGTTAGATTACTGTGTTTTATTATATACTTATATCCATAGAAAGACCTTTCCCATTTACTCATGGAGAAATTCTGTGATAAAGATGCCTTTGCATTGCCAGCCTTCCTCCTGCCTCTGCACTTGCTTAACCAGAGAAATTGTGGAGGTGTGCATCCTCTCTTGATTCAGTGTCTCCTTGGACATTCCCTGCTGTTTCCTCATGCTTGTTCATAAAGTGAGATTTGTTTTCTTTCCTTGTGTTCTTTCCTTATAACCTAAACTTAATTAAATGTTACTAATTGAATAACTAGTAAAAGTTGGTCATGCTTTAGGAATTCCTTCTATTTCCACTGTTAGAATGCAGGAAAAGGTCCAAGGAAAAGAAACCAAGGTTTATTTTCAACATTTACTATATGCTTTGTAATATAAACATTTGATCTTTTTAACAGTCTTGTGATATCTAAATGACCACTTCCATAATACAAGTGGAAAAGCATAAAGGGGTAAATAATCTTTCAAGTTTATGCAGTTAGTAAAGGATTTCTCTGATTCCAAAATCCACATTATTTTCCTTATACCATGGAGAAATTTCTTCAGGCATGAAAGTAGTGTCTTATAGAAACGGGTTGTTTGCTTTGTACTAGCAACTGTGCATGAGCATTAGGAGAGATGGCTGTGTCAAAATATAAATGGATATAATACTCTTTATTTCCAATAAAACTATCACATTTAAAAATCCTAATTGGCATTCTAGTATTGGTGAAGCTACTTGTATCAGATTATCCTTCCTGCAGATAACGGTTATTAAAATTGTATCAAATATGAAACAAAAACATTTGAAGGCCCTGAAGAATGACCAAAAGCAGGCAGAAACTGAAGGGGAGCCAGTCCTTGAAAGAGGAAAACTGCATTGGATGAGATTTATGTTTCTGTGGCTTTTTGCCTAACACCATCCCACCCCACTGCCAGTCTATGCAGAAAGATGCAGTCTTACCAGCTGATGGAGTCAGAGGACAGAGCTCAGGACTGTTCAGGCTGGAAAGTAAGGGGGAAATCTCAGAAAAATCTCTGTGTAAACTCAGCCCAAATACACTTGACTGACTTTTGAACTTTGTGTGAGGGAGACTCCAGGGGACCTGGTGTCAAACACCAGATGGAAGACTAAAGAACCATGAAGAGACTCAATTCCTTTCCAGCACAGAGGAGATAGTTTGGAGTTTGAGTTCATAAAAGTTGACTCCTTCTCAGCAAAGATCAACAGCCTTCAGAGGAAGGTTATACAATCCACAGTATCTATGAATATATCATCCACAATGTTCAGTAAACAAAAATAATTAGAAAGTTGAAAAAACAAGAAAATGTGACCCACAATTAAGGGGATAAGCAATTAATAGAAACTGACCCCAAGATGAACCAGATGTTGGTATTAGTAGACAAAGACTTAAAACAACTATTATAAACAACTATTATAAACAGGACTTAAAGGAAATAAAGTAAAAATGAACGGATGGGGAATTTCAGGAAGAAACGTAAACTTAAAAAAGAATAGAAACTCTAGAACTAAAAAGTACAGTATCCACCCAAAAAAATACACTAGATGGGCTTAGTAGAAGTTTGGAGAAAGCAAGAAAAAAGGTTCAATTAATATAAAGACAAGTCAAAAGAAATAATTCAGTCTGAAGAACAGAGAGAACGAGGTTGAAAACCAATAAACAGATCCTCAGGGACCTACGGGACAATATAAAGCAGTCTAAAATAAGTGTAATTGAGTCCCAGAAGGAGAGGAGAAAGATAATTGGGCATAAAATATTTGAAAAAATAATGATAAAGCATTTCCCATGTTTGCTTTAAAAACCTTACAGATTGAACAGAGTCAGAGAACTCCCCTGCAAAGCAGGATAAATAAAAACAAAATATTATGTTGGCACACCAGTTAATATGCTGAAAACCAAAGTTATAAAGAAATTATCTTGAAAGCCATCAGATAAAAATAATGCATCTTATCTCAAGCCAGTTTCTCAACTTTGGCACTGTGGACATTCTGGGCTGGATCATTCTTTGTTTCAGTGGGGCTGTGCTCTACATTGTAGGATGTTTAGCAACATCCTTGTCCTGCACCCACTAGGTTGCCCCTCACTGAGTATAATTGTGATTAAACAACTGGTAACTATGTGGGTAAATAAAAAAGACTATATATCTTCTCTTTTCTTAATTTATTTATTAAAGTTAATTAAACACAAAATTGTAACATTGCATGGTGCGGCTTGTAATGTGTGTAGATATAACACATTTGACAACAGTAGTACAAAGGACAGTATGAGGTGAATGAAATTGTTTGTGGGGTAATTACATTTTACCTGAAGTAGAAAAATATTAACTCTTGAGTAGACTGTGATAAGTTATGGAATGTATATTGTAATCCATAGAGCAACCATTACAAAATTCAAAAATTATAGCTAAAATGTCAACAGTTTAATTGCAATGGAATTCTAAGAACATTTGATTAAACCAAAAAAGAAAAAATGTCAGGAAAGGAAAAACACTAATTAGGATGAATAGAAAACAAATAGATAAGTGGTAAACCTTGATTGAATGATAATGATAGTTAAGTGAAAATTTACTACATCCTCTAATTAAAACAGAGAGATTGTCAGAGCAGGCAAGAATGTACACTTCTACCACTTCTATTCAACAACATAAACTTGGAGGTTTTAGTCAATGAAACAAGGTTTAAAAAAAGGTATGAAATAGGAAAGGAAAAGTAAAAATGTCTCTCTTTGCATATGACATGCCTGTTTACATGAAAAAGCCTTAAGAATCTAAAAAGCAACCACTAAATATAATAAGTAAACTTTGCTAGGTCACAAGATAGAAGGGCAATATACAAAAAATGAATTGTATTTCTACGTACTAGCAGCAACAGTTGGAAAATAAAGTTTAAAAAGAATTTCCATTTATAGTAGCACCAAACATGAAATACATAGTGATAAATTAAGAGAAGATTTGTAAAAACTCTACAATGATAACTATAAAACAATGCTGAGAGAAATTAAAGAAGATGCCTATGAATGGAGTGCTATACCATGCTCATGAATTGGAAGACTTAGTATTGGTATGATGTCAGTTCTTCTCCTCAAATTGATCTAAAGATTCAGTGCAATCTCAACGAATTTCTCAGCAGCCTTTTTCTAAAATAGAAATTGAAAAGCTGATTTTTAAAATTTATATTGAAATGCAGCGGAATTACTCTACCCAAAACAGTCTTTACATAAAAGAACAAAATTGGAGGACTTCTTCTACATGACTTCAAGATTTATTATAAAGTTATAGTAATCAAGACAGTGTGGTGTTGGCATAATGATAGGCAAATGGATCAGTAGAATAAAATAGACCCATACTTAAATGGTAAATTGATTTTGGACACAAATTTCAAAACAGTCCAATAGGTAAAAAATACAAATATTGTTAGAACAACTGATTATCAATATTGGAAAATATGAACCCTGACTCTTGCCTCACACTCTAAATTTAATTTGCAATGCATCATAGGCCTACATGGAAAATCCAAGCCATAGATAACATCAACCAAAATGGCATAATAAGAACCTTCAAACAGTGTCTCCTCCATAAAGGCATCAATAAGGCAGGCAGGAATGATCAGAATAAACTTTTACAGAACTCTGGATATTAGCTAAAGGCAAGAAGCAACCAGGGGAGTATTTAGTCAAGAAAAATGTCTGAATATTGGTAAAAACAGCTAGCTTTATGGTCTTTTAGCCAATCCAATTCCTGTTTTCCTGTCTCTTTCCGACAGCCCATAATCATAGTAAAAAACCAGGAAGCTGGTATCCACCAGTGTGGGCAAGAAAGGGTTGGAGCTCCACAAAGCCTCTTTCCCAGGGAACTATTATTTGACCTCTCTGCCGGTTCCCAGGAAGGACCCCACTTGCAAGGCTATTTTCATTTGACCTGACTCAGAGCTTGCCCTCAGGGGAGTTTGTTGAAAACATTTAGAGGAAATTGTTTAACTTTGTGGCTGCCTGAGGTGCTAGATAATATTTGGGGCAAAAAATAGGCTAACCAAAAAGCGTTAAAGGAAACATTGGGGTATGAGATATCCACAGGGCCTTTGAAAAGCTCTGACGTATCCTGGGAATCTTACAAGGCCATGCACACATGTAGGATTGTGCACGTGCTTGGGAAGAACCCAAGAAGGCCCTAAGCTGTCACTTGCAGAAGTGAAGGCTAAGGCAGAGTTGTCGGCTGCCTGGCTGAGTGTTGAAGGCTTGGCCCAACACACACATGGCAAAGTCTCAGAGACTTACTGGTTCCAGGTCTTAGGTGAATCATTAGGTGACCACTAAGCTGATGGAGTAGTCTTCAGTTACCACTCATAACAAAGGATACACCCTTAACATAATTACTTCAGAAAAGTCACTAAACAACCAGCAATAACAAATTTTGAAGGGGGAGTACAAACTGATTTCCAGAGTTGCCACATTATATCAGTTTTCAACAAAAAATCATGAGACATGCAAAGAAATAAGAAAGTATGGCTCATAAACAGTGGGAAAAGCAACCAATAGGAACTGTTTCTAAGGAAGCCCAAACATTGGACCTATTAGATAAAGATTTAAATCACCTATTGTAAATATGTTCAAAGAATGGAAGAAAACCACATCTAAAGAACTAAAAGAATGTGAGAACAGTGTCTCACCAAATAGAAAGTATCAATATGGCAACAGGACTTATAAAAAAGGACCAAATAGAAATTCTGGATTTGAAAAGCATAATAATTGAAATGAAAAATTCACTAGGGCAGAGTAGCAGATTTGAATAGGTGGAAGAAATAACCAACAGATTTGGAAGATAGGTCAGTTGAGATTATCCAGTCTGAAGAATAGAAAGAATGAAGAAAAGTGAACCATAGCAAGTGTTGAGGAGGATGGAGAGAAATGAGTACCCTCATGCATTGCTAGGGGTGAGGGGAGTGTGCAATGGTGCAGCTGCTTTGGAAAACACTTTGGCAGTTCCTCAAAATGTTAAGCACAGAGTTACCATATGACCTAGGGCATAAACCTTAGAGAACGGACATATATGTCTACATATAAACCAGTACTGTACATGAATCTTCATAACAGCATATTTATAACAGCCAAAAAGAGAAACAACCCAAATGTCCATCAGTTGGTGAATGAATAAACAAAGTGTGGTATATCCGTACAGTGGAGTATTACTCATCCATAAAAGGAATGGAGTACTGATCTTTGTCACAACATGGATGAGCCTTGAAAGCATTATGCTGCATGAAATAAGCCAGATACAAAAGGTCACATATGATGCCATTTATATGAAATATCCAGAATAGGCAAATCCTTAGAGAAAGTAAACAGATACTGGTTACTATAGGGGCCAGGAGAAGTGGGAGTTGGGGGGTGTCTTCTGGAGTGATGAAAATACTCTGGAATTAGATCGTGGTGATGGTTGCACAACCCTATGAATATCGACAAATATTGAACTCTAATTTAAAAACATAAGCCTTAACTGTACTAAATAGAGGGTAGCATTTCCAGGCGTTGTTTTAGAGATCTTAAAATTATCTAATGATAAACAAGCGAGTTAAATCAATTATTCCAGATCTAGTTCTTTTTTTTTTTTTTTTTTTTTTTTTTATTAGCCGCACTGCGCAGCTGTGGGATCTTAGTTCCCTGACCAGGGATGGAACCCATGCCCTCTGCACTGGAAGCACAGAGCCCTAACCACTGAACTGCCAGGGAAGTCCCCAGATCTAGTTCTAGTTAGAAACCAGTTTCAAATGGGCTGCTCCTCCCATTTCTCTGGTTGATTATAGTAATTAGTGAGAATTGCCATTGAGCTGCAGTTATTTATTTTCTCAACAACTGCATTTCTCAAATGTTTGAACTGTTACTGAGAAAAGTTAAACCAGAAATAGATGTAGCTGTTTAAAATTTTGTTGTGCACACTCTTCACAGTGATAATAGCATATATAATCCTGTTAGCTTGAAAGTACAAGTGGAGTTTGAAAAGTCAGGTTCTGAGGTGGAGATAAATAGGTACATCTGTGTAATACAGTTGGAAGAAGCCCACCTTAAGGGAGAAGCCTTTGAGCCAATTTATTAAATATTTTTTAAACACTAAATCTAACATCTAACTATAATCTATGAAAAACAAGACATTCCTCCCTATTAGTAATGTAGGTAAAATAGGTAAAATTTCCCTTAAGTAACTTTTGTTTGACATAGACATTAGTTCTAATAACATAAAGAGTAATGTGAGAACTATTTTAGCTATTTCATATCTTTTTAAGTCGTGGTTTTGGGTTTTCATTTGACACTTGCCATTAATGGGTAGCTGGTATGCCCTGCATTAGGGATGGCACTGTCTACTTGCATGTTGTACTCTTCTGTTGCCCTTGGTTACAGGGATCTTTCCTGCCGGGAAGCTGACTACCTGTTCCAGGGAATCAACCACAAAATGTACGATGAGATGGTATGATGAGGGAAGAGGAAACAAAAACAAAAAAATGAACAAAAAGGCCTGGCAATGCTTAGTCCTTTAATATAGCTCCTGATGCTGCCACCTACTGGGCAAATAATGCAGAGAGACTTGCCAAAAAGAGTTTTGTGTGGTCTGTGATAGATCCGAATCTTGTGACAAGCACTAGTTATAAGAAATATTTTTTAAAACCCAAACTACTTTAACCAGTAACTATGGGACCACAGATTATATTAGCTCTAGACAGTAACTTGGGAAGTACATTAAAAAATGATTTTTGCTAAAAACTAGAATTAAGGAAAGCAAATTGTTGAAATGTATTTAAAGTTACCATCATTACTTTAAAATCTTTGTTTAGAAGCCAAATCAGTCTTTTAAGTGTTCAAAAAAACTCTACAAAAGAATAGTATACAGTATGAATAAATCTGAAGAGAGTTCTGAATTGCTATTCTGACATGTTTAATGTTTCAAAGGATTTTAATGTTGTGTTTTGATTTTTTAAAAGATGATTAAACATACTTAAATCTAAGATATATAATTTGTACAACTTGATATACTCAAACTGGTTAGGTGATGATCAAATTTTACTTTTTTAAAATGTAGTACAATACCTGTTGGAGGATCAGTCTTTAAATTGAAAGTTAAGGCTTAAAATTACTCATATGAAGAAAGGCAAGTAGCTGAGAGGCAAAAGTTAACATGAAAATTGAAAACATCTATGCATATGTATAAAAGAAAGACATTTTATTGTTAGTTTTATTATTAATGTCACAAAATGAAGCATGTTGGTTTTAAAACATTTTTTAAACAATGGGAATAAAAATAAATAAAATTTTAAATAAAATTTTAGAAATGAACTGTTTAATGCAGAAAAGATAATCAAATTAATTCTTATTTCTTCAGGTATGAAGGCTAAAAGCTAGATTTGAAATTATAAAAAGGGATATTAGGGGTCTGATTCAGATTTTAGATGAACTAGTGCAGTTGGTCATTTCAGGTTTTCCATCCCATCTAACTCCACTCGAGACAAGACTTAGAAAAGATAAAGTAGGGCTAAAGGTGAAGGTGACACTGAGGAGTCCTACAAAGAGGCAGAATTTTCTGAAAACCAATTTGATTTTGTATTTAGGAAGTTACATGCCAAGTGGTGACATTTCTTTAAGAAGAGCATTAATGGTGAAGGAATATCTTTAATTAGCACTGGTAGTAGATGAGCCTAATCAAATTCACACTCAACATTAACATATCCCAAAGGAATCTCCCTGAGGAATATTCAAGATTCCATTTTCTCAAATTCTTATGAGCACTTTTAAAATAAGCCTTCGATTCAGTTATTGAAGTGAGCTTAAAAATTGAGCTTGAGATACATTGTAAGTATTAAACTTTGGCCATCACATGGAAATAAAAGTTAGTCTACATTTACATGAAGATAAAGAGATGTGCTTTAATAAAAGGAAGAAAATGGGATTTCTTTTTTAATCCAAAAATAAAATGGCAGGTGCATAGTTACAGAATGGGTTTCATAGTAAATATGTGCAAATTTTGGATTTTGAAAAATAAGGCAGGGCTTCCCTGGTGGTGCAGTGGTTAAGAATCCGCCTACCAATGCAGGGGACACGCGTTCGAGCCCTGGTCCAGGAAGATCCCACATGCCGCGGAGCAGCTAAGCCCGTGCGCCATAACTACTGAGCCTGCGCTCTAGAGCCCGTGAGCCACAACTACTGAGCCTGCGTGCCACAACTGCTGAGCCCGTGCTCTGCAACGAGGAGCCACCTCAATGAGAAGCCTGTGCACCGCAACGAAGAGTAGCCCCCACTCACTGCAACCAGAGAAAAAGCCCACACGCAGCACCGAAGACCCAACGCAGCCAAAAATGAAATAAATAAATTTATTTTTAAAAATTAAAAAGAAAAATAAGGCAGATTAGAATAATGACAAGAATACTAAAGTGAGAAAAATTGGGTTGGATTCATAGCCCTACTATTGCATAGCCTGTGATTTTAGCCAAGCCACATAAGTTTTCTGAGCTTTTGTTTTCTCATCTCTTCAATGGAGGTAATAATTCCCTCCCTGCCTACTGCACAGGTCAATGATACAGTGTAGGACATCATCAAATTACATGTTATCAATTCTTACCTCTCCAAATGTACTATGGTTTGGCTATTTGGTTGGTCTGATTTCTACCTGAATACTAGACATGCAGAACTAGGGTATTACAGCTTCTCTCAGTGTCTTTCCTTTCTTTATTCCCTTCAAAGCATAAGTGCCCATTGAAATTGTTTTTTTCAGATTTTCAAAGTATACCACTCTGTTCTTTCTCATCTGTAAATTCCTTGTAAATTTTAACCAAAATTTTGAATCACATATATATAATCTGTGTGTTTGCCCACATGCATATATCTAACAGCATGGGCAAGTTCAGTGGCCTCCTGGAGAGACCTTCTAATGCCTATCTCCTTTGTTGCCACATTTTTTATGAAGCTGCTTACTAATCTGCAAATTCCAAGATCAAACATATCATTCCCTGTTTATAATTAATCAGGCATTAGCCTGGCATTCCAGCCCCTCCACGATTGAAGCCAGCTTGCCTTTCCAGCCTCATTTGCCACTATTCTCCTCCATGGACCAGCCACGGTGTCCCATCACAGGCCCATGATTTCCTGCCATCTGCCTTTGTCAGGCATTTACTTTCTCCTAAAAGGGTCATTCCATGTCTCCTCCTGTCCATATCTGACCTCACCTCCAAATCTTAACTCAGGCGCCATGTCATCCATGAAACCTTTTCCTATATCTCTCAAACCCTCCACTCCCATTTTCCCTTCTCTGAAAAAGCTTTAGCACTTCACCTCTATTTCTCTTTTATATGGTGGCATTCTCCTTTAGAATGCTGTTTTGTCCTTTTCTTACTTCCCCTCCTGGGATGTGAGAACTTGGAGGGCACAGTCCAAGTTTCATTCATCTAGGTAACCCCGTAGCAGAGCCCAGTGCCCTCAATAGTTAGTCTGTGAAGGAATAGATATTTATATCCTGCAAATATGAAATAGAAGGAAAAGTACTTGCTTGCTTTATACCTTTCCCACTTTTGTGGTTTTATTTTCTCCTTTTTGATGTTTCTTTGATACCAATTTATTTCTCCCAGAACACTGAACTTTGTTTCAAAAATCTTAATCAACAACAACAAAAATCTTAATCAACTATCATTCCCCATTTAATCCAACAGTCCTTGCACTAAAAGTTAGATATCTTTGATAGAGTGTATTAGAAGAATTATCTTTCTCGCAGTATCATGTGGGCTACAATGACATTCATTTTCATTTCCTTTTCTTTTTTTTTTAATTAATTAATTTTATTTATTTATTTTTGGCTGCGTTGGGTCTTCATTGCTGCTCCCGGGCTGCGGCGAGCGGGGGCTACTCTTCACTGCGGTGTGCGGGCTTCTCATTGCGGTGGCTTCTCTTTGTTGCGGAGCACGGGCTCCAAGTGCACAGGCTTCAGTAGTTGTGGCATGCGGGCTCAGTAGCTGTGGCTCATGGGATCTAGAGCACAGGCTCAGTAGTTGTGGTGAACGGGCTTAGTTGCTCCGCAGCATGTGGGATCTTCCCAGACCAGGGCTCGAACCCATGTCCCCGGCATTGGCAGGTGGATTCTTAACCACTGTGCCACCAGGGAAGTCCCTCCTTTTCTTACTTACAGTTTCCCATGCTGCTTGGTGAAGTTTTTTGCCAATCTCGTGCATCCCAGTTGGTTCTTTCTGTGAATGGTATAGCACAACTAGGAGATCCTTTGAATGAAAGTATCTAATAAATTTTCTAACTGGATTCTGAGAATAAGTATGGTATAGAAAGAGAGGAAAACTCAGGTGGTTGTTTTGCTTTATGCTAAGACATGAAACATGGATTACTACATAGCAGGAAGAATCAGGGAAGAACGTCGAGAGTGTGAGATTTCCAGATCTCAGAATAAGGTCGTTTTTCTCTCTTATTTTTGAAAAATGAATTGGGTTATAAAACAGGTAGTTTTTCAAAATTAAGCTAACTTAATGGACTGATCATTTAATAGAGGAAGAAAGCTAATGAGAAAAAAAAGTTCATTATACCTGAAGCGAAGGGGCTGTGGTCCAAAACGCGGTAAGATCACCAGACCAACAAAGGGACTACAATGGAGAAGGCAGCTGAAGAGAATAATGAAGTGGCATGATAGTGGGGAGAGAGGACTCAGAGGGGAGAGGCTCCAGCTAAGTACGTAAGCATGCAATTTTGTTGCAGGCAGCCCTTATCTAGCGTGGAATTTCTTTTTTTTGTTGAGTTATATTGACATATAATGTATTAGTTTCACGTGACAACATGATGATTTGACATTTGTATATTTTGTGAAATAATCACAGTAAGTCTAGTTAATATCCATCACTGCAGTTACAATTTTTTTCTCATGATGAGAATTTTTAAGGTTTCATCTCTTAGCAACTTTCAGATATGCAATAGAGTATTATTAATTATAGTCGCCGTGCTATACATTACATTCCCAGGTCTTACTTATTTTGTAACTGGAAGTTTGTACCATTTGACCACTATCACCCATCTTGCCAATCCCCCACCCCTGCACCTCTGGCAACCACCAATCTGTCCTCTGTATCCATGAGTTAGGTTTGCTGTGTTTTGTTTTTTTGTTTGTTTGGCTTTTAGATTTCACAGGTAAGTGAAGGCATACAGTATTTGTCTTTCTGACTTACTTCACTTAGCAAAATGCCCTCAAGGTCCATACACTGTCACAAATGGCAAGATTTCCTTTTCTGTGGCTGAATAATATTCCTATGTGGGGTGTGTGTGTATGTATGTGTGTATTCCACGTTTTCTTTATCCATTCATCCATCAATGAACATTTAGGTTACTTCCATGTCTTGGTTATTGTAAATGATGCTGCAATGAACACAGACAGATATCTTTTCAAGTCAGTTTTTTTGTTTCCTTTGGATAAACACCCAGAAGTGGTATCGCTGGATCAAAAGGTAGTTCTATTTTTAATTTTTTGAGGACTCTGCATAGTGTTGTTCATAGTGGCTACACCAGTTTATATTCCCACCAACACTGTATGAGGGTTCCCTGTTATCCATATCCTTGCCAACACTTGTTATTTCTTGCCTTTTTTATTTATTTATTTATTTATTTATTTATGGCTGTGTTGGGTCTTCATTTCTGTGTGAGGGCTTTCTCTAGTTCGGCAAGTGGGGGCCACTCTTCATCGCGGTGCGTGGGCCTCTCACTATCGTGGCCTCTCTTGTTGCGGAGCACAGGCTCCAGGCGCGCAGGCTCAGTAATTGTGGCTCACGGGCCTAGTTGCTCCACGGCATGTGGTATCTTCCCAGACCAGGGCTCAAACCCGCATCCCCTGCATTGGCAAGCAGACCCTCAACCACTGTGCCACCAGGGAAGCCCTATTTCTTGCCTTTTTTTTTTTTTTTAAATATTTATTTATTTATTTATTTATTTATTTATGGCTGTGTTGGGTCTTCGTTTCTGTGCGAGGGCTTTCTCTAGTTGTGGCAAGCGGGGGCCACTCTTCATCGCGGTGCGCGGGCCTCTCACTATCGTGGCCTCTCTTGTTGCGGAGCACAGGCTCCAGATGCGCAGGCTCAGTAATTGTGGCTCACGGGCCTAGTTGCTCCGTGGCATGTGGGATCCTCCCAGACCAGGGCTCGAACCCGTGTCCCCTGCATTGGCAGGCGGATTCTCAACCACTGCGCCACCAGGGAAGCCCTCTTGCCTTTTTGATAATAGCCATTCTAACAGGAGTGAGGTGATATCTCATTGTGGTTTTGATTTGCATTTCCCTAGTAATTAGTGATGTTGAACATCTTTTCATGCACCTGATGACCATCTGTATGTCTTCTTTGGAGAAGTGTCTGTGTGTTTCTGTCTGCTATTTTGGTTTAGTGGTTTTCTATGTTTTTCTCAGTTTTATCTTTTTTATGTTTCTTGTCTCTGCTCTAGATTTGTTTTGTGGTTACCATAAGGTTTGTATAAATCGTCTCATAGGAAAAACAGTCTGATCTCATGCTGATAGCATCTTATCTTCACTTGCCTATACAGGTTTCGTCCTTTTTCTCTTCCCCTTTTATGTTTTTGTTGTCTCAAATTATCCCTCTTTATGATGTGAGTTTAACAAATTGAAGTAGTTACAGTTATTTTTTACTGCTTTTCCCCCCTTTATGCTATAATAAAGTATTTTAAAACCCATTCTGATATAGAGTTGCAATTTTCTGATTCTATCACCCTACTCAAAGATTTGTGTACTTTTGCCTTTTTGTTTCTGGCAGAAGAGATCCTTTCAACATTTCTTGTAAGGCAGGTCCACTGTTGATGAACTCCCTCCGCTTTTGTTTATCTGGGAAAGCCTTTACTTCACCATATCTGAATGATAACTTTGCTGGATAGAGTATTCTCAGCTGACAGTTTTTATCTTTTAGTATTTTGAGAATATCCACTCTCCTCTTGGCCTGTAGAGTTTCTGCCAAGAAATCTGCTGGTATTCTAATGGGGGTTCCTTTGTGGGTTACCATACTTTTTTCCTTGGCTGCCTTTAAAATTATTTGTCATTGACTTTTTTTTTTTTTTAATTTATTATTTTATTTTTGGCTGTGTTGGGTCTTCGTTTCTGTGAGGGGGCTTTCTCCAGTTGCGGCGAGCGGGGGCCACTCTTCATCGTGGTGTGCGGGCCTCTCACTGTCGCGGCCTCTCTTGTTGCAGAGCACAGGCTCCAGACGCGGAGGCTCAGTAGTTGTGGCTCACGGGCCCAGTTGCTCCGTGGCATGTGGGATCTTCCCAGACCAGGGCTCGAACCCGTGTCTCCTGCATTGGCAGGCGGATTCTCAACCACTGCGCCACCAGGGAAGCCCTGTCATTGACTTTGGACAGTTTTAATATAATGTGACTTAGGGAAGGTCTTTTTTGCATTGAGGTGATCAGGAGTTCTCTTAGCTACATGACTTGTATATCCAGTTCCTTCCCCAGGTTTGGGAAGTGCTCACCTATTATTTCTGTAAATAAACTCTGCAGCCTTCTCCCTCTTCTTCTCGGATACCCATTATCCTAATGTGGCCCTTCCTAAAAGAGTTGGATAGTCCTCATAGATTTCCTCATTTTTCTCTAGATCTTAATTCTCTTTTTTCTTCTACCTGTATCATTTCTAGATTTCTATCTTCAAGCTTGCTGATTCTCTCTTCCGTAAGGTCTGCTCTATTTCCAATGCTTTCTAATGCGTTTTTCATCTCGTTTATTGAGTTCTTCAGCCCCAGAATTTGTTTGGTTCTTTTTTAGATTTTGTCTCTTTAGTAAAGTATTCCTTCTGTTCCTTAATTTATTCCTGAGCTCATTGAACTTTCTTGAATTTCTTCATGAGAGCTATTTTGAATTCTTTATCAGTTAGATCACAGTATTCCATGACTTTGCTTGGTTTATAGAGAATTGTCATTTTCTTTTTTGAATACAGTGTTACTGCGGGTTTTCATGGTGCTTGGTGAGTTGTTCCTCTGCTGGAGCATTTGAAGTAATGAACACCTTTCTTCTTTAGGTAAAACTTTTGTTTTTTCTTTTTGCTTGATTTTAATGATTCAACAGTTTAGAAATTAGCGGGCTCTCCTTTGTTTTCCGGTAGGTGGCACTATAGCACAAGTTTTTCGTTTTCTTACCTGAGCTGCTTCTGGTTATATGTGAGAGTCAGCACTCTATCTGTCTGTCAGAGGTGTCGCTCACCCAGTGCCCTCCTTGTCACTCCTGTGCCTCTAGGGTCTTGGTGCCTTGCTGCTGCTAGTGTCACCTCCTGAGGCACTGGGGTGGTGGACATTTCTGCCATGCATGTCCCAGACCTGAGTTGCAGGCTCTGCTACTGCAGGGGAGGTGAGTGGAGAACTGGGGTCACAGGCCCCTCTACTATGTCAGGGGTTATTGGGTTTCCAGGTGCCACCGCTGTGGGAAGGGGTGGGGGGCTGGCTGCTGGAGTTGTGGGTGCCTCTGTGGCTGAAGGGACAGGACACAGCCCCCATTGCCACTGCCGCCAGGTTACCTGGGGCTGTGAACAGCACTGTGGCTGGGAGGCTGGAGTCTCGTGTGCTGCCTCCCCTGCTGCTGCTGGGTTCCCTGGGCCTGCAGGCTCAGCTGCTGTGGCTGGGGGAAGGCAGGATGGCAGGTTCCCCTAGTCTCACCTCCTCTTTGTGTTCCAATCCACCTACCGTTAGATGCATAGATGGGTGGAGTTCTCCAGCATCCTGGTGTACTGGGCAGAGGCACCGTTTCTGAGTTGTGTATGTTTTACAGGTTATAGATTGAAGGGGAGAGACAAAGGGAATGTCTCACTCCAGCACGATGCTGATGTCACTCATGTTTTGTTTTTGATGTCACAGTTTACATCTCTTTCTCTTATGTGTCCATTACAAATCACTGTAGTTATTTTTACAACTTTTGTTTTTTAACCTTCATGCTAGCTTTGTAAATGACTACTTCACTATCTTTACAACATTAGATTACTCTGAATTTACCATATATTTACCGTTACCAATGAGATTTATACTTTCGTATGTTTTTCTGTTACTAAATGGTACCATTTCATTTCAGCTTAAAGAAGTCCCTTTAACATTTTTTGTAAGGCTGGATTCATGGTGATGAAATCCTTTAGTTTTTGCTTGTCTAGAAAACTCTTCATCCCTCCTTCAATTCTGAAAGACAACTTTGCCAGATAGAGTATTCTTGGCTGGCAGGTTTTTGTTTTCTTTCAGCACTTTGAATATATCATGCCACTGTTCTGGTCTGAAAAGTTTCTGTTGATAGTCTTATGGGGGCTCCCTTGTATGTAACAAGTTTTGTTTTGTTTTTTTTTCTTGCTGCTTTTAAGATTCTCTTCTTGTCTTTAACATTTGACTTTTTAATTATCATGTGTCTTGGTGTGAGTCTCTTCGGTTTTGTCTTATTTGGAACTCTCTGGGATTCCTGGATCTGGGTGTCTATTTCCTTCCCCAGGTTAGGGAAATTTTCAACCATCATTTTTTCAAATAACTTTTCTGCCTCTTTCTCTCTCTTCTCCTTTTGGGACCCTTGTTGGTGTCCTGTAAGTCCCTTTAAGCTATCTTCACTTTTTAAAATTCTTTTTTCTTTTTGCTGCTCTGATTGGATGAGTTCCACTGCCCTGTTTGAGTTCACTGATCCTTTCTTCTGCTTCACGTAGTCAGATGTTGAGCCCCTCTATTGTATTTTTCAGTTTAATTCCTGTATTCTTCAGGTCTGTGGTTTCCGTTTGGTACTTTTTTATATATTCTCTCTCTGTTGAAATTCTCACTTTGTTCATCCATTGTTCTCCTGAGTTTAGCGAGCATCTTTACAACGGTTATTTTGCACTTTTTATACAGTAAATCCCTTACCTCAATTTCATTAAGGTCTTTTTCTGAGGTTTTATCTTGTTCTTTCATTTGGAACATATTCCTCCGTTTCTTTATTTTCCTTGATTCTCTGTGTTGGTTTCTATGCATTAGAGAAAATATACACCTCTCTCAGTCTTGAAGGAGCAACCTCTTGCAGGTGATGAACTTTATCATTCAGTCCTGCCCTAGCTCTTGGTTGTCTTTTGAACCTATGATTGTCCAAGCAGCCTACTTTATTCTTAGTGGCTCCCAGAAGCTGAGAGTGTGCCAAGACCTGTCAGTGTCCCCAGGGGGGGATCTTAGTCAGCACCTAGATTCAGGCTGATTGGAAGCCAGACCTTCAGGCAGCAGTTTTTAAAATATGCAAATATGCCTATTTCAGGGGAAGACTAGGAGATGGGCATTTGTCTGCTCCCTCTGCAGTGAGCCCTGTGGTGATAGCCAGTTAAGAACTGTTTCTTTGTTTGCTACCATTCCCATTGAACCTATGAACACAAGCCCTGCTGGCCACCAGAGCCAGGCAATCAAGGGGTATCCCCTGGGCAGCAGCCACAAAACCCGGGGTACCAGGTATGTGCCCTTTCTCAGAGACACTGGTGACCTCAAGGGAGGCAGAGGAGAATATGAAGGTGGCACCTGACAACCTCCACTTTGGAGACTATTTCAGGAGGCCCCTAGATGTGTGTTAAATTAGATGTCTGCCCCTCAGGTTAAAGTTTAAGATAAGGAAATAGGTCTCTTTCTCAGAAACATTGGACGCTCTTCAGTTGACTGCCTCTGCACTAGGCCCTGGGGTGGGTGACTCTGGGGAGCCCTTTCAGAGCTGTTTCTCAGATTGCTATAGCCTTGTGGATCTTGTGGATACAAGCCCCATTGGATCTCTAAGCTAGATATTTTGGGGGCTTGTCTCTCAGACATAGGTCTTATAAGTTGAAGTGCCAACCAATGTTCATAGCAGCACTATTTACAATAGCCAAGACATGGAAGCAACCTAAATGTCCATCCACAGATGAATGGATAAAGAAGATGTGGTACATGTGTACAATGGAATACTACTCAGCTATAAAAAAGAATGAATGGACCTAGAGATTGTCATACTAAGTGAAGTATGTTAGACAGAGAAAGACATATACCATATGATATCACTTATATGTGGAATCTAAAATACGACACAGGACTTCCCTGGTGGTGCACTGGTTAAGAATCTGCCTGCCAACGCAGGGGGACATGGGTTCGAGCCCTGGTCTGGGAAGATCCCACATGCCCCAGAGCAACTAAGCCTGTGCGCCACAACTACTGAGCCTGTGCTCTAGAGCCCGTGAGCCACAACTACTGAGGCTACATGCCACAACTACTGAAGCTCGTGTGCCTAGAGCCCGTGCTCCACAACAAGAGAAGCCACCGCAGTGAGAAGCCCACGCACCGCAACAAAGAGTAGCCCCCGCTCACCGCAACTAGAGAAAGCCCGCACACAGCAACGAAGACCCAACACAGCCATAAATAAATAAATAAATAAAATTTAAAAAAAATATATGACACAAATGAATCGATCTATGAAACAGAGACTCAGAGACATAGAGAATAGACTTGTGGTTGCCAAGGGGGAAGAGGAGTGGGGGAGGGATGGATTGGGAGTTTGGGAGTAGCAAATGCAAACTATTATATACAGAATGGATAAGCAACAAGGTCCTAGTGTATAGCACAGGGGACTCTATTCAATATCCTGTAATAAACCTTAATGGAAAAGAATATGAAAAAGAATATATATATATACACACATATATATTATATGTAATAACTGAATCACTTTGCTGTATACCAGAAGCTAACACAGTATTGTAAATCAACTATACTCCCATAAAAAATAAATTAAAAAATGTTGAAGTGCCAGATTGGGGTTCAAACCTTTCACTTCTCAGGGAGATGCTCAGGGTTGTGAATTCCCTCCCAATCGTGGGTTGCTGCTCTGAGGGTGGGGTTTATGGTGAGATAGTATCTCAGCCCCTCCTACCCATTTTGATGTGTTTTTTTTTTCTCATTTGCTCACTGTGTAGGAGTCACTTATCTAGGTTTTTGGTTTCTTTCAGAGGAAATTGCTCCATATGTAGCTGTAGATTCGGTGTGTCTGTGGGTGGAGATGAGTTCAGAATCCACCTGCATCACCATCTTGAACTGGAACTGGGTGGAGTCTCTTGCACCCATCAACCCAGTTTTAACGATTTATCACCTCACAGCCAGGCTCCTTTCATCCTCACTCCCACCTATGCCCTTTCTCATTATTTCAGAGCAAACATCAGATATATTTATACACTTTATTACCAGGAAAAATTTTGACACAAGAGTTAAAACCGAATTCTTTGCTAATCTGTTTCACTTTGTGAAGCATTCCTTTAAATGTTATGTGAAGAAGGATTTTACTGGATTGTCACAATAGTAGAGCACATCGAAATAAAGTACCAAGATAGATGGATTTGTGATTTTCAGTCTTCTGTCATCCTTTTGTTTTTTTTTTTAAATTTCATTATTTTCTCCAGCTTTACTGAGGTATAACTGACAAATAAAATTGCAAGTTATTGAAAGTATACAGCAATATACTGATATACATGTACATTGTGAAAGTGGTCTCCTCACTGACTAAATTAATGCATCCATTAACTCTATTCATGAAAACATGTAAGTTTTACTCTCAGCAAGTTTTAATTGTACAACACAGTGTTAACAACTACAGTCACCATGTTATAAATTAGATTTTCAGACCTTGTTCATCTTATAACTGAAAGTTTGTGCTATTCTACTAGCCTTGTACTATTTCCCCCACCCTCTAGCCACTGGCAATCACTTTCCTACTGTTTCCATGAGGTTGACTTTCTCTTTTTTTGTTTTTAAAAAAATTTCGTTTAGCATAATGCCCTCCAGTTTCATCCATATTGTCACAAATAACAAGATTTCCTTCTTTAAAGCTAAGTAATAGTCCATTGCATGCATGCATGTATGTATATATACACAGAGAAATGCAAATTACTATACACACACCACATATTTTTTATTTTCTTCATCCATTCATCTGTTGACACTTAGGTTTTCTCCATACCTTGGCTGTTGTGAATAATGCTGCTGTGAAAGTAAGAGTACAAATACCTCTTCAAGTTAATGATTCTGTTTCCAAAGGAAATCAGAATATGCTCCGAAGTGGGACTGCTAGATCATACGGTAGTTCGATTTTTAATCTCCATACTGTTTTCCATAGTGGCTGTACAAGTTTACATTCCAACAAACAGTGCACAGGGTTCCCTTTTCTCCACATATTTGCCAGCATTTGTTATCTCTTGTCTTTTTTATAATAGACTTCCTAACAGGTGTGAGGTGGTTTTGATTTGCATCTCCCTGGTGATTAGTGAGACTGAGTATTTTTTATGTATCTGTTGGCCAGCTGTATTTGTTTTTGGAATAATGTCTATTTAGGTCTTTTGCCCACTTTTAAATTGTGGCTTTTTTTGGCTATTGAGTTGCGTATGTTCCAAGACTATTTTGGCTATTAATCCCTTGACAGATATGTGGTTTGCAAATATATTCTCCTATTCCATAGGTTGAATTTTCATTTTGTTGATGGTTTCTTTTGCTGTGCAGAATCTTTTTAGTTTGATGTAATCACACTTGTTTATTTTTGCTTTTGTCACCTTTGCTTTTGCTGTTAAATCCAGAAAATCATTGCAAAGACCAATGTCAAGTAGCTTATTACCTGCTATGTTTTCTTATAGGAGTTTTATGGTTTCAAGTCTTACATTTCAAGTCTTTAATCCATTTTGAGTTGACTTTTGAGTATTTTGTAAAAGTGGTCCTGTTTCATTCTTTTTCATGTGGCTATCCAGTTTTCCAAACACCTTTTCTTGAAGAGGTATCCTTTCCCCATTGTATGTTCTTGGCCCCTTTGTCATAAATTAATTGACCATATTGCATGAGTCTTATTTCTGGGGTCTCTATTCTGTTCCAAGATCTGTGTGTCTGTTTTTAATGACTGTATCATACTGTTTTGATTACTGTAGCTTTGCAATATAGTTTGAAATCAGGAAGAATGATGCCTCTAGCTTTGTTCTTCTTTCTCAAGATTGCTTTTGCTACTTAGGGTTTTTTCAGGTTCCAATTTTTAGGATTATTTATTTCTACGAAAAATGCCATTGGAATTTTCATAGGGATTGCATTGAATCTGTAGATTGTTTTGGGTAGTATGGACATTTCAATAATATTAATTCCTCTAATCCATGAACACAGAATATCTTTTCATTTATTTGTGTCATCTTTCCTACAGTTTTCAGTGTACAGTTTCTAACCTTGGTAAAATTTATTCCTAAGTACTCCTAATTTCTTTTTTGGATAGCTCATTGTTAGTGCATAGAGAAGCAGTTGATTTTTGTATATTGATTTTGTATCCTGCAACTTTACTGAAATTGTTTATTATTTCTAACAGTTTTTTGGTGGATTCTTTAGGGTTTTCTAAATATAATATGTCATCTGCTAACAGTGACAATTGTACTTCTCCCTTTCTAATTTGGATGCCTCTTATTTCTTTTTCTTGCCTCACTGCTCTGGCTAGGATTTCCAGTACTATGTTGAATAAAAGTGATGACAGTAGATATGCTTGTCTTGTTCTTGATCTTAGAGGAAAAGCTTTCAGCATTTCATCATTGAGTATGTTGTCATCTGTGGTTTGACATATATGGCCTTTATTATGTTGAGGTGCAGTCCCTCAATACCCAGTTTGTTGAGAGTTTTTATCATGAATGGATGTTGAATTTTGTCAAATGCTCTCTCTGTATCTATTGAGATGATGATATGATTTTATCCTTTATTTTGTTAATGTGTATATCACGTTTATTGATTTGTGGGTATTGAACCATCCATGTACTACTGGAATAAGTCCAATTTGATCATGGTGTATGATCCTTTTAAACTATTGTTGAATTCAGTTTGCTAATATTTTGTGGGGATTTTTGCATCTATGTTCATCAGGAATATGGGCCTGTAATTTTTTTTCTTGTAATGTCTTTGTCTGCCTTTGGTATCAAGGTAAAGCTGGCTTTGTAAAATGAATTTGGAAGTGTTCTTTCCTTTTCTGTGTTTTGGAAGATATTGAGATGGATTGGTATTAATTTGTATTTAAATGTTTTGTGGAATTCACCAGTGAAGGCATCTGTCTCTGAACTTTTTTTTTTTTTAATGTATTTTATTTATTTATTTATGGCTGTGTTGGGTCCTCATTTCTGTGTGAGGGCTTTCTCTAGTTGTGGCAGGCGGGGGCCACTCTTCATCGTGGTGCGCGGGCCGCGGCTTCACTTGTTGTGGACCACAGGCTCCAGACGCGCAGGCTCAGCAACTGTGGCTCACGGGCCCAGCTGCTCTGCGGCATGTGGGATCTTCCCAGACCAGGGCTCAAACCCGTGTCCCCTGCATTGGCAGGCAGACTCTCAACCACTGCACCACCAGGGAAGCCCTCTGAACTTTTTTTGTTGGGAGGTTTTTGATTACTGGTTCAGTATCCTTACTAGTAGTTTGTTCAAATTTTCTGTTTCCTTGTGATTCAGTCTTGGTAGGTTGTTTCTAGGAATTAGTCCATTTCTTCTAAGTTATCCAACTTGTTGGCATATAAGTATTCATAGTGGTCTTTATGATCTTTCGTATTTCTGTGGTATCAGTTGTAATATCTCCTTTTTCATTTATACCTTTATGTCAGTTCTCTTTTTTTCTTGGTAAGTCTAGTTAAAAGTTTGTCTAGTTTATTTCTTTTAAAAACCGGCTCTTAGTTTCATTAATCTTTTCTGTTGTCTTTTTAGTCTCTATTTCATTTATTTCCACTCTTATCTTTGTTACTTCCTTCCTTTTGCTAGCTTTGAGGTTAGTTTGTTGCTCTCTTTCTAATTCTTCCAGGTGTAAAGATAGCTGTTCAAGATTTTTTTTCTTCATGTAGTTATTTATCACTATAAACTTCCCTTTTAGAACTACTTTTGCTGCATTTCATAAGTTTTGCTATGTTTTGTTTCCATTTTCTTTTGTCTCAAAGTATTTTTTTGATTTCTTCTTTGATCCATTGGTTATTTAGGAACATGTTGTTTAATCTCCACATATTTGTGAACTTTCCAGTTTTTGTCTTGCAATTGATTTCTACTTTGATACAATCATGGTTGGAAAAGATGCTAGATAGGGTTTCAATTTTTTTTAATTTATTAAGACTTGTGGTCTAACATATGGTCTATCCTAAAGAAAATTCCATGTGCATCTGAGAAGAATGTGTATTCAGTTGCTGTTGGATGGAATGTTGTGTTATGTTCTTTAGGTTCATTATGTCTAACATGTAGTTTAAGTCCAATGTTTCCTTGCTGATTTTTCTGGCCAAATGATTCATTGTTGAAAGTGGAGTATTCAAGCCCCCTGATATTGTATTGCTATTTTTTTCTCCCTTCACAATATTTGCTTTATATATATTTAGGTGCTTCTGTTTTGGGCTTATATTTACAATTGTTACATCCTTTTGATTAATTGACCTTTTTTTTTTAAAACTTTTTTATTGGAATATAATTGCTTTACAATGGTGTGTTAGTTTCTGCTTTATAACAAATTGAATCAGTTATACATATATATATGTCCCCATATCTCTTCCCTCTTGTGTCTCCCTCCCTCCCACCCTCCCTATCCCACCCCTCTAGGTGGTCACAAAGCACCGAGCTGGTCTTCCTGTGCTATGCGGCTGCTTCGCACTAGCTATCTATTTTATACGTTTGGTAGTGTATATATGTCCATGCCACTCTCTCACTTTGTCCCAGCTTACCCTTCCCCCTCCCCGTATCCTCAAGTCCATTCTCTTGTAGGTCTGTGTCTTTATTCCCATCTTGCCACTAGGTTCTTCATGACCATTTTTTTTTTTTTTTTAGATTCCATATATATGTGTTTGCATATGGTATTTGTTTTTCTCTTTCTGACTTACTTCACTCTGTATGACAGACTCTAGGTCCATCCACCTCACTACAAATAACTCAATTTCATTTCTTTTTATGGCTGAGTAATATTCCATTGTATATATGTGCCACATCTTCTTTATCCATTCATCTGTTGATGGACACTTAGGTTGCTTCCTGTCCTGGCTATTGTAAATAGAGCTGCAATGAACATTTTGGTGCATGACTCTTTTTGAATTATGGTTTTCTCAGGGTATATGCCCAGTAGTGGGATTGCAGGGTCATATTGTAGTTCTATTTTTAGGTTTTTAAGGAACCTCCATATTGTTCTCCATAGTGGCTGTATCAATTTACATTCCCACCAACGGTGCAAGAGGGTTCCCTTTTCGCCACACCCTCTCCAGCATTTATTGTTTGTAGATTTTTTGATGATGGCCATTCTGACCGAATTGACCTATCTTTGATAATGACCTTCTTTGTCTCTTGCTACATTTTTTTTTAATGTCTGAAACATTTATATTAACATATTTCCATACAAATAACCCAATGAAAGTTTAGTTGTTTGTTTTCTTTTTTTATACTGCAGGTTCTTATTAGTCATCAGTTTTATACACGTCAGTGTATACATGTCAATCCCAATCGCCCAATTCAGCACACCACCATCCCCACCCCACCGCAGTTTTCCCCCCTTGGTGTCCATATGTCTGTTCTCTACATCTGTGTCTCAACTTCTGCCCTGCAAACCGGCTCATCTGTACCATTTTTCTAGGTTCCACATACATGCGTTAATATACAATATTTGTTTTTCTCTTTCTGACTTACTTCACTCTGTATGACAGTCTCTAGATCCATTCACGTCTCAACAAATGACTCAATTTCGTTCCTTTTTATGGCTGAGTAATATTCCATTGTATATATGTACCACAACTTCTTTATCCATTCGTCTGTTGATGGGCATTTAGGTTGGTTCCATGACCTGGCTATTGTAAATAGTGCTGCAATGAACATTCAGGTGCATGTGTCTTTGAATCACGGTTTTCTCTGGGTATATGCCCAGGAGTGGGATTGCTGGGTCATATGGTAATTCTATTTTTAGTTTTTTAAGGAACCTCCATATTGTTCTCCATAGTGGCTGTATCAATTTACATTCCCACCAACAGTGCAAGAGGGTTCCCTTTTCTCCACACCCTCTCCAGCATTTGTTGTTTGTAGATTTTCTGATGATGCCCATACTAACTGGTGTGAGGTGATAGATACCTCATTGTAGTTTTGATTTGCATTTCTCTATTAATTAGTGATGTTGAGCACCTTTTCATGTGCTTCGTGGCCGTCTGTATGTCTTCTTTGGAGAAATGTCTATTTAGGTCTTCTGCCCATTTTTGGATTGGGGTGTTTGTTTCTTTAATATTGAGCTGAATGAGGTGTTTATATATTTTGGAGATTAATCCTTTTGTCTGTTGATTCGTTTGCAAATATTTTCTCCCATTCTGAGGGTTGTCTTTTCGTCTTGTTTATGGTTTCCTTTGATGTGCAAAAGCTTTGAAGTTTCATTAGGTCCCATTTGTTTATTTTTCTTTTTATTTCCATTACTCTAGGAGGTGGATCAAAAAAGATCTTGCTGTGATTTATGTCAGAGTGTTCTTCCTATGTTTTCCTCTAAGAGTTTTATAGTGTCCAGTCTTACATTTAGGTCTCTAATCCATTTTGAGTTTATTTTTGTGTATGGTGTTAGGGAGTATTCTAATTTCATTCTTTTACACGTAGCTGTCCAGTTTTCCCAGCACCACTTATTGAAGAGGCTGTCTTTTCTCCATTGTATATCTTTGCCTCCTTTGTCATAGATTAGTTGACCATAGGTGCATGGGTTAATCTCTGGGCTTTCTATCTTGTTCCATTGATCTATATTTCTGTTTTTGTGCCAGTACCATATTGTCTTGATTACTGTAGCTTTGTAGTATAGTCTGAAGTCAGGGAGTCTGATTCCTCCAGCTCCGTTTTTTTCCCTCAAGACTGCTTTGGCTATTCGGGGTCTTTTGTGTCTCCATACAAATTTTAAGATGATTTGTTCTAGCTCTGTAAAAAATGCCAGTGGTAATTTGATAGGGATTGCATTGAATCTGTAGATTGCTTTGGGTAGTATAGTCATTTTCACCATGTTGATTCTTCCAATCCAAGAACACGGTATATCTCTCCATTTGTTTGTATCATCTTTAATTTCTTTCATCAGTGCCTTATAGTTTTCTGCATACAGGTCTTTTGTCTCCCTAGGTAGGTTTATTCCTAGGTATTTCATACTTTTTGTTGCAATGGTAAATGGGAGTGTTTCCATAATTTCTCTTTCAGGTTTTTCATGATTAGTGTATAGGAACGCAAGAGATTTCTGTGCATTAATTTTGTATCCTGCAACTTTACCAAATTCATTAATTAGCTCTTGCAGTTTTCTGGTGGCAGTTTTAGGATTCTCTATGTATAGTATCATGTCATCTGCAAACAGTGACAGTTTTATTTCTTCTTTTCCAATTTGTATTCCTTTTATTTCTTTTTCTCCTCTGATTGCCGTGGCTAGGACTTCCAGAACTATGTTGAATAATAGTGGCAAGAGTGGACATCCTTGTCTCGTTCCTGATCTTAGAGGAAATGCTTTCAATTTTTCACCATTGAGAATGATGTTTGCTGTGGGTTTGTCATATATGGCCTTTATTATGTTGAGGTAGGTTCCCTCTATGCCCACTTTCTGGAGAGTTTTTATCAGAAATGGGTGTTGAATTTTGTCAAAAGCTTTTTCTGCATCTATTGAGATGATCATATGGTTTTTATTCTTCAGTTTGTTAATATGGTGTATCACATTGATTGATTTGCGTATATTGAAGAATCCTTGCATCCCTGGGATAAATCGCACTTGATCGTAGTGTATGATCCTTTTAATGTGTTGTTGGATTCTGTTTGCTAGTATTTTGTTGAGGATTTTTGCATCTCTATTCATCAGTGATATTGGTCTGTAATTTTCTTTGTTTGTAGTGTCTTTGTCTGGTTTTGGTATCAGGGTGATGGTGGCCTCATAGAATGAGTTTGGGAGTGTTCCTTCCTCTGCAATTTTTTGGAAGAGTTTGAGAAGGATGGGTGTTAGCTCTTCTCTAAATGTTTGATAGAATTCACCTGTGAAGCCATCTGGTCCTGGACTTTTGTTTGTTGGAAGATTTTTAATCGCAGTTTCAATTTCATTACTTGTGATTGGTCTGTTCATATTTTCTGTTTCTTCCTGGTTCAGTCTTGGAAGGTTATACCTTTCTAAGAATTTGTCCATTTCTTCCAGGTTGTCCATTTTATTGGCATAAAGTTGCTTGTAGTAGTCTCTTAGGATGCTTTGTATTTCTGCGGTGTCTGTTGTAACTTCTCCTTTTTCATTTCTGATTTTATTGATTTGAGTCCTCTCCCTCTTTTTCTTGATGAGTCTGGCTAATGGCTTATCAATTTTGTTTATCTTCTCAAAGAACCAGCTTTTAGTTTTATTGATCTTTGCTATTGTTTTCTTAGTTTCTATTTCATTTATTTCTGCTCTGATCTTTATGATTTCTTTCCTTCTGCTCTCTTTGGGTTTTGTTTGTTCTTCTTTCTCTAGTTTCTTTAGGTGTAAGGTTAGATTGTTTACTTGAGATTTTTCTTGTTTCATTAGGTAGGTTTGTATAGCTATAAACTTCCCTCTTAGAACTGCTTTTGCTGCATCCCATAGGTTTTGGGTCGTCGTGTTTTCATTGTCATTTGTCTCTAGGTATTTTCTGATTTCCTCTTTGATTTCTTCAGTGATCTCTTGGTTACTTAGTAACGTATTGTTTAGCCTCCATGTGTTTGTGTTTTTTACGGTTTTTTCCCTGTAATTCGTTTCTAATCTCATAGCGTTGTGGTCAGAAAAGATGCTTGATATGATTTCAATTTTCTTAAATTTACTGAGGCTTGATTTGTGACCCAAGATGTGATCTATCCTGGAGAATGTTCCGTGCGCACTTGAGAAGAACGTGTAATCTGCTGTTTTTGGATGGAATGTCCTATAAATATCAATTAAATCTATCTGGTCTATTGTGTCATTTAAAGCTTCTGTTTCCTTATTTATTTTCATTTTGGATGATCTGTCCATTGGTGTAAGTGAGGTGTTAAAGTCCCCCACTATTATTGTGTTACTGTCAATTTCCTCTCTTATAGCTGTTAGCAGTTGCCTTATGTATTGAGGTGCTCCTATGTTGGGTGCATATATATTTATAATTGTTATATCTTCTTCTTGGATTGATCCCTTGATCATTATGTAGTGTCCTTCCTTGTCTCTTGTAACATTCTTTATTTTAAAGTCTATTTTATCTGATATGAGTATAGCTACTCCAGCTTTCTTTTGATTTCCATTTGCATGGAATATCTTTTTCCATTCCCTCACTTTCAGTCTGTATGTGTCCCTAGGTCTAAAGTGGGTCTCTTGTAGACAGCATATATATGGGTCTTGTTTTTGTATCCATTCAGCAAGCCTGTGTCTTTTGGTTGGAGCATTTAATCCATTCACGTTTAAGGTAATTATTGATATGTATGTTCCTATGACCATTTTCTTAATTGTTTTGGGTTTGTTTTTGTAGGTCCTTTTCTTCTCTTGTGTTTCCCACTTAGAGAAGTTCCTTTAGCATTTGTTGTAGAACTGGTTTGGTGGTGCTGAATTCTCTTAGCTTTTGCTTGTTTGTAAAGCTTTTGATTTCTCCATCAAATCTAAATGAGATCCTTGCCGGGTAGAGTAATCTTGGTTGTAGGTTCTTCCCTTTCATCACTTTAAGTATATCATGCCACTCCCGTCTGGCTTGTAGAGTTTCTGCTGAGAAATCAGCTGTTAACCTTATGGGAGTTCCCTTGTATGTTATTGTCGTTTTTCCCTTGCTGCTTTCAGTAATTTTTCTTTGTCTTTAATTTTTGCCACTTTGATTACTATGTGTCTGGGCGTGTTTCTTCTTGGGTTTATCCTGTATGTGACTCACTGTGCTTCCTGGACTTGGGTGGCTATTTCCTTTCCCATGTTAGGGAAGTTTTCGACTATAATCTCTTCAAATATTTTCTCTGGTCCTTTCTCTCTCTCTTCTCCTTCTGGGACCCTTATAATGCGAATGTTGTTGCGTTTAATATTGTTCCAGAGGTCTCTTAGGCTGTCTTCATTTCTTTTCATTCTCTTTTCTTTAGTCTGTTCTGCAGCAGTGAATTCCACCATTCTGTCTTCCAGGTCACTTATCCGTTCTTCTGCCTCAGTTATTCTGCTGTTGATTCCTTCTAGTGTAGTTTTCATTTCAGTTATTGTATTGTTCATCTCTGTTTGTTTGTTCTTTAATTCTTCTAGGTCTTTGTTAATCATTTCTTGCATCTTCTCAGTCTTTGCCTCCACTCTTATTCCGAGGTCCTGGATCATCTTCACTATCATTATTCTGAATTCTTTTTCTGGAAGGTTGCTTATCTCCACTTCATTTAGTTGTTTTTCTGGGGTTTTTTCTTGTTCCTTCATCTGGTATATAGCCCTCTGCCTTTTCATCTTGTCTATCTTTCTGTAAATATGGTTTTTGTTCCACAGGCTGCAGGATTGTAGTTTTTCTTGCTTCTGCTCTTGGGAAGTTAGAAGCTTCAATAAAGCTGCAGCAGTTTCTTAAAAGAGTTTCCAGCTCTTCTGTTCAAGCCTTCAGGGACAGCAGTCTATTGTTTTGACTATCTTCAAAAATGAGACAACTTCAACACATGAAAATAGATTTTTACTTAGACTGGAGAACTCTTATACCACAGAAGCCCACCAACTGGTGTGAAGGTTCTGAGCCCCACGTCAGGCTTCCCAACTTGGGGGTATGGCAACGGGAGGAGGAATTCCTGCTAGTGTTGGAGGGTCTCCTACAGAGGCGGGGAGTGGCTGTGGCTCACCATGGGGACAAGGACACTGGCAGCAGAAGTTCCAGGAACTACTCCTTGGTGTGAGCCCTCCCAGAGTCCACCATTAGCCCCACCAAAGAGCGCAGCATTTGCTACATTTTTTAACTTGAAGTTTATTTTGTCTGATATAGTACAGCTACCTTTGCTTTCTTTTGGTTTTCATTTGCAAAGAATATCTTTTTGCATCCCTTCACCTTCAGTTTGTGTGTGTCCTTTAAGCTAAGTGAGACTCTTTTAGTCAACATATAGTTGTTTTTGATTTTTATCCATTCAGCCACTCTGTCTTTTGATTAGAGAATTTAATCCATTTACATTTAACGTTTAAAAAAATTTTTATTGTAGTTGATTTACAGTATTGTTAGTTTCATGTGTATAGCATTGTGAGTCAGTATTTTTGCAGATTATACTCCATTATAGGTTATTATAAGATAACGGCTATAATTCCCTATGCTTTACAGTATATCTTTGTTGCTTATCTTCTTTTTTTTAAATTTTATTATTATTTATTTTATTTATTTATTTTTGGCTGCATTGGGTCTTTGTTGCTGTGTACGGGCTTTTTCTAGTTGCAGTCAGCGGGGGCTACTTTTCGTTGCGGTGCATGGGCTTCTCATTGCAGTGGCTTCTCTTGTTGTGGAGCATGGGCTCTAGGCACTGGGCTTCAGGAGCTGTAGCTCGCGGGCTCTGGAGCACAGGCTTAGTAGTTGTGGCACACAGGCTTAGTTGCTCTGCGGCATGTGGGATCTTCCTGGACCAGGGCTTGAACCCGTGTCCCCTGCATTGGCAGGAGGATTCTTAACCACTGCACCACCAGGGAAACCCAGCTTATCTATTTTATACATAGTAGTTTGTATCTGTTAATCCCGTACCCCTAACTTATTCCTCCTCCCTTCCCTCTCCCCTTTGGTAACCATAGTTTTTCTATATCTGTTAGTCTGTTTCTGTTTTGCATATACATTCATCTGTATTAGTTTTTAGATTCCATTTATATTATATATCAGTAGTATTTGTCTTTCTCTGACTTATTTCACTAACCATAATATTCCCTAGGACCATCCACATTGCTGCAAATGGCAGTATTTTATTCTTTTTTATGGCTGAGTAATATTCCATTGTACATACATATATATATATATATATATATATATATATATATAATCACATCTTTTTTTAAAAATAAATTTATTTATTTATTTATTTATTTTTGGCTGTGTTGGGTCTTCGTTTCTGTGCGAGGGCTTTCTCTAGTTGTGGCGAGCGGAGGCCACTCTTCATCGCAGTGCGCGGGCCTCTCACTATCGCGGCCTCTCTTGTTGCAGAGCACAGGCTCCAGACACACAGGCTCAGTAGTCATGGCTCACGGGCCTAGTTGCTCCGCGGCATGTGGGATCCTCCCAGACCAGGGCTCGAACCCATGTCCCCTGCATTGGCAGGCAGATTCTCAACCACTGCACCACCAGGGAAGCCCCATCACATCTTTTTAATCTAATCATCTGTTGATGGGCACTTGAGTTGCTCCCATGTCTTGGCTTTTTTGATTTTTCTCGCCAAATGATTTATTGTTGCTGCTATGAACATTGGGGTGTATGTAACTTCTTGAATAGGCATTTTCATTTTTCTCCAGTAAAACCCAGGGAGTAGAATTGCTGGATCGTATGGTAGTTCATTTTTAGTTTTTTGAGGAACCTCCATGCTGTTTTCCATGGTGGCTGCACCAACTTACATTCTCACCAACAGTGTATGAGGGTTCCCTTTTTTCTACATCCTCTCTGACATGTTATTTGTAGACTTTTTGATGGTAACCATTCTGACAAGTGTGAGATGGTATCTCTTTTTTTTTTTCTTTTTTGGCTGTGTTGGGTCTTCGTTGCTGTGCGTGGGCTTTCTCGAGTTGCAGCGAGTGGGGGGCTACTCTTCGTTGCGGTGCACAGGCTTCTCATTGTGGCTTCTCTTGTTGCGGAGCACAGGCTCTAGGTGTGCAGGCTCAGTAGTTGTGGCTTGCAGGCTCTAGAGCACAGGCTCAGTAGTTGTGGTGCACGGGCTTAGTTGCTCCGTGGCATGTGGGATCTTCCTGAGCCAGGGATCGAACCTGTGTCCCCTACACTGGCAGGCAGATACTTAACCACTGCGCCACCAGGGAAGCCCTATCTCATTGTTTTGATTTTGCATTTCTCTAATAATTAGCAATGTTGAGCATCTTTTCATGTGCCTGTTAGCCATCCGTATGTCTTCTTCAGAAAAATGTTTTTTCAGGTCTTCTGCCCATTTTTTTGATTGGGTTGTTTTTTTGCTATTGAGTTGTATGAGCTGTTTGTGTATTTTGGATATTAACCCCGTCGGTCACATCATTCACAAATTTTCCCTCCCATTCTGTAGGCTGTCTTTTCATTTTGTTAACGGTTTCTTTTGCTGTGCAAAAGCTTTTAATTAGGTCCCATTTGTTTTTGCTTTTTTTTTTGTTTTTGTTTTTTGGCCTTAGGAAACTGATTCACGAAAATACTGCTATGATTTATGTCAGAGTGTTCTGCGTATGTTCTCTTTTAGGAATTTTATGATTTCCATTCTTATGTTTAGGTCTTTAATCCATTTTTGAGTTTATTTTTGTATATGGTATGAGAGAATGTTCTAATCTCATTGGTTTACACGTGGCTGTCCAGTTTTCCCAGCAACACTTGTTGAACAGACTGTCTTTTCTCCATTGTAGATTCCCGCCTCCTTTGTTGTAGGTTAGTTGACTGTAGGTGTGTGGGTTAAAGTAATGTAGTTGTGGATTTACTATTGCCATTTTGTTAATTGTTTTCTGGTTGTTTTGTGATTCCTCTGTTCCTTTCTTCCTCCCTTGCTGTCTCTGTGATTTGCTATTTCTCTATAAGTGTATGCTTTCTTTTCTCTTTTACATCCCTACTATAGGCTTTTGTTTTGTGGTTACCATGAGGCTTAAATAAAATGTCTTTTATATATATATATATATATATATATATATATATATATATATATATATGTCTATTTTAAGCTGATAACTTCAAATGAATACAGCTCTGCCACCCCCCCCACTTATTTGATGTCACAATTTGTACCTTTTTACATTGTGTATCCATTGACACGTTTGTATAGTTTTTTTTTTTTTTGGTCAGAGTTTTCTGAATTTAAGTATATATTTATCTTTACCAGTGGTTTTATACTTTCATATGTTTTCCTGTTACTAAAGAAAACTAAGCCTCCTTCCATGTCAGTTTGAAGAACTCCCTTTAACGTTTCATGTAAGGCTGGTCTAGTGGTGATGAACTCCTTCAGCTTTTGTCTGGAAAACTCGTTTTCAATTCTGAAGGACAACTTAGCCAGGTATTCTTGGTTGGCAGTTTTTTTCTTTTAGCACATTGAATGTAATTGATGTGTCTCATTGTGGGTCTCTTTGGAGCCATCTTGTTTGTTACTCTCTAGGCTTTCTGGATCTGGATGTGTGTTTCCACAGATTAGGGAAGTTTTCAGCCATTAATTGTTTGAAAAAGTTTTCTGCCCCTTTCTCTCTTTTCCTTCTGGGACCTCTATAATGCATATATTGGTCCATTTGATGGTGTCCCATAAGTCCCTTAAGCTATCTTAACTTTTATAATTATTTTTCCTTTTTGCAACTCTGATGGGATGAATTCCACTAACCTGTCTTCAAGTTTGCTGATCCTTTCCTGTGATTGATCTAGTCTGATGTTGAATTCCTCTATTGAACTTTTCAGTTACATTAACAATTCTGTGATTTCTATTTGGTAGTTTTAAATATTTTCTATCTCTATTCAAATTCTTTGTTCATTCATTGCTCTCGACCTGGGTGAGCACCTTTACAACCATTATTTTGAACTCTCTCAGGTAAGTCACTTTGTTTTATCAAGATCTTTGGATATTTATCGTGGCCTTTTGTTTGGAACATTATATCTTCATTTCTTCCTTTATTGGTGCCTATGCATTATATAAAACAGCCACCTCTTCCAGTATTGAATGGTCTCTTGTAGGAGATGTACCTCATCGTTCAGCCCAGCCTGAGCTCTTAGTTGTCTGTCAACCTTTTGTGACTGTCTGAGCTTCCTTCTTTGCTTTTAGTGGCTTTTTTAGAGGGTATGCTAAGACCTGTCTGTGTATCCAAAGGCAGGGACTGCAATTAGCACCTAGACGCAGACGGATTAGAACCTGGACCCTGAGGCTGCTGCGGAGAAAGTACGTATTGATAGTTAAGCCCTGTCCCGGCAGAAAAGGAAATGGGCTTTTTTTTTTTTTTTTTTTTTCCCCTGTTCCCTTTGTGCTGAGCACAGGTGTACAATCACCAGGGCATGGTGGGAAGGGAGCTCCTGCACCCATTAAGAATTGTATTCTTGTTTGCTACAGTCCAGTGGAATTCATGAATGCAAGCCCCATTGGCTATCAGAGCCAGATGACCTATGGACTATTCCTTGGGTGTCAGACATAAAAGCCAGGGTACAGACGTGTACAAGCTCCTTGCAGGGAGATACTAGTGACTGGAGTGAGCTGGAAGGAGAAGGTGGGAGAGGTGTCTTTCAGCTTCCCCAGTCTCTGGGGGAGACTGCCGCTGCTCCTAGCACCTGCTAGATTAGGAGCCCGGCCTTAGGCAGTAGCTTTTAAAATGTGCAGATAAACTTCTTTCAGGGGAGGACTGGGAGAATGGGCAATTCTGCCTGCTCCCTCTGCACCTGGCCCTGAGGGGACAGTCACAGTGAGTGCTGTGTTCCCATTAAGAATGCTTCTTTATTATCTATAGCCTTGTGGATCTCATGGACACAAGCCCTGCTGGCTTTCAGAGCTAGGTATTTTGGGAACCCATACCTCCACCGGGAGTCTTAAAAGTTGGAGGGCTAGATGTGGAATCCAAACCCTTCACTCCTCAGGGAGAAGCTAAGAATTGGGAATTCTCTCCTGATGCACAGTGCTGAGCCAGGGTTGGGTTGTATGGTGAGACAGTATATTGACCTTTCCTACCCGTTTTGGTGTGGGTATTTATTTTCTCGTTTGTTTACTATGTAGGAGCTGCCCAGCTAGTTTCTGGATCTCTTTTAGAGGGAACTGTTCCATGTGTAGCTGTACATCTGGAGCATCCATGGCAAGAGGGGAGCTCTGGAGCCTTCTTGGTCATCTCTACCTTATCCCTCCTCTTAACGTGGATGACTGAGAACTGCTTTATCTACAAGGGCAGAGAGACTCATCACCTGTCCCCTCTGAAGTTGAACCCGGTTTTAAAAATTGTGGCCATTGTTGGTTCAAATACTATTGTAATTTTAATTGTAATGTGAGAAGGCTCTTCTGCATTGCTAGAAGCTTTCCTTATGAGTCATTTCTACATTCTTGTATAGTAGGTTAGTTACATAATTCTTCAGTAAGTTTGTCACACACAGTATTTATAAAAGCTAAAACTGAGAGGAATTAGGTGGTCATAGGGTTGTGCTACATAATCTGATTTAATGTATTGATTACTGTGACTACTTGTGAGGAAGATTTTGGCCCTTCTTATCATGAACACTTCTGGATTAGAATATCTGAGATGGAACCTGGAAATCTGCATTTTAACAACTTTTCCAGGTGATTATTCTGTGGACTAAAGTTTGAGTTCATATTGCTCTCTAGAACGTTTCACTAGCTATTTTGTTGACATCATTTACTAGTTTTTGTACCTACTGGTTTATTCTTTTGCCACATCTTTTATTACTAGATGAACTTAACATCTAAGTTGATATGCAGTTCAATTCCTTAGCCATGCTCCTTCCTCAGAGGAATACTGGTATCCAGTACTGGTATTCTGATTCACTGGGGTTTAACTATGTACAAACAGCAGAAGCAACTATAGTGTCACTTTTTCTTTCATGAAAATATGGGGAGTAGGGGAGATAGGGCATTATTATTATTATTATTATTTTTAAACACCCAGAGAGGGCATTATTAATGAAGCTGGTTTGTATTTTTCAAAAGTTCCACAAATGATTTTGATATAGAAATTTTTTGTGCAGTTTTTTTGATAACTTTGTTATTTATCCTGCTATTCTGTTTTTACTTCAAACCACAGTAGAATTGCTTTTCTTATAAATATCTTTAACAAACCAATTTTAATTTAGATTTTAGCATTAGTTATGGTTTCTTTTTCTAATAGGTATCATCTTTAAGAAATGAAAAGCGAGGCTCATCATATCTCGTCTCTGCCCCAGAAGGTGGTTCAGTGGAATTTGTTGACCAGCATTCTCAGGGCACAGGAGCATATTACGTGGAAACCTACTTAAAAAAGAAGCGAGTATACTGAGTTAAGTTCTCTCCTTATAAACTCATAAGGTTCTTTGCAGTATCTCTGCTGTTCATCGCTGCCTTAACTACATTCAAACTAGCCATATCCTTTAAATACGGGTTTATAATTTCCCAGAAGGAACTGTGTTGTGCAGCAGGCAGAATTGCCAAATTAAAAAAATAAGTAGCAATAAGAAGAGACATCAACTGAGGACATATTCCGCTAGAATTAGATGCATCTTAATCAATGTGATATTAACTTACAGTTCATTGGAGAAATAACATATGTTCCAATATTCCTTGTTTAGGACTGGGAATAATTTTGACACCACATATAAATAAGTTTGAAGCAATAAATGGGAAACATTCTTGTTTCCTGGGCCTTAGAATAAATTTCTTATAAGCCAGTGTGCATTCCAGTTTATCGATACTTTCCCTAGAAGTAATCTCATTTCAGATTTTTAGAATTTTTCCTAGAATTACAAGAATGCAAGTACACAATGCAGTGATTGGTAGTTATAAAGATGCTCTACATACAAACTTAATTATTACCCCCACACCAGTCATACAGTATAAAACTCAAACACAGAGTGACAGTGACATCCAAGGTATACACTACTACAGATGCTTTACTCTTAATATGTTATTTACCATTTATACCTCTTGTGAAAAACACAAGGTTTTGTTTTTTTTTTCTTTGAAGTAGCTTTGCTGATCTAATTTCAGGGGCTGGCAAACTACTCCCTGCAGTCAAAATACAGTCCTCCAGCTGTTTTTGTACTGCCTGCAAAGTAAGAATGATGTTTACATTTTTAAATGTTTGGAGGAAAAAAAATGTATGACTTGAAATTCAAATTTCAGTGCCCATACATAAGATTTTATTGGAACACAACCATGCTCATTCACTTACATATCATGTATGGCTAACTTCTGTGCTACAATGGCAGAGCTGAGTGGCTGCAAAGCCTAAAATATTTACTATCTGGCCCTTCATAAAGTTCGCAGACTCCTGATCTAATACCATTAATTCCCTAATCCTTTTACTTCACACCTACAAAAAGACCTTTAACTTTACAACAGATTTGTTGTAAGTAAGTGGCAAGGAACATAGGTTTCTGTGTCTTAATTTCATAGCACAGTGATGATTCATTTACTAGAACAGGGCACATTTTGGTCATCAGATGCCCTATTTCCACGATATAGTAAAGCAGTCAATTCTGCCCTTTCTGAAGGAGTGCTATGGAGTAACAGTATTTATAACTATTTTGAGATAATAAGCTATACCTCACTCTCTGCTTTGTCTATTATTCTTTTGCAGTGTGTTAGGCTGAAAAATTATCAGCTGTTTAACCCAATTTACTTTTGAAAGAATTGTGTTTATTGCATATAACTTTTGAATCACCATTATTTCCTGAAGACCTTGGTATTAAATGCATGAGAAACCCTTTTGCTATCTAGAAATTTCTAAGTTCTTTGTTATGAGACATTAATTGATGATGTGGAGTTTAGGGGTCTCAGTGATCCTAGTCTTTTTGAAATAAGATCATTAAATATATTTAGGGGACTTATTGACTATGATAGAAGGTATCTCTGTTTTAATTATGAAGTTTAAAATTGGTACACATGTTGTATGATTTGCAAAGAATTTTACTTGGTCTAATGTATTGCCTATATTAACTTCTATTGGCAAATGACAGCTAGAAAGTTAAATTATTAGATAATTTCTAGTAAGTATACTACGTATAAATAACTGATCAGGATAGGCATCACTCAATTCTGACTCAGCAGATGAATAACGGGTTCTCCATGCTCTGCACTTCTTCCCATTTTCCTGTTGCATTAAGCTTCTTCAGTGCTTTGTCACACCTCTGTGACAGTACAAACAGAAGAAAGGGAAGATGGTGAATTTTAAAAATGTAAGCAGGAAGAGGTTTAAAGAAAAGAACTACAAGGTATTTTGGGTTAGCAAGTGTGGGTCTGCCATCTGTACTGGCCTGTGCCCCATTATTGTTGGGACACAACAGATAAGTACAAATCAAGTGGTGTTAGTAATAAGGACCATTACCAATGCTCTCCCCACCCCCCAGCCTATACTGTTATTTTTCTATGTAAACAAATTGTTTGAAATGCTTTGAAAATGAACTCTTAATATTAAAAGGCACATGCATGTGAAGTCTCTAGTATATTTATTTGTATAAAGAGTAAACAAAGTGCATGTAGGGTGGCCACAGGTTTGACAGACCTTGGTGATGTAGGGTTACTGGGAATGGCTGTTGCCATTGAATCAATACATAACTCTTTTTCAGGCTCAAGGTGAAAAGTAATGGTATCAAACAAATGCTAGACAGCATCAACAAAAAGTTTTTCAGACTCCTGGTCAAAAAGATCTTATGGTTCACATTGAATCAGAGCTTTGACATTTTTGATTACCCAGCTACCTCCAAGCAAACTGAAAACTGCCTAGTGGATCCTGAACTCCATAGTGCTTCTAGCTGGGTCTTTCAAGTTTTGCGCCATAGGGTGATGATGGTCAAAATAGTGATCGACTCTTGTAGATGGACGGTAAGTACTGAAACACTAAGAACAGTGCAATGTACATGGTATATATGCATTCAGCATCCAAAACCAATGCTGGCACAGCTTGCCCCGAAGTGGTAGAGTTAGTTAGTTATAAAAGGATACACATTGACATTTCTGAAAAGCAGGTACAACAGCAGCCAGGTTCTTAGAATCAATTCTGATTAAAGGTACACTGTTTAGGGAAGCACTGGCACAGGTTTAGTTCTCAAGAATCAACATCATGCAGCAAAGTATCTATTCCACAGCTGCCCCCCTGGGTATGACCAGTTTTCTCAAA
The DNA here is from genome assembly GCF_949987535.1 of Balaenoptera acutorostrata. Taxonomy (NCBI): domain Eukaryota; kingdom Metazoa; phylum Chordata; class Mammalia; order Artiodactyla; family Balaenopteridae; genus Balaenoptera; species Balaenoptera acutorostrata. Next base: position 56,221,089 of record NC_080064.1, read on the forward strand.
AATGGGTACCGCTGGTCACCCAAGGGGACAGGAGCTAAGCCACTGCAGAAACAACTCAAAGTTTATGTCCTACTGTTGACAGGGATACACTCACTCATCTTTGTATAGCAACAACAGTATACTAACTGGTATCATCTAATATTTCAAGAATGTTTCATCTATCACTGTTTAGATATTGAAATTTGAGGGCATATTAGAGTATCGGCCAAGTCCGTCAATCTTTATCTTTGATTTATGTGCCAGAAAAACATTTCACATCAACTGGCAGGTAAGAAAAAGCAATCATCTTGAGACTTTACTTTGGTCAGCTCCTCTTGTTTGTTTGTTTTGAAAAATCCCATTCTGGTACTCAATTGTGATAGTAAACTAACCAGACGAAACAGTGGTATATTCTTTCCAAAAGGAGGAGTGCTTAAGTGCTTTCTAATATTTTGGTTGTCATTATTTGTCACTGTGTTACTGGTGCCAAATTTAAAGAGGAAGTACTTACACATATTAAGCACCACACAGTGTGCTTTATACATGGATACGTACCCCAGTATCTTTTTAGACAGAATACAAACTTTTTCCAGTTAGAACATTTTTTTTTTTTTTTAAATGGCTTGGGTATTGGTTGGGGGTAGGAGGACTTGATACACAGTAGAATTTAAATGTTATTCATGCTTCTTATTTTAGAAGAGCTTCAAATCCCTCAATAAGGTTCTGAAAGGTTGTCCGATTGGATGGTTGGAATTCCCAGCATTTTCTCATAAGTTGATAAACCTGTAAAAAGAAAAAAATAACAACAGTAAAAATGTTTAGGAGCTTTTTAAAAAAATTATAGAGACATCAAGAACATAATTTTGAAAATGTGAATGACTTCCCTTAATAAGTAATACTAGAAAACAAGAATATTTGAATAACTTAAAATACAGAAAATGTGACACATCTATAGTTCATAAATAACATTTTAACATTTGAGAAGCTCATGACTTAACTGACCTTGCAAAAAATCCAGGTCATTAATTACTATAAACCAGTTTAAGGGTGAAGTTATAGCTCAGTTTAGACTCCTAATTTCCTTACCGGCTGCTTCATTCTTTGGCTTAAACATACTATTCAGTACATCTTAAATAGTCTACAGAGTTAGTCTTAAAGGCTCAGTTCAGTTAGAAATACAGAAAACTGAATGTCACAAATGCTGTTGATAAGTGGGATAAACTTACACACAAAAATGCAATTATATGTATTTGTCACAGGAAGGCTACACCAGCATATGCGCCTTTAGGGTGCTCACCGAGGTGAGCCTACTTCTGAAGGGAATCCCTTGCTTTGAACAAAACTTGTGGCTGTCATCTGCCCCAAAGATGATTTTCTCAGATATCTTATCTGAAATCCAGCTTCAGAAAACTATTTTAAAAGAGTTTTCTACTCATTCCTGCTCCCCCACTCCAATCCCATGCTGGATAATTCAAGCAGTGAAAACAGTAAAAACTGAGTTTTATTACTGTGAAATGGCCCATAAATACCTCTTCTGGACAGTTAGGTGGACAAGGCAAACGTTTTCCTTCTTTCAATGTATTCACAAGTCTTGTTACTGTCATCTGGCCATGAGTTGGGCCTATCATTTTCAGGAACAACTATGTAAAATAAAACCAAACAAAATATTTTACTTTGTACATATTTATATAAACACCAGATAGATTAAGGTAAAATTTCTAGAATTGGAAATTAAAACAATAAAAAGGCTTTAAAAATGAAAGTCCAAGACAATTTTCCTTTCCATTATAACACACTGATTGGATTCCATTTAAGAATGAAACTTACAAAGCAGAAGGATGGACACATTTTAATTGGGTGCTAGATTCAAACCAAGGACAAGTAAGACTTACCGCCATGGGACTGGAATCTGAATCACAGTAAGTAAGCAGCTCATGCAGAGTTACTCCAAAAGACCAGACATCAGAGGCGATATAAAACTTACACTGAATTAAACATTCTGGAGCATACCTGAAAGAAAGCAGAACTTGAAACTTCATTTCCTGGGAAGGATATTCCAAAAAGCATTAGAGTAACTCAGAAAAATCAGCTCTCTGGTTTTTCTTGGAATTTAATATTCTAAGACATTTAAGTGTGTATTATGCATCAGTCACACATGTGCTGCTGTGGTGCACATCTGATATGTGGACAGAACCCCTATGGGCTCTCATTACACATTTGCTCCCAGACATCAGTCAGACAAGTCTGTGCTCCTCATTTCACAGAGCATAGGCTCTCCATGGGGAGGGGATGGGGGGAGGAGGTGATGACGACAGGCCCGGGCTTCATGTGCCTGCAAGCTCAGATTGAGTCAGCAGTGAATTACTGCCTAGTCCTCTTCCAATGTCAGCTGTTTTGGTGAATGATACCCAATTGCCTGAGCCAGAAACTGAGGCATCCCCATATGCAGTCTCAGAAATACTTCTCAAACCTACTCACTTCTCCTAAACCCCACCATCGCTGTCCAAATCACTGTCCTATTCACACCATCACTGGCTCTGGCCAAATTAGACTCCCTGGCTCCAGTCTTGCTCCTCTCCTTCCCACAGTGATCTTTTTAAACAGAAGTCCCTGTCCTTAATCCCCCCAACAGCAACCCAAAGCTCTTAGGATGGAGTCCCAGCTCCATAACTCAGCGTCCAGGGCATTGCCTTAGCAACCGCCAAGACCTCCCTTCGTGATCCAGCCACACGGAGCTGATTCCAGTTCCTAGGATAGCCACTGCTCTGTCTCACTCTTGCCATCATACATGCCGTCTTCTAACCATCTTAACAAACCCCCAGGAATCTTTTAAGGCCTTATTTTAACAGAACTTCCAGAAAACCAAGCCTGAACCCTTTTATGGTTATGGTACCACGAAATTGGCTGCCTCACCCATTAAATTCTAAACTTGGTTGGCTTGTTCACCCTTGTATCTCTAGTACCTGGCACAAAGCAGGGCCTTGATACATATTTCTTTAATGAATAAATGGAGGTTTGGCCTTCGTGGGTGGGAGAGACCCATGTCGTGTCCATACAGGATGTACCTCGTGGTGCCAGTCAGTTCTACAGGACAGCGCAGAGTGGAGACTTTAGCAGCTTCCCCCTTGGATAGTGTTCCAGGCTGAGAGGGGTCAAAGTCAGGGTGTGGCCCACCAACCAGAATACTCTGGTGATTCATGAGAAGATGGCCAAGCTTCTTATGGATTTTTGCTCTGTTATGTCCAGGCTCTACCTGAATCTGCCAATGCCTACTTCGTCACCTCCTTCCTGTCACCTTCCTGCCCCCTCCTCCTACCTGCCCTCCAGGCTTCCTCTGCATGGATGTGATTACTCCAGCTGCTAACAGTTTTAAGAACTGTGTCAGAGGAATGCCTTCTCCAGGCAAGATGGAGATGCTGAGCGTTGTGAGATTTCTTCCTTGGAAGATGATGTCCTATGAAGCTCAGGCATTTCTGCGGGTTGCTTTCAGTAAAACAGCTTAAAGGATGTTTCTTGAAGGCAAAAATCAGTCAATTCCAAATGATCTAAGTCTTTTTCTAATCTGGACTAATAAGAGACATAAACATAGCTAGAAAGGACCTATCAGAACAGTGGAAACCCTATGAAGCACTGATGAAATCTGTTTGATTCAGTTACCAAAACACAGGGCTGTCCCGATCGTCCTTGACTGTGTAGTACTCCTTATCAGTTTCAATGGCTTTGGTTAGACCAAAGTCCCCAATTTTCACTTGGTGTTCACTCTCAACAAGGACATTTCTTGCTGCTAAGTCACGGTGAACGTATTGCCGAGAACCCAAATAGTCCATCCCCTGAGGGAGAGAAGAAAAGGCAGAGCACATTGCTGAAGGTCAGTTCAGATTGGATTTTGTATCTACCACCACTTCATAACAAAAAAATATATATAAATGTCATTTCATTCACATATCACTTTTTTTGGTTTTTACTTCTTTGCAAAAACAGACCAACCTGATTCCAAGAAATACACATTAAAGAAACCATATTAACAAATCAGTTCACTTTCTTAGCAGAGGCTAATTTTCAATCCAAATCATGCAGAACAAAATAAACTCAGTACAATTACTCGAAAGTTTTCCACTTGCAGCCTAATTACAAACCAATTACCCAGGACAGAGTGCCTGATTTTTAAATTTTTACCAGGCTCTTTTTTTTTTCTTTTTACCTTACAAATCTGAACAGCATATTTTAACTGCTGTTTGAGGTTAATTTTGTTCTTATTCTTTGGAAGATACTCCTTAAGACTTCCCGAAGGCAGAAATTCCATGATGAGCTTAATACCATTTCCTCCTGTTTAGAAAAAAGAAACGAAAAAACAAACAAACCATCAGTACAAGGTTGCCAAAGGAAGGAACTGTGGGAGAGTAAAGGGCACAGGATCTGGAGACAGAGGACCTGAATCGCAGGCAGGTTGCTTAAGCTCGTAGGTGTCAGTCTTGGGACCCTCGGCAGTGAACCGGGTGCCTACCCTAGGGTCATCAGCGCTCACTGAGACAACACAGTGTTCTGCGAACCACTAGGCAAATGATGATTTTTAAAAATTATGAGCCACATCATCTCACTACCAATTTTAAAATATAATACGTGAGTACTGTACTGGCTCGTAAAAAAGATACACTTATTAGTAAACACTACTTGCCACCTTGACTTAGAAAACTAGAAAATGAAGTACCCTGCTTAGTGTTGGATCAAAAGAACAGGGAAAGGGGAGGAGTGGGCATCAGTTTCATCTGGTCTCTGTACCCTCGTGTGCAAATATCAGGACAGGGGAAGTCCAATCCCCAGTGTGGGTGTAGCAAGAGCCAAGAGAGACAATGCTGGAATCACCCCCCGCCTGGGGGGAGGCTGGGCAGCTTTCCCGGCAGCTCTGCAGCTGCTGAGGGTTCCGACAGTGCACACTGCTTCCAAGCCCTCGAGCTCCAGGGGCCGTGAGTTAGCACTCAGGCAGCCCAGATGAGGCCCAGGGCACTGCCTGCTCAGCACTGGCCTTCATGACCCCAGAAAGTCACTCAGTCTTTAAACCAACCCCACTTGGCACAACATACCGTCTTCTGTGCAGATGCCTTTATACTTCACAATGTTCTCATGATAAAGGTTTCTTAAGATTTCAATTTCCTTCTTCAGATCAGCTATGTGGTTCCCTCCGCTCTCAGGCTTCAGGGATTTGACGGCCACCTGCTCCCCTGTATTGTCCCCCTCAGGGTCATACCTGCAGAGTTCGACCTTCCCAAAGTGGCCCTGGAGGGAAAGATGCACATGGTTGATCAGAGAAGCCCCGGCCTGGGCCAGCAGGACACACTTCAGAGATGAGCCTTGCTCCTTGTGCTGTTCCCCGAAGGCGGGGGTGCACGCACAGTCTGCCCTTGCAGGTAGCAAGCTCCTACCTGGGCTCTTCTTCCCCACTTGGCTTCCATGCCATCCCTTCTTCTATTACTGAGCTAAGACAAGAAAAGGATCAAGTGACTGGTGAACCAACACATCAATCCCAATTTCCACGAAAAGTGTAACCCAAAAGGAAATGGAGGTTATTTCTGGACATGCAGGACAACCCTGGCATTCTTTGACAGCCCTGGGTCCATGCTACAGGAGGTACCACAATGTGGCTACAAAGAGCAAGGCAAGAGGAGTCTTTAGAAGACGTGGATTAGATCCCAGCTAAGCCACCTGCTAGTGATTCGAGCCTGGTCACCCAGTCTTCCGAGCTGGCTCCAGAGGTGCTCAATGTATACAGTGGTAATAAACCCTTGGGGCTGCTGTGAGGAAGCAGGAACACTGTGCCTGCAGAATGCCCAGCACTCGGCCTTGGCACATGGTGGGTACTCAAGGTGGCACAGCCTTTATTAACTACAGAAAATCTGTATAAAGATGCAAATTCCAGTAGCTTCTCTAGTCACATTTACTGTCAGGAAACTGCCATTCAAGATCCAGAGGAAAAGCTAAAATTCTATTTTGGTGTTCTGTGAAATAAATCCATCCCTCATTTAAGCAGCCTCACAGGATATGTATTCCCAGGAAAGTGAGAGGTAGGGACGTTTCTATTTCCACTATATCTATATCCATCCCCCATGGATGGATTCCCCCCTTTTCATTCTCTTTGTCCCTTAGAGACCAAGTCTCCCGAGGGAGCTGATCAATGTCCTGTGTGCGTGGACAGGCTGCCACCGCGTGTCAAATGGAAAAACACACAATCCTAAAGAAAACACAGTAAGATGCTTTCTCTTATAAACTTTGACCCAAAATGAGAGAGAATGGAGAGCAGCTTTAGATATCCATAGAGGTGAAGTGGTCAGCAGGGACTCGAGTATAACTTGCCTCTCCCAAGTCACGGATCCTCTTTAAGAACCGCTTTTCAAAATGTGTGGGATCCACTTCAGTTGCTGGCTTTTTTTCTGATACGATGTCTGGATCTAACAGAAGAGAAAAGAAAACATGTTAAAAAGGAGTGATTGCCCCTCACAGGCTCCTTGTTATCCCTCCCTCCCCCAGGCATTGGCTGGTCCTGGTTAAACAGCTCAAGGCAGAGTCTTACTCTGCTCCTCCAGCTTATTGATGTCTCTCATGATGGCTCGGAAGAAGGGTCTCTGGTTGGGGTCGTAGTTCATGCAGCGGGTCATAAGGTCAGCTAGCTCCTTACAAGACGGGGTCACTGGCCTGCACCGGCTTTCATAGAACCTCTCTTTCTGCAAAGAAGAGGACCACATGAAAGAAACCAAAGGAACCGCCCACAAACCTTTTAGCCCCAGGTCAGAAGGAGATACCTAACAATCCCTAATTTAATTCTCAACAGCTTTGCTTAAAAGGAGATGTCATAAACGTGGGTGCTAATGCTGCCTTTCTCTAGCTGTGGGAAATCTTAGTCCTGGATACTAAAATAATCCGAATTCAAGGAAAACAGGCAGTATATCCCACCCAGTCCCAAATAAGCTGTATTCCAGCAAAGTCATGTAACCTTCTGGAATATGATTTGGCAACATGTGTAGCAAGCTTCAGATTCTTCAAACTCTCATTAATTGCAATTATTGAATGACTCAGAAATAAGTCAGATAGAAACAAAGATTTATGTTTAAAGATATTCCCTGCAGAATTAGATAGAGCATTACAAATTTGAAAACAACCTCAATGCCAAATATAAAATTAGTTAAATAAATCAGAGTTTAATGAAACAATGAACTCTTACATCAAATTAGTAAAAACTGTAAGACTTATTTAATCGTATAGCAAAGTACTCACAACATTAAATGAAAAAATATACAACAAACATTAAATGAAAAAATAATTGTATCTAGCATGCTCCCAAGTTTGTTTAAAAAAGAGAGATATAAACAGACTGGAAGACAATATGCCAAAGTGTTAAATATTAGTTAGGGGTGACCAGAATATAGTGATTAATAATTTCTTTTTTAAAAATAGTTTTCTCTGTTTTCTAAATTCTCATCAACGGGGTTAATACTTTAAAATTCTGAAATGAATAATTGATGCCCTTTTTAAAAAATTAAGTGAATTTGCTACACTTTAGGCTCTGGTCTGTAGCTGACTCTCAAGGGTACTAGTTTCTCTTCTGGTCCCTGTGGGTCCTAGGGTGGGGTGGAGGCAGGCCCCAGAGGAGAGGAGGAAGATGGGTTGGAATTAAGGAGCTGAGAGCTCCCTCTGCCTTGGAGTGTCTCTCACTGTTCCAGGCTCCAGCAGAGCCAGGGGGAAAGGTCGCCCAACCCACCCAAGGGTACCTGGGAGAAGAGACAGACCCTCCTTTATCAAAGGCACAGACCTTTCCTTACACCATCTCTGTATTCTGCTCAGTCCTGGGTACACAGAAGGTGCTCAATAAATACTGACTGACAGCAAAGGGTATGCTGTTTTGTTTCCAAGGAAGTTAAAAATAAAATGACTCCCAGAAGCCCCAGCTGAAGATCCTAAATACAGATCTATGGATGTGACGGTTTCTCTGTTGGTTTTAGCTTAACTCCTCTTTCCCAAGTCCTGCACCATGTTTACCTGGCAAAAGGCTAACAGGTTACAGGTTCTCTCGCCTCTTCGGTATCTCCTCCACGTGCCCCCTCCACTCCAGATCCTCACCACCACTTCCTGGTTCAGGCTGTCGCCACTGAGAGCCTCAGAGCAAGAGGCCTCTCCTCACTCAGCCTGTCCATCCAACCACCATCCAGATGAACTGCGCCCAGTCTGGCCTCTGAGCACCTGGCTCCCCCACCCAAACCCTTCAGTGTCCCACATCACCCCAGTAAAACTCTGAAGCCTGGCATTCAGGGTCTCTACACAATCCGACCTCAAAGGACCCTTCCCACCTTTTTACCTGTCATTCCTCTCCACACTCCAGGCAAATGAAACCACTCACTGCTCCCTGTAGACAACTGAAATGCCACCCTCCCTTGGACTTTGATCATTCCCTCCCAGCTAAAAGTGATGCCTGCCTCTCTAAACACACAAGACATATCCCAATAATCAAATCAGTGAGTTGGGATCAGTGGTCCTTCACTGTAACTTTCACTACTTTATCCCTTTGGAGTTAGAGCCTCCACTAGCTTTCTGCAAGTGAACATAAGAAAGGGTCAGCCTCGAAATTTTGCATTCTAGCTAAGGAACCCAGGCCTTGGGCCGCCTGCATCTGTTACCTGACCTGTAAAACAAGGGTAATGACACTGCCCTACCCAACATGCAGGGCTCTTAAGGTGATGATTTCAGATATTATGTGTGGAATCCTTATCGCTGTTTTAGCCCAACTCTCCTACTACACCCTAAGGTCCTCAAGGGTAGGAAAGGCCTGTGTCTGTTTCATTGTGAACCCCCAGCTTTAACTTAGGACAACGCCTGGTACACAGAAGGAACTCAATAAATATCTGGGTGTTAATTTTGCAATGCTATAGTGATCTATTGAGCACACATTGTGTACCTGGGACTCTACACGCATTATTTACTTAATCTTCACAACAACCGTGCAAAGGAGGTATTACTTATTCCCATTTTACAGATGATGAAACCAAGGCCCAAGGAAATTAAGTAACATTTGCGAGGTCACACAGGCAGTAAGCTTGTGGAGGACAGTCAAACCCGTGCCCGTCTCCTCCCACAATAGGAGGCTTCCTGATAACTCCTGAGACACCCATGAGTGTCCAAGGGGTCCTCACTCAGCTCACACCCTGGAAAGCAACTCACCTCAATCAGTGTCTTGTCTTTCAAGGGGATCTCGCCATTGTAGCAGATTTCCCAGAGTGTGGTTCCAAAGCTCCACTTGTCAGCGGCCACACTCAGGTTCTTGGAGTCTTCAACACACTCAGGAGCGATCCATGGGATTCGTTCTATGCACTCTGGAAAAGACAAGAAACATTTACAGATCAGTTTCTGCAGTCACCTGGGGAGTATATCACTGCCATTGCAGCAAGAACTGGGAGTTAACAAAGAAACTCTTTCAAGTAGTGTTTTCCAAATATGGACCATGGTTGCCCTGGTCCTGCAGGGAGTCTGTTAAAGGGGGGGTTTTCCAGGTCCCTCAGCCCTGGCCCTTCCAATGCATATGTCTGAGTCAGGGCCTGCAGCTGTGTCTGTTTAACACAAACTCCCCAAGAAGGTCGTGTGAGTCAGTCTTTGAAGCTCTGGCCTCAGAAACAGCAAAGCACCCCAGGGTGGAAGCCAACACCCTGGGGAGGGAGAACAGGGGGGCACATGGACAAAGGCTTAAGAAAGAGAAGGCTGGGGAGAAGAGGCCGACAGATGCAGAGCGGGCATGGGCTTACCCCCATGCTCTGCATATCACCCTGCAAGGGCCCAGGGGTGCACTGGTATCCCACGTATGACCTACAGGTAGAGTATGACCTGTGCGGCACTGCTTACAGTGTCTCAGCTCCCAGGTCTGCCCTCTCCTTTGGAGTCCTCAACTCATGATGACCTCATTCAAAGAGACGCTGCAAGACCACAGCAATTGCTAAGGTGCCTCCCCAAACTGCTCACTAACTACAGTGGATTTCTTGTTTTGTTTTTAATTTTTATTGGAGTATAGTTGCTTACAGTGGATTTCAACACAAACACAGGTAGGACCCAGGTCCCACTCCTCCTGACACATCTCTGACCACCCCAGACCCTCGACCTCCCCTTGAACAAGGTGCTGCCCCAGCACCTTAAACACAGCTCCTTCATCGCAAGACCAGACCTGCCCCAGCTGAGTTGTGTTTCTCCTACTGCACAGTCAGCTCCTTGAGGGCAGGGACCGACCCTCCCACGCCTGACATCTCCCCTGCCCCCAGGGCTGAGCAGGAGCACAGACGCCTTTTGCAGAAGTGTGCTTTCTAAAATGAGGCAGAACCCCAGTCCAGCCCCCTTCCCTGCTGGCCTGGCCCTGCCTCAGGGTTGGGGGAAGGAGATGGGTGGGGCAGGAGACGGGAGGGAGGGAGGGAGGACACACCTTGCCTGGACAGCACAGTGACGGGGATGCCGGGGTCACTGAGCTTGATGAAGGGGCCGCACTCGCTGTCAGTGCCCTCGCGGGCCAGGAGGAGGTTTTTAGTGCACACGTTCCCGTGGACCAGATCTTTATCCTCCTGCAGAGTGAAAAGGCAGGGCTCAGCAAAGTTGCCCATGGAGCTGCCCTCCTTCCCACGGTCTCTCCTGTTTCCCACAGGTCACAATCCACATTCCCCAGCCCCAGCCAGACCCGGGCAGCTTAGCTCTCCCGATGATGATCTGTGTGACTCAGGCACATCATATTACGTCCCTTTGCTCCAGTTCCCTCATCAGTGAACCAGGGATAACAATGGAGCATGCCTCATAGGGCTTTTGTGAGAATTAAAGTGATTATCAGAGCCTGAAAAACACCTGAACAGCTGAACCATAGTAAGCACTCAATAAATGTGAGCTACTATTGATGCTAATAGTTTCATTCACTCATTCAACAAGTACTGTAATATTTCTACTCTTATCATACACTGCAGTATGGAAGTCAGTCCTCTGAAGTGATAAAAATTTCCCTCTAAGCACGATTCATACGTAAGCACACAGAACAGCCCACGATGATGGCTTTCACTAAGCACCAGGCACACCTGTGTTTAGGTGCAGAGCCCAGGCCCTCCAGCCTGCTTGGCTGGTACCTCCTTCCTGCCTCCCCACATTCTGGTTCCTGATGGGGACCACCACAGACATCAGAACATACTTACCAAGTAACTCAGAGCGCTGGCCAGCTGTTTGGCAACTTTGAACTTCCAGGGTGTGGTGAGGACGTCACTTTTCCGGTGCATGAAGAGATCCAGGGGCCCCCCCTCCACAAACTCTTCCACCATGATATCTACAAACACAAAAACAGCCACACCTGCAACCTTCTGTCCATCTGGGACAGCACCCTCCCTCATCCCCTTGCGAGAGCTCACTTTAATGGCTGGTACGCTGCCTGGGGGTGCCAATGGTAGAGTGCTTCAGAGTCGAACAGGCCTGGGTTCAAGCCCTGCCTGGAGCTCCTTCTACTCTGACTCTCTGGGCAAAGAACTCAGCTCACTCACTCCCCACCTCCCGAGTCTAGCACAACGTGGGGCCCAGAGCTGGCAAGAAGTAAACACTCAAGAAATTCGTGAAAAACAGATGGGATCTAGTTCCATGTCCACTATTAACTCAAGCAAGCGACCTGCTCAGTACTTTGAGTTCCTTGATTGCAAAAAGGAAAGCAAGAAGCCTGGGCGACATGAGGAGGGTATCAGCTCCCACTCATCTTCACAGCAACCATGCTCCCTGGCCAGGGCCGACTTCCCCTTCCAAAGAGAATACACTTACTTTCCACGTCTCGTACACAAACGCCGTAGAGGTACACGATGTGTTTATGGGAGACCTGTCTCATCATGCTGGCTGCCTCAAAGAAGGCCTGTGGGAGAAAAGGACAAAGAAATGTCAAGGGCCGGCCTCCACTGGTCTGATCCTAAAGGGGCTCAGCTGAGGGGAAAGTCAGTGGATCCCAGGAAAGGTCACCACTGTCCTCATCCCAAGCCCTGAAACTACTCCCCTGGCCTCAACTACCCAGAGGCACTGCCAAACCTCAACTGTGAGGGCCATCTAGCTGGGACATAGGACTCATTTAGAAAACCTAATAGGATGCAGAGCCAGGCTGGTGGGAGAGGCTGGCTGACAACGTCCCCGTTCGATACGCATGTCCACCACTTCCTCTTCCTTCAAACTTTGGGAAATAACAAAGTTTGACACTATATTAGAATAAAAGGAAAACCAAGGCAGCAGATGTCTGTCGAGACTTGGCTTTATCACTCCCTAACAGTTCGTGGGATCCGGGGTAAGTCATTTTACTGCTCTGGGCTTTACTTTCCCAGACGCTGAAGTGACAGCCTGGACTGCATCAGGCACTTTGAGGCCATTCAGCTGGAGTCTGGGGCTCCACGGCATCGCCACAGGGACCTCTAGGAAGGAAACGGGAGAGAGTGGGAAGGACAGGGAGGGACAGGCCCAAAATCAGGGCAAAGGCTCTTCTTAGCCCACTGTGCTCTACTGGCTCCAGAAATGAGGGAGGGGAGAGGGCGGGGTTATGAGGAAGACACTTGCCAGAGAAATGTCCCTGTGGCTGGGGTCTAAGACTTTGAGGATCACTTTTATTCTCTTCTCTTCGGAAGTTCCTTCGTCATCCTTGTAATCCGTGAGGGTCCCAGAGTAGATGTGTGTCCGCGTGCCTCTCCCAAGGTGCTCGCCCTGAAGGAGGAGGCAGGAGGTTAGGGTGACCACCCCCTGGGGCTTCAGTGGTGCCAGAGTCTGGGACGGAGTCCTCAGTGGGAACGCACATCAGCAGGGATGGGGCAACGGCAAAGGGGCCCCAGGAGCTCAAGCCTCTCCAGTGCCTGGTCCTGTCAGGCCTCCAGAGGAAACAAAAAGCTACTTGGCCAAACACAGCTGTGGCACTCCCTGGGCCCCAGGAAACAATCCTCATATTCTCTGAACAGCAACCCGCTATCTACCTCCAAGAACAGCCTGAGGCCGAAACATAACCCTGACCTTTCACAAAACTTCCAACAGTGCCATCAAAAGCCACCAACATCAGCCCCCACTAGGCCTCCAGAACAGTCTCAGAGAGGACCTCCCTCCCCCCTCCCCCAAGAGGCTCCTCCACTCACAGGCTGGAATACAAAGAGAACAGGCTTGTGAGCCCTACTGCTTGCTGGCCTTTTAACTTAGAGACCTCCTTTCATCACGCTCAATTGGCACCCACTTTCTGTAAACGGGTTAACAATGTACCTGCCTCGTAGGGTTGGTGTAAGAATCAAATGAGGAACTAGGTAGAACTGCTCCTGGAGCACAGTGGGTAGAAGCCAATCCACTGGGCCAGTGCGTTTTGTCTGATCGCCCTCTCACACCTAAACTAACCATTTTCTATCCATCTACCTGATGCATGGGGGCACATGTGCATGCTTTCAAATCAGTGATACAATTTATACATGCATATGCCCTAGCAATCCCCAGAGGAAGGTGATGTGAAGACAGAGGCAGAGGCTGGAGGGACAGGCCTCAGTTTCCCCACATATGAAAAGGGATAATAAAACCAAATGAGCAGCATAAGAACTAAAAGAGATCATCTGCTCAAGGCCCCGAACATATAATGATCTGTCTCTAAGGCCCTTCCAGCTTAAGCTTTAATAATTATGGCTTAAATACTCTTAATATTTGAAAATCAAAATGTGATTCATGAAACTCAGGCACTGTCAAGCTATTGACATTAACCCCACAAAACTTATTATTTGGAGTTCTATTATTCTATTATCCTAGGACCGCCTATAAATGCAGAAAATGCACTGGCTGACTCCCTCAGCTGATTTCTGTCTCCCTCAAGAATGTACACAATCGTTAACTGGGTATATTAATTTGCACAAACACCACCATTTGTCATCTGTCATAGCAGAATGGTGATACATCCGCCCTGTCTACTATATCCTGGCAAAGTCCTGTGACTGTTCATTAAAGCTGCATGTGTCATGAAGCGATACATCAAGATTATGGGAAGTTGCGTTCCCAGAACATCCCACAAAAGCCATATGCTTTCAGAATAATTACTCTTCCTCAGAAGGGGTGCTTATTCCAGGGCCAAGTCATGGATGGCACTGTGCTGTCAGGATTCCACAGCAACCCAGAGGCCCCTGCGTGTACCACCTCAGCCTCCCTCCATGCTGCTCCTTCTGCCTTTGTCTAGCGCTTGTTCATCCTCTGCTTTGATGCCACTTCCCCCAGGAAGCCACCGCTGTCCCCCCAAGACTAGGTAGGATGACCATCTGACAGTCCCACATCCTGCCATACTTCCCTACTTAGGGCTTGTCTCCCGGTGGTATAATTATCTGCTTAAGATAGACGAGAGTCTGCCTCGCCCACCGGACCGTGTGCCTGCCGAGGGTGGCAGTCATGCCTGGCATGGGCAACTGCTCTATCACTGTTGGCTAAATGAACGCTGGAGGTGCAGAGGGTGGTAATCTGCCCAGAGACTCAAGGGCAAGGACAGAAGGAAGACCCCAAGTACATGTCAAGTTCCAGGCAGAAAAGAGGCTGGGGTACTGCGGATCTGCGATTTTAATCTCTGGACACAGCTCTCAAAACCACCCGAGGGACAGAACAGTAAGATCTGGCCCTCAGGCCCTCAGTGAAGCATTTACGTAAGTGAAGCGAGGCACTTGCAGCTGTGGACTTCCACTCCCTCAAAACCTCCCCCAACAATTTCAGGGACCGGCTTCAAAAGGTAAATGAACAAGGCAACCCCACGCTTGCCACCCTCCGCCAGGCTCCTCAGTGACAGTGAGCCCACGATTTCCCCTCCAACACCTCCAAGGTGGCGCGGCCCCTGCCGGGCAGTAAGCGGCCTATGTGGCTTCCTTCCCTCCCAGGCTGCTGGCACGCCGCCTCCTTAGCCTCCCCGCCCCACGTGTGGCTCTGTGTAAGGGGCTGGGGAGGTGGGTGCAGAACGGAAAGTGGGGGTTCCCTGGGCCTCACACCCTAGCAAGGCCCAAGGGCAGCTACGAGGGACACTGGGCCTGCCTAAGGCTGCAGAATCTGGGCAAAGGCCGGGACACTGGTCTGAGGGATCTGATTCTCAAGACAGTTCTCCTCCAGGGTGCATCTCCTGCTCCCTCACTGTGCTCTGTGTGCCCCCAGCTTTGCTCCTTCTGGAAACGTCATCAGAAAGCCCAGGACTGAAATTCAGAAGTGCTTTTTCACACAGCATGTTTTGGGACAATGAGGGTCATCAGCCCATACTCCCCCGTGGAGACCTGTCAGCATTCCCACCAAGTTCTCCAACTACTTCTACCTGCAGAAGACCAGGCATGGAAGGTCCTTATTACCCTAGATAACCCTACAAAACTTGACTAACCCAGCTCTTTCAAGGAGGAAGCCTCTAGGGTGCATCAGCAAGGCCGGGATGGACAGCAGGGAACTGGCTGACCAGCTGTACCTATGAAGGGGAAGTCTTGTTCTTTTTCCACCAGGGTCTCCCCAAACCCGACTTCATCCTCCCCACATTCCCCAGGCTTTTCTGCTGTGAGAAGGCAGGACCAGGGCTGGGTCTGCAGCAGTGACTCACCTGCATAATATCTTTCTTGAGGATCCGATCAAAACTCAGCTGGCTCATGGGGTAGACAGGCTGCCACTCCTGGGCTTTCTTGGTGGCCACCAGCAGATTGGAGATTTCTATGGAAGAGAGAGGAGAAGTCTGAGCAGAGCAGCGAAGGTCTAAGGTCCCAGTCGGCCAACATCTGCTGGGCCATGGGCTTGCTGAATACATACTTGTGCATTTGTTGGTTCAGTCATTCAACAAATATTTACTAAGTACTTGATTCCCACCCTCCAGGAGCTCACAGGCTAATAACAGAGCCAATACGAAACAAATAATCAACCAATCAAAATCTGTGCAGCTACTCTTAAAGGGCAGGTTACAGGCACTCCAGGGTTGACACAGCAGGATCTGTCCCAGTAAAAGAGGTCAGGGGAGGAAATGAAATGTTAAAAGCTGAGAACGGAAACTCCAAGAATGTAGGCCCTGTGGTCCATCTTATTTCCTGCTCTACCTCCACAGCCTGGTACACAGTAGGCACTCAATAAACACTTGTTAAATGTGTAAATGAGTAATCAGGGTGTGGGCTGAAGGATGAGAGCTAAGGATGGAGGAAGCACTTTGGGAGTGACGGGAACCAAAACTGGGGGGTGAAAAACACAGGTTTTGTGAGGAACAGGGCGGGTGACCCCAAAAGAAGGTCGCGCCTGAGCCTCTCTGGGCTCCCAGCAGCACCTGACAACAAGGAGGCACTTACTAAATCCTGGCTGAATGTACAGATTTTGAGCAGACCATCCCCCAGATTCTACTGATTCAAACAGCAAGCCAAACCCATTACAAAATCTGCCGAGCAGAGTCAGCACAGGTGGCTAACTGGGAATTTATAATCCACAGAAGCTGCCTTCCCACCATAGAGCCACTGCAAGCTCCAAGGCTGTCATGAGGGAAGAAAGCACCTTCCAGATTCGAACTAGTAGTGCGAGTATTCTAGGAGCCCCTGAAGGTTCTTATGTGTTCATTCACTAGCTGCGAGTACCGGGTCCCTACGGTGAGCCAAGTGACTCAAATCCTCACTACCCTGCAAGGCAGGGTTTTTCTTTTGTTTTTTTCAGCTCATATTTTCTGACTGCTTTCTCTGTGCCAGGCACTGTCCTAAAGAGCTTTATACGCATTAGCTCCTTTGTCCTTATGACAATCCTATGAGATATACTTATCCCCTTTTATAGATCAGAAAAACAGATTCAGAGCCGTTAAACCATTTGCCCGCAGTCAGGCTTAGGATTCATGCTGCATTCAGGGCTGGCTCCAGTCTCTTACCTCCACAGACAGCATGCCTGGCCCTAGTGGGGGGTACAAATCTGGGAGCCAAAAACTGGTTCCGATACAGACTCCCTTGTTATCATATCCTGGTACTCCCTTTTTCAGAGTCTCCTCTCTTTCATTCTGTTATCCTGACTCCACCCTGTTACCTGGGTAAAATCAGGTTCAAACAGGCAACTCAGGACTGCCCTGATGGAGAAAAGACATCAAGAAAGGGTCACCTGAATGGTTCCCGCAGGGAAGGGTCTGGGCAATAGAGCCATCGAGGAAATCAGGAGGATGGGAACAGGGACCATTTATGGGCTGATTATTTGCATGGCCACTTCAGGAAACATGGCACTAGGGTCAACTGTGTGAGCGGGGAAAGCTGTTAAACCTCCATGAAATCTGTTTCCTCACTAGAAAAATGGGGGACACAGTCATGCCCCTTGTTGGGCTGCTGTGAGGGATAAACGAGATGACGCACGTGAAGGGCTCACTTCAATCCCCGGTGTGAGGTGACTGCCCCGTAACCAGCAGCCACTGTGACTGTGACCAGTGTTACATCTGTTAGCACCGTGATCCTTGCCGTACCAGCTGGTTCCTGAAGCCTTGGCAATAATCTACAGCAGTCCTCAGTGTCAGAGCTGGACAGTGTAGAAATCAAGCTCCAAGCTTGACTCCATGAATGAGGACATGAGAGGATCAGTGGCAACTGGTCAGTAGGTCCTGTGGGCCTCTATCTCCTTCTTAACATGGTCACCCTCAGATTTGGAGAACGGCAGTGGGGCTGGGCAATGCACAAGAGATGTGGACTTTCTTGACTGTCACACCCACTCTGAGTGGCCACCTCCTTTTTATTTATTCCATGAGGAGTTTCTTGGTTGCATTTTCAAGTGTGAAACCCAGGTTGGGGTCCGGCCATCAGAAGCCTGTGCTCAGAAGGGCCGAGGCACTGAGGAACCCAAAATGGCATTCCCTTTAGTTTTCATGATTTCACCACTTCTCTAATTTGCAGGTGAGGGAAGACAGAGGGCTTCTGAGGGCCTATGTGAAAACGCCGCACACACAGGGCTTAGTCTTGCTCTCCCATCCACAGCACCCTTATACCCAGGGTCAGGAGAACTGACCCTCACCCCGGAGTCTTGGGCTGATGACTGCACCTGTAACTTTGCAGAGTGTTATGTAGGGGAAAGAGTTGGGGTCAGAAGATGTGAGTTCAAATCCCCATGCTTCCTCTAACTACCTAAGTGATCTTGGATAAGTATAATGGATAACAACATACTCTGGATTGTTCTGAGGATTAAATAACTTAAAACATGAAAGAACCTCAAACAGTGCCTGGCAAATTTAAGAATTACTCACATGATAGTAGCCATCATGATCATCATTATTAGTTACTGCTACTCTTTTTTTTTTTTTTTTCTTTTTTTACTGCTACTTTTACTGTAACTACTAGTGATACTACCATCTGTGTGTGGTTTTGAGCAAGTCAGTGAACATCTCTGATCCTCAGTTTCCTCATTTTTATAATAGCTACAAAGAGCTATTGTGCAGATTTTTTTTAATGCAAATATGCACATAAACTGCTTGGGACTAGCAGGCACCCACCAATACGGTAGCTACTGCTGTAATTATTCACACAACAGACATTAGTGAGTGAGCACCCATTCTGTGCTGGGCACTGCACTTCCTATGAATCATCGTGGTGAGACCCAGATCCTGTCTTAAGAGTTTATAATCAAGTGGAGAGACAAACACTGAACACATTCAGTGCAGAGTACCAGGAGCCTCAACAGAAGCCGTGAGAAGGGTTCAATTCTGTTCCTGTGCTTCTCCCACCACAGCCACTGGTTTTCAGCTCTGGGCCAGCAGGGGTGGCATCTACACCAGAAACCTCCCCAGCTAATCCCAGCACAGAAATCACATCCCCGTCTCCGAACTGCCGCTACCTTCCCGCTTCCTGTGGCTGCTGTTCTCCATTTCCTAAGCTTCACCCAGAGCCCACTAATCCCTAGGAAAGTGAAAACCGCCTCTAATATCTGGAAGGAGAGATGATGTGAGTAAATGGGGCTGCTGGGCTCTAAGGTTATAGTGCACTCTGAGGTCTCACAGCCAAGTGGCAGATGTGTTTTTACCTTTGCAGAATATCTTCAAGCACAAAAACAAAGGCTGCAGTTACTCCCCAAGGCTGGCAGGAAAGCCTATCTGAGCAACAAGAACACAAAGTCTTTCCTCTTTCACCAAGTTCAGTGACAGTGTCTTACTGGGAGACCAAAAAGTGATTCAAACATCAAGAACCCAGGCCCCTTTTTGTGCTGGTGTTGCTTCTTCTGCCCACCCCTGTCATAAAGACTCACAGATGCATTCTGTTATAAGACAGTCTCCTCAGAGTATCTTCGACCACACTTGCTAGGGCCTCAGGAGCAACTGTGCTGCCCTTTCCTTGAGGCCTGACTTCTTCTAAGGGAAGGATCTGACATGTGGAGGGCAGTACCTTGTGGCAGAGAAACATCAAAAAACCCCACCAGTATCTGACACTGGGGGAAGACCTGGCACTCAAACCCTTTTGACCTTGGCCTTCAATGAGGCCCACTTCACTTCTCCACGCCTCAGTTTTCTCTTCTATAAGATGGGACTCTTGATCAGGTGACCCCTACGTGTCCTTCCGGTTCTCACATTCTAAGAGGTGATGAATCCACCTGCAGGACATCAATGACACTGTTGGTGGGGCTTAAAAAAGAGCAGCTAATCACTGGGGAATTCTACCAAACATACAAAGAAGAACTTATACCGATCCTTCTCAAACTCTTCCGAAAGACTGAAGAGGAGGGAACACTCCCAAAGTCATTCTATGAAGCCACCACCACCCTGATACCAAAACCAGACAAAGACACCACCAAAAAAGAAATTACAGGCCATTATCTTTGATGAATATAGATGCAAAAATCCTCAACAAAATATTAGCAAATGTAATCCAGCAACACATAAAAGGATCACACCCCATGATCAAGTTGGACTCATCCCAGGGTGACAAGAATGGTTCAACAAACACAAATCAATCTATGTGATACACCACATCAACAAAAGAAAAGACAAAAACCACATGATCATCTCAACAGATGCAGAAAAAGCATTTGATAAAATTCAATCTCCATTCATGATAAAAACTCTTACCAAAATGCGTACAGAGGGAACATACCTCAGCATAATAAAAGCTACTTATGACAGACCCACAGCCAATATAATACTCAACGGTGAAAAGCTGAAAGCCTTCCTGCTAAAATCTGGAACAAGACAAGGATGCCCACTCTCATCACTTCTATTCAACACAGTATTGGAAGTCCTAACCACAGCAATCAGACAAGAAAAAGAAATAAAAGGTATCCAACTTGGAAGGTAAGAGGTAAAACTGTCATTATATGCAGAAAACCTGAAAGACTCCACACAAAAACTACTAGAACTGATAAACAAATTCAGCAAGGTAGCAGTATACAAGATAAACATACAGAAATTGGTTGCACTTCTTTACACTAACAATGAAATATCAGAAAGGGAAAGTTAAAAAACAATCCCTTTTAAAATCACATTAAAAAAATACTTAGGAATAAACCTGACCAAGGAGGTGAAAGATTTACACGCTGAGAACTATAAAATATTGATAAAGGAAACTGAAGATGATTCAAAAAAACGTAAAGATATCCCATGCTCTTGGATTGGAAGAATTAATATTGCTAAAATGGCCATACTACCCAAAACAATCTACAGATTTAAAGCAATCCCTATCAAATTACCCATGACATTTTTCACAGAACTAGAACAAATAATCCTAAAATTTATACAGAACCACAAAAGACCCAGAATTGCCAAAGCAATCCTGAGGAAAAAGAAGAAGGTGGAGGCATAACCCTCTCATACTTCAGACAATACTACAAAGCTACAGTAATCAAAACAGCACAGTACTGGCACAAAAACAGACATATGGATCAATGGAACAGAATAAACAACCCAGATGTAAACCCAGACACCTATGGACAATTAATCTCTGACAAAGGAGGCAAGAATATACAATGGGGAAAAGACAGTCTGTCTCTTCAGCAAAGTGGTGTTGGGAAAGCTGGACAGCCACATATAAATCAATGAAGTTAAAACACTCCCTCACACCATACATAAAAATAAACTCAAAATGGCTTAAAGACTTAAATATAAGACACGACACCATAAAACTCCTAGAAGAGAACACAGGCAAAACATTCTCTGACATAAATCATACCAATGTTTTCTTAGGTCAGTCAACCAAGGCAATAGAAATAAAAACGAAAATAAACAAATAGGACCTAATCAAACCTGTAAGCTTTTGTACAGCAAAGGAAACCATAAACAAAACGAAAAGACAACCTACAGACTGGGAGAAAATATTTGCAAATGATGCAACCAACAAGGGCTTAATTTCCAAAATATATATAAACAGCTCTTACCACTCAGTAACAACAACAAAAAACCCAATCAAAAAATAGGCAGAAGACCGAAATAGACATTTCTCCAAAGAAGACACACAGGTGGCCAATAGGCACATTAAGAGATGCTCAACATCGTTAATTATTAGAGAAATGCAAATCAAACTACAACGAGGTATCACCTCACACCAGTCAGAATGGCTATCATCAAAAAGTAATAATACAAATAATAAATGCTGGAGAAAGTGTGAAAAAAAGGGAACCCTCCTACACTGTTGGTGGGAATGTAAATGTTGCAGCCACTATGGAAAACAGTATGAAGATTCCTTAAAAATCTAAAAACAGAGTTATCATATGATCCAGCAATCCCACTCCTGGCACATATCCGGAGAGAACTCTAATTTGAAAAGATACATGCACCCCCAATGTTCATAGCAGCACTATTTACAGTAGCCAAGAAATGGAAGCAACCTAAATGTCCATTGACAGGGGAATAGATAAAGAAGTTGTGATATATACACACACACAATACATACACACACATACACAATGGAATATTACTCAGCCATAAATAAAGAAAGAAATAATGCCATTTGCAGCAATGTGGATGAACTTAGAGATTATCATACTAAGTGAAGTCAGACAGAGAAAGAGAAAAATCATATGATACCACTTATACACGGAATCTAAAAAAATGATACAAATGAACTTATTTACAAAACAGAAACAGACTCATAGACGTAGAAAACAAACTTATGGTTACCAAAAAGGAAAGGAAGTGCAGGGAGGGATAAATTAAAAGTTTGGGATTAGCAAATACAAACTACTACATACAAAATAGATAAACAACAAGGTCCTATTGTATATCACAGGGAACTATACTCAATATCTTGTAATAAACTATAATGGAAAAGAATCTGAAAATATATATATGTATGTGTGTGTGTATATATATATATATGAGAATAACTTTGCTGTACACCAGAAGCTAACACAACACCATAAATCAACTATACTTCAATTTAAAAAAAAAAAAAAAAAAAAGAGCAGCCAAGTTCCTCACCTCTCCTATCCAATCTACTCTGTGATCCACCCATGGCTCCCCACTGCCTGCACGATAAAGTCCCAGCTCCTTGGCATGGCATCCAAGGCCTCCCATGATCCCAAATCTCTGCCCTCTCAGTCTCCCCTCTCCCTTCTTTCTGACTTCACTGAACACATTAGTCCTCTAGAACCTTTCTGCAGCCCCTGCTTTGGCCTGCTGCTTTGCCCTGCACATGCGTGCTGGGAATGCCCTTATCTAACTGGCAACCTCCTGTTCACTGTCCAACACTTGGCTCAAGATCCACCTCCTCTGTGTAGCCTTCCACGCTATGTGACTCAGGGATCTTGACCATCTCCTTCTCTGCAACCCCAGGGTCTAATACGTGTGTGTGTGTGTATGTTGATTTAAACACCCATCACACGCTACAGTGGCCTCATTTACCTGTAACATTTTCTGTATTAGGCTGGAAACCCTTGGGGCGCAGGGACTGAGTCTCATGCATTTCTGACTCTATGCATCTAACATAGTTCTTGGCCCACAGAAGACGTGCCAGGATCATCTCTCAGACAGATAAACCACTGACAGGGGAACTTAAGACATTTTCTCAAAAGGAAGAAAGAAGTAAATGTCTGCTTACTCATCCTAAACATGCCTCTTTCGGCAGCTTAATTGAGATACTGAGAAAAGGTGTATGTCTTTTCTATAGAAAATGCTGACACCTGAGGAGTGGGATGTGAGTCAGAGACAGACTTGTAACAAAACTTAATGAAAAACACCTAGAAACTATGGGGGAAAGACCACTTTCTTCAAAGCACCCAGCATCTTCTGTTTGATCTGGGTCTCAGAGCATCACGAGGGGATGCAGCCTGGCTCTGGCTTGAAGAGACTTACCTCGGGGCTTGGGCTGGCAGCAGCGCTTCAGCACAAAGCTGATGTTGTCCGTGCGCAGGATCTGCTTCTTCAGGTGGCTCATGAGGTCTCCAAGGCTGGGGAAGCTGCGGTCCGAGCCATGCAGGCTGTAGCGGCCCTTCTGCACCTCAATTTGAAAGTTCTTGAACTGCTTCTGGACACCCAGCAACTGCCATTCAAGAAAATAATCAGAAAGGATTTGTTTTAAAAAGGGCTCAAGCAAATCTCTCATGGGTATGTATGATGTTAACAACAGGAGAAGCTGGGTAGAGGGCATACAGAAACTCTGTACTATCTCTGTAATGTTTCTGTAAAACTAAAATTATTCACTAATAAAAAAGCTTATTATAAGTAAATGAAATAATAACTAACAAAGGAGATCCAGGAGAAGGCACTGATAAAAGGGAGTTAACACCAAAGAGACAACCTAACAGCAGTGATTTCTACAAGAGAATCACTTCATTTTGGCACTTAAGATGAACTTCATGAAAACACCAACCTCATAGAACTGTTGCTAAGATTATATGGCAGGGCGCGTGTAAAAAAGTTAGTAAGCACTTTTATAAAGGTTAGCACATATTATGCATGAAATAATAAGTACTATAGCAAAATTTATCCAGGAACTCCCTCAAACTGAGCTCTTCCAAGAACCTCCTGGGAGGTGGCAGACAGCTGTCTGGTCTGGCTTCCGAGTTGTATGGTGCCCCATAGAGGAAGTATAAGCAGAAGTTTTCCTTCATGACAACTTCTGTACAAAGGGAACTATTTTAGTGGTTAAGAATGAGGTCCAGAAAGATCTACTTACGCTGTAAACTAGGACAAGATATTTAAAATCTTAATGCCTCAGTTTCTTCATCTGTTCAATGGGGATAATACAACCTCATCTCATGGGGCTAGTGTAAGGCTTAAATGAGAATATACAGAAGAGCTTAGCACAGTGTCTGGTGAGCTAAAATAAATAGTAGGAGTAATCCTACCTATGGTTCCTGTTTTCCCCAGGTAATCTGACACCAGGTAGACTACGTTACTGAATCACTGACATTCTCGGTACAGCACAGGTCAATTCCACCTCAAAAGGTGGCTGGGCCGTCTCATGCTCACATCTGTGATAAAAATATTAAATTTCCTCCAAAGACTGATGGAATGCAGAAGAAAGGGATCCTGCCAAGGCAACAGGCCTGCCAAGTGCTGAGCCACTGCACCTGTATCAGCCACGAGGCTGAGCTGTACAGGAGCACCCCAGGCGAGCACTGGCCCCTAGAGACTTCACCCATGAATGACTCTTGGCAGCGCTGGGCCCCTTCTGCCATTTCCTCTTCCACTCTTGACTGAGTCCAGCCCCAGGGATTCTCTAGTACTTTTCCTTCCGGTATCTGAGGTCTACAATATGCTAACGTGCTGACTCTCATCTTGCAGCCCCTCCCCTGCCCCAATTCTCCCAGTTCATGGTGAACCCATGCAACACTACTGTATTTATTTGGACTAATTCTGTAAAACTCTGTCTTTTAAAATAGTCCAGGACTTCCCTGGTGGCCAAGTGGTTAGGAACCCACCTGCCAATGCAAGTGACACAGGTTCGATCCCTGGTCTGGGAGGATCCCACATGCCGCAGAGCAACTAGGCCCGTGTGCCACAACTACTGAGCCTGCGCTCTAGAGCCCGTGAGCCACAACTACTGAGTCCACGTGCCACAACTACTGAAGCCCACACGCCTAGAGCCCGTGCTCCACAACAAGAGAAGCCACCGCAACAAGAAGCCCGTGCACCACAGCGAAGAGCAGCCCCCGCTCACTACAACTGGAGAGGGTCCGCAAGCAGCAGCAAAGACCCAATGCAGCCAAAATAAATAAATAAATAAATAAATAGATTAATTTAAAAAAACAGTCCATTTCTTGTGTTTTAAAAAATCACACGGGCTTCCCTGGTGGCGCAGTGGTTGAGAGTCTGCCTGCCAATGCAGGGGATACGGGTTCGAGCCCTGGTCTGGGAAGATCCCACATGCCGCGGAGCGGCTGGGCCCGTGAGCCACAATTGCTGAGCCTGCGCGTCTGGAGCCTGTGCTCCGCAACAGGAGAGGCCGCGATGGTGAGAGGCCCCGCGCACCGCGATGAAGAGTGGCCCCCGCTTGCCGCAACTGGAGAAAGCCCTCACACAGAAACGAAGACCCAACACAGCCATAAATAAATTAAAAAAAAAAAAATTACATGAATAACAAAGCACTGTGGTCTAGTGAGGTCAAGTTAGCAATTTGGCTTCAGGATTTCTCTCACATCATTCCCAGCTTCCAACCACACCTGAGTCACTAACAGACATCTTGTCAAAACACATGTCAGTAATTTGTCTGTTAAAATGTCCGCAGCTACCATCGGGGGACAACTGTATTAGGCCAGGTTGCCAACAGGCCTCACTGGTGCTAGTTTGTACCAGTGAATGCCCAGACACAGCTCTGGGTCTGGGATGGTCTTGGCACCGAGCGTAAAAATAAACCACTCTAAACCACCGAGTGTTTCGTGTGAGCTGGTTTCCTGGTCATGTTCCACCTTCCAGAGCACAGGGACCCCTGCCATGGGTCCCTTGCAGGAAGGAAGAAAGGGCCATAAGGACGAAAGGGTAGGGGGTCTGGCTGCCTGGGAAGGGGCTCCTTTTGAGGCGCAGGCTGTCCCTGTCAGAACTGCTGGGGATTTTCTCAGAGCCCCAGGCTTTTCTACCCCCATCCCCCAAGGGTGGTCCTCCTGGATGAGAGGCGGCACTGACACCCTGTGGCCACATGGGCTGGCCCCAGCCAGTGGTCTTGACTGACCTCAGACTTTTCAAAGCAAGTGACGGTCATGAGGATGTTGTCGAAGTCGGTGCAGCTCCACCGCAGCACGTACATTCCCTCCTCGCTTCCTTCTTGCCGCAACTTATTGATGGCATATTCTGTGCTACAGGGAGAGAGGCAAAGAGAGAAAGCTCACCCCAAACAGAAGCACTCTAAACCCCATGGGATGTCCACTTCCTTGAGCTGCCTCAAGTCTGACGGCCGCTCACAGTACCTGTCCTGGGTCCTAGCGTCCTCTCCGACATGAGACATGAGGCAGGCGGAGATGCTGAGGAGCCTCAAAACAGATCAGGTCTCCAAAGTCGAGAAGGGGGCTCAGCCTGCTATCCCGGGCACTGAGCCAGCTTGTCCCCGACTTCCCCACACACGCCGCTTCCACTCTAGCCAGAAGAGCCCCCCCAAGGCTGAGGATGCAGAGCTGCCCGTGATGCAGCGCTAGGGGTCTCTCCCCCCCACCCCAAGCAGCACAGCTAGAACAGGAGCCTCAGGACAGCATGGACTTGGAGCTGTTCTGTTTATTGCTGCATCCCCAATAAGCAGAGCACGCCTGGCTCACAGTTCTCAATAAAGAAGTGAATAACTGAGTAATCAACACTGAATAAAGAAATCAAGGAGGATCAGAAAGCTGTGAGGAGAGCGCATGCCTGTCCTACACTCCCGTGTCCCCAGGACTAACAAGTCCAGCACACAGAGGGCAATGAGCAAACAGCTGCTAAATAAACCCACATACGAGGTTACTACACCCAGTGAGTTCTGCTCACTGAGTGTTGGTAAAAGAGGGCTGTGTGGTCAGCATGTGTTAGAGAAAGGCGGAGACCAATGGCTCCCTGGTCGCTGGGCGGTGAGGGTAGGCAGACAAGAAACAAACGGACATGTACATAAACTTAATATGTGAGGAGGTAATCAACGCCGCTGAAGACAAACAGAACAGAGTGAAGGGGTCAGGGAGTGTGGGGAGCAGAGGGGAAGAGGTGTCATTGTTTTACATAAGGTGCTCGGGGAGGACTTCACCAATTAGGTGATACCTGAGTGACACCTGAAGGAAGCGGTGACTGCTGAGATTCTGGAGGGAGGGTTTTCCAGACCAAGGGGAAAAGCAAGTGCCAAGGCCCTGAAGCCTACCTACAGTTGGCATATTTGAGGGACATGCTTTATTATAAAGCTCAACCCTTGCTCTGCAGTCTTGGTGTGTCTGTCTCCCCGTGAGTCTGTGAGCCTCTTCAGGCCAGGGACCACACCACTGACAAACTGCCTGTCCACAAGGCAACTGGGATCGGGAAGAAGGTGGGAACCGCTTCATGTGAAAGGTGGCTGATGAGATGCTTCCACAGATATATTTCGGTCTGGAAGAGAGACTCAGAAGAAACACAGCAGCCATTTTCCTTTGCCTGAAGGATGGTCACACGCAAGAGGAAGCAAACTGAATCCCTGTTGCTTCAAAAGGCGGAACTCAGATGAGCAGACAGAGTTACAGGGAGGCAGACTTCAACTCCCTATGAGGAAGGTACGCATGTCTGTAACTGTCAGAGCTATAAGCTACTCGCTGCCAAGTGAAGCACTAAGTACCCCATCACCGGAGGTGTTTGAGATGCAGGTGGGACGAGATACCCAGCAAAGCCCCTCCCGGCTCTAAGGCTTGGTCACCTTCACTGGGCCTTCTGGCACTGGAGGACACGCTGACTCGGGATTCTGTTACTTCCTACACCGTCTGCTGTTGAGACCTGTGCCCTGTCTTTCTTGAATCGCCCAGAGCGTTTGGCACAGTAAGGGGCTAGGAAGTGCAGCACTTCTTGGTCAGCTGTGGAGAGGTGAGGGGCTCAACTATGAGGACACCCAAGGAAGGGAGAAGAGGTGAGGGGCTGCTGCAAGGACCAAGGTAAGAAGTGACAGGAAGGCCTGACCAGGACAGCAGGGATGGAAAAGGGCACCAAGTAAGTATTAAGCGTCAACACCTGATGACGCCCAGGCCTGAGAAGGACACGCTCCCCATCACTAACACGTGGGTCCTTTTCACACCGAAGGCAACTGAGAATGTTTCCGAACCAACCAGATTGGACCGTGACAGCCGTTCTGTATGTTGTGGACGATCAACGGGGGAGCCACGTCGGTGCAGAGGTAATGATGGGCATCCGCTGTGAGCCGGAAGTAGCCGTCCACGAGGGACACAAAGGACAAGGCCTCCTCATGGGAAGAGAGCTTCAGTTCCTGGCGAGAGAGTAGAAACGCCCGTGGTTACAACACGTGCCGACCGTCTTAAGCAGCTGACTCTCTGGGGAGGTACACAGTGAGCAGATATTTAACACAATGAAGAATGCACGACCCCAAAGGGAAGCTCTTTTTGTCAATAGTAACTGCACCCCTTGCAGTTACATATAACTCTGCTCACCACACTCTTTCATCTCTTTCCTCAAAACTTTTATCAGATTGAGGAACAGTCGGTGGGGGGGGGGCACGTGGGCAACTGTGGCAGGCAGGAGACTGAGGAGAAGCTGCCACCCGGTCCCGATGGAAGAGGAAGCCTGAATCAAGGTGGCAGAGGTATAAAAGGAGAGGTGGGGGGAGCATAGTGTACAGATGGCACCCTGGTCCTGGCACTACACATTATTCCTAGTTACAGAAAAGGAAACAGAGGCACAGGTGTTTCATCTCATCCAGAGTTGGCCTAGAAGGTGAAACTCCTGGATTTTAGTCCAGGAATGGTCCCAGACACAATGATGAGGTTTCTAGATTAAATCCAGGAACCTCTGAGGGCCTGGAGGAGGCAGAGAGTCTTACTCAAAGTGGGAGAGGCAAAGGCAAAAGAGAAGAGGAGGAGGGAGGGAGTTTCCACAGAAGGAAGAAAAACGTTTGGAGGTGAAGACAGGTGGGGTTTTGTCTTGATCTTATAACCCTGAGCAGAGATGGCCATGTGAGAGGAGCTGCGGGGTCAACCAGGAACATCTGATGAAGGAAGGTTTGTAAAGCCATGACTGAGAGCTTTGTCTCACAAAAATATTAACAAACACCTGAGCCTTCAGAGAAGGGTAAAAAGACACTTGAGTATACGACTCTTTCCTTAGCACTGGAGAAAGAAGAGGCTGGTGGCAGAGAAAAGCAGACAGAGGCAAGAAGACCAGTGAAGGGGGGAGGGGTGTATATATGCAACCAGACAGAATGGAGGTAAGGGGCTTATAATGAGAGTTAGCTATGATGCCAAAGGAAGGGTGCTTTGGGGTTGTGAGCGAAGGAGGCCAAGAGAGGGCAGGGAGGGCTACCATAGGGATGGCGATTCAGGAAGGAGGCTCTGTGCTAAGTGTGCTTCCTTTCGGGTGTGACCTGGCATCTCCCTGCAGAGCCCCAAAGAGCAAATTCAAGATGGTATGGCTTGGGCAGCCCTTCACCCAGTCACATACAAACGAAAGTACGTAAGCACTTAAGTTCTCTGAAAGCGGAAGTCTGAATAGAAAGGGGAGATGTCCAGAAGATGCAGAGAGAAGAGATAAATCAAGATATGATCTGATAACATGGCAGCATCATGCGCTCCTGAAAGACCAGCAACCAAAGTACTGCTTGGAAATGCCATGGCTGGGAAGGGATGGAGGAGTGAGATAAATAAGAAAAAGCATCGCATAGTGTTAACCCACAGGTTCAGGAGCCAGCTTATCTGGGTTCAAATCTCCGTATCTCTACTTGCTATTACATTTAAGCATATATAATCATCATTTTTATTCATCAAAAATTGTCAAATATTGGCAATTTCAAATAACTTAATGTAATAGCTGTATGACCTTGGACAAGTTACTTAACTTCTTTGTGCCTCAGTTTCCTCCTCTGTAAAATGGGGATAACAATATACCCACCTCATAGGGTCGATATGAAAATGAAAAGAGTTGGTATTCATAAAGCCTTTAAGATAGGAAATACCTGGCACACAGCAGGGCTAGTATTTGTAAAGGAAAACAAGGTAATGAGGAGATCAGGTATCGATTTCTTCTTGCCTTCCCCCTGCTCTCTGCACAGCACTGTAGTTGGGCACACAGCTGCCAGCCCCTGTGGCCAGGGTGAGCCCTGACTTAGACGACAGGTGCACTATCTGGGTGCCAGACCTGACTCTGTCAGCCAGGACAGATGGGGCAGGCTCACAAAGCTTGCATCAGCTGGCTGCAGTTCCTCCTCCTCTGCCACGCGTCTCCAGGGTTTGGCCATGTTGGACAGCCAGACCACAAATGGGTCAACCTCTCCCTCACTACACAGAGTCCCTGGGGAAGAGAACATCGTGGAAACCAAAGCAGTGCAGGCTGGAGCTGCCCCTGTGCAAGCTTCTACACCTCTCCCTAAGTCTCAGATTCCCCCCTGGAAGTGGAGCCAAAATCCTGATATCTTAAGGTCTTTGTAAGGACTAAATAAGATACTGCAGACACATCATATAACATGACTTAAGATCTATAATATGCTGAATAAATAGCGTTTATTTTTATTTTCTCCCTCCCACCATTTTCCATCTCTCCACTAACATCTATCTGGGCTCTTCTTCTACTTCCTTCACATTTTTACTACAGTTTTCTAACGAAATCAATGTATCTTTATTGTTTAAAAAAATGGGGAGGATGGGGAGAATTAAAAATTAAAATCACTCATAATCCCATCATAAACAAATAGTTGTTAATATTTGATTATTTTTCTAAGAGCATGTGTATGTATGTGCATAACTTTTTTTAACAAAATTGGTTCCATTCTACCAATAGTTTTATATTCTGCTTTCTTCCATTTATGAAGCATTTTTCCGGATTTTTTTTTAATTCGGCAATTTGTTTACATAATATTCTACTACTCAGATGAGTTGTGTTTTATTCTCTCGTTTTCCTATTATCATATATGCAAGTTAGTTTCAGTATTTTGACACTGTAAATACTGCTGGGATAAACATTCTCATTCATAGACCACTGCCTGCATCTCTCATTGTTTCTAGAAGACAGGTCCTCATTTCCTGTATGGAGGGATATATAGATACTTTCAAGGTTTTTAACACATGTTTACCAAATTGCTTTCCCAAACGGTATATCAAAAAGACTAGTTACTCTAGATGTAAAAGAATGACCATCTGTCCTAAACCATATCACCAGATTCCTTCCCAGTACTGAGTGTTATGATTTTCACAAGGTATTTGAAATTTTTAGGCAAAACTTGGTATTTCCCTAGATGACTACCTTCATTGCATGCAACTTGGTATTTCCCTAGATGACTACCGTGACTCACCCACCTGTCCTCCCCATGTGCGGTCAGCCGTGACTTCCCCAACACAAACATGTTTATTCTGGCAGGACTCCCACTTCCCCTGCCAAACTGGCCTGCCTGTCTAGATCATGTCCTCAAGTGATACCAAAAAAAGAGGAAGAGAGGTTGAACACCCCTTCCTCTGTCCGAGAGTCACTTGGGTGTGCTTGACACCATGATGAGGACTGTCACTGTGGCCAGAGCCACCGGCTAGACAGTCTGCTCGAGTGCAAAGTGGGGCTTCCCACCGACCTCATTCCAGATGACCCACCCAACTCAGCCTAGAGGCTGTGCAGGAGCCCCTGGGAGAAAATGCTGACACTCACTCAGTGATGTTTATCTTCAAATCCACTAACTTTTGTGAACTAAATATTGATGCTGAAATATCTTTGGGAAGACAGCAAATCCTGAAGCAGATACACATTTGAAGACCAAAGAAAGGCACTAGAATGTACCCGTGTAACTTAAAAACAGACATTGATAATGTCAATGTCAGCAATAGGGACCTTTTGGCTTAAATAAGACGATCATAAGATTTTCTCTTTGGGACAGGAACCCTGAAGAGCACATGCTGCGTAACTGTCCTCAGCAAAGTCTCCCCCCCGCAACACCAGACCCAGGCTGAATCACTTCTGAAGCAAACTTACCATTTTTTTGTTGTCCTGCTTATTAATGCTGACCGCAGACTCCTTGATTACAATGTGAGTGATCTCAGGGAAGTAAGAAAAATTGTTCCACTCTTCCCGGATTTTGTTTTTCTCCTCATCCTTCTTGTGTTTATTTTCCAGTTTTTTCCGTTTCAGTTTGTTTTTTTCCTTTTCAACAGGAACAACCTGATAAGATACATAAAAGTGACAGAGTGAAGTCAGCTTTCTCATTTTCTATTGGTATTTCTCATTTTCTCCTGGCAAACCAACAGAAGGCCTGCAGCCGAGGAGGAGAAAGCCAGCGTGCCTGGACTGACAGAGGAACTGGGAGAGTTAGCACCCATGAGCCTATCTGGGTCCCCATGGGCCTATTTGGTCCCATCAGGGATGCCTGGGACCCTACACCTGGAACAGATCTTAATGAACACACTGACTAAACTCTTTACATAATCTATAGTGTGCAAGCAAACTCAGGAACGGAAATAACTGCTCACTAGACACGCATCTACAATCAGGTCCCCCCATTTGAACACAGGCTTTCTCCTTTTAGAATCTATCACTGATTGTCTTGACTTTACAGCCATATTCAAGTTGGAATTTTCAAGAGAAGGTATGAATCCCATGCTTGGATAACCTAGGGAATCATACATGTCTGCACAAGCGTACGTATTTTGTGTAGCAGAAGTCTTGGAGACTAGAGATCTGGGATAAGATCCTGCCTCTGCCAGTTACTTCGTTAGGTCATCTCTTTGTGCCTCCATTTCCTCATCCATAATCAGAGATCTTACATCTTCACAAGGTTCTTTGAGCAGTAGGTAAGTTCTTATTAACACAGTACCCACACTACACAGAAAACACTTGATAAGTGTTTGGCATTGTTATTTTAGCATGAGAATAAAATAGGAGTAGAAAGTAAATCTCACCTTTACTTCAATATTATTATTATTTACAATAATAATGATGATGATGACAATAGCAGCTATAATAATTTATTGAACATTTATCATATGCCAAGCTCTGTGCTAAACGACATTCAGTTTTCTCAACACTATGAGGTAATACACTAAGTATCACCATTTTATAGATGAATGATATGTGGCTGATATATGTGAAGTAACCCTCCCAAGGCCATGTGAGTATAAACAGTGGAGCTAGGATTTGAACCACGTCTATTTAGATTTAAAACCCATGCTTTTAAACCACTCTGCTCTATTGCCTCATCCAACAAACACTTCAAAAAGAAGCTCCAAATTGCAAGAAAAATTACTCTATTTCACGGAACCAGAGGGCTAAATTCAATTCTTGGCATAATCACTATTAGTTAGTTATGACCTTGGGCAAGCTTCTTAACTTGTCTGTGCCTCTGTGTTCATCTACAAAATAGGGAAAATGGTACTATCTCTCACAGATTTGTTTTAAGGAATAAATGAGTTAATACATGTAAAATGCTTAGAAAAGTACTTGGTACATGGTGAGCACTTGGTACATGCCTGCTGTTATTACTATATTATTACATATTGTATATGTTGTTATTATATATCTGTTTCCCTACAGAACTCATATTTTAGATCTACTGCTACATGCATACAATAAAAGATGAATGATACATGGTCTCTAGCCCATGAAATAAACTCAGCTGAAAGGGGTGATGAACATGCAAAGAGATAATCCCAACAGAATACACGGAACACACCATGTGACACAGGATGTTCTGTTCTGATCAGCCACCTATCAGCACTTACATTTGGTTTCTGCCTCCACTGGATTCCAAGATTTCCGGTCACCATCACTTCATAGCAGAAAATGTTTCCATTATCATTCGGATGGAACCGATTCATCTCATTTTCTGATGAAATCAGTAGCATGGAAGTCTCAAATATTTCAGCACCATAATGTTTTGTCAAAGTTTCCAAGGTAGCCAGGTATTTCACCTTCAGGTCGTGCGTGGACACACTGCTGTCACAAATGGTCTTGTTGTTAAACTCCTTTAGGAAATCCTTGAAAACGTTATTTATCCGCATCCTGGTGAGAAGGTTCCTCTGTCTGATGGACTTATTCAATGTTTCTGGAATATATCGCTTGTAGCTGAAACAAAGTAAAAAAAAAAAAAAATGTCTCTTTTTCATGTATAGGTTAGCAGAATAGTGCAGAAACAAACCTAAGTCTATAAATCTTCCTTCCCTGTGTTGCCAAATGAGAAAGAAGGGTCTACTCCCAGAGGGTCTTAGATGGAGTAAAACTCTGAGGATGATAATCGTAAGGAGATCGAGGTGAACAGGGACTGAAAGAAAAGAGAAAAGTACATGCTCCACAGATTTTACTGAAATGGGAATTCCTACAGGAATCATCAGATTTTCTGGGTCACAAAGGCAGGCAGCAAAATGCACTTATCTGTGTTTTTGTTTGCTAGTGTCACTGTTCCTGTGCACACTGGTGTTCACATAAACACACTGTTACTAAGATTCAGCACAGTTAGAAAGCTGTCTGGAAGGTGTCAAGAGTAACGGAAGATGTTTTGTATATTCTACTTGCCTATCTATTTTACAGTTTTTCTATAAAGATCAAAAACTATTTTTACAGGAAATGGGAAAAAACCCATAAAAGCTAATTAAATACAAAAGACTTAGTGTTTGCCATGTGCAAATGTCTCAGATATATTAAATGGATCAACAAGTAAACTGAACGATTAGTTACCCATCCAGGTGCTAATGAGAGTATCTATGACTAACAGAATCTCCGCAAACGGATATACTGCTAGAACAGGAGCCAGCTTTAAGAAGAGTATGAACACCAAAGAAAAAGAGAACAAGTCCACTGGGGGTCAAAGTGGGGAGACCCGTCGGCCTGTTACTCCCAGGCCTGAAAAAACACCTGGCACAGGGAAATCCCTGCTGCACAGATGGTTTCACAACCGTGGAAAACTGTGGAGTTTGAAATTTATCCCCAACAAATATTGTAATTTTTTTAGATTAATGTAATAGAGAGGAAAATCAGAGGAGAGTTATCATTTTTTACTTTAGCCTCATGAAAAAATAAAGAGGAGGTGCCCAGAGCAAAAGCCACAGAACACAGAGAAAGTAGCAGAACAGCGTATGTCTAATCAGTCCCTGCATTTCTGAGGAGCAACTTGTGATCTGCTCCAGACTCTGGTCAAGGGCAAGGAGATACAAGAAGTAACCTTATGAGAAGATACATGCCACCTATCACAAATAACACCGCTATAAATAATTCCCTCTTCAAAATGAGACTGTCTTATGACAATCACAATAGCTCACTGATTTAAAAATTATATTTCCAGACTTCCCTGGTGGTCCAGTGGTTAAGAGTCTGCACTTCCACTGCAGGGGGCACAGGTTTGATCCCTGGTCGGGGAACTAAGATCCCGCATGCTGCACAGTGCGGCCAAAAAAAAATAAAAATAAAAATCATATTTCATAGATGAGTGGGAGTTACGCAGATTCAATAATCCTTCACAAAGACTTGATCACAAATGATAATTTTAAGTAAATACAGTTTTCTTAAGGTAACAGTTGATCGTGCTTCACATCGGAATTAACGGCTCTCTAGTGAACTAGTTCTGGCTGGGAACGATAGCAGCTGCCTGTAGAGCTATAATCAGAAGGATTTTAGGACAGATCCAGCACAAAAGGAAAAAGTTCAGTGATAGATGGCAATGCCCAGCATGGGCAGAGAGGAAGGGGGAGGGCATGCAGGCCACTAATTTGACTGGCACCCCAGCTCAGAACTGTCACCCTAGTACAAATTTCTGAGGTCATCAGCCAACATTCAAAATCAGGACACAGTTGTAACTGTGTTACCTTTCATAAATATTCTAAAAAAGAGCTGCGCTCTGCAGAGAGCAGTAGTCAGCCAAGAGCTGGCAGTAGTTAAGCTGAGATGTATGAAAACGTACAAAAATAACACCATCCCCACAATCAATTCTTTAGCCAGCAGGAAGGTTTACCTGATGTCCTTGGGAAGTTCTGGCAACTGCATCTTCTTCATCATGGCATAGTGGGAGATGGCCAGGACGGCCATTCCCAGACACTCGTTCTCAATATCATGCCCATCCTGCTCCGTCTTGGGGTCTCGAATGGGAGCCAGGCATTTGACCAAATCATACTGTCCCTTTGGAGCAGAGGTGAGAAGAAAGGAACCACCACTTAAGTTTCAAAGAGTCCACCCGTGTTTCTGATCTTGAGAGGAAGGTTCCCCATACAGGGAGGTGCTACCCAATAAGCAGTACAGCAATGAGGCTAACGAGATTTAGAGTTTCTCTGGCACCAAAGCTCTTTCTCAACAGCTGGGCATGAAGGGGCTTGGGAAAGGTCTCCCCAGGTTAATTCATTCGTTTAATAAACACTCACTGAGCACTATGCTGGGTGCTGGTGAACGGTATGAACACATGAAGCCCCTCTGTGGGGCTCCCATGTAAGTGATGATGAAAAGCAGCACGTTCTAGGCTTGGGCTGCACCAGGGCATGGGACGTGACAGCTGTCTGGGGTTTGATTATTTGTTAACTCCACAACGAACCGGTGTATAAATGACAGAGCACCACACACCCTTCTGGGGTAGATTTACAGAAAGGAGAAGGAATCCAGATTCTACAGTGCATCATTACCACACGTAAGTTTTTTCAACATCTGCTGTTCAAGTTTCCGGTAGTGAAATGTATCACCAAAATACACCCCCTCACTCATTGAGGCACGCCACATTCCACGAGCCAATGAAGGCTGCTAGGTCCCCTTTATTAAGCCCTAACCTGAGTGCTAGGCACTGTGTGAGGTTCCTCTCATTTACTATTTCACTTAATCTTTACAACAGCCCTATGAGGGGGATGCTAACATCATCATCTCTGCCTAACAGCTGAGAAATCTAAGGCACCAAAAGGTTAAATAACTTCATTCACTCACTTGGTAATCATTGATTAACAAGAACCAATTACGGGCCAGATGTTATTCTAGGTGCTAGGGATACAGCAGTAAACCAAACCACATCGCGGACCCTACGGAGGTTTCCAGGAAAGAAAGAAGAACAAACAAACAGAAATATATAACCTCAAGTAGTTACCAAAACCAAAGTCAAGTAGAAAGACAGAATACTGTGGGAGCTGGGGACCTAGTGAGTGGTGGGGTAGAGGGTCAGACCAGATGTGACTGCAGGGCTACAGCTCTGCAACACTGTGCTACAGTCACACTCAGTCTTTACTCACCGACTGGAAGTGTACAGAGCTCTTAGGATTGGGACCTCGTTAGCCTTTCTCCAGCTCGAAAAGAGGCAGACATGAAGTATGGAGGTGGTGTTCCTACATAAGGAAGACACTCACTTTCCCTGAATCAACTTTAGTTTAGTGGGTTTTGGACGGAGGGTTCTCACTGCTGCAGTTCCCCCTTTTCCCCAAGATAGGACTTCTTGTTTCTCTCAGTAAGAAAAGGACACTGACCTCTTCTACAAACTACCAAGGACCAACAACAATCATCTCCACCAGCAATGTGTGAAGAGGAGAACAAAATCTGAAACTATTTTGTCTGGCTGTGATTTTCTGTCAACATCACTGTACAACTACCTTAAGTAACTCATTCCTGAAGCTCTGAAAAGTCAGGTTCTAATGTAATACTTACTCTTGAAGTATGGTGCCCTCTTTTTTTACACTTCCTCTCCCAAAAAAGTAAAAGAATCAATCTCAGAAATGAATATATGTAAAACTGGGAGGCTGAATTCAAAAAGACCAATCTGAAAATGGCCAGTTCACTTATTTTTTCCACCCAGTATCTGCCCAGGGCTGTGCCCTGTCCCATTTCTCTACTGTCTCTGAGGCCAGTCCTCAGGTATATTATGGAACGTGGATAGTGTGCAATCACAACTAAAGCTGTACGAGAGAATACAACTGTGACACATAACCCACAGGTGTAAAAGTATATCCTAAGGAAATAATAAACAGAACACATATTTAGACGTATGTATGAGGCTGTTTTGTAACAGTGATAGCGTAACAGGGGAAAAAAATCAAGAAAAACCAAAACTGTTCAGAAACAAGGATTAGTTAAATAAAGGCTGACTTTTCCTCTGGATTCCGGTCTCACACTCGATTTCCTACCCGAAATCTCCACTTGTGTATCTCACAGGTATCTTCAGAAGAGAGCTCCTAATTTCCACCTCTTCTCCAACCTGCTGCTCCCAGTCTTCCCTATGCAGGGAATCACTCCGTTATCTATCAAACACTGCCCAAAATAAATCTCAAAATTCTCTTCGATTCTTCAAATATCCTCACCTTCCACATCCAACTCATAAGCAAATCATATCAAATCCATCTCCAAAATTAATCACAGATCCACCCATTTTTCTCCAACTCTACTGCCACTACACTGGTGCTACTGGCATCTAAGGAGAGGAGGCCAGGGGTGTGGATAAATATTCCACAATCCCTTACAACAAAGAATGAACCAGCCCAAAATGTCAGTAGTGCTGCTTTTGAAAAGCTTTGCTCTACTCTGAAGAAATACTTTCCCCACTCCTCCCTTAGAATTGCAGACACTTTTTTATTCTTCAAAGTTCAGTATAAATGCCACCTCTTTAGAGGGATCTTCTCTGATCACACTATTTAAATTAGGTCTCCCCATTCAAACCTCCCTCCCCATATTCTCTATGTCAAAGGCCTTTTTCTTCATAGCACTGTTCACAATTTCTTGTGTATTATCTATGTATCATTTTATCTGCTTGTTTTGTTCGTCCAACTCGACTATATGTCTGGTGCTTGCAGAGACCATGTCTGTCTTGTTCACCACAGTTTCTGCAGCGCCTTAGCAAAAAGTACACAGACACTCAGAATAAGATATTTTCAAAAACTACACAGTGCATGATAAAATCAGGAAGCACATAAACAAAAATGTTAGTTATCTCAGGGTAATGTAATTTAGGTGACTTTAACTTTCCTTTCTGGCTTTTTTCTAGTGTCTTATCGTTCTACCCTGCCACCACTGTGACTCAGAGTGGCCACCTCCTTCCTCTCTGTGACTGCTGAGAAGTACCTTCGTGATTAGCCTTGCTGAACTACACCTTCCCTCACTTATAGCTCCCCTCTGCTCTCTGCACAGGAGGCACCGTAGACACGAACTGAAATGGTAGGAGGGGGGGGGAAAAGAAAGGAATGGGGAAGAAGTAAAGCCCAAAAAGCCCACAAGTGGGATAACCAGCCTGTTGGATGCTGAACTGCCTTCCCCCTCCTCACCTGGGGCAAGTCCAGGGTTGGTGAGAACTACCCATGGAACAGGCCATAAAGCATCTTAGCTGCCACCATGGTCGGCTGCGCCAGGGAATCTGACCCCTACCATGTCTTACCCACCCCACAAACTCCAGGCTCTCCTGGGCCCAACATCTTACCTGAGCAAACAGATACTCCAATGAGCTGGCGTCAAGGAGAGGGGTTGCATCTGGAACTTTTTTTTTCTCGTAGCTGTTCTTCTGCTTCTTTGGAGAATGTCGCCATACTGACTGTTCGTTATCATTGGTCCCGTGCCAGTTGGTGAAATAGAACCTGGAAGGCAGGAAGATGAATGTTAACTGTGGGAAAGGGGACCTTGGCATGCGTGGGAGAGGTGTCCTGGTTCTACCCAGAGCGATCAGTGCCAGAGGTTAAACTTCCCTGAGAAGTAAACAGACAGACCTTTCATCTGTGTAGTGCTTCACTGTCTATAAGGTCCTTTTCTTTTCATTCTTACAAGCACTCTGTGAAGAGCATACTGCCAGCACCTCATCTATGACTCAGGGAGATAAAGTGACTTCCTTAAAATCACAAAGGAATTTCCACTCCGTCTTCCTAGATAGCAAAACACTGCTGTCTAGAACTAGATGCTAGTCCAGCAACTCCCTCCACCGTTAGTAACGCCAGCCTGCCTTGAATCCAAGACCTATTTCACAGTTTAACATTTCTGAAATCTAGTTTCATCATACAGTCAAGACATACAGTTAATGTAGCAGTCTTTCCTAATTCTCAGATGGCTGTTACTGACACTTTTTAATCTTACAATGAACAAAGTTTTAAAACAGAAGAAATATACAAACACCACTACAAGCATCAGCTGCAGTGCCCTGAACTAATAAATGCTTTATATACATTATGCTATTTAATGCTTACAGCAACTGTACAAGGTATGTTTCATTGTTTCCATTTTATAGATGAGGAAAACTGAGGTTCCGAGAAGCTAGGTCACCTAAGACCACTAGCCTGTTCTCTCCACTACTACTTTCCTCTGCCACCTGTAAGAGAAACACAATGAGTTCTGGAATGCGTGAAAGTGACTGAGCCAAGCTGATCCAGGCCAGCTCTAGGCTACAGACTCAGAGGGTACCTGGGCCTCTCTCCCTTGACATGCCCATGTGCTGATGAAAAACCACCACGGCATGGAGAAGGAACATATAAAACCTCCCAAAAAGGAGCTGCCGTTAAACTCAGATATGTCAGTGAGCTATATTTGCAGAGCCTAGGGCATGCCAGGTCCTGGGCCAGGCTCTGAAACACAAGGGATTCTCAGGCACAGTCCCCACCTGCTGTGAATTCCGTCTACAGGCAATCCGTTAAATCCAGGGGGCACATCTCATAAATAGGGCTACACTGTGACTTCCATGGACCCCACACAGTTTTCCTTTCCTCCGTAAAAAGAAATATTAAAGTTATATTTTACAACTATGTTGGTATAAAGATGAATATAATCCAGGCTGGATTATTTTTTTTCCTGATTTTAATAAAATTAAAACACTTCTGTGGACCCCTAATAACATCATGAGCCCAAGGCATTGTGTCTCATAGATAAGTTTTTCTTGAACATGAGTGCCTCAGATACGGTGCCAAAGGAGTACCAAGGAGGAAGAAGTTGTTGCCTCTGCCAGGGGATGTGGCAGGGAAGGGTAAAGGGCTGGGGAAGGGAGTTGGGACTAGGATAAATAAATACCAGGCTATGGAGTCTGGACCATACACAGAAGGCAGAGGAAAGACTGAGACAAACTGAGGTGAGGCAGGATCCCACTAGAAGAGAGCCCCACAGAAAATGGACTAAAATGAGAGAGGCCAAGAGACAAGCAGGCGCCTAAGGCAGCAGCCTGGGCAATGCTGTGAGGTTTGTGGGGTCAGAGGCCTCAGTGCCTTGCTCATCGCTAAATCCCCAGCGCCTGGCATATAACAGGTGCTTAATACACGCTTGCTGGATGCAGAAACAGCAAATGAATGACCTAACTCAAGAAGTAGCAATTAAAATGGAAACGATGGATAAGAAGTTACTTTAAAGGTAAAAAATCAACATTTTACAACTTTCAAGTGATTCTATACAGCCCATCTTCCACATAACTCACGGAAATGACTGATAATTTGACTGTGGCCTTTGGCATCTCTCTCTCAGACAGAAAGAGCCACGTATCCACAGAGTCCACATGCAGCATAAACCACAGCTGCAGGACTGTCCCCGTACCTTCCCACAGGAGAGTAGAAGCCTGAGGCTCTCAGCTGACAAAGAGGCCAGCATTCATGCTGCCCCCAGGCTGAGGCGCCTGCTCTTCAAGGGCAGAACAGAGCAAGGCGGGGAGGACTCCTCCAGGATCGGCTGCCCTGGGCAGGCAGAAAGTAAGAGGTGAACCAGCCCTACCAGCTGAGCAGATACAGGACATCTGACACTGGGGCAGAAAAAGATGGACAAGGCCGTGGCCAACTCCTCTGACTGCTGAGGGAAATCCAAAATGGAGAGTTCTCTTCATTCATACAATAATCTAGTGATCTACTATAAGTTCCAGGGGGTCTTCCTGGGAGGAGACAGGTGAGAGGGTCTAAATGGGACGATTAAGAGAGTAGCTAAGAGCTTCTGAGTGCTAATCGTGTGCCAGGCACTCCATATACAAAGGTTCAAAGTGAGGCTCTGAGAGAGGGGCACGCAGGACAGGTACATTCTGTTTGAGAGTGGAGGAAGGTGGTAATGAGAGAATGAGAATTATGTATGGTATGGAAGCTTACCTGGGATGAGGGGGGAAAGGATTCAAGGATGGAGGAAGTTGTCTGAAAGAGCAACACTGAAGACAGATTTTCCCTGAACCAGTTGGAGCCATGGATCTCCCACACCCTGCTGAGTCTCTATGGTAAAGAGCCAAGGGCCCAGCATACTCCCTCGGGGCTGAACAAGGACATTTTCTGAGGTTGCTGTCTGAGCCCTGCGAGACCAGCCTTGCCTTGGAAGCCTTTTGGTAAGATGTTCAGACAAGACAAGGCAATGTGCAGCTTCTCCACTACAGAAAGGCTGAAGGGAGCCTAAAACAAGGCTGGATCTCTGGAAATTGCCTATAGTCAAAGGCTGACAGCTCTCTATTTAATAAGACAATAAAAAGAAAAAACCTTTAGATCAGTTAACTGCCAAAATCAACATCTTCCATAAGCAACAAGGATATATTGTATAGCACAGGGAAATATAGCCATTATTTTGTAATAACTTTAAATGGAGTATAACCTACAAAAATATTGAATCACTATGTTGTACATATGAAACTAATATTGTAAATCCACTATACTTCAAGAAAAATAAATAAATAAATGTAACAACAGGGAATGTTTCAAGGAAAAAAAAAAAATCAACATCTTCCTAATCGCTAATAAGACAAAACTAGTAAGTACACTGAAGACAGAAATTGTGCGCTCCTTTCAAAATTAATTATTAAACTTGGGCCAATTTCTGATATTACAACATGCTAAAGGAAAAAAATTAAGAATGATCTAAATAAATGTAGTATGATAGCTGCTGATATTCCTTTGCAGAATGATGTGGAAGAACACTGCAGGAAGGAAGGAAGGAGGGAGGGAGAGATTATCCCCCTTATTGGCGGGATAGACAGACCTGCCAATAAGAGATATGCCTTCCTTGCAAGTTTTTGAGAAAATTATATTACAGATGATTACATATTCTAAGTTTATGTACAGCTATTATATACAACGGATTCTCTTTAGGTTTCTATAGAACTTTACTAATGCATAGTAAAATTCATTTAGATGAAAAGGCAAGAAAACGTTTTTTACTTAAAAAGGAATAAAGAATATGCTTGTCTTATATATTAAGATACATTACAAAACAATAGCTATCAAAATTACCTAAAGGCAGAAAACTATAATTAAAGTACAAGAACACAGAGCTGGGATTCCGCTGAAACAGTCACCAACATCTATTTTCATATTACACCTTCTTCAGTGGGGAGATGATGAGGTTTCAAAATTATGTAGTTGGTTGTAATGCAAATGCTTTAGCTTAGGGTGGGATCTTTTTTTCCAAGTTCAAAGAGCTTGTGGTAACAAAGCAATATCCTGTTGAAGCCCAATGTCAGGTACAAAGTCAAGGTGCCAAAAATGAGGCAGCCATGCACTTCCTGGCAGCTAACATAAACAGGGAGCTGGCAAAGACAGCTTTTAATCATGAGGCAGTCACAGGACCAGCAAAGACTAAGGCCTCAAAGAGGGTTCTAATGCTAACAAGACGATTCACTATGTGTGTAACTGTGAGTAACTCACTTCTCTTTTTTGGACATCAGTTTCCCCCTAAAAAATTGGAAGAATTGAATCAGGCAAACTCAGGTCTCTTCCAAGTCCCAGATTCTACCATTCTAGATTCCGAGCCAAGTGGAAAACCCTAGAGGGAAAGAACTAGAACTCAATGACATGCCTCACTTCCTAGACTTCGAGCTGCAAATACATGTTTCAATGCTGGGTCACACAGCCAACCCCCAGGCCACAGAAAGCTAGATTACACTCTGAAAAACAAATCCAAATATAGTCGGAAGGCTCGGCTGGGTGGGGTGAACGTTTCCCTAAATCTGGGGCGTGAAATCTCACGTGACACACACCTCTCCTCTTAAGGTGAGACTGTGGGTGAGTACAGAGAGAAGAGGAGAGTCAGCCCCAGGATGATTATCAAAGAACGTAGATCTGGTTCAGCTTCCGCTGAGAAAAACACCCGGGCCACTGTGGAATGGTAACAACTCTACTGACTCCCCAGAGTAAACAGCAGCTAAGATACTGAGGGCCTCTGAGATCTCCAGGGCTTTTCCAGCATGAGCCGGCATTCCATTAGCATCTGAGCTAACCCACTGACTTAATCACATCTATGTACGTTAAGATTCTTTTCAGATAGGATTCACCCTATTTATAAGCTCCTCTGCTAAATACACGTGTGAAAGTATGCTTAACTAGTATCTAACAAACATACTTTCAATTCTAGGTACAGAACAAACACGCTTATAAACTCAAGAGACTACCGCGGTGAAGTACTGACTGCCTGTGCCACCTTGGGAGACTACGTGACATTTAACAAAGTCTATAATATGGGAGAAGAGGCAAGTAAGTACCCACCAGAAGAAAAATTACAGCCCCACTAGACAAAAATCCTCAGGCAGTGGATGAAAACATTCACCTCTTTAGGACAAGACCAAGCTAGGATTTCTCGGTTTCTACATCAGGCAGTGTTTCTCAAGCTCTCTAGCTGCAACTTTTAGTAAGAAACATATTTTATTATATCATGACCTAGTACATACAGACAGATTATATATCTCAAACTGAAGTTCTAAAAAACAATATTCTTAGGATATGTATATATACTGATATTATCTATCCTCATCTATTTCTCTCTTTAAAAAAAAATCCTGGTCATAACTCACTAAATTAAACTCATATCCATGATTCACTGAATGAAAAACTCTGCTGCAGGATATTAATTCTATTCAAAATACCCTCTGCATCATAATGATTTCTTTTCTAAAATATGGCAGAGAAGGTGGTCCAACTCACCTTGAACTGTTTTCCAAATACTGAAGAAGGCCTTTCTCATACCAAGCAAATACAAAACTTACAAATTATAAAAAAGACTACAACACTTCTCGGTAAGTGGCTCAGGGCTCCAGGCTAACCGTCGCCCGTCCCTGCGTGAGGGAGCCCAGCAGGCACCC
The DNA here is from genome assembly GCF_949987535.1 of Balaenoptera acutorostrata. NCBI lineage: Eukaryota > Metazoa > Chordata > Mammalia > Artiodactyla > Balaenopteridae > Balaenoptera > Balaenoptera acutorostrata. Next base: position 56,266,019 of record NC_080064.1, read on the forward strand.
ATACCTCATCCGGTAGTGGAGCCGGAGTGACATCTTGTCGTCGACGGTGATGGTGCGATTCGGAGCATACCAGAGCTTGGTGTTCTCATCATACAGGGCAAAGAGGTTGTGACACAGAGGAGATATACCTGGGGAGAAGTAAAGAACACATCAGAAAATTAAAGATAGATAAATCTGGCCATCTGTTTCCAAAGCACAACATACGCAAAGACCAGAAATTCTCTTATCCAAAAAGAATCTAGGTCATATTCGCATCCTCTTAGGGCCAAATACCAAATACAACTTCCAACCATGTTCCATCAGGCAGTTTTAAACAAAATAATAAAAAATCATGGCTCCCCAGGAATATATACTATAGCTCCTGGCAAACCAGGTTAAAATCATTTAAAAATAAAAGTCTAATATTATTTCTCATTACAGTGTCTATGACAGAGTCTTACCAAATCCTGCTTCAAAGAACAAAAGGCCATCTGAGAGGTTCCCAGATACCACCTGATGTGCACCTTGTTAATCACAGTGAGAAACATTCCTAGAGTTTGAGAAATCCCTAATCTGTCTCCTACAGAAAATGTTTAAACAGTTCTAACACACTGTGATTACACATTAAACATGAGAACAAGTTCCTGGCAGTAGCACATGAAATGTGTGTTAGAATAAATAACCAAAGTGATTTCTATCAGTGATTAAAATCTATTGCCATTAATAACAATATACTTCTTAAGTACTCTGTATGGTTATCAAAAATATTTTTTATTGGTAGCCAACTAGCCTTGCTTACAAAAGGTGGTCCAACAGTGCTCCCTTGCCTCCCTACCTGACTAACCGCCTCCTCTGATACAAGAATGTTCGAAAAGGTAAGGGAGATGATGAAGCCAGGAAAGTACCTTTCCACTCACTTCTGAGCCCATGATTAAAATTACACAGACCTGTAATCTAAAAGTGTCGGGGGAGATAGGAGAACGATCGCAAGTAATCAATCATTGCTGATATTTTCATGTGTGGTCAGGCCTCAAACTAAGATACAATGAACTTAAAAGCAAAAAAAACGTGGCAGAACATGAGGTAGCTGGCACTTGTTTCCCAACTCAGACATCTGAAGTGAGACTGACACTGACTGGGACCCCCGCTGGCCCTGCCCACCTAGGCAGGGACTCTCTCCAATGCACACACTAAGTTAAGAAGTTACAGCTTTCTTGGCATCTCCATGCCTCTGCTGAATTCCTCAACTCCTGCTTCTCAAGATATTTGGGAGTTACCCCTTCAGAGTTACACTCCTCCATGTAACAGAGAAGATGGAGCTAAATTTCAAAGAGCATTTTCCCTTGGGAAAAATGGCAAATGGCTTTTGGATCCAGTATTATCAGGACTATGTTTCACGTAAACAATAGGTTCTCATTCATAAATTGGCTTCTGTGGACTGGACTAGAAATCTAGCTTTTCTTTATACATATCCATATTTGAATGTGAAACATACATATTTGAAGAATAATTTATCTATAATCATGGATAGGTCTATAATTCTACCACAGGTCTGATTCAAACAATATTACTACTTAAAAATAGGAAGATGAAAGATACCGTTCATATAAAAGTACTGAAAAATAGTAACAATACTAACATTTACTGAGGGCTTAGTATCGGGCATCAGGCTAACACACATCTATTACCTTTCAATTCTCCTAACACTTAATGTGGTTAAGTATTATTTTTGCCATGTTACAGGTAAAGAAACTCTGAGATTTAGTCTGATTCAGGGTTACTCAACTAGTAAAATCCAGGGCTGGCATTCAAACCTAGATAGAGGTACTGAGGGGGTAAATAATGAGAGCTAAAAGAACAAAAATTTACCATATATTGGTGAAAAATGAGGAAGTATACAGATCCCAAAGCATCATGTACTATAATAATAATAGCTACAAGAATCTGTGGTATTCTGTATTCATCTATTTTTAAAATTTATTAATTTTTGCAACAATCCCCTGAGTTGGTTACAAAAGGTAATACTCATTCTCTACAGACTGGGCTTAAAAACTGATGCCCCAAATTGACCCTGAGCCCAGAGTAACAGGATACAGGGGCTGTGTCTGTCTTCAGATTCACAGGCTCTCCCCTCTCATCTCCTTTAGCAGCAATTCCTCTATCTCTCACTAACTGCAGCCCAACAATTCTGTACAAATGATCCTTGCTAACAAACTAAGGTTTATACTTGCTATGCTGATGGCAAGAAGCTTGGCTAAGAGAATAAACACTATAAACCAAATCTCAAGGTAAAGGGGAAAAAATGCCTTAGAAACACCAATTTACATCTAGTTGTTTTGCTAATTACAAATACTTTTAAAGCTGCTGTCCAAAGCTGGTCCCTTACATACTCTGCTATCTAGTCAAAGTAACTCTAAAATATTAATGCATTTTCCCCATAATAATCTGTAACTCAGCCAATTTTATCTAATGTTATGTTTAGTCAGTAAGGATCTACTACATTCTTCCCTATAGCACCAACCTCTCCCCTTTTATTGGAACTCTTGTATTTAAAGCATTTTAAGCAGAAAGACATATCAGGAAGAAAATGGGTTTTCTAGACAAGCTGTATTACAAACAAGGTAGCTGACTCTTGAAACAACCATACTATCCCCGCAGAGTTGTTCTGAGGACTAAAGATGATATAAGTAAAGCATGGATCAGACTATCTGCCATCATGGCTAGTTAATTTATCATCATGAAATGAGTTGATTTTTTAAAAACAGCTTTACTGAGATGTAATTTACATACCATAAAGTTCACCCATTTTAAGTGTACAGTTCAATGAATTTTAGTATATTTACAGAGTTGTATAACCACCACCACGATCTAAGTGGATTAGATCTTCAGTTTCTATGAATTAACTTTACCTGTCATTTAAAAGCAGGTAGGCAAAAATTGCCAATGACTCCAAGTTTAAAGGATAATGAAGGGCCTTATTTTGTTAGTCAGTTTGGTTTCCTACCGTCTAAGGGCAATAAGCTAACTTTAGTAAGACAAGGCTCACTTTAAAAAAAAAAAAAGAAAGAAAGAAAGAAAAAGAAAAAATGATTGTCTTGTTCACAGGCTCACTGCCCTTCCTTTTCACAACTTGGCAATCTGACCAAGCCACAAAGTGACACTTAACTTCTCACTTCAACTTAGCGTCACGTTGCAGGGGCAGGGGGCAGGGAGGGGGGTGCCAGGCAATAAGGAGGCAGGTCATGGCAGCGTAAGGATAGACCACACTTTTCAGAAGTTTTAAACAATTAATATATTGAGAGATGGCACTTCTGAGCTTGTAACTTTGTGCCAGGTGCGTCACTCATTTAGTGCTGATATTATTCCAATTTCATAGATATAGGGGAAATCAGAAAACTGAGCATCATTCCCTGGTATCCCCGCAGCTCATTACTGACAGAGCAGGAATAAGCCACTTTGTAGTGAAGAAAGTGAAAAGTGACAGTATCAGAATTAAATTCACTGGCCTAAGGTCAAATGCAAGTCAGTGGCAGAGGCAGGGCAGAACGAATGACTCCCAGAGCCCACACCTCTCTCCACTCAGTGGAGGTGCGGGGGCAGAGACACCGGGACCTGCTGGGCCCTGGGCAGCTGCCGGTACTCACAGCATTCCTGCGCCGCCCTGATGCACAGCTCCTCCGCTGTGTACTCTCCGCCGCCCAACCGGAGGGGCTCCCTATCCGACAGATAGAAGAGCACTTCCACCCCTGGCTCAGGGGCCTCCAGATTCACGTCAGTCTTCTTGGAGCTCCTCATTTTAGCACAGAAAGCCATGGCATTGCAGTCCTCTTTTATATTTAGATACTGTAGTAGAAGGAAAATGAGACTATGCGGTCATTCTATGTGCTAAAAGCACTAAGTGGTGAAAGAGTGTTTTGAAGGTAAGCAAGCAGAAAGATATGGTATTGGATAAGTACCTCCCCCTGCCCCTTCCCTCCCTGAAAATCAAATGTATCAGAGCTCACAGCAGGTGCAACCATGGGAAGTAATCAATTATGCACGCTCATGAATTATGGTTAAGACCATATCGTCAAAAATCAGAGTAATTTTAGACATGACCTGAATTTATTTTCTCTATTTGCACACAAGTTGTAGTTGAAAAATGTGCCTCATTCTGGAACCACTGATGTTAACATTATTAATATTCCTGTTACCTCTACCGGAATCATTTAACTTTTGAATAGACCTACTGGCACAAATTACACTGTCTTTTACTTTTATGTCTACCTCCCAATAAACGGCAAGCTCAGGGAGGGCATTAACCATCCTTACCTATTTTCATGCCCCTAGAGCCTAGCCCAGGCTGGCTCTGAGATAGTACACACAAAAGGACTACCAATTCATGTTCATAAGCCACATGAATGGGTCATGAGAATTAATGAGTGGAGCCAGGTCCCTTCACCCCACGGAGAGGCAGGACGATGGGCAGCACTTTGTGGCACCAGAATGTGAGCGAGAAGCCTTGCTTTGAAAAGGTCAGAACCCACTGGTGAGAAGCTTGCAAATAAGTTACTCACCTGAGCCCCCTCAATGGGGAGAGCAACTAGGATCAAAGAGCCAACCTCAGCAACTGAGCTTTGGGCACGGTGAGAAAAGAGAGGGGAACTAGGTAAAGTCCTGCATGTTCTTTCTCCCCCTCACCCCAGCACCAATGGCCTCAAACCAATTTCCCTGACCCCAGGTTCCTACTTTCCTCCTGCCTACCAAGCCAACCTTCACTTAGCCCCCAAAGTAATGTCCCCCTAGCACATCTCAGATCCTCTAAAGGCTCCCCATTAATCTAGAGACCAATCCTAAGCTCCTAACAGAGGCCCTCCATCACCTGGCCGGCTAGCCACACTGGCCTCATCTCATGTTATATCACTCTTGGCCTCTTACTGCAGGCTTGAAACTCACAAAGCTGCCATCTTCTTGTTACCCACTCCCCCCCCCCCAAGCTGTTTATCTCATTTTCCTGCCTTTGCTCATGCTAATTCCTCTACCAGGAGTGCCTTCCCACCTCATCCCTTTCATGGCAAACTTCAATTGCCTTTAGAACTCAGCTCGGACATTACCTCCTCCAGGAAGCCACCTCTGAACCTCCATCCCACCTCCTGAGTTAGATGTCCTCTCTCAAACTCACCACAATGCGCTCACCACACTGAATTACGACCCTATTATTCACCTGTCTGTCCCTCTCTCACTCCCACGTGCTGAGTTCCTTAAGGACAGGGACTGTGTCATTCACATTTGTATCACCAGTGCCTAGCACGGAGCTTGCAGAATGACCCAAAACAAGTCACGGAGGGAGGGCCGCAGTCACAGTTCTCTTCACCAAATTCATGTGCTTGGTCCGTTAGCTGCCCTGGTGAGGTGAGATATTTACAGGAAGGACACGAACCAGATATGCCTCAATGCTACAAACCAAGAGGCATTTGGTTTTACTTGTTTAATCTCCAAAATAAATCTGAAGATCAAAATTTTCCAGAGACCAGGCTGAAAGATTAGCTCATAACTTACCTTAAGGTTCAGATCAACTATCAAGCAAGAAAGTTTTAAAACCCAACACTGAGCCTCCAACTATACCCCAACAATGAAAAACAGAGATAGAAAACAAAGTAGCTAAAGTCTGCTTTATAATGTAAGAAAAAACCTTTGTCCTTAAGAGTCTAAACAGACATGGCAGGGGAAGAATTCAAAGATGGTGTTATACACTTTCACCCTACAGAAATAATCAGGCAAATATACATAATTATATATGTACAAGATGTGGCACCATTTGAAATAGAAAACAAAAATACAACGTCCAACAGGAGAACACTCAGTAAACAAAATTAAGAATATCAACATAAGGGCTTCCCTGGTGGCGCAGTGGTTGAGAATCCGCCTGCCAATGCAGGGGACACGGGTTTGAGCCCTGGTCTGGGAAGATCCCACATGCCGCGGAGCAACTAGGCCCGTGAGCCATAACTACTCAGCCTGCGCTCTGGAGCCCACGAGCCACAACTACTGAGCCCGTGCGCCACAACTACTGAAGCCTCTGTGCCTAGAGCCCATGCTCTGCAACAAGAGAAACCCCTTCAATGAGAAGCCCTTGCACCACAACGAAGAGTAGCCCCTGCTCGCCACAACTAGAGAAAGCCCGTGTGCACCAATGAAGGCCCAACGCAGCCAAAAATAAATAAAATAAATTTATAAAAGAAAAAAAAAAGAATATCAACATAAAGGAATACTATGCAGCTGTTAAGGTGACATAAAACTATTTGACCCAACACTGAAAGATGTATATGACACGCTGCAAAATGAAAAAAGCAAAACATGTATATTATGATCCTTCTGGTTATGCATTTGTACAATCTGGAAAAACAGACAATAAATTGTTAACAGTGGTGAATATCTAGGAGAGATTACAAGGGAACTTAGACTGTACTTGCCATACTTTTGTAGTTAAAAAAAAAATCTCCAAAGTAGCACATGCAACATTTGGAATGAACAAAAATTAAAATAACGATATTGAAAAATAAATGGATATAGCACAGATAGTCCTGTAAGTTTAAGATCAGTTTCATTATTCTTTATAGAAGCTATTTTCCTTTGTCTTTCTTTTAAATAATGCAAATGTACATACCTGCATTTATCCAGCTGTCCAATGCCCCCCAAAAAGCAGACTGGATTTTCTTCTCTACTTTCCAAAACCCATTCAGAGCTGAGCTAAAGACAAAGATAAATAAATAAATCAGCTACAGAGGTAATTGCATCAGAAAATAAGAGGACACGTTCATTAAGGAAGCAGCCCAAACCATAAGCAGGCAGGAAAAAGCATTTGGGAGGAAGAAGGCCGGGGCGGGGGGGGGGGGGGACATTGATGAGGACACTGAGAGGACAGAGAGACATCTTAGGGTGTAAACATCAAAGAAGATATTATTTTCACTGCTTCAAGAAAGGAAGCCAGGGACTTCTGCTTCTTGGTGTAGAGTGCCCTGTTCAGTGTGAATGAGGACTGTGTGCCTTTTCCGTCAACAACCTCTCTCTTGAGGCTGTGAACAATAGTATAGGGGCCCAAAGATGTGCACTTCTATTTCCCATTTCCACTTCCTTTAGAATTACCCTCTTCCCAATCCAGCCTACCCATGGCTTCATTTTAATGGTGAAACAGCAGATGGTATGGTGAACGGAGGAGGGCCTGGGAACAAATCTGACCAATGATGCTTTCAGTTCACCAAATATTTTTTGAGTCATTCTTATCTGAAAACTTAGGCAGCAAATAAAGGTCTTCCCAACTTCCCAACCTCACCTCAAAGCCTTATTCATACTAAACAAGAATACCAGCTTGGTTCTGTAAAATTAAAGTACCTGGTCCCATTCTTACCACCAACACCAACACCACCGCCGCCACCACCTACACAGCTCTGCATTGTTTTAACAGCTTTCCTTGGTGCTTCTCACAAACTCTTTTTAAGAGTAAAATCAAACTATGTTTTGCAAATAAGGAGTAACCACTCTTAGTGATTTGAAAATGGTTGCCAAATTAATACAGATTATTGTCTCAGTTTTCTGTTGGTCATTCCACACATTTTATCAGAATCCAGTTTTAGAAAGAGCACAGTCCCATGCATGACGAGGCAGAAGTGGAGGGGTGCCTGGGGAAAGGGAGATGAGTTACCTCTGAGGCTGCAAGGCCAGCATTCCCACAGGACATTACAGTCGAAGTGGGAGATGGCACAAAACACAAAAGCAATCTAAAATCAGTAGAGTGGGTGTGGCATGATATCATCTTTATGCCCCTTGCTAACTCCGGTGACTGACACTGGAGAGGGCTGCTTTGGGGAGGTTTTCTGCAGTGGATAAGGCAAAACTAATGATAGGAGGCCAGGCAGGAGATATAAGTATGAATTTTGATGTGATGACTTTGACTTGGCTATTTTGTCATGACAGTTTTTAAAAGATTCAAAGAACAAATCATTATACTTTCAGCTTTAAAAAATTTAATATAACCAATTGTTTTACTTACATAAATAGATACCCTGCCCTGCAGCAAAACAGCAATCTGAAATTAGCTACATCTAATACCCTGCTTTGGCTCAGAAGCAGGTGTTCAAATCCCACATTTAGGAGACTCATTCGACAATTATTTTTGAGCAGTTCTTCGTGCCAAAAGCTGAGCTATACCAGGAGGCCGCAATGAAGAACAAGAGCAATATGGTCACTGCTCATGTGGAGCTTACAGTCCACAGGACTAAAAGAATCAAACAAAGATGCACAGAAAGAAGTAATCATAAAGAACTTAAAATGCCATGAAGGAAAAAGAGAGCATATAATAAGGAATGTGATTCAGCATGGGACTCAAGAGGGAAGTAACACTGAGCTGAGATGGAACGGCTATCATGGGAGGTGGGGAGAAAGCAGTTTGGGTAAAGGATGAGCATATGCAAAGGTCCTGTAGAGGGAAGAAGCCAGTCCGGTCTCTCCAGATGCATAAATGGGGAAATCCCTCCAATACGCCTTTTTAGGCGTGGGTAAAGAACAGCACTAGCACATTCATACTTGCTAACAGCACGCCTGGGGCCTTGCTACCCCATGTTTCCGGCAGCACGCTGCCAAGGATGAATGGAAATCAACCAGATGGCCTCCATGCTTTAGTGCCCCAAACCAGAAGAGGGACGCACGCTCAGAACCTTTTAGAGCAGGAAGAGTCCTGAAGTTCCATCAGTCTCTTTAAGAAGGGCTACTGCATAAATCTTTTTAAAATCACAAAAGCATTTTAATATGCACCATCAGATCACATGTTACTTGAACACAGGAGTCATGGGGATTGAGGATCAGACTACAATCACCAGGGTTCTATCAAAACCCGTAATCAAGAAGAGTTTGGTTTTTCCATTATTCATTCTCTATTACAAGCAACACTGTATTGAAGTCACATTGTACCTAATAATTTTCAAACTGACTTCCAGTATTACTGGACAGGACAATAAAATGGTATCAATTTGTGATGCTTAGCCTAGAGATTAAACTCTGAGAAATCAAGATCAGCAACAGAATTTCTTGACAATATGCATTTACTATGATGTTTTTATAGACTGATTCAATAACAACAAAAATCCCTGTTCTCAGAAAATTGACATTCCAATGATAAAAAATTAAACACACCCATATAGCACTTAAAAGGCATGCTAGGGCTTCCCTGGTGGCGCAGTGGTTAAGAATCCGCCTGCCAATGCAGGGGACACGGGTTCGAGCCCTGGACCAGAAAGATCCCACATGCCGCGGAGCAACGAAGCCCGTGCACCACAACTACTGAGCCTGCGCTCTAGAGCCCGCGAGCCACAGCTGCTGAGTCCGCGTGCCTAGAGCCCGAGCTCCGGCAACAAGAGAAGCCACCGGGATGAGAAGCCCACGCACCGCAACAAAGAGTAGCCCCCTGCTCGCCGCCAACTAGAGAAAGCCCGCGTGCAGCAATGAAGACCTGACACAGCCAAAAATAAATAAATAAAATAAATTAAAAAAAAAAAAAGATATGCTAAACATTTAAACCTAAGACTGGTGACCCACTTTATATGAAATGACGACTCATTCAGGATGACAAGTGTTTTTTGTGCTACAGCATTTGTGCAACGGCCTCATTCAAGTAACATTTCTTTCCGAATAAACTAAACAACATGCTCTAACTACTTATTTTTAGAACAAGTAGGAAAAGAGCAAGATCAGCTTATAAATACTTTGGATAATTCCAAGAAATCAATTCAAGCTTCTTGCTCCAAGATACAAAAAGAAAATCTTTAATGCTAGAAAAACTGACCAGTAGGAATCACTCAACACAACACCCTTTAAAAATAACATGATTCACTGGGTTCCATTCCCAACTCAAATGAATACAAAGAAGCTCAGAAAATAGTAAGGATAAAAGTGAGAAATCAGAAGCTTTTTGATGATAGCAGTGGATTCTTCTACCCTAACCTCCTTATAAATTTTCAAGGATTTGAAAGAAAATGCCTTTCTTCCAGTGAAGAAAGTGGCTTTAGTGGCTTTAGCCATTACTTTAGTGGCTCAATCTTGCAGATGCTACTTTACATAAAAAAAAAAAAAAAATCAGGGAAATTTTGTGAATTCTGAATTTTTTAGTTTATAAAAGTCTTATGCAAGAGATATGTATATCTAATACTTTGTGAATGACGGAAAAGTTACAGAAACAAAATGTGACTCTGTGAGTCTGAACAGGACTAACTGCAATAAACGGGGTAGCGCAACTATTTTGTAAGATGCAAAATTCCAGAAATCAGTGTCTGAAGATATGGAAAGCCTGCTATATTTTCAAGGATATCTTTTGAAATACAGGTATCTATTAAAGGAAGAACATAAAATTAAATTTTGAATAGTGGAGACGACAGACATAAAGATAGATCATATTAATATTCACAAATATGATGATCAGAATATGAGTGCTTTGGGCCAAAGGCCATGGCCAGATGTATATGATAAAAATAGACTGGATGATGGTTAAAATCAATGACAAATATATATGTATAACTGAATCACTTTGCCATACACCTGAAACTAACACAACATTGTTAATCAACTATACTCCAATATAAAATAAAAATTTTTAAAAAGGACTATCATTAAAGAAGGAATAAATGAAAGTAAAATTTAAAAAAAATTTTAAATCAATGACAAGACTCAAAATAAAATACTTTGGATATCTGATTTTTACTAGAGAAACCATCACACCTACAGTGAATTACCTAACGGATGCCTTAAAGGAATCAAAGCTTTTGATTCCTGAAGTAGAAAACACAAATAAAATGTTGATGAATTAAGGTATGAACCCAGAAAAATTGAAAAGAAAAACATGTAATTTAGAAAATGTCCTGAAATCAGCTGCTTAATACCTTAAGAAATGTTAAGACTGAAGATCTTAAACCTTAAAAACCATTTCAGCAGGCACCAGTCTTAAGGATGGTGAGGAAACCTGATGCAACAATACAAGCTCCAAGAGGGCAGGGACTCTTGTCACTTTTGTTCCATGCTTTACTGTATTAGGTGATCAGTAAGTAGCTAAATGGTTAAATGAAAGATGAAGGTAACAAAGCAAGCAACATCACCCGATGGAAATATCACCGTAATGCAGGGTGTGTGATTTTATTGCCTCTGTACACAACTAGCAAGTGGACCTTGAGCAAGTCATTTAAATCTGAGCCCATCCGTGAACCTGAGAGGAAGCATCTTGCCCAACGGATCAAAACAAATCTCTCAAAAAGTCTTCCTTAAGCTCCTACATGCCTTTTTTTTTCCTCTTCCCTCTTGCATCTCCCTCCCTCCCACCCTCCCTATCCCACCCCTCTAGGTGGTCACAAAGCACCGAGCTGATCTCCCTGTGCTATGCGGTTGCTTCCCACTAGCTATCTATTTTACATTTGGTAGTGTATACATGTCCATGACACTCTCTCACCCTGTCACATCTCACCCCTCCCCCTCCCCATATCCTCAAGTCCATTCTTTAGTAGGTCTGTGTCTTTATTCCCATCTTGCCACTAGGTTCTTCATGACCTTTTTTTTTTTTTTTCCCTTAGATTCCATATATATGTGTTAGCATACTGTATTTGTTTTTCTCTTTCTGACTTACTTCACTCTGTATGACAGACTCTAACTCCATCCACCTCATTACAAATACCTCCATTTCATTTCTTTTTACGGCTGAGTAATATTCCATTGTATATATGTGCCACATCTTCTTTATCCATTCATCTGTCAACGGACACTTAGGTTGCTTCCATGTCCTGGCTATTGTAAATAGAGCTGCAATGAACATTTTGGTACATGACTCTTTCTGAATTATGGTTCTCTCAGGGTATATGCCCAGTAGTGGGATTGCTGGGTCGTATGGTAGTTCTATTTTTAGTTTTCTAAGGAACCTCCATACTGTTCTCCATAGTGGCTGTATCAATTTACATTCCCACCAACAGTGCAAGAGGGTTCCCTTTTCTCCACACCCTCTCCAGCATTTATTGTTTCTAGATTTTTTGATGATGGCCATTCTGACCGGTGTGAGATGATACCTCATTGTAGTTTTGATTTGCATTTCTCTAATGATTAATGATGTTGAGCATTCTTTCATGTGTCTGTTGGCCTTTTTCAAATGAGGCTGTAGATGTGAAAGATGTTAGTGCTAAAGCAATATAATGTAGGCTTTACGGCAGAGGACTGAAGTGGGTGGCCAACTTGCTTAGAAGAACAAAGAATAAATAGGGATTCTGAGCAAAAGCCTGGTCATAAATCAAAGTCCCATTTCATAAGTTTCAGATGACACAGCAGAGCAGTTAAGAGCCTGAGCTGGAGTCATAAGGACCTGGGTTTGTATCCTGCCTTCCCCACTGACTAGCGATTGTAATCTTAGGCAACTTACTTACCCTCTCTAAACCTCAATGTTCTCAGCTGTAAGTGGGGGGATAAAAAATAGCCTCTATTTCCTAAAGCTGTTAAGAGTTAAATTAGTTAATGCATATAAAGTACCTAACACAGAGTGTAGCAGGCAGTAAGCATTCCTATTTTGGTCGTAATTTCTGTTAAACTGATTACAGCTTGATGGAACACAGTTCCAGTCAAGGAAAGGGAGCTCCAGCATACACCGAGCGTCTGCAACATCTCATGCACGGAGCTAGGCGCTTGCACTTAATTCTCATAAAAAACAGAAGTTTCAGGCCAATCAGTGGGGGTGCCAGATGTCAAACACACGACTGACTCCAAGGACCAGGCTTTTTCCACAGGGGCGTAAAATCTGCTTTAAAGTGCCCCCCCCATCACCAACACCACTGTCTTCTCTGGCTTCGTAGTACTTTCTGTAGTCTAGCATCCACCTAGGAGACTGGTCTCATTCCGGGCCCCTCCCTCCAGAGACTGAAAGAACTGTCGTTCAACAAATCATGAAAGTGCCCCGGGCCCTGCCTGCGTTCCAGCCCACAAATATCACACTGCTCTGGCACCACGAGGGTAGGGGTGGATATGTCGGGAGGAAGTTCTGGTGGCCCTGGCAGAGGCCCACCCCGTAGGCACGGAACCTCCTAAAGGCCTAACACACACACACACACACACACACACACACACACACACGAAAGCGTCTTTCTTCCCTCTGAGTCTCATTACCCGGGGCTTCGCACCCACCGGAGACTTGCCAATGACTGTGTTTGTTGCTCCCGGTGTCCCCTGCTTTACTGAGGCCCAGATAACTGTTCTGAGGAAGGCATCACAAGATGCTATGCAAAGCTAATGGATTCCAGCCAAAAAGATGACATAAAAACAAAATCTGTTATTTTTTCCCGTCAGCAAGTCAGAATTATGGCTTTTCTATATGCTACTGCGGCCACACAGAATAACTCACTTCTAACTATAGCAGCAATTCCAGGAATACCCCAGAACCGTAAGTGCTGCTCCATTTACAATAAACTTCTAGGGATGATCAAACAATCAATGCCAACTCGATGATCCAGGGCTCTCTGCACTGCTCCCAGTGAGCCTGCTTTCCCTGAGAGACTGCTTCTGATCAAACTAAATTAAGTCAAAATGTGTTTTCCTAAAAGCCACACTGTATCAATACGCTTTGCTATTCCCTCCCTTTTACTTCTTTTACCACTAATACATCTATAATGTTCTTAAAGAGCACAGAATACAGTGGTGAAAATATGGTGACAGAAGTGGACACTCTAAAGGTGGGGAAAATGGCTTGTCTTCACCTTCTGTGCTTTCCAATCGTTCATCACTAAAATACTTATTAAGCACTTGTACCATCACAATAAAACCTTGCATTTATATGATACTTTATAGCTTAAAAAGAGCTTTCACATCTATAACCACATTCGAGTCTCACAGCTCCTTTCACAGATGAGAAGACTCAGCTTCAGACATTCCCAGGGTCAAGTGGCCAGTGAGTGGCGAGACCAGGCTCAGACACATTTCTCAGCCTCCAGCTTCACTGCCCTTTCAGTTTGCCACATTTCCTTGGGCAAGGCGCGGGCTTTTGTTCTTCTAAAGAAGAACCACGCTTAAAATCTAAGCCCACCAAAACCCTCCAGTCTATTATTAATAGTTGGCAAGCATTAAGAACTACAGGAGTCAAGAAGAGAGGGCTGTGAAGTGACCAGGTAGAGTGGACTCTGTTCCCAGCCTTGAGGAATAGAGACAATCTAAAAAGAAAGGAGGGGTGCAGCTGTCCTGGAAAAGGGCTGGAGGAAGGAAAATCGAGAGGGTGGAGCTGCAGGAAGGACTATGCAGACCAGGAGGGATCAGGCAGGAAAGTAGTAGACAGAGTGAAAAGGTGAGGCAGGGTCGGACTGAGGAGAGGGGGGTAGGGAGAGGGAGAGAGAGAGAGAGAGAGACAGAGAGAGAGAGAGAGGGGGAGAGAGAGAGAGAGAGAGAGAGAGAGAGAGAGAGAGGGAGGGAGGGAGGGTGTGTACACGCACATGTGGGCACCAGCTTCTGTCTGTAAGCAATAAGAGAAACTGCCTGGTATTGAAAAAGTCTCTAAAGCTCTCTGAACACAAATCCTGTGTAACAAGGAAAGTATTAGATGACCTCTACAGTTCTTGACAGAACAGAAGCAGTTAGAAGCCTGGGCCTAGAGTCACCCTAACCTGGGTTCAGACCCCAGCTCTAATGTCTGTGTGATCTTAGTCACGTTTTTCAACCTCTACACGTTTCTGTTTTCTCTGGGATTAATAAAGTATCTACAGGGCTGTTGTGAAGATTCAAGATTTCTCTAAATCTCTTCCTCTAAAGTAACTTTTTACTGGCTCACACTCAAAAAGCTCACAGTTCATTAGTTAATCAGTTTTCTGTTGAGTATACTCAAGGCTTTTAAAAATGTTTAGATTAAAAAAAGTAACAAAGCAAACAAACCCTATCTTACAAATGTTTGAAATCATATTATGCTGCACCCTAACAAAACTAATTCCTCATTAACTTGTATTTCCAAAGGGTCATGATACAAAGACACAGAACCTCTTACAGATATGCCATCTGGCGAAACTTCAAGGTAACTATAATTTAAAGGAATATAGAGGAAGCAACCCTGAATCCCCCTCCACCCCTTGCTAACTTTCACTAATTTATTTGTGTGTCTGCTGCATATTTACCTACTCCCTCTCTCTGTTATGTACTAAGCTCTTTGGGGGCAGAAATCCATCTAACGTGTTTCCTGTAATTCTTTAACCACTTAGGGTTCCCGGAAGCAAACAACAGAAACCAGTTCTGTTTACCTTAGGATGAAAATAAACTAAGGGGAAGATATAAGAACACAAGAACAGTCTGATAAGGACATCATTCTAGCACGGCCACCACTGGTCACCAGCCATCACCACAACTGGACTCCTGATTCTGCTGCTTCCACGAATGATCTCAAGCCACCCCTATGTATTTGTACCATTCCTTCCAGAAGCTAAGTCTTGGGACAGAGGAATCCAAGAGGCTGGACTTGGTTCACCGCTAGTCATGTGTCTGTACCTCCTTCAGCTTCCACAGCAACAACGGATGATCACTCCAGAAATGAAGGGGGTTCAGAAGCTGGACAATGTCAATGCATGTTAATTGCTATCAAATGGCAATGTCCACACCAGTCTATACCCCAAAGGAGCTCAGCTATTGCCTCAAAATATAAAGTGATGTTGGGGAGAGAAATAAAAGGAAATCTCAAGGAAAGTGTTTCCCTACATGTTCTCCTGCACCTCTCCTCAACCAAGAAACTGTAATCAGTTTTCATGTTTAGACTTGAAATAGCCTACCAACAGTCTCCAGTGCTGCACTAAGGCAGAGCTCTTCGTGAACCGTATTTGCATAGTGAGCAGTCCACTCGGTCTTCACCAAGACAGCAGACTTGATCACCAGGTCAACACTGCTCCTCCACAGCACGGAGCCTCCTCTCTCTCCTCCCCATCTGCCCCAGTTGTCTCTGGTACCAGCCAAGAGTCCAGTAACGGTTACACACCACTATCTGACATCCTAGGAACCCATGCTGACAGCTTTTCAAACCTTTTTTACCATGATCTACAGTAAGAAACGCGTGTATGACACCACGTGTGTATGACAAAAAATGAGTTTCACAGAAAAATATCCTTACTACATGCAATTCACTCTGATATTTTCTATTCTATACTATTTTCTTCTGTTTAATAATAGATTTTAAATGCTAAATAAGACCCACAAAATCGATTTCACAGTCCACTAATGAATAATAAACCACCGTTTGAGAAACACTGGTTTAAAGGACTGAACAAGATTACCAAAACAGAATTTACTTTATAATCACTGTTTATAGTCAGCTGAACATAAAATAGTGAACTGCATTTCATCTGGAATTCCTTTGACTATGAGAAGATCATCCCTCTTTTCCCAAACCATGCAGCCTAGGATTTTTTTTTTTTTTAAACATCTTTATTGAAGTATAATTGCTTCACAATGGTGTGTTAGTTTCTGCTTTATAACAAAGTGAATCAGCTACAGATATACACACGTTCCCATATCTCCTCCCTCATGCATCTCCCTCCCTCCCACCCTCCCCATCCCACCCCCCCAGGCGGTCACAAAGCACCGTGCTGATCTCCCCGTGCTATGCGGCTGCTTCCCACTAGCTATCTATTTTACATTTGGTAGTGTATATATGTCCATGACACTCTCTCATCCTGTCACATCTCACCCCTCCCCCTCCCCATATCCTCAAGTCCATTCTTTAGTAGGTCTGTGTCTTTATTCCCATCTTGCCACTAGGTTCTTCATGACCTTTTTTTTTTTCTTTTTTCCTTAGATTCCATATATATGTGTTAGCATACAGTATTTGTTTTTCTCTTTCTGACTTACTTCACTCTGTATGACAGATTCTAGGCCCATCCACCTCACTACAAATAACTCAATTTCATTTCTTTTTATGGCTGAGTAATATTCCATTGTATATATGTGCCACATCTTCTTTATCCATTCATCCGATGATGGACACTTAGGTTGCTTCCATGTCCTGGCTATTGTAAATAGAGCTGCAATGAACATTTTGGTACATGACTCTTTTTGAATTATGGTTTTCTCAGGGCAGCCTAGGATGTTTTAACACAAACAGCTGCACTGAGATCCACTGAACACTGCCACACTCACAGTCTTCATTTCACAATACAGGTTCTTCTCCCAGAAAGCTCTTCGGCTGTTTACCTCCTAAATCCATATAATGCTACCAGAGATAAAGAAAATGTAGAAACAATACCCACAAAGCATGGAAGATTCAGATTTTAAATTCTGCCATTACCCATGATTTATTCCCATAGTCCCCAGTTTCTAACCTTAGAATCACATCTCCTAGTGATGCTTTGCAGGAAACTAAACAATTCAAAATCCTTTCTGTTTACTTCACATCTGTGCAAATTTTTCAATGTATTTTATGGAAATAACCATTGTAAATGGAGAGAAGAATTCAGCGTATGGTCATCAATGGATATTTCTAGGGAGGGGAAAGCTTCCCAAGTTTTGAAGGTTTAAATAGATGGTATATTATGATGAATTTGGCTAGGAGTCTTCTGCAGCAACTTTAATTATGTTTTTCTACCAATGAACTGAAAAAGGTGAGCAAATACAGCTATTCTTTCTCAAGATAAATGCTTACTTTATACTCTGCTCATAAGAAGGCAGAACCTCAATGAGACACCTTTTTGTATCCTTAAAGCGAGGTCCCAAGCAGGGCCAGAACATGACTACAGCCATAATTCTTTTATCAAAGGGCCCCTGTCTAACAGACAACAGGCATCCATCTCGTTGCACCAAAATATTCAGTGGCAATGCCTGGTCTTCATTCATTCAATTTTCCTGTTTAACTTTTTGGGGGAAGGAGGGGAATGGTGCAGACTTCAGCCATGGAGCTTCTTTGGCCTCTCCTTTTAAGAGAAAAAAAATGTAGAAAAAGAGAAAGGGAGGATAATTTTCTAAGAGCACTGTGGAGGTAAATATTATGGTAGGATGTTAATGACAAATTAGACTAAAAACATAAACATAATAACAACTAGAAGGAATAACTCCCTCGCTCCTGGACATCTTCATTAAGTAAAATAACCAACCAAATAAAAGCTCCTTATGAAAAGCCTGTGAAGCACACTTTGGTGGGAATAAAAGAATGCAAGAAAAGATGTATCATCAAAGAAGAGTTAGCAACCCAAGAATGTGAAAAAGTAATAATATTGATACATGATTGATTGCCAAACACAAGACACAGCCAACCAAGGCAAAGGGTATGTTCAGAGAAGGTGTGAGTGTGGGGTTGAGGTAGTTAACCCAATCCAGAAGAATTCAGGAAAAACCAGCATGGTGGAGTTAACCATTCTGGTCAAGAAGAACTGAGCTAGAACACTGGCCCTGACACTCAGTCGCTGGGATCAGGTTACTTTTTAACTTTCAATGATTATTTTCTCATTTGCAAATAAAGATAACAGTAATTCTTTTACAGGATTGTTTTACACTCTGAGAGAAGAAATATATATAGGTCTAGTAGAACACCTGGCCCAGATTAGGCATATAATAGTATGACCATTATGGAGCAGGTGGGATCTGAACTGGGCCTTTAGGAATGGGGAAGATACAAATAGGAAGAGAACAGCAGCCGACTGAAGGGAACATTCCAAATAATGGAAACATGAAGAAATAACAAAAGAAGGAAAGGGGCAGTGTAAAACCCTTTGGAGACTGACCAGAAGGTTTGTGTAGAATAGAAAGAAATGAGAAAAAGGAGAAAGCTGAAACCAGTTTACAGCAGACCATAAACACCCAACTCAGGAGTATGGACTTTCCTTTGAGGAGACAACCCCAGAGAAGAACTCAAATCCCCACACTCACATGAATTCCTCAGAAACAAGAAAAGTCCCCCAGTATGTGAATATGTGCTATGTAGAGATGGGGGGAACTCAGACACAAGGAGATGACAGGCAAAAGCATGGGGACACTTTAAATTCATCTGCAGAAAATAATATCCTCTTTTAAAATATTTTAAATGAATCAACTAGTCCTTGATGGATATACAGGCACTGTACACTAAGATTCCCCACCTCCCCTTTCCCTCAGTGTGAACATCCCAGGACAATAAAAGTTAACTGAGCAAACAGCCCCAAATATTGCCACTGGTAAGAGCTCATTTGAATATTCATGGGGGGGATCTATACTCTAACCCCACCTTACTACACACACATAATTCCCACAAAGAGCAACTTTTTTAAAAAAATAATAAAATAAGAAGCTAGAGGTTTTCTTCTGCAAATTACACTGTGAATGAGTCAGAAAAAACTTTCCCAAAGCTTTTGTCTTCATGGCTGAAGAGCCAGCCTGGCTGGGACATTTCCTAACAGCACTGGGGGAACGAATATTCTGCTGCTGTTGATTAATCATCCTCTGCGGTGCAGCCTCACAGAGTTGTTCATGGGGCTACCCTTGGGAGTCACTCTGAATTATTTTTGTAACATCTTGTCCTTGGATAAAAGGAAACACAGAGTCAGAAATAGGAGGTTAGGAGGTCACCTATTACTCAGCAGAGTTGTTTACACAGCCTTGTTTCCCTCTTATCCAGAGTCAATGTCCTGGATAATTGATAGGTATAAGGCACACACATTTCCAGGGATCTATATATGGCAGAATTCACAAAAATCATGTTCAATGGAAATTTCTCTGCCTTTGATGATTCAGAAGAGCATATCAGACCTTCTCAGGCCTTAGAATCATGATTATGACCAATTTTCATTTCACAGAACTGTAAGGGGTGGAACTGGGGGGCGGGGAGAGAATCCGGTTAGTGGAATTTGCATGAACAAGTTCCCTTGTACTAGCATTCATTTCAACAGTCTCCATGGCCATAAAAAAAGAACGAAAATGCCATTTGCAGAGACAAGGATGGACCTACAGACTGTCATACTGAGTGAAATAAGTCAGACAAAGACAAATATATGATATAGCTTACATGTGGAATCTTAAAAAATGGTACAAATGAACTTATTTACAAAGCAGTAATAGTCACAGATGTAGAAAACAAACTTATGGTTACCAAGGAGGAAAGTGGGGAGGAGGGATAAATTGGGAGACTGGGATTGACATATACACACTACTGTATATAAAATAGATAACTAATAAAAACCTACTGTATAGCACAGGAACTCTACTCAATACTCTGTAATGACCTATATGGAAAAGAATCTAAAAAAAAGAGTAGATATATGTATATGTATAATTGATTCATTTGCTGTACAGCAGAAACACAACACTGTAAATCAATTATACTCCAATAAAAATTAACTTTAAAAAATAAAAATAAAAGAATAAACAGTCTCCGTTAGTTTACATGAACGTTTTATCAACCCATGCAGCTCTCTGATGTGTGTCCAGCCAGGTGGTACCTGAACATTTCTGTCTTGGCCAAGAACTGTGTTTGTCCAGTGCATTACACCTGTACACACAGCGAATAAGTAGCAGAAATGCAGCACAAAACTGATCCTCAGATGCCACATCTCACGGATCTCACATTGTACTAAAATAAATATTAATGAAGGAACCTCTCTCTGTCTTTTTAGCCTTTCTCCAAACGAATACAAAAAAGCAAAGCTGGCGTAACTATACATAAACGTTAACTAATCAAAATCAATACAAAATCAATAAACACAGTCAATATTTTTACAGCTTACAAAGCACTTTCAATATATGATCTCCATTAATCCTCACAATAATTTTAAGTATCATTCCTCTTATTTTAATCATAAGTAAACTAAGGCCTAGAGATACTTAAGTGACTTGTAAAAGGTCATATGTATTTATTAACTGGGTCTCAAATCCAAGTCATCAGGAGGCAAAGGAAATGGAAACAACTAAAGAAAAAATGACAAATGATCATGGTGAAAAGGTCATATTTCACTAACAGTCAAATTAAAATAACAGGATGCTATTTTTTATCTATCTAATCAGTAAAGGTGGTGTAGCTGTTTTTAAACATAGATACAATCCTGGATTAGTTAGAAGTATAAATTACTGTCATCTTCAAACTATAAAAGTTATTTAGACTCATGATAATAAAAATATACATTCAATAATATAGAAACATATCACTGAAAAGCTGAAGTTCCTCTCCCTACTTCCCAGAGATAATCACTACTCAGTTTTTTGGTGCAACCTTTCTCGAGGACAATTTGGCCTCATATATCAGTTTGGACTTAAAACCCCTCACATTCTGATTCAGTAACCCCACAATACTTTAATGAAAAAAGCAGGTTACAAAACAGCATGCAGAGGATGAGCCTAGCCATGTTGCATAGACAAACACAAATAATCCTAGAGAGAGAAAAAAGATGGAAGATGGGGAGGACATTGCAGGAAAAATTACCCATTTAACAGTGATTATCTTGGGTGTCTGTGGGGTTAGTGATTACTTCATTTTGTACACTCTTTAAGACTTTTCAAGTATTCTACCACACCTATGTGTTATTCCATTCAGGGGGGAAAAGTAATTCGCCCAAGTTACACAAGGAGTTAGGGCTGGGATCGGGGGTTTAGGAGAGATGATTCCTAGTCCACTATTTAAGCCATCCTATCAATATATCCCACTCTGCCTGCTGTAATTTTAAAACAGTTCAACAGTTACCAACAACCCAAAGCAATTAAGAGATGTAATTATTTGTTAATAAGTGATAGAGGTATGAAGTGCTATGACTTCAGAGGAGAAAGAGGTCACTGGTGCACAGAACAATTCCAAAGGCTTCATACGTCAGATTTAGAAAGGTAAAGAGAAAAAGCATGCTCCATTCCAGATGAAGATAAAGGTGTGATCAAAGGCAGCAGGAAGAAAACCAGCAAGCCTATTTGGTGGACAGTAAGCAGACTTAAGCATATTCATGAAGAGAAGCAGGAAATAAGACCGAGAAAGGTATGCTGGGGTCAGACTGAGATGGAAGAGATGATGGAGGAGTGGAGAGTCACAGATTGCTTACACATCCAACTGGTGAATAAGCCCCCATCATTCTAACTCCTTTGTCTCCATCCACTTCTCTCCATCATCCCATCACTTCTCTCTCCAATTAGGGCAACATTGTCCTGAAAAGTTTCTGCTTTCCTTCTCATATGCCTCTATTCCGGTCTCCACGATGCAGCCTACTTCTAAACTGCAAATCTGAAATTCTTATGCTTTCTCTTAAACTCCTTTATTTTCTACTCTCTTAAGATGGCCTTCATAGCTACTTGTGATCTAACCTCCCACGGCTTATCACTGTTTGTACCCAAAACTCCAATGTACTATTTGCAGTTCCTGGAATCCAGTACACCCTTGTCCTCCAAGCCTTTGCCACCCCCATTCATTCTTCAGTTCACAGCTCAGAAATCATATCCATCATCCAGGCTTCCCTGACTTGACCCACCTGCCAAGTTGAGGCATCCAGAGCAACCTGTGCTTACCTTTACAGCAGCACTTATAATCCTGCTCTGTGACCATCTGTAG
This sequence comes from Balaenoptera acutorostrata, assembly GCF_949987535.1. Lineage (NCBI taxonomy): Eukaryota > Metazoa > Chordata > Mammalia > Artiodactyla > Balaenopteridae > Balaenoptera > Balaenoptera acutorostrata. Next base: position 56,288,496 of record NC_080064.1, read on the forward strand.
AATTGTGTCTTCTCCACTGTCTTTGAGCCCCATGAGGGCAGGGACTGTAGCTATTATCTGCCTATACACAGCACCCAACAACAGTGCCTAGGGTACAGCACATATTCAATTAATGCTTGTGGAAGGAACAGATGCTTAAACATTTCCTTTTCCAGGATGCCTCCCCTGACCATCCCCACTTCCCTCTAGAAGTACTCACCTAATCCATGTCAATATTATATACCGGTTTGCATTTAAGAAACTGTTTTATAAGAGTAAATGTGTAGTTATAGGCCTTACTGAATTGTGCAAAACTACTTAACTTTGTATTTTTTTGTATCTTCCCCCACATGAGATTTTGCAACGTGTTGGGAGTTGCCTAGGTGAAATGATAAAGAAAGTCTAATACTGTACATCAAATCAATTCAATTGGGCCAGCAAGTGGGAAAAAAAACCCAAGTTCATAATAATTACGGACCAAATGTTGATTTCTGTTACAGAAGAATCAATGATAAATTGTGAACCAAATTTACAGGTAGTTTTAAAATATTCTCTTACTTACAATTATATTGCAAGGCACTTAAATTTTTTAAATTTATTTTTAAAGTATACAATTCAGCAACTTTTAGTATATTCATAAAGTTGTACAACCATTACCACTATCTAATTCTAGAACATTTTCACGTTCATGCCCATTAGTAGTCACTCTCCATTCTCCCCTCTACATCCCCTGACAGTCATTAATTTATTTGTCTATTCTGGACATTTCATATAAACGGAATCATACATTATGTGGCCTTTTGTATCCAGCTTATTGCACTTAACATAATAATTTTTTCAGGGTTCATCCATGTTCCTAAATCTCTATGCCTCGATTTCTTTATAAAATGGGCTTCAGTAAATGGTGTTTGTAAAACTGAACAGCCACATGCAAAACAATGAAACTGGATCCTGCCATTTACCACCTAAAATATTTATAATTTCACATCTAAGGCTACTGTAGACAATTATAAAAACTGTCATCAACTAAGTGGAAATATTGCATATTAACATTATTCATTCATTCATGCAACAATATTTGTTGTTTAAATTGTATTAAATTGATTAAATTGTATTGAAGCAAATTATATTAAACTGCCTACAAACCTGTCTATAAAAAAAAAAATGAAACTGGGCCACTATCTTATGCCATACACAAAAATCAACTCAAAATGGATTACAGACTTAAACATAAGACCTGAAACCACAAAACTCCTAGAAGAAAACACAGGCAGTAAGTTCCTTGATGTCTTGATTTCAGTCTTGGTGATGATTTTTTTCAATTTGACACCAAAAGCAAAGGCAACAAAACAAAAAAAAACATGGGGTATTACATCAAACTAAAATGCTTCTGCACAGCAAAGGAAACTATCAACAGAATGAAAAGGCAACCTACTGAATGGGAGAAAATATTTTCAAATCATATATCTGATAAGGGGTTAATATCCAAAATATATAAGGAACTCATAACTCAATAGCAAAAACAGAACAAAACAAAATTCCACAAACAATCCAATTAAAAAATGGTCAGAGGATCTGAATAGATGTTTTTCCAAAGAAGACACAGATGGCCAACAGGTACATTAAAAAGCACTCAACATCACTAATCATCAGAGAAATGCAAACCAAAACCACAATGAGATATCACCTCACATCTGTTCGAATAGCTATGATCAAAAAAACAAAGAATAACAAGTGTTGACGAGAATATGGAGAAAAGAGAACTCTTGTGCACTGTTGGTGGGAATGTAAACTGGTGCAGCCACTATGAAATAGAGTATGGAGGTTCCTCAAAATATTAAAATAGAACTACCATATGATTCAGGTATTTATCTGAAGGAAATGAAAACACTAACTCGAAAAGATATCTGCACCCCCTATGTTTAATTGCAGCATTATTTACAATAGCCAAGACACAGAAACAACTTAAGTGTCTATCAAAGAATGATTGATATAGAAAATTAATATATACACAATGGAATATTATTCAGCCACAAAAAAGAAGGAAACTCTGCCATTTGTGACAACATGAATGGACCTTGAAGGCACTATGCTAAGTGGAATAAGTCAGAGCAAGACATACTGCATGATCTCACTTACATGTGGAATCTTAAAAAAACAAAAACAAAAACCAAACTCACAGATACTGAGAATAGATTGGTGGTTGCCAGAGGTGGGGGTAGAAGGGTAGGTGAAACGGATGAAGGGGGTGAAAAGGTACAAACTTCCAGTTATAAGATAAATAAGTCCTGATGATGTAATGTACAGCACAGTGACTACAGTTATCAATACTGTAGTGTATATTTTTAAGTTACTGAAAGAGTAAATCTTAAAAGTTCTCATTGTAAGAAAAAAAATGGTAACTATGTGTGGTGATAGACGTTAAATTTACCGTGGTAATCATTTCCAAGTATAAACGTATATCAAATTATGTTGTATACCTAAAACTAATAATGTTATATGTCAATTATATCTAAACGAATGAATGAATGATCTCTATTGACCTGACTGAAACTAGAAGGTCTAAAGTAAACAACATATTAGAAATGTATTTTTTAAAGGTGAAAAAAAAGAATAAAAGTTTGTAAGAATTAAAAAAAAAAAATTTGACTAATACCAGATGATGGTAATATAAAGTCCTTGCCAGGGATAAAAGAACTACATGGCGGGGGCTTTCCTGGTGGCACAGTGGTTAAGAATCCGCCTGCCAATTCAGGGGACACGGGTTCAAGCCCTGGTCCAGGAAGATCCCACATGCCGTGGAGCAACTAAACCCGGCACCACAACTACTGAACCTGCGCTCTAGAGCCCGCGAGCCACAACGACTGAAGCCTGCGTGCCACAACTACTGAAGCCTGTGTGCCTAGAGCCCGTGCTCTGCAACAAGAGAAGCCACCACAATGAGAAGCCCGCGCACCGCAACGAAGAGCAGCCCCCGCTCGCCGCAACTAGAGAAAGCCCGCACGCAGCAACAAAGACCCAACGCAGCCATAAATAAATAAACAAACAAAGAACTACATGGTTGCTACCTTGACCATAAACTCTAAATGACACCTTTTCTCATGAAAGTTATGATGACACAACCCACCTGTGTTCTAGCCCACACATCTGACTCAGGGTCAGAAATCATGTCCAATGAATTATCATCCTACAGATTATCCTACAATCAAATCTAACTTGGGTTTTCTCCCTGGCACATCCCATGCGCTTGGGAAAGTCACCAACTTGACTGTAAGTTCCTAGAGGGCAAGAACAAGATCTTTTCTTCTCAAGTCTTCTCTTGAGGCTTCAAGGCATAGTTGGCACAGTGCTCTGAAATTAGTAGGTATATATATATTTGTTCAACAACACTTAGATACTACTATGTGCCAGGCACTGTACTAGGGGCTATGGTTATAATGAGAAACAAGAAAAACAAGATTCTTTAATACAGAAACAGATATAACTTTTAAAATGTTGGTTAGGTTAATGAATCTGAACCAGAAAATGTCACAGCCAGGAGTGACATTAGTGATTAATTCATTCAACCTACTCATTATAAACGTGGACAAAGACCAAGTCAAAAAGAGAAAAACAAGTATCGTATATTAACACATATATGTGGAATCTGAAAAAACTGGTATAGACGATATTATTTACAAAGCGGAAATAGAGACACAGATGTAGAGAACAAACGTATGGACACCAAGGGGGAAGGTGGGGTGGGATGAATTGGGAGATTGGGATTGACATATATATACTACTGATACTATGTATAAAACAGATAACTAATGAGAACCTACTGTATAGCACAGGGAACTCTACTCAGTGCTCTGTGGTGACCTAAATGGGAAGGAAATCCAAAAAAGAGGGGATATATGTATACATAGAGCCGATTCACTTTGCTGTACAGTAGAAACTAACAACATTGTAAAGCAACTCTATTCCAATAAAAATTTTTAAAAAAAACAAAGACCAAGAGAAGTTAAGTGGCAAGTCCACAATAAATACAAGGATTAGATTAAATCAGCATTCCCAAACCATGTTTTCTGGAACCTTGTATTTTTATGCAATGATAATTGTTCTATACACATATAGCTCAGAAAACAGGGAGAAGGAAAAAGGAGGTCCGTAGTGAAATAAATTGGGGAAACACTAGTTAAACAGTATTTTAAACAAGAACGCTCAGCCTTTTTAAAAAAATGTTTTATTGACATATAGCTGCTGTACAGTATTATGTAAATTACAGGTGTACAATACAGTGATTTCACAATTTTTAAAGGTTATATTCCACATATAATTATAAAATATTGGCTATATTCTCCATGTTGTTCAAAATATCCTTGTAGCTTATTTTATACCTAATAGTTTATATACCTCTTAAGCCCCTAACCCTATATTGCTCTCTCCCCACTGGTAACCACTACTTTAAAGAAACTCAGCCTTTAATTTGGTAATAAGTGTAGTGAGTCTCCAACTTTTGCAAAATTATTTGACCTAGGGACTTCTTTTTTAATGAAATATATATTTGGAAAAGCCTGAGTCATATGATCTCTATGTTCTCTTTCACTTCTCAAATTCTATAAATTTACCTAAGAGTATCAGTCTCAGAAAGCCTTCATTCCTGGGGCTTTAAACTATCTAGTTTAATATAACAGATTCTTCAGAAAAGGTATTCATTCATTATTCATCCACCTGTTCATTCAATCACGTATATTCATATTCTCTCTCTCTCTCCCCCTCACACGCACACACGTCCTCAAATTGGACAGACACAAGCACAGAAATAAAATCTAAAATTTCAGTTTAATCAGATCAACTAAAAAGGTACTCATAAAAGAGTGGGGGAGAACAGGGTATTTTTGTAATGTCACCTCAAGCAGGTGCTCTGGAGGTAATGCCTGGGAAAAGTTACATTTCCCTATTACCCAATAACCCAAACACCTGGGGAAAGTCCTTGCAATTCTGAAAATAGCATCTGGTCACAAAGAAAACCCAAAGAGAGACAGGGGAGCAGTCACCTGGGACAGAGTGGAGGCACCTTTCCCCAACTCTGTCCCAAATGATCCTCTGCCTTTAGTTGCCTCGGCCTTCTCGCTTCTTTCCCCTTCAACCCACTTGATTTTCCTGTTTTCATCCCTGATCTTTTTGCAAGTCTTCTCTTTTCACCATGTGATTGGATAAGTTATATGACACACTGGCAGCTGGCCAGAGAGTCTTCCCAGAAGAGAGCCCACTTTTCAGGAAACTTGCCTCATTCCCAGTTAAGGGAAGACAATAGAAAAGAGAGGGAGCAGAGATTGAGATATGGCAAGTTCAAACAGCTCACTAAAATTTGGGAAGTCAAGCAGATACCTGTTCACAAAAACAGAATCCAACTGTACCCAATTCATACTTAGTACACATACATAGAGATGTATACATGCATATAAAGTATGTCAAATATCAGTGTTAAATTTTTTTAATATGAGAACCCTGTTAATACTAATAGCTCATGATCCCTCTGCTGTATATTTTCTTGGTCTGATTTAAACAAAAAAACAGAAATAAAGTATATTTAAAGCATACATCATGTGGTAGGCCTCTTGTAAAATTTCCCAAACATCCTCCCCATCCCCATCCCCTCTCCCCGCCAGTTATAGAACCTACACAATGGGAACCTCCACAACATACCAAATTCAGACACACCTCATCCAATCCCATACAAACAGATTTTCAGAAGAAAAATCAAGTGGGAAAAGTGAATTTCCCTAAATAACTTCCCCTACTTCTATATTTATTCATGCAGTTTAGCACTTAATGATTTTCAGTGTGTGTTCAAGTGTAATATCTTACACAACCCCTATAACAATTGTGTGGGGGGGTCAGGTTCTAGCATCCTCATTTTCAGAGGCTAGAGCCTCCTCCACCTCCCAATCTCCAAATACTGGTGAGCCCTGGGACTCAGGCCTGGATCTTCACCTTTCCTCTATCCACACTCACTACCAAAGCAATCACAATGAGCTGCATGATTGAAATGGCACTTACATGCTAACAATTTCCAAACATATCTCAGAACTCCCATCGCAAATACCCAATTACTTCTTCAACACCTCCACTTGGGAGTTAATAAGCGTCTAAAGCCAATATAAAAAACAACACTTGATTCCTGCAACACCACCACACACCACCTCCCTCCTACCCTGAGTTTGACATCTCAGTAAATGTCGCCACTATTCACCACATTGTTTGAGCAAAAAATTCAAAGGTCAGTCTTGACATCTCTCTTTTTCTCACATCCCATATCCAAACCATCACCAATTCTTATCAGCTTAGCTTCAAAAAGTCACACATCCAACAATTTCTCACCACCCCATACTCGGTCACCATTTTCTTCTTAACATAAGCACCAAGAAGGCAGGGCTGTGTCAGTTTTATTCTCTATTGTATCTGCAATGTCTGACACAATAAATGCTCAATAAATAGGGAACAAATAAATGAATATTGGCTCAAAGAGTAAGGACCCACAGAGTAAGATAATGACAAAAGCCAGGTCTTGAACCCAAATCTCCAAATACATGGGGAAGTCCATACTACCTTTTGAAGCTTTAAAGGAAAAGGAAGAGGGGGGCTAAATACTACTACCTTCCATGCTTGTACTTGTTTTTCTTTTTCCTTTACCCTTCTCTCTCAAATGCACATACTCAAAACTTCTTTTCCAATTAACTTCTACTCTAAGCAGTGAGGAAATGCATACAAGGGAGAGAAATGTTCATGGATCTAATGTACAGTCAGCTTTTCAGTAATACCTTTGGCCTGTTTCGGTAAAACGGTATAAAATGTTTTAAAGGTTAATAAGGATGATGGGAGAGGGGACCAGTTCAGATGCTTCCACAGCCTAATGTCAATTCTGAACTGAAAATATCAGGACACAGGGCTGGGCGTGGGGTTGCTTCTATAAGTAAAGCAATATATGCATACATTTTATCTAAGTGCACTTATATTGGGTTGGCCAGAAAGTTCATTCAGGCTTTTCTGTAACATTTTATGGGAAAACCCAAACGAACTTTTTGGCCAACCCAATACATTCCTACTGGTGTCCTTAAGGAATAACTATTAGAAAATGAAAAAGATGGGTTCTGAAGGAAAGAATAACACTTTTCTAGCATAATAAACCTTTTTGGGCCCTTCTCAGACCTGCAGCAAAATGGAATTTATAAAGTGTGCCAGGCCCACAACAGAGTCTGCCACAATAAATCTCCACCTTTCTGAGCCTCAGGTTCCTAGGTACAATGAAAGCCTACAAATAAGATGTGTTAGAAGTGTGTGCTCAGCCCTGACATGCCAGGATTCCCCTAATTTTAAGGAACTGGGCTCCTGAGAAGATACAGGAGCTACCTCTGAGTGCAAAAAAACATACTAGTGAAACGCAGGAGTAAAGACTACAAGGAGTAAAGACTACAAAAAAGCTAGAAGACTCAGCCCACACCAAAACTACCCACTGACTGGAATATAATTAAGACCTTTACTCTGCTATTCGCATTAGCCTAAATCCTTCTAAATCAGATTTTTCCTAGTTTGTAACTTGAGACATGTTCAAAAGTGTTTAGCATTGTACCATCTGTCCAAAACTATTAAGGAAAAGAATAATGACAAAGTAAAGGATACTACTGATCTCCTTAACAGATAGAATATTTCAGACACTTTTAAAATGTCCATTTATCTCTAAATAGAATTGGTGATGTAAAGTGAAGTCAAGTCAGTACTGCTCAGGTTAAAATATTATGCACTGTAATCACAAATAATTTTTATCACATCCTTAAACGTAAAACCTAAAACCATATTAAGCTATATAAAAAGCCATATAAGGCTAGCTTTTTGGTCCTTATTCTCATGGTGGTAATCCTCTCAAACAACATACACATTGAGCTGTATCCTTATTAATTTTAACATGATAGAGGTCTTTCTACTGAGCTACCATTTCCAGCTATTCTTTTTTTTTCTTTTAAGTTTAAATTTATTTAAATTTTTTTGTATAACATGAGATGGACAACCTAGTTCACTTTTTAAAGATATGGATAACCAACGGAACCAATACTATTTATTGCAAAGTTCCTCCTCTCCCATTACTCTTACTCTGCACTGTTGTAACTTTTTATTATGTGTGGGTCTAATTCTAGACTCTGTACTTTATGTCCAGCCAATTTATCACCTCCCTTGGCAATATCACCTTGCCTAACTTGCGGCTGCTTTATGACAAGTGTTGATAGCTGTGGTGTGGGCCCTCCATTCTCGTGTTCATTTTTACCATCATTTTTGGTCTTTCACACTTCCACGTACATTTTAGAGTCTACCTGTCAAGTTCCATAGAACCCCTGTTAGAATCTGAATTGGCAATACACTGCATCTATAAATCAATTTAGGGAGGATTGATGTCTTTTTTTTCTTAATAGATCCTTATTGGAGTATAATTGCTTGACAATACTGTGTCAGTTTCTGTTGTACATCAAAGTGAATCAGCCATATGCATACATATGTCCCCATATTCCCTCCCTCTTGAGCCTCCCTCCCATCCTCCCTATCCCACCCCTCTAGGTCATCACAAAGCACCAAGCTGATCTCCCTGTGCTATGCTGCTGCTTCCCACTAGCTAACTATTTTACATTCGGTAGTGTACGTATGTCGATACTACTCTCACTTCGCCCCAGCTTCCCCCTCCCACCCCGTGTCCACAAGTCCATTCTCTATGTCTACATCTTTATTCCTGCCCTGCAACTAGGTTCATCAGTACCATTATTTTTTTTTTAGATTCCATATATATGTGTTAGCATATGGTATTTGTTTTTCTCCTTCTGACTTACCTCACTCTGCATGACAGACTCTAGGTCCATCCACCTCACTACAAATAACTCAATTTCGTTTCTCTTTATGGCTGAATAATATTCCACTGTATATATGTGCCACATTTTCTTTATCCATTCATCTGTCGATGGAAATTTAGGTTGGTTCCATGTCCTGGCTATTGTACATAGTGCTGCAATGAACACTGTGGTACATGTCTCTTTTTGAATTATGGTTTTCTCAAGGTATATGCCCAGAACTACCACATGATCCAGATATTCTTTTTTTTTTTAAACATCTTTATTGGAGTATAATTGCTTTACAATGGTGTGTTAGTTTCTGCTTTATAACAAAGTGAATCAGCTATACATATACATATATCCCCATATCTCCTCCCTCTTGCATCTCCCTCCCACCCTTCCTATCCCACCCCTTTAAGTGGTCACAAAGCACAGAGCTGATCTCTCTGTGCTATGTGGCTGCTTCCCACTAGCTATCTATTTTACATTCGGTAGTGTTTATATGTCCATGCCACTCTCTCACTTCGTCCCAGCTTACCCTTCCCCCTCCCTGTGTCCTCAAGTCCATTCTCTACATCTGCGTCTTTATTCCTGTGCTACCCCAGGGTTCTTCATAGCCTTTTTTTTTTTTTTTTTTAGATTCCGTATATATGTGTTAGCATACGGTATTTGTTTTTCTCTTTCTGACTTACTTCACTCTGTATGACAGACTCTAGGTCCATCCACCCCACTACAAATAACTCAATATTTGAGTAATATTCCATTGTATATATGTGCCACATCTTCTTTATCCATTCATCTGTCAACGGACACTTAGGTTGCTTCCATGTCCTGGCTATTGTAAATAGAGCTGCAATGAATGTTGTGGTACATGACTCTTTTTGAATTATGGTTTTCTCAGGGTATATGCCCAGTAGTGGGATTGCTGGGTCGTATGGTAGTTCTGTTTTTAGCTTTTTAAGGAACCTCCATACTGTTCTCCATAGTGGCTGTATCAATTTACATTCCCACCAACAGTGCAAGAGGGTTCCCTTTTCTCCACACCCTCTCCAGCATTTATTGTTTGGAGATCTTTTGATGATGGCCATTCTGACTGGTGTGAGGTGATACCTCACTGTAGTTTTGATTTGCATTTCTCTAATGATTAGTGATGTTGAGCATCCTTTCATGTGTTTGTTGGCAATCTGTATATCTTCTTTGCAGAAATGTCTATTTAGGTCTTCTGCCCATTTATGGATTGGGTTGTTTGCTTTTTTGATATTGAGCTGCACGAGCTGCTTGTAAATTTTGGAGATTAATCCTCTGTCAGCTGCTTCATTTGCAAATATTTTCTCCCATTCTGAGGGTGGTCTTTTCGTGTTGTTTATGGTTTCCTTTGCTGTGCAAAAGCTTTTAAGTTTCACTAGGTCCCATTTGTTTATTTTTGGCTTTATTTCCATTTCTCTAGGAGGTGGGTCAAAAAGGATCTTGCTATGATTTAGGTCACAGAGTGTTCTGCCTATGTTTTCCTCTAAGAGTTGTATAGTGTCTGGCCTTACATTTAGGCCTTTAATCCATTTTGAGTTTATTTTTGTGTAGGGTGTTAGGGAGTGTTCTAATTTCATTCTTTTACATGTAGCTGTCCAGTTATCCCAGCACCACTTATTGAAAAGGCTGTCTTTTCTCCACTGTATATTCTTGCCTCTTTTATCAAAAACAAGGTGAAGGTGACCATATATGCGTGGGTTTATCTCTGGGCTTTCTATCCTGTTCCATTGATCTATATTTCTGTTTCTGTGCCAGTACCATACTGTCTTGATTACTGTAGCTTTGTAGTATAGTCTGAAGTCAGACTATACTACAGGGAGCCTGATTCCTCCAGCTCCGTTCTTCTTTCTCAAGATTGCTTTGGCTATTCTGGGTCTTTTGTGTTTCCACACAAATTGTGAAATTTTTTGTTCTAGTTCTGTGAAAAATGCCATTGGTAGTTTGATAGGGATTGCACTGAATCCGTAGATTGCTTTGGGTATTAGAGTCATTTTCACAATGTTGATTCTTCCAATCCAAGAACATGGTATATCTCTCCATCTGTTTGTATCATCTCTAATTTCTTTCATCAGTGTCTTATAGTTTTCTGAATACAGGTCTTTTGTCTCCTTAGGTAGGTTTATTCCTAGGTATTTTTTTCTTTTTGTTGCAATGGTAAATGGGAGTGTTTCCTTAATTTCTCTTTCAGATTTTTCATCATTAGTGTATAGGAATGCAAGAGATTTCTGTGCATTGATTTTGTATCCTGCTACTCTACCAAATTCATTGATTAGCTCTAGTAGTTTTCTGGTAGCATTTTTAGGATTCTCTATGTATAGTATCATGTCATCTGCAAACAGTGACAGCTTTACTTCTTCTTTTCCGATTTGGATTCCTTTTATTTCTTTTTCTTCTCTCATCGCTGTGGCTAAAACTTCCAAAACTATGTTGAATAACAGTGGTGACAGTGGGCAACCTTGTCTTGTCCTGATCTTAGTGGAAATGGTTTCAGTTTTTCACCATTGAGAACGATGTTGGCTGTGGGTTTGTCATATATGGCCTTTATTATGTTGAGGTAAGCTCCCTCTATGCCTACTTTCTGAAGGGTTTTTTATCATAAATGGGTGTTGAACTTTGTCAAAAGGTTTTTTCTGCATCTATTGAGATGATCATATGGTTTTTCATCTTCAATTTGTTAATATGGTGTATCACATTGATTGATTTACGTATATTGAAGAATCCTTGCATTCCTTGGATAAACCCCACTTGATCATGGTGTATGATCCTTTTAATGTGCTGTTGGATTCTGTTTGCTAGTATTTTGGCGAGGATTTTTGCATCTATGTTCATCAGTGATATTGGCCTGTAGTCTCCTTTCTTTGTGACATCTTTGTCTAGTTTTGGTATCAGGGTGATGGTGGTCTCGCAGAATGAGTTTGGGAGTGTTCCTCTCTCTGCTATATTCTGGAAGAGTTTGAGAAGGATAGGTGTTATCTCTTCGCTAAATGTTTGATAGAATTCGCCTGTGAAGCCATCTGGTCCTGAGCTTTTGTTTGCTGGAAGACTTTTAATCACAGTCTCAATTTCAGTGCTTGTGATTGGTCTGTTTATGTTTTCTACTTCTTCCTGGTTCAGTCTCGGAAGGTTGTGCTTTTCTAAGAATTTGTCCGTTTCTTCCAGGTTGTCCATTTTATTGGCATATAGTTGCTTGTAGTAATCTCTCATGATCCTTTGTATTTCTGCAGTGTCAGTTGTTGAATTAATTTCATTTCTAATTCTATTGATTTGAGTCTTCTCCTTTTCTTAATGAGTCTGGCTAATGGTTTACCAATTTTGTTAATCTTCTCAAAGAACCAACCTTTAGTTTTATTGATCTTTGCTATCATTTCCTTCGTTTCTTTTTCATTTATTTCTGATCTGATCTTTATGATTTCTTTCCTTCTGCTAACTTTGGAGTTCTTTTGTTCTTCTTTCTCTAATTGCTTTAGGTGTAAGGTTAAGTTGTTTATTTGAGATGTTTCTTGTTTCTTGAGGTAGGATTGTATTGCTGTAAACTTCCCTCTTAGAACTGCTTTTGCTGCATCCCATAGGTTTTGGGTCGTCGTGTTTTCACTGTCATTTGTTTCTATGTATTTTTAGATTTCCTCTTTGATTTCTTCAGTGATCTCTAGGTTATTAAGTAGTGTATTGTTTAGCCTCCATGTATTTGTATTTTTTTTTTTTTTAAAGAGGGTTTAAACCCTTTTTATTTATTTATTTATTTATTTATTTATTTATGACTGTGTTGAGTCTTCGTTTCTGTGCGAGGGCTTTCTCTAGTTGCGGCAAGTGGGGACCACTCTTCATCGCGGTGCGCGGGCCTCTCACCATCGCGGCCTCTCTCGTTGCGGAGCACAGGCTCCAGACGCGCAGGCTCAGTAATTGTGGCTCACGGGCCCCGTTGCTCCGTGGCATGTGGGATCTTCCCAGACCAGGGCTCGAACCCGTGTCCCCTGCATTGGCAGGCAGATTCTCAACCACTGCGCCACCAGGGAAGCCCCATGTATTTGTATTTTTTACAGATTTTTTCCCTGTAATTGATATCTAGTCTCATAGCGTTGTGGTTGAAAAAGATACTTGATACGATTTCAATTTTCTTAAATTTACCAAGGCTTGATTTGTGACCCAAGATACGATCTATCCTGGAGAATGTTCCATGAGCACTAATCCAGGTATTCTTTATTCCTTTTTATGTATTCCACTATTCAAGCTTTCAGGCAAGTCTTCTTTCCCATTTGTTTCTAATTAGTAAAAGTTTCACTATGCAGATTGTTTAAATTAATTATGTTTTGCTTGAATTAGTGCATTTGGGAGAAGGTCCCAAAGACCCCAGAGCAGAAGCAGATGGCTAAGGCTCCTATCTTTTCCAGTCTTCATGTTTTTACTCCTTTTACTCACAAAATGCCATTTGAATAATCCTAATGAGACATTCAAATTGCTGCATTTCATTCCAAGCTTGCTAAAATGGAAACATACGCTCATAGTCTTTAGAAAATAATATATTGTATGTTCATGGCATACATACACACACACCTTCAGTGTACACTGTGTTAGTAAATATAACCTTGTTAGGTCTGAATTTTTGTGTCTCCCCAAAATTCACATGTTGGAATCCTAACACCCAGTGTGATGTGGAGCCTTTGGGAGGTGATTAGGCCAAGAGGGTGGAGCCCTCAGGTATTAGTGCTCTTGTAACAGACCCCACAGAGCTCTCCAGCCCCTTCTACAATGTGAGGTTACAACAAGAAGTCTGTGACCCAGAAGAAGGCCCTTACCCAACCACATTGGCACTCTGATCTTGGACTTCCTGCCTTCAGAACTGTGAGAAATAAAAAAATTTCTGTTCTCTGTAAGATAGCCAGTCTCTGCTATTTTGTTATAGCAGTCCAAGTGGAATAAGACAAACTTCTATGCATAGGTGAAGTTGTGTCAGTAGAGGTGGCCTTTCTCCAGCTCAAAAAATCAAGCAAGTATTAAATTCCCAGACAAGGTCACAGGCTTCACCAAGCTCTATTCATCAAAAGCCGAGACCACTGGGGACTTCCCTGGTGGTCCAGCGGTAAAGAATCCACCTTCCAATGCAGGGGACACGGGTTCAATCCCTGGTCAGGGACCTAAGATCCCTCATGCCGTGGGGCAACTAAGCCCGCACGCCACAACTACTGAGCTTGTGCGCCTCAACGAGAGAGTCTGCGTGCCGCAAACTACAGAGCCCACACACTCTGGAGCCTACGCGCCACAACCAGAGAGGAGCCTGAGCCACAACAAAAGATCCCGCATGCCTCAACGAAGACCCAATGCAGCCAAAAAAAAAAAAAAAAAAAAAAAGCCCAGACCACTGAAACATTAGTGGCAATATAACAAACAGAGAATAAGTGGCTGCTGAGTGAATGAATGAATGAACAAAGGACACATGAACTTAGTTTCTACTGTTACTGCTGTCTAACATGCTAACTACTGCCATGTTTTTATTTCTCATTCCTATCATTAACCTATTAGAATGCAATAAAAGGCATTCCAATCAAATCTGATGTGTTTTGGGTTTTTTTCCAAATTACAACTTGGTATTTAATGATGTATTTCTTTTCCTGGTTTGAGGGTAGCTGGTTAGCATTGGTTGCTTCACACAGGAGCTGCTGACAAGCAAGCTGGCACAAGGTCTGAGGTGATTAGCAAGAGAGGGTTAGGGTCAGGGGCAGAAGCGGTTGAAATCAGGTGGGGGTGAAGTGGTGTTTAATAGAGCGGAGAAGATGATATGAAAGGGAAACTGGCTGGTGATGAAATACAAAGGTTTTAGGCTGGAAGGGAAGGAAAGGATAAGGCCAGGAAGAAAAGGTAGACAGGAACAGTGAAGTTGAGAAAACTGAGAGAAAGAAAAAGATATGATGAAGAGACAAAGAGAGACAGTATCATGAGAAGCATTTATAAAAAAGAAAACGGATGTTCTCATCCAGGTCGAACTTTTGAAGTTTCAGTCCTTACCTTCATGGTAATGCTTCAGCACAACAGTTTTACTGATTCTTTGTTCAAGAACTTTAACAGGCAACATGGTGAGCTAATTTGTTTTAGTTAGCCCTTATTCTTCTGGGGAGGTGACTTCTTCAGTGGGATGGTACATCAATGTATACTCATTAGTATTCTTAGGTAATATAGATCTCTTTGCCACAAAAGCTTTTGCCTTTTAAATTCCAAACAGTTCCATGAAAATAATGTCAAAACTATAATGTTATCTTTACATTTGTTACTTATTTACTCTCTGACTTAACCCACAAGATTCTAAGGCAGTTTATAAGAATATATTTAATAAAACAGAAATATATTAAAAAATAAAACAAGAATCCAGGACCAAGGAAATTATAACACAGGACAAAAAGTTGAAACAAGGGGAAAATTATTTGCAAGCTACAGCTTTCTAAACAGATGAGCCACAAACTCTGAGTTTCCTAGGTGTCAAAAAGACAAGGGAAATATGACCAAATACATTACTTTCATTGTCAAAAGGAACAAAGAAAATGCACCTGTTCTTTAAGAAATGGAATTTTTTCTGGCCTTCTTTTTTTTTTTTTAACATCTACGTTTGGTAGCATATATATGCCCATGTCACTGTCTCACTTTGTCCCAGCTTACCCTTCCCCCTCCCCATAACCTCAAGTCTGTTCTCTAGTAGGTCTGCATCTTTATTCCCGTCTTGCCCCTAGGTTCTTCTGATCTTTTTTTTTTTTTTTTTTTTACATTCCACATATATGTGTTAGCATACGGTATTTGTTTTTCTCTTTCTGACTTACTTCATTCTGTATGACAGTCTCTAGGTCCATCCACCTCACTACAAATAACTCAGATATCATCTCACACCGGTCAGAATGGCCATCATCAAAAAATCTACAAACAATAAATGCTGGGGAGGATGTGGAGAAAAGGGAACCCTTTTGCACTGTTGGTGGGAATGTAAATTGATACAGCCACTATGGAGAACAGTATGGAGGTTCCTTAAAAAGCTAAAAACAGAACTACCATACGACCCAGCAATCCCACTACTGGGCACATACCCTGAGAAAACCATAATTCAAAAAGAGTCATGTACCACAACGTTCATCGCAGCTCTTTTTACAATAGCCAGGACATGGAAACAACCTAAGTGTCCATCAACAGATGAATGGATAAAGAAGATGTGGCACATATATACAATGGAATATTACTCAGCCATAAAAAGGAACGAATCTGGCCTTATTTCTAAAACAAATTTCTCATGAGGTGGGATGAAGCATTTGAAATTTGATCTCCTGAAGCTTCTGCAGTTCTCCCGAAGCTTCTGTAGTTCTCCCAATTACTCAGAGATTTATGCTGCACTTGCGAATATCAACATAGGGCATTTATATTCCAAAAAATCAAGTCAGGCCACCAGCCTAAAAACTGAATTTCTCTCTTTTCTTTTTAGTATTTTTCCACAAAGCCACTTCCCCTCTATGATTCCTGTCTTCTCCTTGGCACTTAAAATGTACTTCCACATACACTACCAAACGTAAAATAGATAGCTAGTGGGAAGCAGCCGCATAGCACAGGGAGATGAGCTCGGTGCTTTGTGACCACCTAGAGGGGTGGGATAGGGAGGGTGGGAGGGAGGGAGATGCAAGAGGGAAGAGATATGGGGACATATGTATATGTATAACTGATTCACTTTGTTATAAAGCAGAAACTAACACACCATTGTAAAGCAATTATACTCCAATAAAGATGTTAAAAAAAAATGTACTTCCTTAGGACACATCAGTCATAATGGGCAATTAAAGTGTATAAAATGCTAAAACCATGACAAATCTAGAAAATTATTCAGGAGTGGAGAAACAAAAAAAACATTCTTAACGACTGATCAATCTAGTTAGAGAGATGAGACTGACGTAAAACTGAAGAAAATTACCAGAAAGCATCTAAGAAATGCTAAATTATTTGGGATTTGGAGGGATTTGGGGTTGCAAGAATGAGGCCAGAAAACCTTCCTACTGCGGCAGATTAAAAGTAAACAATAGACGGGTGTTATGAATACAGGGTGACCAAATAATTTATCACCCAAACTGGTACACCTGAGAGTTAAAGAGGGTGCTACTAATTACACCCAACCACAGGTGTCGACCAGGGCCCTCCCAGTCAAACAGGAACATATGGTCATTCTGCGAGCTCATCGTGACTTTACATCCCTATCAAATATACTACTTCATTATACCCCCAACAACATCATGTAGGACAGAGAAGGCCAATAATATTACCCCATTTTACAGATAAAGAAAGCACAGGCCAAAGAGATTAGTTAAGTAACTCAAGTTTGCAAAGAGGAATATCACAGCAGAGACTCCACCCAGGTCTATCAACTCCTAACCCAAAACCCTTCCGCTAAATATCTAAGCCATGACCCGAATCAGACAAATATTACTGATGTGGACCTAAGTTCTTCTCTTGTCAATAACAGTGACAAAAGTTGAAGATATTTTCAAATATAGGGAGAAAATATCTTCCTTTATGTTTTAAATGCAAACCTCGGTTTATTATGTGTTGAGTACTTTACACTTACAACAGGATTTTTTTCTTGTTCCTGACTTCAGTTTTGTTTCTTCATTTCCAGTAACCCAAATATAGGCAAGGATCCTGGATAAAAACATCACAGATGCATGACAGGCTTAAATTCAAAACTCTCATAAAATTTACTTCAGTTTAACTCAGTTAACTTCAGGCTCTCCATTTTAATACATTAACAGTAATCTGTCTCTGTTTTCTGACCCTAAAATGAGTATTACTATGCCATCACCTGCCCTACAACAAGCAGCAAATTATTAGAAAATGTTTTGTAGAATTACTGGGTAATAGTCACTTAATCTAGTAATTCTCAAACCCAGCTGTACATCAGAATCACCTGGGAGCTTTGCAAAAATATACTATCCCATACAATACCCCCTGGACCTCTGAGTTCCTGAATCAGGAACTCAGAGAAGAATATTTTTTAAATTCTTCAGGTGATTCTGAGGCCCAGCCCTTCTAATCCCAATCCAAATTTGGCCAACCCAAGACTTCCAAGGTAGATGCAGGTAACACTAGACACCCCCATCAACCTGTTAAATCATTCTAATCTCTCCTCTACAACCCATATGATTTTTTTCTATTAATTTTCTTTCTTTCCACTCAGCAATGCAGCGATGACAGGTGGCTGAGGACCTGAACATTGCAAAGAGAAAGCTGTGCGGCAGATCCTATTCACTCTTCCCCCACCACCCTCATAAACATCTTCTGAAGGAGCCTACATCCAAAGATAAAAGCTGCTCTTTGCTAAGCACTTACTACCGTGCCTCTGGCTGTGCTAATCGCTTTGCATGCATGACCTCAATCTCCACCTTAACCGTGAAAAGGGAACTCTTCTCATCTCCTTTTCTCATTACAGAAGAGGTAAGCTCTTCTCAATATACCCACCAACCAACCTGAAGCTATTCTGACTCTGCTTTGCCTTCAAGCTGCACACCACAGCCCAGGACCCCAATGAAGTCTCGATGGAAAAAGAATCAAAGAAGCTCTTAGATTTTCTATTAGACTGAAACTGAAATCTAAACATTAGCATCAGGAAAGGGAAGCAAAAGTGCATTTCTGAATTATAAACTGCTTCTTATAAAAGTACTTCTAGAAAAAATCAGCAATCCTTCTGGAAAATGAAACATTTAGACTTTGAAGGTACATCAACGGTGACTCTTACAATGTGCAATTTGGGACTTTCCTCTCTACGTGGTTGGAGACAAACAGGATTCACTGTTTCAAATGCAATCTCATACCCAAGTATTTCTTCCTCTTCAGTTGCTCCACTGGATAAAGAAAAATGGGCCTCCACCTGGATGTGTTTGATTGGTGGGTGGCCATATAGTTTATTGTCCAAACTGGGAGACTTTAAAAAGTGAAAGTGGGGTGTCTTTCATAATTATGCTGAAAAAATAGAAATAAGTGGAATTTATGGTACACTATGAATGACAGAATTCAGAGACAACAAAGGAAAAATCAATTACCATGGACTCACTGAGTTGAAAAGCCAACTGCAGAATAACATGTATGGTAGGATCCCATTTGGGTGGGTGGGTGGATGGATGGATGGATGGATGGACGGACGGATGGATGGATGAATACTGAAATGCAGTGCTGTGGGAGCAGAAAGCAGACTCCTCTAACTCTATACAAGGGTGGATCAGGCAAGGTTTCACAGGGAAGAGTATCCTGGGGCTGCGATTTGTGAAAAATAGTGGATATTAAATGGGAGAAACAGGTGAGAATGAAGACAGCACATTTTACACAGAAATAAAAGCATGTGTAAAGGGCACAGATTCAAGAGCATGCAGAGACCCTTCCATAAAATGCAGGGTTGTGCAGTACCTGCAGCAGTGGGTGGCCAGGCTGAGGAGCCAGGAGTTTAGAGCGAAGGTTAGAGGAAGCCAATGAAGACTGCATTTGACAAGAACCAATTTCTATTGGTTATCTTGGGCAAGCAGAGATATAAGGCAGAGAAACCAGCAGCTAGGAAGCAATGCAATGGACCAAAGAAGAAATGATATCCAACCGAAGCATGACAAACAGCTATGAATCCCTACCCCAGACAAGGGGCTGGGCACTAGGGGTTCAAAGATAAACAGGATTACTTGCTCCTGTATAGAAAGTGGGGTTCAACTGAAGAGAAAGATACAGGGACAATTTTCATATGAGAGAATGACCATAGATAGTTTGAATAAAAGGCTAAAACAACAGAAAGTTTTTGACTCTAAACCCTTCAAGAACTGCTGAAGGGAATGCTAACACAAAGTTCAGAAGTCATGAAGTCCTGGAACAAAGTAGAAATGAACAGCTGGGAAGAAAAAACCTTTCTGAGACAATTATTCAAGGTTGACCTCTTATGTGTGTTTAAGGATAACTGAGAAATATCTGGGCTGATAAATTTAAAACATAACTATAATTAAAGTATTGCAACTTGAGGTATGTGTGATGGGGGAGTTTTTCCTGGGTACAAGGTGAAGCGTAATACTATTCAATGAAAAAGACATCATATTTTTAAGCCTGACCCAAGTTCAAATCCCAATCACTGGCTACGTGACCTTAAGCCAATTATTTCACCTGCCTGTCTTCATTGTAAAAGGAAAATAGCCACACTTATACCTTATATCTCATAGAATTGTGCAGAGTAAATGAATCTGGATTCCTGGTTAAAACAGCAGACTGAACACAGGAGTCCAATTTCATTCCCTCTTGAAACCCCACTAAATTATGTATGTGTGTATGTGTATAAAATAATAAATATAGTAAGACATTTTTGTTTTAAGACTGAAACTACAAAATGGGGTGGGGGGGAACAGGCGAAGAGAAAACTGCAACTAACTTTTGGAAACTGGCAATTAGATAGATGTATAGAAAAGTGACTTTGATGACCCATGAAAACTGAATCCCAAGCTGACAGTGGCAAAAGCTGAAAACGAAATAAATGTATACCCCAGAAGGCTCAAATGTTACAGGAGTTGAAAGCACCCCGAAACTGGGGTAAAAGAGGAGGACTGGGGAGAGGCGTCTGAGGAACAGAATTCCTTTGCCCACTCCTCCACCCTAGCAAAAGTCGAGACTAGTACTGTCCAATTAAAATTTTCCATAATAATGGAAATATTCTCTATCTGCTCTGCCTGGTATTGTAGCCACTAGTCACATGAAGCTACTGAGAGCTTAAAATGTGACTAGGGCAAATGAGGAATTGATGTCTTAATTTTATTTCATGTTTATTAATTTAATATAAATGGCTACATGCAGCTAGTGGCTATTGCATTTTAGGGCAGTACAGGCCTAGAGGCTTATATTCTGGAAAGGATAAAACATGGGATCCTGGGACTGGAGATGCCAGGCAATGGAGACATTACGGCACACAGGGCGACTGTGTCTGCACACACACGCACACAGAATGCTGAGGGCTTGGATGCTGCAACCTCCACCCTCTTACCCACATGGCTCCAGAAATGCTGGCAGCCAGTCCCTTGACCCTCCAGGCAAGAGACTGAAATATTCTTTTCGGAGGAATGAGAACAAACCTAAAGACACTGACACTGGGGGTTCCCCAATTAATGGCCCATTCAAGTCACCCTTCAGTGAAGTTCAAAGTTCACAAGCCCCATGCACATGCTCAGCTTTCCCCTCATGTTTAATCATGAACGGCCAAGGTAAACAAACGTCTGAGGAGAGCCTCTAACACAGAGACAACTCAGCATAAACAAAGCTAGTTGACACACAGAAAAAAGACTTTGTCTTCGGAGAGATAAAGGAATATATTTTATCTATGAAGCAAGACTAAGACATTTTTTAAGTAACATTTCAGAGAGGAAGGAGCTGTTGAATATTAAAAAGATGGTAACAGAAATGAAACAGGACTAGAGAAGGGCTGTACGGAACTTTCTAGGTTGACAGAAATGTCCTATATTTTGCTTTGGGTGGTGGTTGCATGAGTGTATGCAATTGTAAAAACTAGGTGAAATAAAGAAGATTAGTGCACTTTACCGTATGCAAATTATACCTTTATTTTAAAAGTTTCAATAGAAGGGTTTGAGGATAAAGTTTGGGAAATTGCTCAGCAAAGAATAGTTTGAAAATAAGAGAGAAAACATAAGAAAATTAAGATGAGAAAGTCACACTTCAGACTAAAAGACGTACCTACAGAAAAGAAAGAGAAGATGGAGAGAAAAAAAAATCATCAGCAAAATCATTTAAGAAAGATTTTCCAGAACTGAAGGCGACCAGTTGCCAGATTGGAAAGGCCTAAAAACAGAAAAGATAAAGAGACCTGCTCTGGGTATTACTGGGACCACTGGAAATAAAAGCCTGTAAAGCTTCCAAAAGAGAATAAAAGAAGCCACCTTCAAAAGATCAAGAACTGAGAATGTTTCAGGCTGGCTGGCTTTCTTCCTTTCTTCCAGAACTGAGAGGCTTTCTAACAGTTGCATGAAGCAAAGAGACAATCAGCCAGTGCCTTCAAAATTCTGAAGGGAAACAATTTCTAACCTAGAAGTCTACAACCAGCCAAATTATGAATAAAGCATGAAGAAGGAATAAAGGCATATTTAGACATTCAAGATCTCAAAAAATTTACCTGCTATATACCCTCCAGAAGCTAGTAGAGGTATTTAGGGCTGTCATCAACAAGATCCCCACAGACTGCATCAAGGGGCTGAATGCCAGATTCCTAACCGAATTTGGCTTTTTTAAATCATACACTGATAAAGTTCCTTCTTGTTCTTCATCCCATATCCTGATGCCTCAATCAGTAAAAGACCATTTCACCCCACAAAGTTCATATTCTGCTTTGGTCTACACCTGAGGGCTAAACATAAGCCAGAGAGTGAGCTGAGAAGCAAAAATTAAATATAGACCAGCCACTTCCCCTTGATTATACAATTTCAGGCTCCCAGAAGGTGGACCCACTGCAGTCTCCCACACAACCCCAACTGTGAGGAGCCCCATTTCCCATAACTTTCTCATGACCTTTTCCACTGACTTTACCAAAAGGGTCCTACAGCCTCTCAAATCCAAATCCAGACTTGACCCAGAGCTTCCGTTCAGATCCAGGAGTACTGAATTCAAACTAGGGCCATGAAGCCCTTTCTCCTGAGAAGAGTGATGGCAACACTGCCCTTTCCTTATATACCTAGGTTTGTGATTGCTTTAGGGACATCTACATTGGAAAGAAGGGAATGATTAATACAAAAGTCAGGATGGTTGTTACCTCTGAGGGAAGTGCAGTGGGGAGGGGCACCAGGCAACTTCTAAAATACTGGTAATGCTCTAGTTCTTAACCTGAATGGTGACTACATGCGTATTTTTCTCTAACTACACACATTATGTACTCTTCCACGTTTGATACACTTTTCAATTTAAAAAGTTCCCTCCCAAAAAGATTAAATGAGCTAATATATTTAAAGCCTCTAATACAATGAGGTTCTTATTAGATATTCATTAATTATCAATTACCTTATCCTCTACAGTTATTCGAATCCTGTGCTTCTCTAAAGACCATCTCAGGTGGTAGCAACGTTCTGAAGCCATGACTATACAGTAATCCCCTTGACTTTTATTTACCAGTTTGTGTCGCTATTTACTGGTAATTACGTCTCCTTAGCTAGGTGAGAACAGACCCTTTTTTTTTTTTTTTCAAAAAATCATTATTTTTCCTAATGATTGTTTCCTTCTTTCGGCTGTCCATTATCTACTACAAAATACAAATATTCACTTTATATAC
This sequence comes from Balaenoptera acutorostrata, assembly GCF_949987535.1. NCBI lineage: Eukaryota > Metazoa > Chordata > Mammalia > Artiodactyla > Balaenopteridae > Balaenoptera > Balaenoptera acutorostrata. Next base: position 56,311,659 of record NC_080064.1, read on the forward strand.
AACAGAAACTAACACAACAATGTAAATCAATTATACTCCAATAAAGATGTTTAAAAAAAAAAAAAAAACACAAATAGGGGTGGGATGGGGCCTGAGTGGCACTCTAGATTCTCTCAAGAGAAAGTCAAGTTCTTATACAAGGTTCTTCCGTCACTGAATGCCTTCCTCTTCCCAGCACCTACCTAGCACAAGGCCTGGCACAGATTAAGAACTCAAATGTTTGCTGATGAACAGTAAATTAAATCAAAAGATGTAAGTTCTAAGAAGAGTGACAAATTTGACTAAACTGATTAATAAAAAGTAGCCCCATATAGAAAGGTAAAACTCATTGTGATCATAACTAGTTGAATAAAATCAAGCACAATTTTTAAGCATAAAGAGGTGGTGTGGTTATTAAGGATAATCCTTGAAAATTATTTCCAAGTCTGAAAAGGACTAAACCAGAGGACAGTGGCTTAAACTAAATGAACTGTGATTTTAAATGGAATGAATTGGTGGTGGAGGAGGGGGCCCTCTTAGCCAACGCAGTGATCAAATCTTGGTGGAGTCTATCTCCCTGTCGTCACTGTGACATAGACTGGGTGAGTTCTAATCCTGCCTCGGCCATAATCTAGCTCCTGACATCAGTTTTCCCCACTGTAAAACAAATGGGCAGAATAAATGACCAAGAGGCTTCCTGAAGGTCAACAGGGTTGTAGGCCTATGTTTCTGCCTTCTGATTCACTGAGTAAGTCAGAGCAGTACTCAGGGACACATCCAATGCAAAACTGCCTCTAATGCCCTACTGGAAGGAAAATTGAAAGACAGAGTTTCACATTCAGGTGCTTTCACACAGGGTTTAAGTTCTAAAAGCCTTTTATAAATACTATGCTTTAAAGACAGTTAAATGCAGTGACTTTTAATCTGAAAACTGCTAAAGCTGAAAAAAATAAGCTGAACCCATGCTCATTTCTATAATGATTCCATTTTTTAAAGTAACTCACAAATGTGCATAACTCACACATCTAATACATATAGAGTGAATATAATGAGATGTTCCTTTATCATTTCGTCTTCCGGTGCCAGTAATCCCACATTACAGAGTGCCAAAGCCCTTTATAAGTGTAGCATGTGTTTCTGGCCACACTCCAAAACCCAGAACTGCAGCACTAGGAAAAAAAACCCAGTGAGGATTTCTGGGCTTTGGATTGTAGAACATCCAGTCAGTGGCCCAAAATATGACTCCTCTCACCTGTCCATGTACAGCCACCTAGACTTCTGATACCTGAAACCATAACAACAATTATCCTTCTGGCTTATGTATCCTGCTGGCTTATATATCACTTCTGGCTTCAAAGTGCTTTGAAGTTTACAAAGCATTTTCACATCAGTTAACTTAGCTGATTCCCAGTGATCCACTACAGTCCTTAAGGCAGATACCACTGTACCCATTTCACAGATGAAGAAACAAGGGTTCAGAGAATTTAAGTGACTTGCCCAAGGGTATCCAGCTAGCAATGGTAAAGCTAGGGCTTGCAAACCTGCGCTCTTCTCACCAAACTACTGTGGGATCTGGGGATAAGAAAACAAGCAAATGAAATAAAATCTCTTGGAAACTCTTGTGATTTTACTTATGGGAGTAATTCAATCTTTTGTAAACAATGTAGATGAGAAAAATGATTCTTAAACTTCCTTCTCCCTTTCTTATTTATCTCCTTTGTACTGTGGATTGCTGGAGTTATCACTTCCACCTGTGAAAGTGTCAGCTAAAGAAAGCCAGAATATAATAAAAGCTATTACTTGTCACTTGTCCCTATCCCCAACAGCGCTAATGAATGGATCCTTCTATTTCCAAAAAGAATAAGAAGTGATGGAGCCAAAATCAGAACCAGGCCCAGCGACAGTTCTATGGCTAAATCCAATCCAGTCTGCTCCCCTCACCTTTCTTTCTTGTCCCTCACAAAGTGGGTCAGGGGAACCTCGGAAGCCTGGACAGGCAGGGGAAGAGAAGGGCAGGGCAGAAATCCCAGTGGTGGGGAGAAGGGCCACTAGGATGGAAACTGAGACAGCCTACATTTTTTGGGCTTGACCCCAGATGTGCTGCCTCTTCCATTCCCAACTAAAGGAGACAATTGTTGACATGTGCCCTCAGAACAGAAATTGCTAGTTACCAACGGCTGGAGTTAATGGAGTCCAAGTGAGACTAAGAAACTGGCCTCAAATCACAGAGTTGCATAGATAACATGGTGCAGCCTGGGACCTGCAACCCTCTCTCTACACGTAAATGTTTAGACATTTGGTAAGCCTTCCTGAGAAAGAGATTTCAGTAGTCCCTTCAGTGACAAAAATTCCCTCAGCATCCAAAGGTGTTGTTGAGTTCCTTATTTGACTATTTTTAAGAAGAAAAAAAAAAACTATTAAATGTCCTCCCCAGTTAGCTACTTGAGAACAGCTAGCCAGACCATCTCGTTTTAAAAACAAGATTTTTTCATTGACCTGACAGTTTCATTGGCAGCTACAACTAACTTCACAATAGTTGTGGGCATGCAAATTCACTTTGTTTCCTCACCTTTAATTATACAATAAGGGCTGGAATCCCCTGTCAGTTTATCCAGCCAAGCTTACAAGAAGTCACAATGAGGGAATTTCCAAAGCCAGACTAACATCAGTAGTAAAAATATACTCACCTAGGCTTCTCAGTTTACAAACACATTTTTTAAAGCAGACTAGTAACAATATAAAAATCTCCCCTACCCTTCACCACTTCAAACATTTAGTAGGATTTAGGTTTTTGGTGAACCATGCTTGTCAAATGCTTTAAGTTGCTAAATTACTAACTGGGCTGGAACCTTCTAACCATACCTCATTTAAATACAATCATAGATTACATATCAAAAACTTAAATCTCCAAGTCTTGGGCCAACAGAGATCTGTTTTATAATCTGGGTAGAAAAAATGGTGAGTAAACAATTTAATCATGATCACCATCTCCAGAATGAAGATATGGAAAGGCATTAAGGAGTGGTTTTGGCATCTCTCAAATCTTGGCCCTGCCACTTCTGAGCTGTGTGGCCCTGGGCACTTGAGTTTCTAAGCTCAAGTTTCTGCAGCTGTAATGCCAATTCCCTTTCATCTAACTGTTACCAAGAACCAGGCACAGAGGAAATCATACATAAGGTAGTAAATTAAAGATATCTATTAATTACTATGAATGTAAATTCAAACTACAAGCCAAGGTGACTGCTTGGGTAATAGCAGCATGGAATTTCAGGGTAAGAAATACTTAACAGCTTTTTTATATTCTACTCTCCTCTCTTTGAGGTCCACCCCAATCTAACCTCCTCCTCCACCAGCTATTTCCATCAACTCCAGCCTACAATGACTGACACCTAATATAATTAGCACTTTATTAAACATTTTATTATGTTTCCAGGATCATTACTCAGCTGGTCTTAACACCTATTTGTGTAAGGCCTTAGGGGAAGAGCTCTGCTTCTCTAACTTCCACTCTCATTACCCCTTCATTACCCTGGCTGATTATAAACTACAGAGACCATAAGCGATTACACAACACCGTTTAATTAGAATTGCGGAAGCTTGAAAATGCAAAACTCACTCGAACAGTAAAAGATAACTTTAACATTTTAAAAGAACATTCTGACACGCTCTGCTCTGAAACCGCTTTGGTTCAGATCACAGGGGACCACTCCCATTGGATGGTTGTGGTGAATATGACAAGAATTAGAGTCCCTTGGGCTGAGATTCTCAGGTGCAGGGTACTGTGGACTAAACCACTACAACCACTTCACATCCATTCAGATACACCCATTTTCTAGAACTTCAAACCGTCAGCTAAAAACAACTCTTTATTCAAATGAGTTTAGAATCAAGGCTCCACAGGAGTTCCCTTGTGGCCTAGTTGTTAAGATTCCGGACTTTCACTGCCGTGGTCCGAGTTCAATCCCTGGTCAGGGAACTGAGTCCTGCAAGCCACGCAACACAGAAAAAAAAGGAAGAAGAAGAATCAAGGCTACACATACCATGACTTAAAGCAGAGTTTAAACTCTCCCTACAAACTTCTCTGCACTTTGCCAGGTGTAATTGATATGAAACCAATGCACTAGACTAATGATGCTCAACATTCTCCTCCCCCTTTTTTAAACATATATTTTATATTGTTCCCTTTACTACCCTGAAATGAAAATCAAAAAATATATAAACTATTTACATGCAAAATTTCAAAGTAATCAATATAATATCCAAATTACACATGAAGGAGGATTTAAAGAAATTTATAAGAATCTGTATTTCAATATGTAATTGCTCTGTCATAAGTACACTAGCAGATATAATGAAGTAGTCTAATACTTGCAGCAGTAGGAGAACCATGAATATAATAACTACAAATGCAGACAGACACTGGAGTGTTCTTGGCGACACAAATACGAGCACACCAACACTGGTAACATGATTTTTAAAAATGGTGAATAGCTGCTGATGAAGTACCAAACAAAATAAAATAGTATACTATTTATATAGTGTAGTATATCAATTTATATAATAGTTGCATTCCTAGAAAACTCAGGGTATACCAAAATGATGCATAAGGTACCCTATGTAAAATGAAATCAGGTTCTAGGCTCATAAAGTTATAAACAGGTTTTTTTCCCCTTCAAGAATATCTGGATAGAGGTCATGTAAGCTACAGAAAAATTCTTTTTTGCATAGTATTGTCCCTATGAACATGATAGGATTCTTAGTATTCCTGGCCACGCCCTTTAAGTGCCAAAGGTGCCCACCCCACCATCAACCTGCAAAGCTTCACAGAAAGCACTGAGCCAGCTGTGTGCTGCTGTGAGGCCAAGTGGAGTCTTACTGTCTTTGTGTTTTGTGTACTGACCTTAAAATTATGCTTAGCTCCTAAGTAGGTGCTCAGTAAGTCTGAGGAACTGTGGTAGTTCTTCTAAAACTTCTCCTCTATTCCTTCTTAGATAGCAGAAAAGCAGTCAATATTTTCAGTCAATAGGAAGATGGCATCTACTGGACTGGAATGTAAACTGCTGACATTCCACTCACAATCGGAAATGCTTTAAAGGATGCTATTGTTCCTGCCCCATAATGACAGTCTAACACTAGGACAGCAAATACACATAATGGCATGACGTCCCGAGTGTGGTAATGGTTTTAAAATCCATCTCAACATGGCTCCAATGAGTCCTGCCAACTGTTCAGGCTTCCTAACCTCAGAAATGTGGGAGAAGGCAATTAGTAGGCTCAAACAGACTTCCTGTGGGTACTGAGAGCCTTCCACACCACGCAATCTAGTAACTTCCACTACGATCATCTGAACACTTACTGTGTGCTTCAGGCATGTAGTGCTAAATGCTTATTTGACCCCTACACAACAATATGAGGTGCTATAAACCTCTGCTTCACAGGAAGCTAACTGAGGCCCAAACACAAGGCCCAAGGTCAAAAGCTGGTAACAGAACCTGAATTCCAGTCCAGCTCTACCTAGCTCCAAAGTCTGTGCTAGTTATTTGTCTGCAACCCCCTATAAAACAACCTGTCTGGAAGAGTCAGGTAATAAAGCTCCCTACTAGAGTGGCACTTATCTGTGTGGACACAGGAGGTCCATCTCTAGGTGGACAGCCAGACAGCATGCTAAATAAAAGCCAAAACAAAAAATTCCCCTCTTACTGACTCAGGCAGAAGCCAATCTGAGTAGTCCCAAATTAGATCTTTAAACCAAGCTTCGGACACTACGCCTCCACATTCGCTGATACATTAAAGACCCAGAGCTTCAGCTGACTAGAACGAGTCCAATCCATCATCACTCTGCCTATACCTGGTTCCTGCTTCTCTCCTTGGAATGGCCAGTGTGCTGCCCCCAGACCCTGACTTCCAGCCTCTGAGCAAATACTAGATCTTTGCTCATCCAGTGGCTTAGAGGAAATGTCCCTCTTACCTGCTCTGTATATTTCAGTCCTGCCCATCTTTCAAGGTCTACAGTAAGGTCCTCTTCCCCCACCCCCAAGCCTCTCCTCATTCTCCAGCTGGAAGGGACTGACCCCACTTCAGAGCCTTCACAGCACTTTTTTTTTTTTTTTTAATAAATTTATTTATTTATTTTTGGCTGTGTTGAGTCTTCGCTGCTGCGCACAGGCTTTCTCTAGTTGCAGCGAACGGGGGTTACTCTTCGTTGCAGTGCACGGGCTTCTCATTGTGGTGGCTTCTCTTGCTGTGGAGCACGGGCTCTAGGCACGCGGGCTTCAGTAGTTGTGGCACGCAGGCTCAGTAGTTGTGGCTCGCGGGCTCTACAGCATAGGCTCAGCAGCTGTGGCGCACGGGCTTAGTTGCTCCACGGCACGTGGGATCTCCCCAGACCAGGGATCGAACCAGTGTCCCCTGCATTAGCAGGTGGACTCTCAACAACTGCGCCACCAGGGAAGTCCCCTTCATAGCACTTTCTTCAGGGCCCTTACCCCACTCCTCCTTGCATCACAGTAATCAGTATGCATGTCCCTTCCCTAGAGCTTTAGTCCCTTATTTACTCCTGTATCCTCTCACAATACTAACTACCACTATCACCACACCACCACCACCACTAGATATAAGGTCCAGTTAATGAATACCTCCTGATAGGCCACTCTATACACGTTATCTCATTTCATCCACGTATTAGTTCCATTTCACTGATGAAGAAACTGAGGCCTGACATGATCCAGCCTCCACTGACACTATAACATCGTGAATCCGAGCACAGTCTAGAATCAGACTGCTCGTGTTTGAATCCCTGCTCTTACCATTTACCAGCTGTGAAATCCTGGGTAAGTTATTTAGCCCTCTGTGCCTAAGTTTCCTCATCTGTAAAATGAGGATAATAATATATACTTCATAGGACTGTTATCAGCATTAACAGAGCTAATATGGGGAGGCACTCAGCACAGTGTCTGGCACATACTACGGACTAAAGAAGTGTTTGCTATTGTTACTGTCAGTCCTGCCTCCAACCTTGTCTCACATTATGCTCCAAGTCCATATTTTGAGGTCTTCAAATAAATCAAAGTATTTCCCACCTTTGTCCAAGCTGCCTTGACTGCTCTTTGCCACCAGCTCCTTACCATTCTCTGGGTCTGATTGTGTGCTTGTCTCAGAAGGACATTCCCTGACAACCCTATTCAAGAAGATCCTTGTCATCCAGGCCCGGTCTCTAGTGCTCTCTCCCCCTGCTCACAACTCCTATATGCACCTTACCACACCCCTGTTTATTTTCCTTAGAGTACTTATCACAACCTAGAATACCGTTACTTATTGGTCTGTGTATTTGTTTGGGGTCCATCTCCTTCACAGGAGATGAGAGAAAGAACCACCTCTGTCTTTCTCATCACTGTACCTTGTGCACCCAGCCCAGGGCCTGGCACAGAATCAATGCTAAATAAACATTTGTTGCAACCCTGCCTTCTTCTACACAGTAAAAGCTCAAGAAATATCTGGTGAATTAATAAATGAGTGAACTATAGAATTCTTAAGTTCATGTGTGGATGGGCATTGCTGCTGTGAGGACAGGTATCACCCTGCAATGTACCATTTTCTGTATCTGGTCAACTCTGATTTATCAGTCAACCAATCATCTATTAAGCACCCACAATGAGCAAATCTGTATGTCCTCTGTACAGTGCAAAACAATAAAGTCACTGTATTTGGCTGGAAGATAATAGGCAGGATCAGGATTAGAGTGTATGGCTGGGCAGGTTGTGCACTGCCAAGAGCACCCAACTGAGGTGAGGGAGTGATGGTTGAAATCCCGCCTGCCTTCTACTAGCCAGGCCACAGTCCCCAGCGCAGGACTGCCCCACCCAGACAAGGCACTGTTTTCTCATTCTCACAAAGGCAACATATAGATCAGTAGCAGCCCAGAGGAGGGGAAGTCTTACTTCTCAAGGTTGGGTCTCTATATCATGGGATTTTAAGGGCACGAAAGACACTGACTATCAAGAACATCTGCCCACCCTCCCGCGTCCCTGGAACAGCCACTTGGGGGAAAAGGCATTCTATTCCATGAGATGCTTATGATAATACAAAACAGGGAGGAGGAGCCAGTCAGCTCACTCCCACCTTTAACTCAGACTAGTTTATCAGATTAGCTACTATCACTTGTCAGAGCAGAGATGCCTGAAAGTAGAGTTCTGAAAAGATTCCATTTTCATGCAGCAAAAGGTGGTGAGAAAGAGTCAGAAAAAGGACTATGGCCAGGAAAGGCAAGCTCAGTCTGTGGACCCCAAACTTCATACACTTCACCCTCTTACCTGAAGCTACCACCTCTCATGGTATCTGGTGTGAGTCAGTGCACAGGAATGCATTCATGTGCCTACACACATGCACACAAAACTGGAGGAGGCGGCCACTTACATCTCCCTGCTTCTGACCCCTCAGGGAGTCCCAACTGTTCAGCAGAGAAAACAGCACAGAGAAAGAAGCGTAAAGAGACCCAAGCAATTCCTCTTCTCAGCTTTCCAGTAACTTGCAGAGTGACCTTTGGAGAGTCACCTCCTCTCTCTAGGAAGGACTCAATTTCATCATTTGTAGAATAAGTGACGCTGTAATATGTAACAGATAAGGATTTTCAAGTTATGCTCTAAGGAACCAAAAGGTTCTGCATGCTATATATACTGAGGAAAAAAATGTATTCAGATTTCATTTTTAAGATATATTTGCACAATTTTTGAAATTATAATAAACCCCCACAAATTCAAATTTTATAGCAAATTTTAACCCACTGAAGATTACCAATGAATTCATATTCTCTTTCTGCAGACCTCAGAATAAATATTTTTTCATCAATTCTGAGCTTACATTTGAACATTTTATAAATATGTCATTGATTCTGAAGGAAGCTAGAACTCTATTTTTAAAATTCAGGCCTATACTTGTCTGCCCTCTTAAAATTGCTCAAGCAAGTATACTACTAAGCACACTTGCAGCATGCTCAATTAATTGCCAGGCAAATCTCAGGTACCTCTTCTGGGATCATACTCTAATCACAAGGGAATAGTCAGTTACGCCGTAACAAACGAATCCCTAACAGGTTGCACTAGGATCTGTCCTGCTCTGTGTCATAGAGAATGAAAGCATTTGTAAAATACTGTGATTTTACCTTGTGATGAAAGTTCCCTCTATTCTTTCAGCCTTCTGGGTCAATTTAATTAATTGAAGAGTATCCAGAAACTATAAGTTAGTAGTAAACTACCTGCAATTATTTATCCACACGAATCAGATTTTTACATACTGCAACCAAAACTAAACTCAGAAGTAAACAGGGTAGTAAAACTGGCAGATGATGGAGACTGCCACTCTGAACCCAACTCAAAACTCAGCGTTCATGAAATCAGCTTCGCTGTTCTCTTGCCTTTATCATAAGTCAATGCTGTGATACTTGTAAGTTATATTACAAGTCTGAATTTATAAAATTAATCTCTTTAGTACATTGAGGTTCCATCTGGGATTGGATTTGAAATAGGGTTTCCTGACTTCCAAGGAGTCAAAATCTACTGTACCAGATACCCTCAAAGTCTCTGTCAAGCTCTAATATTCATGGAGGAAGGCAATTTCTAATTAGGTCTGTATTACCTGCCCACCCCACTCTCCCCCACTCCCGCAGACTGCAGCTCCCAGGGGAAGGAGGGCCTAAAAAAAAAAGTACTCCCTTTCTGTTCCCCTATCTGTCAACAGTAAGGTTCTGTACACCTGGGGCAGCTGTCAGCTGTCTACCTTGGCTGCCAGTCATCTGAGTCCCTGTCCCCAACCACAGGGTAAAAGCGATCCAGCCCACCCTACCCATGGCAGTAGGGCACTAGCTATTTGGCCCAAGACTGACTGCTTGTGCCCTGGGGAATGACGCTCTGGGAGTTCAGGCCATCACTCAGGGGCGGCCCTCAAACTTTAACATTAGTGTGAAAAGGGCACCTCTTTTGTGTAGGGGCTACTCCCCTGGCACCCCAATCTCCCATTTATGCCTATCAAGAATCTGTTCTCTGCACTGCTGTGGGGAATGGCAGATTGTTACAAACTATCTGGAGGCAATCTGGTAATGGAATAAAAGACCTAAAAAATAGGAACCATGTGACTCCCAGAAATGTATCCTAAGAAAACATAATGTATGCACACAGAAATTTAGCTATAAGGCTAAATCAAGAACTTGTTTATAAAAGCAAAAAACTGAGTAATCAAGACAGTTTGGTACTGGCACAAAAACAGAAATATAGATCAATGGAACAGGATAGAAAGCCCAGAGATAAACCCACACACATATGGTCAACTTATCTTTGATAAAGGAGGCAAGCATATACAGTGGAGAAAAGACAGCCTCTTCAATAAGTGGTGCTGGGAAAATTGGACAGGAACATGTAAAAGTATGAAATTAGAACACTCCCTGACACCATGCTCAAAAATAAACTCAAAATGGATTAAAGACCTAAGTGTAAGGGCAGACACTATCAAACTCTTAGAGGAAAACATAGGCAGAACACTCTATGACATACATCACAGCAAGATTCTTTTTGACCCAGCTCCCAGAGAAATGGAAATAAGAACACAAATAAACAAATGGGACCTAATGAAACTTAAAAGCTTTTGCACAGCAAAGGAAACCATAAACAAGACCAAAAGACAACCCTCAGAATGGGAGAAAATATTTGCAAATGAAGCAACTGACAAAGGATTAATCTCCAAGATTTACAAGCAGCTCATGCAGCTCAATAACAAAAAAACGAACAACCCAATCCAAAAATGGGCAGAAGATCTAAATAGACATTTCTCCAAAGAAGATATACAGATGGCCTACAGACACATGAAAGAATGCTCAACATCATTAATCATTAGAGAAATGCAAATCAAAACTACAATGAGATATCATCTCACACCGGTCAGAATGGCCATCATCAAAAAATCTAGAAACAATAAATGCTGGAGAGGGTGTGGAGGAAAGGGAACACTCTTGCACTGTTGGTGGGAATGTAAATTGATACAGCCACTATGGAGAACAGTATGGAGGTTCCTTAAAAAACTACAAATAGAACTACCATATGACCCAGCAATCCCACTACTGGGCATATACCCTGAGAAAACCATAGGTCAAAAAGAGTCATGTACCAAAATGTTCAATGCAGCTCTATTTACAATAGCCAGGACATGGAAGCAACCTAAATGTCCATCGACAGATGAATGGATGAAGAAGATGTGGCACATATATACAATGGAATATTACTCAGCCATAAAAAGAAATGAAATGGAGGTATTTGTAATGAGGTGGATGCAGTTAGAGTCTGTCATACAGAGTGAAGTAAGTCAGAAAGAGAAAAACAAATACAGTATGCTAACACATATATACGGAATCTAAGGGAAAAAAAAAAAAAAAGGCCATGAAGAACCTAGTGGCAAGACGGGAACAAGGACACAGACCTACTAGAGAATGGACTTGAGGATATGGGGAGGGGGTGGGGTGACATGTGACAGGGTAAGAGAGTGTCATGGACATATATACACTACCAAATGTAAAATAGATAACTAGTGGGAAGCAGCCGCACAGCACAGGGAGATCAGCTCGGTGCTTTGTGACCACCTAGAGGGGTGGGATGGGGAGGGTGGGAGGGAGGGAGATGCAAGAGGGAAGAGAAATGGGAACATATTGTATATGTATAACTGATTCACTTTGTTATAAAGCAGAAGCTAACACACTATTGTAAGGCAATTATACTTCAATAAAGATGTTTAAAAAAAAAAAAAAAAAAGCAAAAAACTGAAAGCAACCTTAATGTACCAAAAAAAACAAAAAAGGATAATGGTTAAAAAAACAGGGATATCCAAACAAGAGACTATCAATACTATCACCCTTGCATCCAACAAGCATGTATTAAGTACCTATTGTGTGCCAGGCATGGTGCTACCTGCCAGTTTTGTTGCTGGTGCTTTTTTTAACTTTTTTTTTTTGCCTTTTTTCTTTTTCTTTTTATTGTAATAAAAGCACATAAATTGGGGCTTCCCTGGTGGCGCAGTGGTTGAGAATCTGCCTGCTAATGCAGGGGACACGGGTTCGAGCCCTGGTCTGGGAGGATCCCACATGCCACGGAGCGGCTGGGCCCGTGAGCCACAACTACTGAGCCTGCGCGTCTGGAGCCTGTGCCCCGCAACGGGAGGGGCCGCGATGGTGAAAGGCCCGCGCACCGCGATGAAGAGCGGTCCCCGCACCGCAATGAAGAGTGGCCCCCACTTGCCGTAACCGGAGAAAGCCCTCGCACGAACCGAAGACCCAACACAGCCAAAAATAAAAAAATAAATAAATAAATAAAGTAGCTATAAAATGTAGCCTTTAAAAAAAAAAAAAAAAGCACATAAATTTATCCTCTTAACAATTACTAAGTGTACATTATAGTTCTGTTAACTAAATGTACATTATTATTTTCATCTTGCAAGACTAAAATTCTATAACCATTGATCAACTCTCTATTTCCCCTGATTTCTAAAAACTTACTTTGAAATAATTTTAGATTTACAGAAGACCTGCAAGGACAGTACAAAGAGTTCTCACATGCCTTTGTTCAACTTCTCCTAATACTAACACTATGGCATTTTTTAAACTGGCAAAATGGAATAATCATTGATTGTGTCATCGAATAATCGCAAGGGCCCAACAATGTGCCAGGCAGTAGGTAGCTCTGGCTGGTGCCTCTGCCTACACACCTCTGTTCCCCACGGATTTCTGACTCTGCACTGCCCTCTCCCCTGCACCACTCTCCAAGGGCAAGGGAAGGAAATTAAGAAAAAAACTACCCTAACAAAAGTTTCTTCCTCCCAGTAAGAATTCTTAAGCCACCGCCAATGGAGCCTAAAGCCATAGAAAGAGTTGTTTTCTAAATGAGTACAGAACCTCAGGGAAATCTCAGATAAGAAAGAATATCAATGAGGAAAATAAATAAATATAAGCAAACACTACATCAGTGTTAGCTATATATACAGGAACCATGCCAAGCCTTTTACCTGTAAGGTGGGTAACATTATTATCCCCATTTTACAGATGAGTAAACCCAGGTGCAAAGAAGTTCAATTTTACTGAGAGTTCCGCAGCCAGTAAAAACACTTCCCTTGTCTGGGAAGAGAGAGAACACAGGGCTCTCACCTTGTGCTTTGAACATCTAAATTCCTAGATTCTTGGACTCAAGAAGCTGTTTTAAATAACAATAGCCACCATCCAGACATCAAATCTGACCAATCTCCAGCTCAGCAAAACTACTGGCAAGTACATTTGTCAGCCCCTGAGTAATCTTTCTAAAAGAGCGATGTATCCCTCTCTTGCACGTTTCCAGGGGAAGTAAAGAAACTTCTGAGGGACTTGCACAACACCTCCTAAAAGCAGGATTCCAGAAGGCCTTTCACATGTGCTTTCATGATGACCCGGGTCATCACCCACCTCCCACCTGCACCCTCCCCTCATGATCCACTAAGGCAACATGCTGATTGATGCTCACTCTTCAATAAAAATTCAAAGGACACACTGGACAGACACCCTTCCTTCTCATGCTGCTCTATCACAGCGACTCTCCACAAAATTATGGTGCCAGAATTCACTTCAAAGTATCCTCAGGTCTCTGACAACCCGGTAGGATGTAGAGTATAAAAAGAGAACAGTGTATTTCTGGTACCACAAAACCAAACTATTTGCTTCACCAAACATGCTGCTCCAAGTTAAAGTTTTTGCTTTCAAAGAATCCTTGGTTTGCCTTTAGACTCATTGTTTCATACTGAAGTGACTAACTTTGAATCATTCAAATCTGGTCTTTAGGATTTTGGGGCAATACAGACTGTACAATTACCATATAAACATGGATACTCTCCAGTAATACAAACACACTAACAAGACAAAGCGAAGGGCCTAACTCAGGTCCACCTTTGAAACTGGGGAACTGGAAGAAAGTGACCCAGACACTATTAGGAATCCTAAACAGGAGGAAAGAAAAACACTGACCAAAACCCAGGAAGGACAGAGTATTTTAGGAAGTCAGAAAACATATGGAGAAATGGGAAAGGACCAAAAGCAGCCTCTGTTCCTGGTCACCAATTGAGATCAGTGAGGAAGGGTTTCAGTGGGATCTGAAGAGGCATCGCTCGAATGTCCTGCAGTCTGGTCCTTGCTCAATAAATGGCACAAAGGCACAACATATGATGCTGTTTTGACAAGGGGAGAGCAAAGGGTGGGGGCAGCCACAAGCAGGGGAACCAGGCAGAAAAGAACTAGGTTTTCTCATTGGCGGTACCTGGCGTCATTGCAAACAGAAGTTGCAGTGACTCATGAAGATGAGTTCATAGAACAATAAAGAAAAAACAGTAAAGGGATAGCTTGGCATTCCAGTTACAAAACAAGAGGGGTACAGACCTTGGGTCATGGATCCCCAAAGTGCCCCCTCAACCCTGACTGTTCCTAACGCTCTGTCCTCCTGAGATTTTTCTGAGAGCTTTCCCATCAACTGGACCTGAAGAATTCTGGTTCATTCTCTAAAAGTCCAGTTCAAATGCCTCCTTTTCCTGTGAAGTCCTCCAGAGTTGCTCTCTTCTCTGTGCTCCCATAGTATTCCAGTAAACATGTTAATTACAACCTTAGCTTGCTTTTTTGCCTGTAAATATCACCCACCACACTATAACTAGGGGCTGAGGCTGTGTTTATTCATTGTTATTTCTCACAGTCAGCTCTTAGAACATAGTAGGCACTCAGTAGACGAATGAATGACACAAGCAGGACCATCCAGAGTCCCCAGGGCCATAGCAGTTTGCAGGAAGAGTCATGATCAACTTATGAAAACCAACTTGAAGACCAATCAGATCCTAGCCATGGGGATATACACCTCTCCCTTATTCCCTCTAAAACAGGACTGAGGGAGCTTCTCCCTTGATTGCCCTCTAGAAATGGGAATGAGAATGCACATGCAGCTGACATCTTGGGGGAGGACACCACCAAACAAATTAAACTAGTTTTCAATCTCATAACCACTGTGACCAAACTAAAACACCAAACTTGGAAGGTGTTGAAAAATACCTTAAAAACACTTACAAAATAGATTTCTAACCTTTTCCTTCCTCTGTTCATCAGAGGATGAAACAAGGAAGACTGATCATAGTTCATTTTAAACCAAGTCTCCAACAACAGGTGCCTCCCTCCTACTCAGTCTGAATGGGAAGTCATCGGGTCCCTGGCACCCACTTGCTGCTTGTCCAGCCTTTCCCGCTATGACAGAATACCTGAGAGGCTGATGACAGAACAGCCTAGAACCACAATGGCTCATCTCTAATGCTAAGTGAGAAAAAGAGGGAAAGTCTCTGGAAAACCACTGTATGAGCCTTTACAATTTTATTCAGTAGACGTCAGAACCATAACTGGTGTACAAATAAATCAGGGAAGGCTGGAGTGTGACTAGATAGGATCCAGTAGGACCATCCTAGAACAGATCTAACAGAATAGGTGTGTGTCTCAACACCTAGGACAGCCGCCCCAGAAGCAGGTGGTCCAAGGACACACCCCTCCCCTCCCCACTTCACACAGCTCCCATGGGGCCTAATCTCCTAGCCCCAAGCCTTGCTCCACCAATATCAATATGGGACACGGCAAGCAAGAGGCCAATGAGCAATTCCTAAATTAAACTCCCTTGCAGCTGAGTCACTTCTTTTCCTTCCATGTCTAAGATCAAAGACATTAAGCAACACAGAGGAGAGGCAGGGGTTTATTAGAGAACTACAGGATTTCAAGCCTAGAATGGATTCTACCAAACAAACATTAGCCCTCCTCTCCCAAGACAATAATCATCTATACTTTCATTATTAGGGCCAACAAGTCTCTACCCCTACCCTCAACTCCAGAGGCCTAAAGACTGCAAAAGTATCCTTGTTAAGTCTCAAAAACTCTTGTACTGTAGAAGACTTAATTCATTTTTAGGGGAAAATTAAGTTCTTTTTTCCCATGAAGTCAAAAAGAGGCACCTATGTACTTGCCCATCAGCTGCCCAGACACCCAGGACTTTCACAAGTATGTCTGGGGAGGTGGAGCCAAATGGAAGTGTTGAGAAGCAGTACAGCTTCATGACTAGACTGCCTGGGTATGAACCCAGCTCCGCTACTCACTAGCAGTGACCTTAAAAGCAGGGAAAATACTAGGACCTACCTCATGATTGTTAAGAGGATTAAGTTACTTAATCTTACAAACAGTAAATGCTGTATTTCCTCCATAAATAAGGAGGTAGAGACAATGTGTTCCCTGGAAACATGTTATTCCACAACCACAAGAATTTTCAGTGTGACAGCACAAAACATTAGGTTTACCTGTATAAAACCTCCAACATTTGACTTTTTTTTTTTAAACCTACAAGAATGGCAATTTCATATGGTTAAATCAAATAGGTATGAATAAGAACATAAAGCCGTGCATTTTTAACTCATCCTGAGTGCCTGAAGCAGCTCAGGCCTTTTATAGAAAATCCTTCAAATGACTGTTTTTAAAAAAAAGGTTGGGGCTTCCCTGGTGGCGCAGTGGTTGAGAATCTGCCTGCCAATGCAGGGGACACGGGTTCAAGCCCTGGTCTGGGAAGATCCCACATGCCGCAGAGCAAATGGGCCCGTGAGCCACAATTACTGAGTCTGCGCGTCTGGAGCCTGTGCTCCACAACAAGAGAGGCCGCGATGGTGAGAGGCCCGCGCACCACGATGAAGAGTGGCCCCCGCTTGCCGCAACTAGAGGAAGCCCTCGCACAGAAACGAAGATTCAACACAGCCATAACTAACTAACTAACTAAATAAATAAAATTAAAAAAAAATGTTTGAATCAACTATTGCCTAGAAGTTGTTTAAAAAAAAAAAAAAAAAAAGGTTGGGGGAAGGGGGGTAATCAAATACCTGTGTGGGGCTGATCCTCCCCACCCAGTTTGGTCTGCAGGACCTTGTGAAGGTTGAGCAACCTCGGCTATTTGGGGAGCTGACTGGCTGCCAAGCTGGCTTCCAGCCATCACCTGTTACTTTGACAACTGTAGCTCCAGAACTACTAGTACTATTTGCAAAACCCCAAGCACTTACAGGAAGCTTAAAGGCTCAAGAGGCTCACGTTGGAGTGACCAGAGAACTCCACAGCATTTTCCTCCTGCTAATGGTGCTTCTGGCTTCCAGGGAACCACTTCATGTTTCTGACACAGACACAGTTGTGACCATAGCCATCTGGATTTCAGCCATTATTCTCATTGTGCCTGAAGTTATTCAGAAAACTAGTTCACAAGTTTCAGAGACCCAACACTGAGTGTCTTTCATCTTAGAAAGTTTCTCCGTAAGTCTAAAACCTTTAAAAATTAAAGAGAAAAGCACATCACTTATGTTAAAGTTCAACTAAACACAGGCTCTCTCTGTACTAAATTTGCAACTTCCTGCCAATCTATAATTATTTCAAAATTTTTTAAAAATTAAGTTCAATTATACAAAGACATAGAAATGGCCCTTTAGTAAAGAACAACTTTAATCAAAATTTTTAGATGCACTGTGTGATTTTATGTCTGTTTTTTCATTAATAACAGAAAGGCTCTTTTCAACTATTGGCCCAGTCACTAATAATGGGATAGCAGCATAATCTTTCTCCGGCCTATACACTAAGCCTAGTTAGAAAAAATTATCCAGAAGCACTTGTACATGTTTGAACCCTTGATTCCATGTTATTACATGAACTAAGTGAAGGCTTGGACCAAGATCATCAATCAGCCTTACATGAAGGCACACAGATGTTCTGATTAGTTTGGGCTTAATGGCCATGTTCCAGCCTGATTTTATTGCTCTACTTCCCTCAACACCAGAACTATTTATCTTTTCTACTTCTCTCAACACCAGAACCATTTATAAAGCCCAAAACAGTATTAGCTCTAAATGAAACTAGTAAGTAAACTCTTTCTCAACCCAGACCATATACTTTCATGTTTCTCAGCTAAAATTAAGAGTTCGTTGCAAGAGAAACTGAAAAACTAACACTTCCTCATGGAGTCTCTCTTCATAATATTTTATGTCTATACAAGGATGTGATGGGGCAGAAGTAGATGGCAGGACTATACTATCTCAGGACATCCTTCCTAGCATTCCAGAACAGAATCATGGGCACTTGCCCTCCCCTGGCATTCTTATTTAATGTTATAATGAACTGAATATTTATTTAATAATTAAATTAATTGAACTAAGCTGAAGATCCAGTCAGCATTCTTTTCATAGGGACTCTGTTGGCTCACATGTGTTTAGATCACTATCTGAAAGGTGATAACATATTTTGCCCTAAAGATATCCTTGTTCCACAGCTCACTGCTCTGGCTGCCATGGACCCTCTTTTCTAGAGGCAGGAGGATGCCAGATGATCCTGTGAGCAATAGCTCTCTGCATGAATGTATACATATATGAGCACCACACACACCTCTAAGAGTGACCATGCAGGTGGGCACAGAAAATGGTAGCTTACTGCTCATTACACAGGAAAAGGGAATAAGTACAAACATCTACCCCACCCCAATTTCACCCCAAGTTCACAAGAGCTTCACAGTTTGCAGAAGTTTGGAGTCACTAGTTCAGAGCAAACATATAGCATGGTTTACAGGTAAAAGCATGACCTTTGCAGTCAGACAAGAGTTACTCATACTTAAAATGAAAAAGTTACTTAATTTCTCCAAATCTTGGTTTCCTCATCTTTAACTGGGAATAATTCCATCCAACTCACATGATTGGGCACATAGTAGATGTGTAATCTATAAGGTCAAGGTCAAGGATATAATCTCCAAACAAGGCTTAAAACAAGGTGGTGGGAGATTAGGATTGACTTATATACACTAATATGTATAAAATGGATAACTAACAAGAACCTGCTATATAAAAAAATAAAATAAAATTCAAAAATTAAAAAAAAAAAAACATAACAAAACAAAAACACCTCACAGAAAATCACATGGTTTCAATCTGCACTGTGAAACTCAGATGTATTATACCACTAGTGTATGCATGCCACACAAGAAATAAAAGGGGGTCAGGAATTAAAAGAAAAACAGCTTAGACTATGTGTCTCACTACCGGGTGGCTCCACACTATCCCTTTCTAAATAAAGACCAGTGTGCAAGTATACTCTTTATGTTTTAATGGTACTAAGCTGCATTGTTTTGGAACACACATAAAACATGAGTTCAACAAAAAGAAATGCTGCAGAAATTTCACACAAATATTCATGAACATTACATACTGCCAGGCCTTTTCACTTAGAGCTGTGTATAAAATAAGAATGACTAGATGCTAAAAAGTCTGTAAATCCTATAAGAAGAGGTCCTAGAGGCACCCTGATGGCTTCAAGAAGTGAAAACCGGGAAAGTGACGGAAAAACTATAGAAAACACAGCAAGAATTCTAGTCCAAAGCTAGTTAGTGTGAAACAAATACACTGTGTGTGTTGTATATATACACAACTCAATAGACCCTGGAAGACATCCCTATCACAATAATACTTTAGGGAAGATCTATCTTATATCAAGCTTTTCAATCTCAATTTCTTAAAAAATTAGGAAAGTGAGGTTAAGAGGGATTTACTGTTCCAAGGCAACAGAGTCAATAATTGATAAAAATTGAATTTAAACCCAGGGCTTTGTACTTGAAAACATGCTACGAGCACAGAACTTAGCATAAGTTATGTTCATAACTGAACCTGATCAGTAAAGAAAAATAAATTGTATTCAGTTAACTCAGCGCAAAGGAATACAGCAAATACATTTTCAAACTTTCTCATCAAAGTAGTTAAAGTTTTTAAAATATGGTGATTATAACAATAAATTCTCACTCATCTGGAAAACTTGGTTATCCCAAAATGATTCATCCCTAAGGGTTCAAAAGAGTCAAGGATTTACTGTAACGTGTATCCATATTTGAAAAAAAAATCATTCCTTAACTCTATGGAAACATTTTTTATTTTTTAACATCTTTATTGGAGTATAATTGCTTTACAATGGTTAGTTTCTGCTTTATAACAAAGTGAATCAGCTATACATATACATATATCCCCATATCTCCTCCCTCTTGCGTCTCCCTCCCTCCCACCCTCCCTACCCCACCCTTCCAGGTGGTCACAAAGCACGGAGCTGATCTCCCTGTGCTATGTGGCTGCTTCCCACTAGCTATCGATTTTGCATTTGGTAGTGTATACATGCCCATGCCACTCTTTCACTTTGTCCCAGCTTACCCTTCCCCCTCCCCGTGTCCTCAAGTCCATTCTCTACATCTGCGTCTTTATTCCTGTGCTACCCCAGGGTTCTTCATAGCCATTTTTTTTTTTTTTTTAGATTCCATATATATGTGTTAGCATACAGTATTTGTTTTTCTCTTTCTGACTTACTTCACTCTGTATGACAGACTCTAGGTCCATCCACCTCACTACAAATAACTCAATTTCGTTTCTTTTTATGGCTGAGTAATATTCTATTGTATATATGTGCCACATCTTCTTTATCCATTCACCTGTCGATGGACACTTAGGTTGCTTCCATGTCCTGGCCATTGTAAACAGAGCTACAGTGAACATCGTGGTACATGACTCTTTTTGAATTATGGTTCTCAGGGTATATGCCCAGTAGTGGGATTGCTGGGTCATATGACAGCTCTATTTTTAGTTTTTTAAGGAACCTCCACACTGTTCTCCATACTGGCTGTATCAATTTACATTCCCACCAACAGTGCAAGAGGGTTCCCTTTTCTCCACACCCTCTCCAGCATTTATTGTTTGGAGATCTTTTGATGATGGCCACTCTGGTGTGAGGTAATACCTCACTGTAGTTTTGATTTGCATTTCTCTAATGATTAGTGACACTGAGCATCTTCTCATGTGTTTGTTGGCAATCTGTATATCTTCTTTGGAGAAATGACTATTTAGGTCTTCTGCCCATTTTTGGATTGGGTTGTTTCTTTTTTTGATATTGAGCTGCATGAGCTGCTTGTAAATTTTGGAGATTAAACCTTTGTCAGTTGCTTCATTTGCAAATATTTTCTCCCATTCTGAGGGTGGTCTTTTCGTTTTATGGTTTCCTTTGCTGTGCAAAAGCTTTTAAGTTTCATTAGGTCCCATTTGTTTATTTTTGGCTTTATTTCCCTTTCTCTAGAAGGTGGGTCAAAAAGGATCTTGCTATGATTTATAACACAGAGTGTTCTGCCTATGTTTTCCTCTAAGAGTTTTATAGTGCCTGGCCTTACATTTAGGCCTTTAATCCATTTTGAGTTTATTTTTGTGTATGGTGTTAGGGAGTGTTCTAATTTCATTCTTTTACATGTAGCTGTCCAGTTATCCCAGCACCACTTATTGAAGAGGCTGTCTTTTCTCCACTGTATATTCTTGCCTCCTTTATCAAAAATAAGGTGACCACATGTGCATGGGTTCACCTCTGGGCTTTCTATCCTATTCCATTGATCTATATTTCTGTTTCTGTGCCAGTACCATACTATCTTGATTGCTGTAGCTTTGTAGTATAGTCTGAAGTCAGACTATACTACAAGGAGCCTGATTCCTCCAGCTCCGTCTTCTCAAGATTGCTTTGGCTATTCTGGGTCTTTTGTGTTTCCATACAAATTGTGAAATTTTTTGCTCTAGTTCTGTGAAAAATGCCATTGGTAGTTTGGTAGGGATTGCACTGAATCCATAGATTGCTTTGGGTATTATAGTCATTTTCACAATGTTGATTCTTCCAATCCAAAAACACGGTATATCTCTCCATTTGTTTGGATCATCTTTAATTTCTTTCATCAGGGTCTTATAATTTTCTTTTGTCTCCTTAGGTAGGTTTATTCTTTTATTCTTTTTGTTGCAATGGTAGATGGGAGTGTTTCCTTAATTTCTCTTTCAGATTTTTCACCATTAGTGTATAGGAATGCAAGAGATTTCTGTGCATTAATTCTGTATCCTGCTACTCTACCAAATTCATTGATTAGCTCTAGTAGTTTTCTGGTAGCATCTTTAGGATTCTCTATGTATAGCATCATATCATCTGTAAACAGTGACAGCTTTACTTTTTCTTTTCTGATTTGGATTCCTTTTATTTCTTTTTCTTCTCTGATTGCTGTGGCTAAAACTTCCAAAACAGTGTTGAATAATAGTGGTGAGAGTGGGCAACCTTGTCTTGTTCCTGATCTTAGTGGAAACTGTTTCAGTTTTTCACCATTGAGGACGATGTTGGCTGTGGGTTTGTCATATATGGCCTTTATTACGTTGAGAAAAGTTCCCTCTATGCTTAGTTTCTGGAGGGTTTTTATCATAAATGGGTGTTGAATTTTGTTGAAAGCTTTTTCTGCATCCACTAAGTTGATCATATGGTTTTTTGTTTTTTGTTTTTTGTTTTTTAAGTGCAGATTTGGGACAATATTTTTTTTTAAGATTTTTAGAAATTTCATGTAATGTCTGAAACATTTATATTAACATATTTCCATACGTATTTCCATACAAATACAAATATAAGATTTTTAGAAATTTCATGTAA
This sequence comes from Balaenoptera acutorostrata, assembly GCF_949987535.1. Lineage (NCBI taxonomy): Eukaryota > Metazoa > Chordata > Mammalia > Artiodactyla > Balaenopteridae > Balaenoptera > Balaenoptera acutorostrata. Next base: position 56,334,190 of record NC_080064.1, read on the forward strand.
TGTCTGAAACATTTATATTAACATATTTCCATACAAATGACCCAATGAAAGTTTAGTATTAGTTGTTTTGTTTGTTTGTTTTTTTATACTGCAGGTTCTTATTAGGCATCAATTTTATACACATCAGTGTATACATGTCAATCCCAATCGCCCAATTCAGCACACCACCATCCCCACCCCACCGCAGTTTTCCCCCCTTGGTGTCCATATGTCCATTCTCTACATCTGTGTCTCAACTTCTGCCCTGCAAACTGGCTCATCTGTACCATTTTTCTAGGTTCCACATACATGCGTTAATATACGATATTTGTTTTTCTCTTTCTGACTTACTTCACTCTGTATGACAGTCTCTAGATCCATCCACGTCTCAACAAATGACTCAATTTCGTTCCTTTTTATGGCTGAGTAATATTCCATTGTATATATGTACCACAACTTCTTTATCCATTCGTCTGTTGATGGCCATTTAGGTTGCTTCCATGACCTGGCTATTGTAAATAGTGCTGCAATGAACATTCAGATGCATGTGTCTTTTTGAATTACGGTTTTCTCTGGGTATATGCCCAGGAGTGGGATTGCTGGGTCATATGGTAATTCTATTTTTAGTATTTTAAGGAACCTCCATATTGTTCTCCATAGTGGCTGTATCAATTTACATTCCCACCAACAGTGCAAGAGGGTTCCCTTTTCTCCACACCCTCTCCAGCATTTGTTGTTTGTAGATTTTCTGATGATGCCCATTCTAACAGGAGTGAGGTGATACCTCATTGTAGTTTTGATTTGCATTTTTCTAATAATTAGTGATGTTGAGCATCTTTTCATGTGCTTCGTGGCCGTCTGTATGTTTTCTTTGGAGAAATGTCTATTTAGGTCTTCTGCCCATTTTTGGAGTGGGGTGTTTGTTTCTTTAATATTGAGCTGAATGAGCTGTTTATATATTTTGGAGATTAATCCTTTGTCCGTTGATTCGTTTGCAAATATTTTCTCCCATTCTGAGGGTTGTCTTTTCGTCTTGTTTATGGTTTCCTTTGCTGTGCAAAAGCTTTGAAGTTTCATTAGATCCCATTTGTTTATTTTTGTTTTTATTTCCATTTCTCTAGGAGGTGGATCAAAAAAGATCTTGCTGTGATTTATGTCTAAGAGTGTTCTTCCTATGTTTTCCTCTAAGAGTTTTATAGTGTCCAGTCTTATATTTAGGTCTCTAATCCATTTTGAGATTATTTTTGTGTATCGTGTTAGGGAGTATTCTAATTTCATTCTTTTACATATGGCTGTCCAGTTTTCCCAGCACCACTTATTGAAGAGACTGTCTTTTCTCCATTGTATATCTTTGCCTCCTTTGTCATAGATTAGTTGACCGTAGGTGCGTGGGTTAATCTCTGGGCTTTCTATCTTGTTCCATTGATCTATGTTTCTGTTTTTGTGCCAGTACCATATTGTCTTGATTACTGTAGCTTTGTAGTATAGTCTGAAGTCAGGGAGTCTGATTCCTCCAGCTCCATCTTTTTCCCTCAAGACTGCTTTGGCTATTCGGGGTCTTTTGTGTCTCCATACAAATTTTAAGATGATTTGTTCTAGCTCCGTAAAAAATGCCATTGGTAATTTGATAGAGATTGCATTGAACCTGTAGATTGCTTTGAGTAGTATAGTCATTTTCACAATGTTGATTCTTCCAATCCAAGAACATGGTATATCTATCCATCTGTTAGTATCATCTTTAATTTCTTTCATCAGTGTCTTATAGTTTTCTGCATACAGGTCTTTTGTCTCCCTAGGTAGGTTTATTCCTAGGTATTTTATTCTTTTTGTTGCAATGGTAAATGGGAGTGTTTCCATAATTTCTCTTTCAGATTTTTCATCATTAGTGTATAGGAACGCAAGAGATTTCTGTGCATTAATTTTGTATCCTGCAACTTTACTATATTCATTAATTAGCTCTAGCAGTTTTCTGGTGGCAGTTTTAGGATTCTCTATGTATAGTATCATGTCATCCACAAACAGTGACAGTTTTACTTCTTCTTTTCCAATTTGTATTCCTTTTATTTCTTTTTCTTCTCTGATTGCCGTGGCTAGGACTTCCAGAACTATGTTGAATAATAGTGGTGAGAGTGGACATCCTTGTCTCGTTCCTGATCTTAGAGGAAATGCTTTCAGTTTTTCACCATTGAGAATGATGTTTGCTGTGGGTTTGTCATATATGGCCTTTATTATGTTGAGGTAGTTTCCCTCTATGCCCACTTTCTGGAGAGTTTTTATCAGAAATGGGTGTTGAATTTTGTCAAAAGCTTTTTCTGCATCTATTGAGATGATCATATGGTTTTTATTCTTCAGTTTGTTAATATGGTGTATCACATTGATTGATTTGCGTATATTGAAGAATCCTTGCATCCCTGGGATAAATCCCACTTGATCGTGGTGTATGATCCTTTTAATGTGTTGTTGGATTCTGTTTGCTAGTATTTTGTTGAGGATTTTTGCATCTATATTCATCAGTGATATTGGTCTGTAATTTTCTTTTTTTGTAGTGTCTTTGTCTGGTTTTGGTATCAGGGTGACTGATGGTGGCCTCATAGAATGAGTTTGGGAGTGTTCCTTCCTCTGCAGTTTTTTGGAAGAGTTTGAGAAGGATAGGTGTTAGCTCTTCTCTAAATGTTTGATAGAATTCACCTGTGAAGCCATCTGGTCCTGGACTTTTGTTTGTTGGAAGATTTTTAATCGCAGTTTCAATTTCATTACTTGTGATTGGTCTCTTCATATTTTCTGTTTCTTCCTGGTTCAGTCTTGGAAGGTTATACCTTTCTAAGAATGTGTCCATTTCTTCCAGGTTGTCCATTTTATTGGCATAAAGTTGCTTGTAGTAGTCTCTTAGGATGCTTTGTATTTCTGCGGTGTCTGTTGTAACTTCTCCTTTTTCATTTCTGATTTTATTGATTTGAGTCCTCGCCCTCTTTTTCTTGATGAGTCTGGCTAATGGCTTATCAATTTTGTTTAACTTCTCAAAGAACCAACTTTTAGTTTTATTGATCTTTGCTATTGTTTTCTTTGTTTCTATTTCATTTATTTCTGCTCTGATCTTTATGATTTCTTTCCTTCTGCTAACTTTGGGTTTTGTTTGTTCTCCTTTCTCTAGTTTCTTTAGGTGTAAGGTTAGATTGTTTACTTGAGATCTTTCTTGTTTCTTTAGGTAGGCTTGTATAGCTATAAACTTCCCTCTTACAACTGCTTTTGCTGCATCCCATAGGTTTTGGGTCGTCGTGTTTTCATTGTCATTTGTCTCTAGGTATTTTTTGATTTCCTCTTTGATTTCTTCAGTGATCTCTTGGTTACTTAGTAACGTATTGTTTAGCCTCCATGTGTTTGTCTTTTTTACGTTTTTTTTCCCAGTAATTCATTTCTAATCTCATAGCGTTGTGGTCAGAAAAGATGCTTGATATGATTTCAATTTTCTTAAATTTACTGAGGCTTGATTTGTGACCCAAGATGTGATCTATCCTGGAGAATGTTCCATGCACACTTGAGAAGAACGTGTAATCTGCTGTTTTTGGATGGAATGTCCTATATATATCAATTAAATCTATCTGATCTATTGTGTCATTTAAAGCTTCTGTTTCCTTATTTATTTTCATTTTGGATGATCTGTCCATTGGTGTAAGTGAGGTGTTAAAGTCCCCCACTATTATTGTGTTACTGTCAATTTCCTCTTTTATAGCTGTTAGCAGTTGCCTTATGTATGGAGGTGCTCCTATGTTGGGTGCATATATATTTATAATTGTTATATCTTCTTCTTGGATTGATCCCTGGATCATTATGTAGTGTCCTTCCTTGTCTCTTGTAACATTCTTTATTTTAAAGTCTATTTTATCTGATATGAGTATAGCTACTCCAGCTTTCTTTTGATTTCCATTTGCATGGAATATCTTTTTCCATCCCTTCACTTTCAGTCTGTATGTGTCCCTAGGTCTAAAGTGGGTCTCTTGTAGACAGCATATATATGGGTCTTGTTTTTGTATCCATTCAGCCAGTCTATGTCTTTTGGTTGGGGCATTTAATCCATTCATGTTTAAGGTAATTATCGATATGTATGTTCCTATGACCATTTTCTTGATTGTTTTGGGTTTGTTTTTGTAGGTCCTTTTCTTCTCTTGTGTTTCCCAGTTAGAGAAGTTCCTTTAGCATTTGTTGTAGAGCTGGTTTGGCGGTGCTGAATTCTCTTAGCTTTTGCTTGTCTGTAAAGCTTTTGATATCTCCATCAAATCTAAATGAGATCCTTGCCGGGTAGAGTAATCTTGGTTGTAGGTTCTTCCCTTTCATCACTTTAAGTATATCATGCCACTTCCTTCTGGCTTGTAGAGTTTCTGCTGAGAAATCAGCTGTTAACCTTATGGGAGTTCCCTTGTATGTTATTTGTCGTTTTTCCCTTGCTGCTTTCAATAATTTTTCTTTGTCTTTAATTTTTGCCACTTTGATTACTATGTGTCTCGGCGTGTTTCTCCTTGGGTTTATCCTGTATGGGACTCTATGCGCTTCCTGGACTTGGGTGGCTATTTCCTTTCCCATGTTAGAGACGTTTTCAACTATAATCTCTTCAAATATTTTCTCTGGTCCTTTCTCTCTCTCTTCTCCTTCTGGGACCCCTATAATGCGAATGTTGTTGCGTTGAATGTTGTCCCAGAGGTCTCTTAGGCTGTCTTCATTTCTTTTCATTCTTTTTTCTTTAGTCTGTTCCGCAGCAGTGAATTCCACCATTCTGTCTTCCAGGTCACTTATCCGTTCTTCTGCCTCAGTTATTCTGCTATTGATTCCTTCTAGTGTAGTTTTCATTTCAGTTATTGTATTGGTCATCTCTGTTTGTTTGTTCTTTAATTCTTCTAGGTCTTTGTTAATCATTTCTTGCATCTTCTCAATCTTTGCCTCCATTCTTATTCCGAGGTCCTGGATCATCTTCACTATCATTATTCTGAATTCTTTTTCTGGAAGGTTGCCTATCTCCACTTCATTTAGTTGTTCTTCTGGGGTTTTTTCTTGTTCCTTCATCTGGTACATAGCCCTTTGCCTTTTCATCTTGTCTATCTTTCTGTAACTGTGGTTTTTGGTCCACAGGCTGCAGGATTGTAGTTTTTCTTGCTTCTGCTGTCTGCCCTCTGGTGGTTGAGGCTATCTAAGAGGCTTGATGGGAGGCTCTGGTGGTGGGTAGAGCTGACTTTCGCTGTGGCAGTCAGAGCTCAGTAAAACTTTAATCCACTTGACTGTTGATGGGTGGGGCTGGGTTCCCTCCCTGTTGGTTGTTTTGCCTGAGGCAACCCAACACTGGAGCCTACCTGGGCTCTTTGGTGGGGTTAATGGCAGACTCTGGGAGGGCTCACGCCAAGGAGCACTTCCCAGAACCTCCGCTGCCAGTGTCCTTGTCCCCACGGTGAAACAGAGCCACCTCCCACCTCTGCAGGAGACCCCCCAACACCAGCAGGTAGGTCTGGTTCAGTCTCCCCCAGGGTCACTGCTCCTTCCCCTGGGTCCCGATGCGCACACTACTTTGTGTGTGCCCTCCAAGAGTGGGGTCTCTGTTTCCCCCAGTCCTGTCAAAGTCCTGCAATCAATTCCCACTAGGCTTCAAAGTCTGATTCTCTAGGAATTCCTCCTCCCGTTGCCAGACCCCCAGGTTGGGAAGCCTGACGTGGGGCTCAGAACCTTCACTCCAGTGGATGGACTTCTGTGGTATAAGTGTTCGCCAGTCTGTGAGTCACCCACCCAGCAGTTATGGGATTTGATTTTACTCTGATTGCGCCCCTCCTACCGTCTCACTGTGGCTTCTCCTCTGTCCTTGGACATGGGGTATCCTCCTTGGTGAAGTCCAGGGTCTTCCTGTCAATGATTGTCCAGCAGCCAGTTGTGATTCTGGTGCTCTCGCAAGAGGGAGTGAGAGCACGTCCTTCTACTCCGCCATCTTGGTTAATCCTCCGAAACCGATCATATGGTTTTTATTCTTCAATTTGTTAACATGGTGTATCACATTGATTGACTTGCGTATATTGAAGGATGTTGGCATTCCTGGGATAAACCCCACTTGATCATGGTGTATGATCCTTTTAATGTGCTGTTGGATTCTGTTTGCTAGTATTTTGGCGAGGATTTTTGCATCTATGTTCATCAGTGATATTGGCCTGTAGTCTCCTTTCTTTGTGACATCCTTGTCTGGTTTTGGTATCAGAGTGATGGTGGTCTCGCAGAATGAGTTTGGGAGTGTTCCTCTCTCTGCTATATTCTGGAAGAGTGTGAGAAGGATAGGTGTTAGCTCTTCTCTAAATGTTTGATAGAATTCACCTGTGAAGCCATATGGTCCTGGGCTTCTGTTTGTTGGAAGATTTTTAATCACTGTCTCAATTTCAGTGCTTGTGTTTGGTCTGTTTATGTTTTCTATTTCTTCCTGGTTCAGTCTCAGAAGGTTGTGCTTTTCTAAGAATTTGTCCATTTCTTCCAGGTTGTCCATTTTATTGGCATATAGTTGCTTGTAGTAATCTCTCATGATCCTTTGTATTTCTGCAGTGTCAGTTGTTACTTCTCCTTTTTCATTTCTAATTTTATTGATTTGCGTCTTCTCCCTTTTTTTCTTGATGAGTGTGGCTAATGGTTTATCAATTTTGTTTATCTTCTCAAAGAACCAGCTTTTAGTTTTACTGATCTTTGCTATTGTTTCCTTCATTTCTTTTTCATTTATTTCTGATCTGATCTTTGAAACATTTTAAAATACAGAACACGATGACATTACTGGAAATTCTTTCATTTGACTTATCTGAGGCTTATCTGCTTCACTGAGGCTTATCTTATTACTCTCTTAATAATCAGACATGAAAGGTAAAAATGAAGATCATTTGGCTTGTATTTTAGAGACAAGATAAGTAAAGTAAGTTAACAGTTATTTCAAATTTCCCTTGGTTGGAATGTAAAAAAACTGGCCTCCTTTCCAAGAAATTGGTGCTGGAAAGAGGCCTCAGAGCTGTGATATTACATTCAAACTCCTACAAAGGCGCTTCATTTTACAGATGAAGAAACCAAAGCTCAGAGGCATGAAATGACTTACCTATGGTCTCAAAGTCAGTGACTATCAAATCCCCAATATGAATCCATGTACCTGACTCTATAAGTTTATTGGCAATATCTGAATCTAAAGACCAAATGAAGAGCTGTGTCTCATCAGTGCCCCCTCCACACACACCCCCATCCCCCACGATTTGTGGGCAATTCTCCAGGTGAGGCAGGGAAGATGGAAGAGATATGGTATATGGACCAGTGGAAACTCAATCAACTGAAGTCCAGTCAGCCTAGAGCCACTGTATCAGTTTGGCGTCTTTTACTGGAAACAGGTTGCTAACAAATATGAGAATGATCCAGAATTAGACAAAATCCAAAAAGAGAGAAATTACTCCTGGATGAACAGAATAACTATATGCAAATAAACTACCAAACTAGAAGAAAAGATTAAGATGTTTTATGAAGAACATCTGAATAATAAAATTTGATATATCTTAGAGGGAAGCAGATATTTGGGTATAAGAGATAAAGAGGACAGTGGACCCAGACTTTCATGGGGAAAGAAGACATGCTAACAATTCCTGCAGGAACTTATCACCGCTTCACACTGTGTCGCTGGAGAACCAGGGTGGACCATCTTGATGCTCAAGGAGAGTACATGAAATTTTTGGCACAGGCAGCACCGTGGTGCTCTCTAGAGACTAATACACTACTTGTAAAGGTCCTAAACATAACTGAGCAGAAAATTAAGTATTGAGTATTGTTTACTTTTTGCATTTTTATTGTAGACTCAAAGCTAGATTATCTTTCCTTTGCAAGATTATTTCATCAGAATATTTTTCAGTAAAAGGAACAACAAAACTGATGTTTACATGGAAGGAACTGTGAAAATGTAGACAAATCACATTCACCTTCTTTAATTAATCAAGAATAGTGGTTCACGGGCTTCCCTGGTGGCGCAGTGGTTGAGAATCTGCCTGCTAATGCAGGGGACATGGGTTCGAGCCCTGGTCTGGGAAGATCCCACATGCCACGGAGCAGCTGGGCCCGTGAGCCACAACTACTGAGCCTGCACGTCTGGAGCCTGTGCCCCGCAACGGGAGGGGCCGCGATAGTGAGAGGCCCGCGCACCGCGATGAAGAGCGGTCCCCGCACCGCGATGAAGAGTGGCCCCCGCTTGCCGCAACTAGAGAAAGCCCTAGCACGAACCGAAGACCCAACACAGCCAAAAATAAATAATAAATAAATAAATAAAGTAGCTATAAAATTAAAAAAAAAAAAAAAAAAGAATAGTGGTTCAGTAACTCTCCATTTGTACACACATTCAACTGTAACCCAAATGAAAGTTTCATTTCCCAAAATGCAACTACTTAGCATGCTCTATGTGAATATGATTCTTAGACCATAAGCCAGATATCAGTCAATGCCATGCCTGCCTTAGAACAAGCAATAGTAGATAACATAATTAACCAAATATAATACATTTTTTCTCCCAATATTTTATCTTGGGGTTGGAGCAGAATGGGAGAAGAACGTATCATGGAGCCTATACAGTTGCTTATACCACTTTCGTGTTCAAAGTAAAGTAACTGTCTTAATTTTTAAAAAAAGAAAGAAAAAGACCAAATGAAGAATATCATAATGTGAAAAGTGTAGCATTACATTTGCTTTCTATGTTTAATCATTAAGGAAATTAACTACTGTATTTAATCCCTATCAAGATAAAAAAAAATTTTTTTATTTCAATGACTGGGTTCTATCTGTTCCCATTAGGGAAATTACTCAAATGCCAGAGAAGCTCTTTTGTTGGTTTTTCTAATACGCCCCAAACACAAAATGTAACCTTTTATTATGTTGTGTTACTAGTTTAAGTGTGGCTCTAGAGCCTCAGGAATACCTGGCCCCATCCTAATTAGTAGTATTATAAACACTTATTCTCTATACAGAACTTCATGATTTGTATCCATTATCTCATCAGATTCTCATTAACGACTCTGGTTGAAGGTCAGTTCTGACTTCACAGAAGAAATTGAGTCAAAGAGAGGGTTAAGCTACCTCCTTAATATCACCCTGGCACCAACTGCCTGAAAACAGTCCAGAGCTCTAATGTCCTTTTAATAGAGTTTTAGTATAAATTTTCAAGTATGTTTAAGAAAACAGAACAATTTTTAAAGACATGGATTTCAAGTCAGTGGGAAGAATGATAATTTTTTTTGTGGTGAGACAACTGGATAGCCAGTTAGAAAAAATATTAAGAAACCTAGCATTCATCTTACACCACATACTAAAATGTGTTCCGTCATTTAAAAATATCAAATATACCTAATACTAAGTCTAAATAGAAATAAATGTTTATATAATTAGGGAAGTCAAAAGGTCTCTCCAACATGACATCAAAAGTAGAAACCCTGGGGTTTCCCTGGTGGCGCAGTGGTTAAGAATCTGCCTGCCAATGCAGGGGACATGGGTTCGAGCCCTGGTCCAGGAGGATCCCACATGCCACGGAGCAACTGAGCCCGTGTGCCACAACTACTGAGCCTGTGCTCTGAAGCCCGTGAGCCACAACTACTGAGCCCACGAGCCACAACTACTGAAGCCCATGTGCCTAGAGCCCATGCTCCGCAACAGGAGAGGCCACCGCAATGAGAGAGGCCCGCACACCACAACGAAGAGTAGCCCCCACTCGCCACAGCTGGAGAAAGCCCGCGTGCAGCAGCGAAGAAGCAACGCAGCCTAAAATAAATAAATTTTAAAAAAAAAAGAAATGTTTGATAGGTTTGAATACATGAAAATATAAAACTTCTGTATCAAAAGACCCTAAATATATAAGCAAACAACTTGAAGAAAAATATTTGTACCATGTACCACAAAAAGTTAATATTCTTAACATATAGCTTTAAAAAAATAAAAAAGAAAAAAACACACCCATAATAAAATGGACAGGGCTTCCCTGGTGGCACAGTGGTTGAGAATCTGCCTGCCAATGCAGGGGACACGGGTTCGAGCCCTGGTCTGGGAAGATCCCACATGCCTTGGAGCAACTGGGCCCGTGAGCCACAACTACTGAGCCTGCGCGTCTGGAGCCTGTGCTCTGCAACAAGAGAGGCCGCGATAGTGAGAGGCCCGCGCACCGCGATGAAGAGTGGCCCCCGCTTGCCACAACTAGAGAAAGCCCTCGCACAGAAATGAAGACACAACACAGCCAAAAATAAATAAATAAATAAATAAAATTTTAAAAAATTAAGGAATTCCTTTAAAAAAAAATAAAAATAAATTTAAAAAAATTAAACGGACAAAGGGCTTGACAAGGCAATCCACAAAGAAAACATGAGTTCTTAACATGAAATAAAAAGTTTAAATATACTAATAACCAAATATCTATGAAGTAAAATAGAGATTTACCATTTTTTTACTAATAGACTGGCAAATTTTTTTAAATTATAATATCCACAAATTGATTAAATGTGACAAAGCAAGTACTCTCATTTAGAAATATAAACAGCACGTGAGTTCTGCAGAGCAATTTGTAAATGTCCTTTGACCCAGAAGTTCTTTCTACTTCTAGCAACTTATTCTAAGCAAATAACGATGATATACAAGATTTAGCTACAAGGCTCTTCATCACAAAGTTGTTTAAAATGACTAACAAAACAATCTTAAATATTCATCCAGGAACACAGAATCACGGTGAAGCCATCTAACAGAATTGTACACTGAAAAAAATAATAACATATATATATATACACGTATATATATGTAATTATGTATATATATACATATGTATATATATGTATAATTATTGGAAAATGGAACAATATTCATGATTCACTAATAAACAAAGGAAAGGTTATAAAACATCATGCAGTGTATAAACACAATTTATGTTGGGCATGTGCACATAAGATTGAGAGGATATTCACCACAATACTGACTACGGTTATGGGATTCCAAGTGGCTTTTATTCTTTTCTCTGGATTCTAAATCTTCAATAAATAAGAATAACTTTTGCAAAAAACAGTGAATATAACTTCTTAAAAATAACTTCCAAAAAAGGAGACAGCAGCCAATAATATTTTATGTACAAAGCAAGTGACTGTCCCCCAGACCTACTTGGTAAATCAGGCACACAATACAACCAGCCATTCCATCCTCAGATCCCAAGACAGGAATAAGAGTAGATCAGGATGGGCAGAATGCCTAGTCTCACACCACAGTATAACTCTGTGTCCTACTACTCAGGTTGGAAAACACTAGACTTGAACAGCCCACTACAACTTAGGAAATATGAGATGGGATCTCCTCCACTTGTACAACTCCCTCCACATTGCCAAGACAGCAGCTCAAAAAATGGTACGCAGGGTGGGGTGAGAGCTGTCTGCAGTGCAAAAAAATACATGCCAATGTATGCAAAATGGTATGAACCCAGTGGAGAGCAATTTACAATCTTGATAAAAATTATTTTTAAAAAATTATAAATGCACTTATCTTTTAACCCAACAACCTTGGGAATTTATCCAACCTTGTACATATGAGATTATACAAAGAAGCACTGTTTGCAGTGATAATAGCATGGAAACAAATAATATATCCATGAATATGGAGACTGGTTAAGTAAACCATGGTACAGAACACGCTGGCGCTCTAATAAATACGTACATACATACATGTACACACACACACACAAGAATAAGGAAATATTCCAGGTCCTAATACAGAAAGAGAGGAGGAAATACTGTAAAATGAAAAAAGCAAGTACAGAATAGTATATAGAGTATGCTACATTTTGTATAAAAATAGAGAAGAATATATACTTGTGTTTAATTGTATCTGGACACAAGAAATGCATAAAAGAGGTTATTTAAGGGGGCAGGGAAGGAAGCTGACAGTGACAAAAACAGGAGCAAGCCTTTCAATTTGTTCTAAGTTATACTGGTTTACTTTCTGAAGCATGTGAATACGGTACCCATGTCAAACAAAATATCAACAACGACAACACCAATAACAATAATAATAATGAAAAGTTTAAAATGCTTACCAATAAAGCCTTGGTAAGAGGCAAATTTGCCACCACAGAGTGAGAAGCATCAGAGCTGAGCAACAGATTACACAGGAATTCTCTTCTGCCTCCATTGGAAAGAGAGAAGAGGTGAAACCATTTACAGATCACCTACCACAGGAAAGTTTTCTGCATATGTTATCTCATTAATATTCAAATTAACCCTAGTTAAGTATAACCAGCCTCATTTCTGCAAATAAGTAAATGGTGGTACATAGTAAATGGCAAGCCATTAGGTCACGTGTCCAAAGTCACAGGGCTATGACTGAAACTCATGCTCTTACCTGCTGAAACTCTCAAAGAAAAAATATTTAAGTCTCAGTAAAAATAAAAATCCTCTAAGTCAGTCACTCACTCATAACCACACTTCCTTCTGCAGTGTTTCCTCTAAAACTGTTTACACCAGCGGTGCCCAACCTTTTTGGCACCAGGGACCGGTTTTGTGGAAGACAATTTTTCTACGGACTTGGGGTGGGGGATGGTTCAGGCCGTAATGCTAGCGATGGGAAGCGGCAGATGAAGCTTCACTTGCTCGCTGCTCACCTCCTGCTGCGCGGCCCGGTTCCTAACAGGCTGTGGACCAATATCGGTCCGTGGCCTGGGGACTGGGGACCCCTGCTCTACGCTAATAAAAGGATGATCTATATTTTCCAAATGAATGAGCTCCAAAAAAGTTAATTACTGAGAGCATTATCAGATGCATTTTTTTTCCTTCGTTGAGGATTAACTATGAAATGCATGCAAAATCACTGAATAATGAACTTCACAGGAATCGTAAATCATCTTTTGCAGTAAGATGATAAAAAATGATACTACCACGGAGGGAGGGAGGGAGGACAGAAATAGCAACTAACATTTATTGGGCACTTATATATACCAGTCACTGTTCTAAGTGCTTTGAATATAAGGACTCACCTAATTCTCATAAAACCCTATGAAGTAGGTACTATTATTATATTCGTTTTACAGATGAGTAAACTGAGACACAGAAAGTTAAATAACCTGTCCACACAGACTGTCCAAACTCCACTGCCCATACTACTCCCCACCATACAATATTTCCAGGCTGCAACAACTGAGAATGAACAAGAGGACAGCTCTTCTCTAAAAAATCAGTGAATGATTTGTAATCTTATGTATTTAATTGTGTAAGTTGTTTTATTCCAAGAAAAGGAGGCTTCAACTGACTGTCAAATGGATCAATAAGACAAAAAAGATTTAAACCCCCTGATTTCAGAGACTGGGCTACAATCCAAGCCAGAGATGAAACCTACAGAAAGGCAGTAAGGAGTGGGCGTGAAAAGGCAAAGAGCAGTGAGAACAGTATTTCTTTCTCAACTTCATATGTGTTAAGTGAAAAGGTAGCTCCATGGTCATATATCTGGAAAACAGTTGACTGAGTAATATTCAATAGTTTCTTATTTTAGTTCTCCAAAAAAAGGATAAACTAAGCAACATCAAGCGATTCCCAAACTTATCTGACCATGAAATTCTTTACTCACAGAGCACCTTGAGGACAAACCATACTCAGGGAAGCTATTGGACTAAAAGGATATTCAAGAGTTAAAAATCTATCAAACTTGGTGACTAACAGTGCAGGAGAGATGAGTCAAAATAAGCCCCACAAAATGGCTTAGGTAACCAGTGAAGGTGATATGAGAGGGAGGTTAAGATAAAGGGCAGTTTTTTATGGAAAAAGGTGAACTTAGTTCACCTGTTTGACTTAAGAGTTCTGTAAAAAACTGCCAGTTCACAAAACAATTGAAACCAGCATCTCGAAGAGATATTTGTACATCCATATTCATAGCAGCATTATTCACAATAGCCAAAAGGTGGAAGCAACCCAAGTGTCCGTCGATGAACGGACAAACAAAATGTGGTACATACACTGAATAGAATATTATTCAGTTTTAAAAAGGAAGGAAATTCTGACATATACTACAATGTGGATGAACCTTGAGAACATTACATCAAGTGAAATAAGTCAATCACAAAAGGATAAATACTGTGATTCCACTTAAATGAGCTACATAGAGTAGTCAAATTCATAGAGACAGAAAGTAGAATGGTGGTTGCGTAGGGCTGGGGGGAGGGGAGGATGGGGTGGAGGGGTGTTGTTTAATGCGTAGAGAGTTTCAGTTTTGCAAGACGAAAAGCGTTCTGGAGATAGGTTGCACAATGATGTGAATGTACTTAACACTACTGAACTGTAACTTAAAAATGATCCAGATGGTAAATTTTATGTTGTGTATTTTACCACAATTAGAAAAAAATTTTAACTGCCAATTCAAGACGTTGTTAGACATTTGCTGTCTCTATCTGTGTAGAAACCTCTCATCCCACGTGGTCCTGCTAGGACTACAGATCACAGTGTCCTGCCCTGACCCCTACTGATGACCCAGGTCTGACTCATCACTGTCCACCTACGTGACCAAGGGGTGACCCAAGCAAAAGTCCTTTGGAGAGATGTGACAAATGGAAGCCAGAAGAACACCACCTTGGGGTGGCCAGTTGTTCTCTTTTGAGCCATTTGGAGAAAACCTCACTGTGGCAAGAAATGAGACCAATGAAAGAAAAGCAGAACCACGTAGGACTCCTAAAGAGATCATGCTTCGACATCGCTGGAGCTCACGGATTCTCTTCCCCTACCCTTTAGAGGCTCCAGTTATCTGGGCCAATAAATCCCAACACTTTTCCTGTGCAAACCTCCTCCCCCCACAGCTCAAACACCAAAAGAGAATAGGGACATCCAAAAGAAAAGCAATTTCACTGAGCAATACGACCCTTTATAAGAATTTTCTCTCCATAGTTCCTTTGAAATTTTATCTGCAGTATCACGTACTAGAACAGTAGTACACAGTTCCATAATTTAGTAAGTACAATTCCAAATTTAACACAATCTTTCCAGTTGGTAAATACATCATCGTGTTAGGCCAGAATATTTTTATATTTCTGAAGAAACAATAATAATTTTTAAAAAATTATCAATCTAAATCTATACTAGATTATACAGAGAGAGAGATATACAATGCATAAAATAGAAATAAATTTAGAAATACAAGTGTTTCTAAATTATCTGAAGTATAACATAAAAGAACACCTAAGCATTACCCTGAAAACTGAGGTTTTGGAGGAACATTCTAATACTTAAGTCAAAGAACAGGAGAATACACAGATAAGATCTTTTATCTGTGCCTTATTTGAAGAACTTTGCCCTTTCCAAGTTGTTCAACTCAATGCTCCGTAACTATAGGTTCCCTTGGTTTGGTTTTCACTAATAATTGACAAGGTCTAATTTTATTAAATACAAATCTAATCAATAATGTTTATGACTGCCTAGGTAAAATGACTCTTTTGTGAACCAGGAGACATGGAGAAAGGAGCAAATAAAGGGAGAAGGAATGCTGCTAGCTCTGCAGACTTCGTCTGACTTAGGCAAAGAGGAGATCTAAAAAGCTGTCATGCTAGGAATTAATGTCAAACCAGTTTCATATCTGGAATCTTAAAGACTCACAGCATAAGGCTGCAGAGAGATGCCTGAAGCAAAATCTTAAAAGTAAACTGCGCTCCCCAGGGAGTGTAGTTATGAACTTGTTGTCACAAGTCTTTGCAAAGATAAGCTAGCCATGTTGATTTCACTGAAGCAGACCTGACCAATAAAATAACTTCACAACACTGGGAATACTATCCATGTGAAATCTTTACAACCACTAATCAGGAAATGATCCATCTTCTGAAACTGCTCTCTCTGTATAATGAAAGATTAGCAGCCAGCGTTTTAATCATAAGGGGGGGGTGGGGGGGAAGACCCTATTTTACTTGGAAGGGTTTTAAAGGTTCAATGCAGCACACCTGGTAAACACAAAAATGACAAAGCCTGTCTCTTCCCCAGGATTATCTTCCAGCTATATAAGGTGGCTTCCATCTCACACCTCCAGAGCAAATCTTAGAATCTGGCAGCCCAGAATGTTTACAGTGCTCAGGGGAAGATCTAACTGTTAGAAGCACTGCCCAGGCATCCCACAGTCCCCAGGACCATTTATTTGTCAAGAAACCTACAGAACTTACTGTCCTAGAAAACCAACTGGGCAGATTTATGATATATCTGTTAAAATACAGTGTGTGCTTTTTAAATCATGGCATAAATAATACCCAAAATCTTAAAATGTGAATAACTTTCAGACAACAATACCATTTACAGTCTCCTAATGGAAATAATCAGAAAATTCAAAAAAAGAAAAAAAAATGGAGGCACAAAGATGTCTATAACAGGATTATTTATAGTAGGAAAAACAAATAATATATATGCAACAGATTAAAGGGTTAGGTAAACAAACTTTCATTCATCCACACCATGTACCATAAAAAGCTGTCACCTTAAACAAAAGTTATTACCTCATGGGGTAAAATTATGAGAAGTCACTTGGTGAACAAACCAGATTACAGCACTATGTTCTATGATCTCCTTGGAAATTTTTTAACTTATAGTTCCATATATGCATGAAACAAAGTCTGAAACAATAGACACTAAAATATTAACAAAAATGTTTATGAGTGACATCTTAGAATTATTTATTTCTCATTTTCATAAAATGCAAATACGTTATTTCTTTAAAATGTTAAATAAATTTTTAAAGAATTCAGCATTAGCCATAGCAAATTTCTAATGACTGCCTCGTAAGGGCCAATATTAGGCTTACATCCTGACTTCTCTAAAAGTAAATGCAAGAATGGCTAACAGTATTCTATATGAAACTACTTTTTGAACATAGCTTGGATAAATTATCTAAAATTAATTCAAAAATAACTCTTCAGAGAAGCAACTAAAAATGCAAGGGCCTAATGTCTCCAGAAAGGAAACATAATACAGATCAATGGAGATCCCATAAAATATGTATCTTTCTTGTATAAAATTAAAAAGTTACAATTAGTTTTAATTCACAGCCTGAAGCTTTTTAATGACTAAAGAAAAAGGTAAAAGGAAAAGAAGAAATAAAAACCTTTCCCTCCTCAGAGGCCCAAGTCAGGGTTAGCAGATTGTCTGCTTTGAGGCACCCTGTTTCAGTCATAAATACCTTGACCGAATTACTTCCCAGGCTTCATTCCCACGGTGAGAATGTGCTGAGAGCAGGCGCCGCTGCAAGAACAAGACAAAGACAGGTGCATGTGGTATGTGGGCAGGGCCTTGAGTGTGACCAGAGGCAGCAGGCCTGAAGACCAGGCCTCCGGGAGGCTCTGTGAAACCAGGTGGCAGCAGAGGCACCCGGGGGCAGCTGGACTTGAGCAGACTGTAAGAGGGGAGGCATTACAGGCTGTGCAGTTCCCCAAAACCAGTCAAGAGCAGTGCAGCCACGGGGCACAGTGGGTGAGTACAGGGCTTGGGGCTAACTCAAAATCACTTCACCTCTCTGAATCTCAGTTGCCTGAAGTCTCAAATGAAAGTTATACAAGAGAGCACCTTTTTATCTGTAATGACCTCTCAACACTTTGTTTTTGCTGTTCTTAATATAACTGTTACCTCCATTAAGGTCTAATTAGATTAGGGGTGCTATGTCAAGTGGTTTTTCTCTTGACAAAAGGAAAAACACAAAAAAAGAAATGCCAGCCAAACAATCAAATAGGTCTTCCACAAGACAAACCCACAGTTAGTGTCTGTGCCTGGCACTCATGTGATCAATACTACTCTATTACTGACCAGCTGCTCACTAGCAGGCACAAGCTGACTAGGACTAGAAGGATAAATAAGAGGGACTTGGTCCCTGACCTCTGCAAACTCCAGTGTGGCAAGGGCCGAAAACAACAGTTTGCCATCTCTTCTCCCACGAGATACTGCCCTTCATAATATCCAAGGTAATGACTGGACCCTACATAATCCTAATTTCTCTCAGACAATTTCCAAATCTCCTACCCACAAATACATCTTAGACGTCTCAGAACTATTTGAACAAATGGGTACATATTTAGTTACCTAAGTTCTACATCTGACTACCTTCCGTATCATTTATGACTCAATCACAAACTGAGCATGATGCTAAAGTGGTGGCCCACAGAGGTCTTGGGTGAGTCACTAAGTGCTCTGACTCTTAGTTTTCTCCGTTGTAAAACTGGGGAAGGAAGTGTCCCTGGGAGGCTTTGCTTTCTTCAAACTTTTAAAATTATTATAAGATGTTATGGTCATTGTGTAGCTACAAACCCTTAAACAGCACTTACTAGATAATGTCTATAAACTTAGAACTAAATATGCTGGCATTTCATAGCAGACCTGTCTCCATGATCTCTTAAAACCATTAGAGCTATCAGTTCTAACCTAAGAAAAGTAAACAAGACTCCAAGCCAAGAAGGAACTCGTTTGACTGCTTTCCTTGCCTCCCAATAATCAAAGCAATATTCTCAGAAGTGTCTGGCTCCCAAATACCTGTAAATGTCTTAATTCGGCCAAGCATAAGCAGTATTTTCATCTGATTGGTAGCTGCATGGCAATATTCCTCGTTCAATGTTGCCTGACGTTCCATCGATTTTTTTCTTACTGAAATATATCTAGCTACAGAAAAGTGTAAAAAACCATTGATTTTTTAAAGAGGACTAAATAGGTCTCCTCACTGGATCCCTACTATGTGGCAAACACAATGGTAGTGGTTGGATACAAAGGTCAGCCACAGATTAGGAGAGACAACTAAGCGAATTAGTGCAATAATGTGTATACCATTCCATAACGTGTCTGGTTCAAGAATGACACATAAGCCTTTAAAGTATATCAACGAAGGTAATATACTCCAACAACTACACTGGTAGTCTTGAGTTTATAAACAGTTGGGCCTTTTTAAAAATTCATTCCCAGTTGGTTGTTTGATATCTGGAGCACATTTTCCCCCGATACACACTACTATAAATGTGGTTAGGTTTCCAAGCCAACACACAAAAGACCAATTTAACACAAAGTATCTGAAACACTATACAGCTACCCTAGCAAATGAGCAGAAAATATTACTGCAGCCAAAGAGAACCATGAGTGATCCTGTCATCTGAAAGCTGGAGTTTGAGGGAAAGCCAAGTGTACGTTAATAAGGGGTGCAGATGGAGTGGCGAGGAGGTGCCTATAGTTTTAGGGCAACTAAGCTCAGGGATTTTGAGACCAAGGGCCAGGTAAGCCTGGCCTAACTCAAATCCAAGTTCCCCCAGTTAAAAGCTGGGTGCCTTTAAACATGTTATTCAACCATTCTAAGCCTCAGTTTATTAATCTGAATGACTGGCACAGAATAAGCATTCCATAAACAATACTTTACATACATTTTTTTCATTTGCTTGAGATTACACAACTTTCATCTTCCTTGGAATAAAAGTATCCTGAACATATAGCTGGGATTATCAGTCACTATTAGAAAATGTTTGGGGTTTCACATAAAACAAAAACAGATTTTTTTAAGTGTCTAGGCAAGAAATGTACAAAGAAGGGGATTGATGAAAGTGCATTACACATGAGAAAAGGGTAGCATGAACTAAAATGCAGTAACCAGGAAGAGACTGAAGACAGAGGGAAAAGACAGGTATATGATGTATGGAGGATTCTCCTGATCAGAGAAGATATGAGAGGGAATCTCAGGGACTTTCCAGATGACTTACTGGCTGTCTATACAATGAGAAGATGGGAGGATAACAAATAATAACAGTGGCAAACCCTTATAGGATGTTGGTATACGAATATACACACTTGCTCGTTTAATCCTTACAACCCTATAAGGTAGTGGTATTATCCTCATTTTGCAGTTGAGAAAACTGAGGTTGAAAAACTTGCTAGTAAAATAAACTCAGCTTGTAAAATAAAGCAGGATTCAAACCCACAGATGCTGGTTCCAGATTTGGGAGTCCAAACCACTATCTTATACTGATGCTTTTGTAGTAGTGGGAACCCAGCTATTTGCATAAGTGGGCTTCCTGCATCAGAAGTTCATAACTTGAATAATATGTATCTATAAAGTCCCCACTTATAAACACATAAACGTTACATAACATTACATTTACAGACTTTCTGGCAATGTTCAATATTTGGGATGGGGGTGGGTAACTAACATTTATTAAATGCTACTGAATCTCAGGCACTGTCTGAAGCAGTGTTCTACCTCATTTAACCTTCACAAAACCACCTTGGTGATAGGTTCTATTAAATCCACTTTACAGTTGAGAAAAACTGAGGATCAATTATGAGCCCAAAATCACAGAGCTAGTGTCAGAGGAAAGCCTAAGACCGGCTCCTCCTGGTTCTAAGTCCAGAGTGCTTTTCATAACACATCTAGTATACTCAGATCCAAACAGGTAATCGTGGGACATGTTACATAATAACCAGGTAATATAAAATAACAGTAAATCAAGTTCGATATTAAAATGTCAAAGATATTTCACAGGAAAATACTATATTATCTTTAGGACAGCTAAATTAACCCAATTACCCGTCTCACCTCCCACCCCCTCATCCCTGTCAAAAAAAAAAAAAAATTCCTTTCAGATCCTCTTTATTACTTAGCACCTAACAATATCAAATACAACATAGGTGGCTCGAGACACTTCTCCAAAAGCCTAAAACTGCTTCAGAAGCATTAGGTTGGAAAACAGGATAGGAACGCGTTCCATGGGTTCTCATTTAAATGCCAATGTCAGAAATAAAAGGGAGGGGGGACAACTAACAAGACAATAGAAAGAAGGCTTTTTTAAGAGTTGAAGGGTTTTCCAATGAGATCTCAGTAAAGCTGGGGGACAGTGGAAGAGTAGAAAGTTTTTTGTTTTGTTTTGTTTTTGTTTTGTTTTTAATGAGAGTGCTGCAAATTTGACTTCCAGCTCTGCCATTTATTAGCTTTGTTTGCTCATCTGGAAAATGATGCCATTAAGATCCAACTCTCTGGCTATTAAAAGATTAAATTAAATATCAAATACAAAGCATGTAAACAGCTGACGTAGTAAAAGCTGCCTAATCTTGAGTCTCATCCTCTTGCTCCCTCTCCTTCCCATTTGACAAGATGTGCTACACACCCCACAAACCTGGGAGCTACCCCAAGCACAAGTTCACCAAAAGATTGAGAAAGTGCTTTTCTCATTTTCCACCAAACCCACATCATGATTCCCATATTGCCCCAGAGCCTTTTTGCCTGCTTCTTTCAAGATATTTACCATCTTGGTGTCACCTCAGGTTGGGTAAACCAAGGGCCTAGTATTTATTATTTAAATTTCTATTTCTCACCAAGATATAAGTTGGGGCTACTCATATAAATATATAAGACTTACACAACAGAACCATTCATTAAAAGGAGGACTTAATACATGTGAAAAGTGATCTGGTGGGAGACTGAGGCAGGGAGATCACTGTAAGAAAAATGAATAGCAACCTAAAATAAGCAAATAACTTGGCCTCGAGTTTTCAGGCAAGGAAACATTATGATTTACAGAACAGTCTTTCTCTTTTTCTTTTTTATAAAAGGAAACATATCAATTCCTGAAGAGGAACATCAAAAATTTGCCTTAACTTATTTATTTAAGCCACTGACAGGACGAAGAATACCACCATAGTCTTCCAAAATACTTGGTGATCATTCACAAAACTGTACTACTTTATATAAGAATCAAGGATTTAATCTGGCCAAACTCCTTCTAGTAAAAATGTTCCCACTTCGAACCTCTACAAATTGTCTACACAGGATTTAGCATCTACTCAATAATAACCCATGTATCTTCTGTGAAAGGGGATATTACAATGAATAAGTCCCTGTCCTCAAGAACCTTGGGACTGCACAGTGGAGGGAAGTCTACAAAGGAACTGAAGCACAAGGCAGAACACAATGCCCTAGAAAAGAGGACCACACACCACTGAAGCACTAAGTATACACATGCCTCTTGTTGGGGGTTGGGGCGGAGAGAACAGGGACATCTGAAGGGGCCTTGAAAGTTACAGAATTGTGACAGATAGAGAGCATGAGGCACGGGCAAAGTCCGTGGAGGAGGAGGAGGAGGCAGAAAAATATGAGGAATGTCTGAGGCACAAATGCAAAATAGTGAACAATCTATTTTGGCACAGAAGAAGAGAAATGGGAGAATAAGCTGAAAAGTTGAAATCTTATGACAAGGAGCCTGGAATACTACAGTAAGGTGGAATTTGGACTGTTTTCTGCAGGCAACGCAGGGCTTCCAAAGGCTGCGGTCAGGGAAATTCTGTGACCTGAGTCAAGCTGCAGGAAGATTATCCAGCGTCTGGATGGAGGACAGACTGGAGGGAAAGGCTGGAAGCAGGGAGACTAGGCTGGAGATTACTGTGACCCCCCAGGTAAAGAAAAGCTAGGTCAGAGGCAGGGAATGGCGAGAAGACAAAGAAGCCACACACTGAGAGGGAGCACTCAGAGGGCCTGGCAGACTGCTGGATTGGGGGGCGGAGGTGGCACGGGAGGGACGCAGCAGGGTGAGAAACCAAGATGACCTAAGGCAGGGGTCAGCAAACTTGGGCCCACATGCCAAATCTGGCCTCTTGCCTGTTTTGTACAGCCAAGAAGCTGTACAAATTTTTACATTTTTAAGTGGTTGGGAAAAAAATAATATTTTGTGACAAGTGGAAACTCGAATGTCAACGTCCGTACGTAAAGTTCTCCTGGAACACAGCCACACTTGTTGGTTTACATGTTGTCAATGCCTGCTTTAGTTCTGCAGTGGCAGAACTGTGGAGTTGTCACAGAGTGGCATGATCCTCAAAGCCGAAAATATTTACTGTCTTCCTCTCTACAGGAAAAGTTTTCTGACCACTGGTTTTGAGGGTGGTGAACAGAGATAGTACTAAGAAGAACAGAGGAATCATCCACTGGGTTGGCTGGGTCAGAAAAAGAGATGATATTAATTCTGGAGCAGTTAAATGGGAGGTGTCAACAAGACATGCAGGTAAGGGAGCCCAGAATGAAATGGAAAGATCATCCCACCGTGGGGCCTAGGCGCCTGCTGCTCCCTGCCTGGTACTCTTCCTCCAGGTCATGGCATGAGCTGGCTCCTGCTCATCATCCATCCTTCAGGTCTGAGCCCAAATGTCATTTCCTGAGAGGCAGCCCCTCTCTCACCCACCTAAGCACTCTCTACCCATTACCGTACTGAATTTTCTTTATCGCACGTAACGGCACCTATTTATCGCCATGTTTAACATCTTAGAATGTTGGCTCCTTAAGAACAGGGCCCTGCCTCTTGTTCCCCACTGTGTCCCCAGTGCCTTGGCCAGTGCCTAAAGCTGCTCAGCCGGTATCTGGGGAGGTAGGGAGCGGAGAAGAAGGAATATGAATAAAAGGGACAACTGGAGCACAGGTGAAAGCAGGTCATCTGCACAGTTCTAGGAATAAATAAGATCTGCCGTTCTCAGAACCTTTAGGAAAGTCTGTATCGGGGGCAGGCGAGAGAGGAGAGGAAGAGAAGACACCAAAGAGAAGAGAGCAAAGACACAGACAGAAAGGAGAGAAGTATTGTGTCTCAGAAGCCAGACAGCAGTGGGGTGTGGGACATCTTTCAGAAAGGGGGTGTTTAGCAGCATCAAATGCTTTAGATAACAAGTGCAGAAAAAAGGCCTAAGTGTGACAGCAAAAAGTCACTGGTGACCTCAAAGAATAAGTCTCAAGTGTGTGGAGGTGGCAGTCAGGTTGCAAAGGGTTGAAGAATGAGTGAGTGGGAGGAAGTAAGGCTTTCAAGGCATTTGGCGGCAGAGTCGGCAGAGGTGCTCCGGGTGTGGTTGGGGGTGGGGGGGATCCTTCTGTTTTTCATACAGTGACTCAAGTCTGACCTCACCAGCCTGCCTCTCGGTCCTCACTGCTCCAGCTGCAGTGTTGGTTCCACCTCAGATCCTTTGCACACGCTGTGAGCCCGCGCTAGCAGGCCCCTCACTCTCTTAGCCCAGCTAACTCCTTCACCCTTCAGATTCCAACGTAAAAAAAAAAATGTATCACAAAGACCCCCTCTTCTTACTGCCCCCCACCTCTGCTTTATACCAAACTAAGACATCTCTCCAGGTACTCAGCATAATTAAAACAAACAGTTGAATAACTGTTGAATTATTGTGTCTTCCAGTAGCAAGGAAGCTTCTGAGGGCAGAAACCAGGCCCATCTTGTTCTCACATAATATGCAATCTACAGATAATTGTTACATAATGGAATGAACATGAAACCTGAGAGCATTTTTATCTCAGCCAGTTTGTGCATCCCAAGTGGCCTACTTCCCAAATCCACATCAAGTAGGCTTACAATTTACGTTCAGGCCAGTCTGGCTTCCTCTGACCTCCCCTTCCTACTTCTGACCAACTGAGTGAAGGTCATTCTAAACAAGTAAAAAGATGGGGTGTTTTGGAGATAACACCAAACATCAAATGCTTTTCCCAATTAGGTAACTGATATACAGTGATTAGCAGACCTGCCTAAGGTTTTACAGATGGCTTTACCAGAACAAAATCATTCAGAATATTAAATTTAGGCATTAAGCATCTTCCTTTTTTAAGTCTGTACTTTGTGAATTAGCCCTAAAATGGGTTTGCAGGTGTACCTGGCAAAACATCCAAACATCCAGTGCACTTCTTTGCTGTATGAGTCACATCTGTCTGCCTCCCTGTTGATCCATTAAACTAGTTTAATAACAAGATTTTTCACTCGGAAAATATACATTTGGCAGATTGTTTTCTCCCTATTTTTCTTCTGTCTTTTCTCTCACCATGACATAAAAGATTATTTTAAATTCTACTAATTGAAAAAAATTGCTATAAATTACAGCCTTGCTACAGTTGAGATTAACTGTGCAAATACGCCTGCAGATATAATTGTGCTTAACTGAATGAACTGTTGTCAGTTCTAATACCCTTAAGCCCTTTGAAACACCATTAAAAACAAGAGTTGCATTAATCACAAATTGTTCTTATCTATTTCCACTTTATACATTCGAACTTGTCTGAATTAATGTACCTGAAATTAATAGACCTAAATTTATTCTTTTAAATACCTACAGGTCAGCCTGTTCACCATTTGAGCTGGACTTCCCTACCTACTGCACCCCCCCCCACCCAATAAAAATTAGGGAGTTCTACTGTTATTTTCCTTCTCAAATAGGAAGACAAGGAAAAGAGACAGCTAACGTCTTTGGTATCAAAGCACATGTGATGAGACTATCATCAAGAGCTCTTTTCCAACGACATGACAACTACTGTTCTTGAGAATATGAATAAATGCAACATAAACATTACTGAGAAAGAACTACAGATATATTCGAAATATGATTAGGAGGAAGGACCAACTTTCTGTACAATTTTATATTTGGGGTAAGTCTTGTTTTAGGAAAATGCAACACATACATGGAAAAAGAAACTAATAAAACAGCATTCAGAGGAAACAACATATATTTAAGAGTTCTCTTACACTTTTATAATTCCTTAAACAGCAAAACTCCATAGCATGTTATCTGATTTATAAGTTTTTTTTTTTTTAAATCTGTTTTCTTTTTTTTTTTTAATTTATTTATTTATGGCTGTGTTGGGTCTTCGTTTCTGTGCGAGGGCTTTCTCTAGTTGTGGCAAGTGGGGGCCACTCTTCATCGCGGTGCGCGGGCCTCTCACTATCGCGGCCTCTCTTGTTGCAGAGCATGGGCTCCAGACGCGCAGGCTCAGTAATTGTGGCGCATGGGCTCAGCTGCTCCATGGCATGTGGGATCCTCCCAGACCAGGGCTCGAACCCGTGTCCCCTGCATTGGCAGGCAGATTCTTAACCACTGCGCCACCAGGGAAGCCCAAGATTTTAAATTTCCACACAACTCTGAAGACACCATTTTACAAACAGGTATGCCTGTGCCTTTCTGCCAACAGCTCACCACTCGCTAAGTAAACTGAATCAGGGAGAGCAACACAGTATTTTTATATTGACTTTCCCGGGAAGCCTAGTACATTCCTACCAAATTATATACCTTGGATGGCATTTAAAGTTAAATTAAAAACAACTTTGTTTCTCATTTTTTCTTAAAAATAACTTATCTACCACCTTGGTGCGGTCTGTATACTAAACTCTTCTAGATTTGAGAAACTGCCTTCTTTAGGTGCCTAAATGTTTTTGACTTATCCATTTCTAACTGAAGCCTTTGTAATATAGAATGTATCAGCTACTCTGTTTTGCATTTAGTGGGTCACACTTCCCTACCATCTTAAAGCATTCCGAATATAATTTGAGCTCTTTGTTTTAACACAAAGCATATTCACCAATAAGAAGGAGGAAAAAAAAAAAAAGAGAGCACGCGCTAACAAATGTTTAGCTCACAACATGTACCTGGCACCATTCCAAAATCTTTAGGTGTATTTAGGTGTAGTCACTCAATCCTCAAAACAATCTTAGAGGTAGGTACTATCTTATCTTCATTTTATGGATAAGGAAACAGTCATAACTTGCTCACGTTCTTACAGCTAGGATCAAACCAACAGTCCAGCTCCAGAGCTTCCAAAAACACAGATTATGAAAAACAAGACTAAAATACAGTAAATCAGTCTGTGTACCATCTAGAGGCATAATTTAGTTGACCTGATTTAGTCCCCCGCACCACCCCAACTGGTGGGCTCCAGCTGTTATCCCCTTCTCCGCAGATAGCCACAGCTCCCCTTTTTAAGTTTTGCAGAGGCAGCCTCCTCTTGCAGATCTCTCCAATCACTTTCCCTGGAGAGTGAAAGCTCCTTCTGTGAAGCAAAGACTCCTCACTGGGTTTTCCCGCTGCAGAAAACCTCTTCTTCAAGCCTATCCTGTCACAATCCTGACAGCAGCTTCTTACTCCACCCCCACCTCTGCACAACACTTGCACACCTCCCAAGCCCTCAGGTTGCCCTTTTCTGCTAGAGTCCAGAACTATCTGGCCTCATTTCCATTATGCTCCACAACTTGACCTCTTCTCTTCTTAATGGACTGGTCATTATCAACACCAATTACTGTACTGTACTGTACTGTGAAAGTGACACCTTCAATACACTAGGGTATTTACAATGGCATTCGCCCCTCCACTAAATGGCCCCACCCAAGGTGCTTCACTTTTTGAGTTATGGCTCTGTTTTTCATAAACCTCTCCTCATTCACTTCCAAAATAAAAATTAACACTGCCTGCCTCAGAGAATGTGCCTTCCTGTATTCATCCTCTTAACAATTCCCATCTCTTGCATTTTTTGTATTCAACCTCCTATTAACTTGAAAACCAGTTAGGTAGATTGTCTACAAATCCTTTATAAATTAAAAGCAAACCAAAAATAAGTTTTACTCTACCATAAGGAAAGCATATATAGACTTCATGACATCTATTTTGGCTCTAAGCATTTTCTATTTCTAGTAGTCTTCTGAACAGTTGATAAGTGGTGGATAAGTAAGGAATATTTTCTGTGCTGGGGAGGATGAAGAGTTGCACAATGGTCAAATGAAGCTGACCCTTTATAGAACTGTCAGTGCTTCACAGCTGTTTCATTTTCTAATGATGTTATTCTTGAGCTCAAAAACTGTGAATGGCTTCCCATCTTCCCTGTTCATTCATTCAACACAGGTCACAGTCCCTGACCTCACACTGCTCACAGACTTGTGCAGTCTTCACAGCCTGGCCCCATCCTGAATGTCCAGCCCTACCTCCTTCTGCTGCCTCTCAGGACCCTTCTCTAGTCACAGTGGCTGCCGTGTATAACCTGCAACTGAGAAACTCTGAACAGGCTCAAGGGTCTTCCACTAGACTGTAAATTCTATAAAAGCAGGATTTTTGCCTCTTTTGTTCTGTTTATTCACTCCCTGAGACTCATAGCAGGAGCTCAAAAAGTATTTACCGAATGAATAAATGAATGAACAAAGTGCTGTGTGAATATTACTGGTAAGTAAATTCAGTTACCACAGATTAAAAATATCTGAACAAAGACCAGCTCTGTCTTCTGCCTAGAGCAGACTTAAAGAAATCTTCGTTTTACTCTAAAGCAGGTCTTGCCTCAGGATCGGCAGTTTACTCACAGAGCACCAAGGAAAAAATGTGTGCCCACTGCCAGCTGTTAAGAATCACAGATCTTAAAACCTCAGAAGTAAATATACCACAGAAATGAACTTAAAGTTTTATGCTTTCTTGTTGCCTCAAACTGCCAAAAAAGCTCGTGCATTTCAGAGGAAAGAATACTCACAGGAAGTAGTTTCCTGCCCCAGAAACCGGGTCATTTCAACATGGCAGCTGTTTAAAACCCCATGTTACCATAGGGTTTTCGGGACAGGAAGCAATAGTGGCACACCTAGCTGAATTCAGGGGAGAGCAAGAAGCAGAGAGAAAACAACATGCCAAACAAGAACACGGCTTGGAGGTTAGCCTGCAAAGTATAAAAATAGTGAACCAATTCTTCTAATGTCTCCTATAATGTAACTGCCCGTACATCATATTTATTAGAAAAGAGAAAATGAAGGGCATAGAAACGAACAGCACCTTTCTTGGTCACTACTGCCGCTTTTTTCATCGTTAACTCTTCTTCCAATATAAATGACTCTAACAGAAAAGAAATTGCTAAGAACGTGATTGTCCTTAAATGGAAAAGGGAGTAGACCATGGATGACTTTTCTCCTCTACTTTCTACTTTCCTCTATGTTCTAATTTTTTTACGAGTTTTCCCTCATTATAGTGAGAAAATAATCCTTATGTTTAAAAAAATACAGTTAAAAAATTTATGTTCTAATAATAACATAACTACATTAAATAATTCCTCTACCCAAAAAAATGAATAACAAAGAATTCAGTAACATCAAACCATCCAATCTTGGCATTCAACATACTGCCTCAACCCCTTTCCTCCTCAACGACCAGTATATATAACAATTCATCTATTTTTAAAAAATCATGTCTTACAGAGAACAGACTTGCGGTTGCCAAGGGGGAGGGGGATGGGGGAGGGAAGGACTGGGAGTTTAGAATTAGCAGATGTAAACTACTATATATAGCATGGATAAACAACAAGGTCCTACTGTATAGCACAGGGAACTATATTCAATATCCTGTGATAATCCATAATGGAAAAGAATATAAAAAAGCATGTCTCTATGTGTATCACTGAGTCACTTTGCTGCACAGCAGAGATTGGCACAGCACTGTAGATCAACTATACTTCAATTAAAAAAAAAATGTCTTCACAATAGTTATAATTTGCATAGCACTTCAGTTTCCATCCATTATTTAGCTAATTTTTCCCAACAGCTTCGTGAGACGGCCAAGATAGATATTTTTATTTTCATTTTACAGATGAAGAAAATAGGGGCCTGAAGTGAAGCAGCTTGCCATGACAGAAGCCAGGATCTTCTTGTTACCCACCTGGCATTCCAAAACAGGATTTCTCAAGACCAGCACTACTGACATTTTGAGCCAAATAATTCTTTGCTGTAGGCGGCTGCACCATGCATTGTAGGATGTTGAGCAGCATCCTTGGCCTCTACCCACTGGATGCCAGTAACACTGCCTCCTCTCAACCCTGCCCCCCCCCCAGAGTTCTAACAATCAAAAATGTCTCCATAAACCTCAAATATCTCCTTGGGTGCACAATCATACCCAGCTGAGGAACACTGGTCTAAAAGAATCTGCGAGGTTCTTTCTGGCATCTTTATTCTATGATAAGGCTCCACAGAACACTGGACCACCATAAGTCAGACCATCAGATGCTGCTTGCTCAGCAAGATTCAGTAATTAATCAATTCCCTATCCACTTAAAACAATTTTTTAAAATGTGGAAATGAACAAGAAAAACTTCCTTGTAAATACTCACATCTCAGATGATAAATCTAAAAGCATATGACCCCATTAGAACATAATAAGTATATACATAATAAAGATATATAAAATAATGTGTGTGGGGGGAGGAAACACTCAACAAAGGAGTCAGAAAACAGACCTTGGTCCTTGTTAATAAACCTTATAAATGGGCTTCCCTGGTGGCGCGGTGGTTGAGAGCCTGCCTGCCGGTGAAGGGGACACGGGTTCGAGCCCTGGTCTGGGAAGATCCCGCGTACCGCGGAGCAACTAGGCCCGTGAGCCACAATTACTGAGCCTGCGCGTCTGGAGCCTGTGCTCCGCAACGAGAGGCTGCGATAGTGAGAGGCCCGCGCACCGCAATGAAGAGTGGCCCCCACTTGCCGCAAATGGAGAAGGCCCTCGCACAGAGGCGAAGACCCAACACAGCCATAAATAAATAAAATTTAAAGTAATAAGGAGGTACCACTTTAAAAAAAAAAAAAAACTTATTAATGCAGTTGTACCTTAGTGTCCACTCTATTAAAATGGGTATAAACCTATACATTCTCAATACTTGCTTCAGCTGAGTTTCTGTCCAAATATATGTGTTACTTCCAGCTACTCAGAAGAAACTGAGTGATAACTTCAAAACATTATTAGAATCTGTGGTCTGCAGCTGAAACCACTAGTGTTTGTGAACCCAGAATCTAAACTGGCAGACCTCACTATCCCATTTAAAAGCACTCAGCTTAAATTTCTTCATGCCATTTAATGAGTCTCTTTTCCTGCAAAAGCAACTTTGCCCTCAAAATTCCTTACTTTCTACCAGCTTTTTAGCAAATGCTTGAATTGAAAACATTTTGCAAGCTAATTCCCCTTAACAACTTACATCTGTAAAAGGTAGATACCAATTGATCAGAAAGATAATTACAAGTACATATAGAGCATTAGCCAAATTGATATTAAGACTGACTAAATTACAACAAATTAAAATGTAGTTATATTTTGGGAAATGTTTGAATTATTTTATCTATGTATGTATTATTTATTCACCCTCTATCATCACTTCCCAATAATAATAAGCAATTAGTATACTGTGGAATAGGGAAACTAAACTGGCTTTATTCAACATGGAGTGTCACACTGCAATCCTAGTATTAAAAAAATACATTTTTGTAGCTATTTAGAGAAACTAAGGTACGGTGTAAGTGCTTAGTTAATATGATATGCAAAGTTAAGAGGTTGTGACTATTCCTATTCATAACGTCCACAATCATGCAGGTATGATGTACTTGCGTCTTTAAATGTGATCTGGATCTATACATAGGAGACATTTTCTCCATATTACAATGCATATTGTACCCAAAGTGTCTGGTACCCTTGTAGCCTCCATTAACCTTCACCACAAAGTACAAAAGAACACATTGATCCTTCAATAAAAACGACTGCCTGGTCTTGAAAAACATCAGTCACCCAAAGCAAAACCCAGAAACAACACTAAATGGAGTTTTGGAAAGCGAGGAACAAAAATGTAATCAATATAAAATGTTCATCTTAAAATTTTTTTCCACTGTGTAAATGCCCATAACTCAAATCTTTTTTCTAAAAAAAAAAAAAAAAGCCAACAAACACTCCATGATCATATCTAGTTGTTTCTGCATTATACTCATCAGTTAACTATGTCAGGTTTTTAATGCTTTCCTCCCCGCAAAAAAAGTAATAACAATTTTATACAGCTGTAAACTCCTGCCACTGAGAAAAAAGCCCTGGACTCTTAAAAAAAAAAAAAAAAAGTCAACAGCATGTATCCAACCAGGGGCATAAGACAGCTCACAGCCACGTATTAAGAGAAGTGGCACGGAGGACTGGATCCTCTTTCCCATGGACACACAAGAATTCGCAAAGAATATACAATCCAAAAAACAAAAAAATGTGCACAAACACCTGACAATAATCATACCCTTTATCTAGTCCCCTAGAGAAGTTCCTCGGTAAACACACATCCAAGGCGCCCACATCCCTGGAACCTAGGGGAGTGACTTGAGAGGGGTGTTTACTAGTCCTGCTAAAGCGACCTCTCCCTCTGATGCTTGGCGACCGCGTGCGGATGGGGTCTGAGGAATTACACATGGAGCCAGAGACCAGCCCCAGTGTCGGTTAACTAGTCCCTTTACACTAGGACTCGCAATTCCCCGAGTGGCTCGCTCTCACTGTTCCTCTTCCTTGGCCATCTCGCCCAGTGAGCGTCTTTCATACTTTTCGCCCGCTACCTGGGGCCAGGGTCCCAACAGAACCTAAAAGGAAAGGGGGCGTCTCCTGAGTCCCCAGACGCCCCCCTGCCCCAGACAGGGCCCCAAATCCCAGAAACTTTCCCTCGCTGAGATGGCAAAGAAGTCAAATGGCTAAGACCCTCAGCATCCGTCCTGAGGCCTGAAAAATCCTCCTTCCGCTCCCCGGCAATTCTGTCAGAGGGCTGGCGGTCAAGTTCTCGGTGCAACAGCGAGGGACGTCAAACCTCAAGCCCGCGCCTGTATCTCAGGGTGGTATAAACAGGATGTCAGCGCGTCCCAGGCTTGTTTATGAAAACTTGGTGTGCGCTCTGGGGGAGGGGGCAGCGAGCCTTAACCTTTCCCCTTCGGGCCTGGGGCCCCCGGCCCCTGACCTCCCGGCACCGGCCGGCTCCGCTCAGCTGGAAATCCCCCGCCTTCCCCGCCCGCCCCCGCTCGCCCCCACCCTGCCCTGGCCCGGCTCGGCCCCCAGGTCCAGAGCCGCGCTCGAGGAGCGGCCCCGGGTACGCGACGCGCGAGGCCCCAGAGCGGCGGCCGCGTCTCCCGCCAGCGCCGGGCTCCGCGCCCCTAGCCTCCGGGCGCCGCAGGCTTCTCTACCTCCACTCGGTGACACTCACCACTTCCGTGTGTGCCTGGGCCGGGGGGCTCCGGGTCACTGCGCGGGTCAGGGTCGGGCGGCCCGCTCCCTAAGCGGCCAGCCCCCCAGAGCCCCAGCGTACACGCGCCGGGGGCTGAGGAGGGGGCGCGGGGTGGGCTACCAGGGCTGGGGCGCTGGGCTCGGCAGTCAGCGGCTGCTAGCTACTCCGCGGCCGCCGCGGCCTGCGCTACCCGCCTCCCGCCTCGCCCCGCGGCTGGCCCCACCTACCACCCCGCGGCCGGCCCCGCCTACCACCCCGCGGCCGGTCCCGCCTCCTCGTGACGTCACGCGCGGCTGCCCCCCGGAAAGGGGGGCGGGGACCGCGGTGAAGGCGGAGGCGGCGGCACCGCCTCCGCGCAGGACCCAGCGCCTCTAGCCTTCGCGCCCCGCCCCCATGCGGCTTCGCTCACTCCTCCGCCCCTCACTCGCTTCTTTTCACCACGTATTCTAGAAACACCAATACAAGAAGAGAGATCTTCGAGCACAGAAAGTGAAATTGTCAGGATTTGGCCATAGGTTTACCCGTCTCGAATTTGGAGTGCCCTTCACCACATCTTTGTGCACTGCGATGCATTTCTCACAGTCTTCTGCCCCTTGTTGCCACCGAGCAAGAGGTGAGCTTGTGAAGCATAAGAGTAACAGCAACTTAAGAAATTAACCTTCCAACGTTAACAGGTTACTTCACGTCCAACCCATTCTGTATTTCAAGGTCTTAGAAGTTTTTTTAAAACTTATAAATAGTAATAAAAACATTTGTTGATATCTAATGTGTGTCCAGCGATTTTCAGTTTTTACTAATAATCCCTCAAAGTAGGTTTTATCTTCCTTTTATCTTTGAGGAAACAAGTCTTAATTATCTTAGTTAAGGTCACACTATAGCCAGATTCATACCTCATAGGCAGTCTACGACCAAATCACGGTGATTTTACTTCCTAAATATGCCTCCAGTCCATTTGTTTCTCTAAGTGTTCCGACAACATGATCCTAGCTGCCACCATCTCTCATCTGAAGGACCACAAACATCTCTTAAGTTGTCACTCTGTATTCAATCCAGTCTCCAATTAATTCTACACAGTGAGCTTTTAAAAATTCAAATGTGTTCCACTCACCCCCATGCTTAAAATACTCCAGTGCCTTCTCCCCGGAAATCCTTGGATGAGAATCTGCCTAAGCTATGCATGATCAGACTTCTGCAGCTCGGTGCATTGCTCACTGAGGCTTCCCCATGTGCCCTGACTCCACCAGCCCTGCTGGAGGATTCCTGGAGACTTGGAGAGTTACTGGCAGCTTACTTCATATGGAGCAAGTGCTGGGTGTGGTACGTGGTGCGTGAAAAGCGCATTCGAATCTGGAATTCTGGGTTTTAGGTCTGGCTCCCACCATTAACCACCTGTGTTACCCTAAACCAGCGGTCCCCAACCTTTTTGGCACCAGGGGCCGGTTTCGTGGAAGACAATTTTTCCACTGGCGGGGGAGGGGAGAATGGTTCAGGCGGTAATGCGAGCGATGGGGAGCCGCAGATGAAGCTTCGCTCACTCGCGGCTCACCTCCTGCTGTGTGTGCGTGGGGAGGGGTGTTTGAGGACCCCTGCCCTAAACAGTTCACAGTTTACTCATAAGAGTTGAGGGGCAAAAAAAAAAAAAAAGAGTTGAGGGGCAGACTAAACAATCTCTAGGGTGTCTTCTGGAAGGAAACAGCAGAGATAACAGAGAAGACAATCAAGTGGGGAAGGTCAGTCCAGCTGCCTACCTTGCGGGTTTTTGAGTGAATGTCTTGCCTCACCTGCCACTCAAGGCTGTTTGCATTATTTTCTTCACCTGTTAAATTGGGATAATACCTTCCTCATAAAGACTATGCCGAAAGTGAACTAAGATAATGCCAGGCCTGACACAAGTGGTGGGCTTAGTAAGTTATCGTGATTTTTTTTTTTTTAATCAAGCTGGGCCTTAAAGAACAGGTGCTAGTGATATGAGTGGAGACTGAAACATGAAAGAACAGTATTTCAGGTAAGGCAAAGGGTACAGAAAAAAGAAAGTCAGAAAAGCCCAAGAACAAATCTGGTTGCTTTGCAGGGCTCATGAAATGGGATGAGCAGAGGTCCTTGGTTGAGTTCAGATCCATTCCACTATACCAGGCATTGCACTGGGTCCTGAAGATTCCAAAAAAAAGACCCAGTTCCTGATGTTACTGAACCACGTTTGTTTGTCGGAAGCTCAGCAAGCCAAATGCTGAGGCACCAAGGTGTGCAGCAGAGAAAGGGTTTATTCACAAGGCAGCCAAGCAAGAAGATGGGAGAATAAATCTCAAATCTGCCTCCCCAGAGGGGAGGAGCTTGGGGTATATCAGGAATAAAGAAGCAGTGCGGTCTTAGGCATGGGGAAAGGTGAGATAATCAGGTCCCGCACAGGAGTATCTGAATTACATGCTTCTTCATGGCCTGCATGTTTAAAAATGGAGGCACTTGGCATGATCTGAGGGTACAGTTGTTGGCCCTCTGACTTCAAAAGGTTATTTATGGGACACTTGCACAGACCCAGTTTTAGGGTCAGTGGTCCCAACCAGTCTTAGCCAGCTGGAGCTCAAACTAAACTCAGCTGACCCCAAGTTCCTGGAAAACAACTTGGGCAAACATCTTACTGTTTAGGCTATGGGAAGCTTGGAGGGTATGCAATTTGCAACAAAATAATTAAGGCTTGCTCAGTGAAGGCAGGCTACAAGCAGAGGGGTTTTTTAGCAAGCTGTGAAGACAAGCTCAAGAATTTCTCTTAGTTACCAGTTTCTGTTAACCCTATGGGACACGGTTTCCCTGACCTCTGGATGCTCACAGTGTAGTGGAGGAGATAGATAAGCAACAATTCAGTGTGATTCATGCTCTTCTAAAAGTGATCAAGAGAAGAACCATGAAACCCAGCCTGAAGAAATCAAAAAGAAAAGAAGAAGCTACAAGTAGCAGGTAAGTTACAGGAACCAGGGAGAAAGTGGCACATTCAGGCAGTAATAAGTATACGCTGTGTGACTGGGGAATAAGAAGAGATGGGCCTTATGCAAAAACTTCTGCCCAGAATAAATAGTGTGTTTTTGAGGTATGTAAGCAGATTTTTATTTGAGAAGAATCACTCCAGGGCAGGGTTTCTCAACCTCAGCACTACTGATATTTGGGGCCAGAAAATTCTTTGTTATGGGGGTAGGGTTGCTGTCCTGTGCACTGTAGGATGTTCATCAACATCTCTGTCCTCTAACCACTAGATGCCAGTAGCCACCCTCCACTCCTCCTCCACTCTCTTCCCCCTCAACTCCCCAGCCCACCTGGTCCACTTATGACAACCAAAAATGTCTTTAGATATTGCCAAATATGCCTTGGGGGACAAAAATCATCCCCTTTGAGAACCACTAATATAGGGATAATGTGGAAGATGGATTGCAGGGCAAGGAGATTAATCATATAACATTGTAGGGCTTCAAACTGCAAGTGATGAGACCAACATCTAAGGCAGTGGACCAGGGAGGGATACTGAGAAGTTGTCAAAAACCTGACGAGACAGAATAGACAGTGGGTGATGACTGCTTAGATCTGGGTGCTGAGGCAGAGGAAGGAATTTCACATGATTCCCAAATTCTCTAAATTAGTTGACGAGTTGACCAAGGATGCCACCAACTAAATTGGGCGAGGAATTCAATTTTATGTTTGAAAATAGAAAAGCTTTTAAAGGTTACTCTATAGGGAATATACAGGAGAGAGACAGAGAGAGAACAGTGTAAAAGGAGGAATAAACATATCTCCTTCAAACATGTCATGTGTAGCAAGAAACCTACAATCTGCTACAAATATTCATCCAAACTGAACCAAACTAAATGTAATGAAGTAGAAGCCTCTTATTAGGAAATTCTATTTTTAAAAAAAATCATCCAGCCAGCAATCATACATACATAGGTTTCACACATAAATTTTCATCAAAAGAGCATCTGCTCACCAGTCTTCCTCTGCAAAAGCTGTTTCCTAGATTACAATGGGAAAATATATTAGATTCAAACACTGAGGTTTGCCTTTAAAAGTTTATACCGAACAAAACTAAACTAAAATACCATTGTACAAATCATAAAATTCTGGAAACTAGAAAAGAGAGGCAAAATCACCTCTAATTTTCTTGCAGTTATTTTTTCACTAGGGATATTTTTAATACAAGCATAATCATGGTGTACATGTAATTTTGTAAATGTTTCCTTAAACTTAATTTATAAGCATTCTACTTATAAATGCCTACTACAGAAGTTTCATAACTAATGACTTTCTCCATGCAAATAACCTAAATAATAATTAAATATATAATATTTAGATAATACCTTAAGAGGGATTCACAGAAATGTAATTATTGAGTCAAATGGACTGCATAGTTTTAGATTCTTGATTCATAGATTCATATTGGCAAGTCAGTTTCCAAGAAATTTCCATGAATTTACACTGCCCTAAAAAATGTACACAATGTTAGGTTTTGTAACAATGGACATTTTAACATTTTAAATGGTTTATAACTTTTTTTTTTTAATTAATAGCTACTTTATTTATTTATTTATTTAATTTATTTTTGGCTGTGTTGGGTCTTCGTTTCTGTGCGAGGGCTTTCTCTAGTTGCGGCAAGCGGGGGCCACTCTTCTTCATCGCGGTGCGCGGGCCTCTCACCATCGCGGCCCCTCCCGCTGCGGGGCACAGGCTCCAGACGCGCAGGCTCAGCAGCTGTGGCTCACGGGCCCAGTTGCTCCGCGGCATGTGGGATCCTCCCAGACAAGGGCGCGAACCCGCGTTCCCTGCATTAGCAGGCAGATTCTCAACCACTGCGCCACCAGGGAAGGCTCTGGTTTATAACTTTAATGTTTTAAAAATATACCTTGTTGCTTTAATTTTGAATTTCCATGATTGTTAAAGAGATTAATAATTTTCCCTATGCTTTCTCACTAGTTTCTGTTTTTCGTGTTTCTTTTAATTTACCAATGTGTGTGCCGGGGTGGGTAGGGGAAATACAGTCTGTTTTTGTTCTTGTCCACTATCTACTGGGGTCATAGTATCTTCTATCAATTTGTAGTAATAGGATCTTCAATTAAAATAGCAATAGTTTTTCTGTCATGCTTTTGATATGTATTTTTTCAGCATACTATTTGCTCTTTAAAAAACTATGCTTGTGAAAGTTTTCCGTTTTCTTGTAGTCAAGCATGTTGAATTGCTGTGGGTTTTGGGTTTGTTGTCTGTCTGCTCGCATTGTGATATCGTCTGTGATTCTTTAGGAAATTATCCTCTCTTTTTAGGTTAAATAAATGAATACAACAAATATTTGGTGAGTACCACTATGTACCAGGCACTATTCTGTCCTGCAAATACAGCAGTGAAATAATACAGAAAAGGTTCCTAGTTGGGGAGGATAGCTGAAAACAAGTAAATGAATAAATAATTAAAATAACGTCAGTAGTGATACATGCTAAGAAAAAAAAGAGATTTAAGGGATAGAAAGTGAAGGGAAATGGCATGTGTTCATTCTATATTACTCTAGGTTTTATATAGCTAAATATTTTAAATATCCAATATTTAAACCATCTAAAATTTCAATGGATGCTCTGAAGTGTCTAAAGTGCGCTTTTTTTTTTTACAATCAAGACTGTCATTTATGTTGAAAATATAGTATTCAGTAAATGTATGCCCTTCATTTAACAATCCCTCTCCCTCATCCCACCCTCCAAAGAAAGGAAAAGTAAAATTAAATGTTAAATCTTTTACCTCAAAACTAAACTTTGATGGTAACTGGACAGATCTTCTTCTATATGATCTCTGGTGCACGAGCTAGGCTCCATCTATGATGGGGAAATGATTACACTTACAAGAATGAGATCCTTTTCCACTGCTTAGTACTGTGAATACAGCAGACCACTGAATATACTTACTCATAAGGATAGACTGAAAGGAAGAAAAAGAGTCTGATTAAATATAACAGGAAGGAAAAGGAAAGTATATAATTTTTTACTTAGAACGAACCATGCATGACATGTAGTAGAAGATCAATAGATATTTGCTAAAAGTATAATTCAACGAAAGAAAAAAGATGAAAGCAAATGAATCATATTTATGCTTATGAATGTGCACTTTATTTAGTTATTTGGCTGTCCCGTGTCTTAGTTGCAGGATGCGGGATCTTTTTAGTTGTGGCGTGTGGGATCTAGTTCTCTGACAAGGGGTCGAACCCTGGCCCCCTGCATCAGGAGCGCGGAGTCTTAACCACTGGACCACCAGGGAAGTCCCTGAATGCACACTTTAAAACCTTTTCAGACTAAAATTACTGAGGGGATACTGTCCAGAATAGAACTTTGATGTCTCGAGGCATCACACATTTGATACAATATTGATTCTGCCCTCAAATTATTGCTTGAGATAAACCTTGATCTGATTTGAACTGTCTCAGCCCACTCCTGTAAGACATGAGATCCTTCTTCCTCAGATACTTTGACTCTCATGAGATGATAACTCTGCCCTCAGCCCAACTGTCCCATGGCCTAGTCGTAAATTTGACTTTGGAGTAAATGTGAACCTAAGTTTGAACTTCAGCTCAGCTCTGCCACTTCCTAGCTGTGTGCCCCAGGCAAGTTCTCCTAAAATAATCCTTAGTTTCCTCACATGTAAAATTGGAATAATATTACCCAGTCCATTTACCTCAATAAATGATTATGAAGGTTAGGTAAGAAGGTGTATACAAACTCACTATTCCAGCCACATTACAGTGCATGGATGGCACTTGATTAGCTAGTTACTAGCTGAGGAGCATGTATTAGCATAGGTCCATCAAGAAACAAGTACGACAGTGTCCGTCAGCAGATGAATGGATAAAGAAGATGTGGTATATATATACAATGAAATATTACTCAGCCATTCTTAATGGTTTAGGTGAATGTTGTATCCTTCAGGCCTCCCATGGAACATAATGCTCTGGTGAGCCTTCCATAACATTGCCCTTATAGTACACCCCTCCAACTTCTTAATCCTTCCTCTGCCTCCTGCCAGGGCAACTCAGGCCTCTCCACTTCACTCAGGCTTGGCCATCACTTCCTCCAGGCTTCTAACAGCATCCCATAGTGACTTTGTCTCAACCTCTAAGGTCCCTGCTAAAGTAAATCCTCTGTCTTGAAAAAGGACCCTTAGGTCTGAGCTCCAGAAATATTTATCTTCTCTCTCTTTTTTTAAATTGGAGTATAGTTGCTTTACACTGCTGTGTCAGTTTCTGCTGTACAGCAAAGTGAATCAGCCATACGTATACATATAACCCCTCTTTTTTGGATTTCCTTCCCATTTAGGTCACCACAGGCATGGAGTAGAGTTCCCTGTGCTATACAGTAGGTTCTCATTAATTATTTGTTTTATACATAGTAGTGTATATATGTCAATCCCAACCTCCCAATTCATCCCATCCCCTTTTTCCCCCTTGGTGTCCGTATGTTTGTTCTCTACGTCTGTGTCTCTATTTCTGCTTTGCAAATAAGATCATCTATGCCATTTTTCTAGATTCCATATATGTGTGTTAATATACGATATTTGTTTTTCTCTGACTTACTTCACTCTGTATGACAGTCTCTAGGTCCATCCACATGTCTGCAAATGACACAATTTCATTCCTTTCTATGGCTGAGTATATACTTCTCTTAAGCAAGGTTACTTATCACTTATGTAACTGATTACGTTTCTCCCTTTGATTGTTAGGAAGCTCAGAATCAAATTTTAGTCATATGTGTATAATATATAGGAACTTATAACACATACTTTATACACTATCCTCACAACAGCTTCATCTTTTCTTTCACTTATTTTCACTTCACACTGACTCTTCCACTTGTATTTATTCACTACACTATCCGCTCAGCACTGTGCTAGGTACATATATATCATCTCATTTAATCTTGGCTTCCCCTGTTGTGGGATCTTGGGCAAGATACTGAATTTCTATAAGCTTTGATTTCTTCATCTGTAAGTGAAGATAACGATAATGTCCACTTCATAGGGTTGTCACGAGGATTAATAATGATCGTTAACATCACTAGTTATTAGAAGATACTCAAATGTTTTTGGGTAAAAAAATTAAAATGTCTCATATAATTATTTTACAAGATGTTAATGTAGTAATGTCTGAAAAGATAAACATCAGTTTATCATAAAAACACTCAGTATACAGAGAAGAATAAGTATTACTAATCTTATTTATTATGGCTTTAACCTAATGATTTCTGTGGTTCCTGTAATTAACAGCACTATAACAGAATCAATAAAGCTAAGTTATAATGAATGTTAACACAGAAGGGCTCATTTATGGATTTTTTTAAAAATATAGGACAAATGAGATGATGGCCACCTCAGAAGGCAGTGAGCCCAAGGGTACTTT
This sequence comes from Balaenoptera acutorostrata, assembly GCF_949987535.1. Classification (NCBI taxonomy): domain Eukaryota; kingdom Metazoa; phylum Chordata; class Mammalia; order Artiodactyla; family Balaenopteridae; genus Balaenoptera; species Balaenoptera acutorostrata. The sequence continues at coordinate 56,375,348 of NC_080064.1, forward strand.
ACTACAAAATTTATTCAGTTTTACAGGAATATCAGATTGCTTTAGACTGACTTACTAGCTATAATAATGAGGCTTAGTCTACCCCAGGGACTTAGTATACTGCATTAATAATGAATACACTTTGAAGAAATGCTATTCTGACAACCAAACTTAGTGCCCTGGAAAGACCACTGGACCAGAAAGCAGGAAACTTGAAAGCTAAGTAAGCTCTACAACAGCCTACAGAAGCATAAGGCAGTCTATTTAACCTCTCTGAACTCACATTTCGCCTGGGTTAGATCACATGATCTTCTGCTGCCTGCCAGCCTCAAAATGCTATGCATCTTTATTTCTTAACCTCAAAGTAGCCATACAAAATTTACTGGCCAAGAAATCAGATTTGCATTTGAAGTGGAAAGCCTAAATTTATGCCCAAAAGCAATAGGAAGATAAATTACAGCTTAACAAAAATTAGATTTGATTCCTTCCTAATTTCTAATTTTCTCTTTCTTTGGTACGAGAATGATATCTAGGAATCTTATAATCTCAGAGGTCTATGCTACCCAACAATTCAACTCAATTCAGCAAATAGTTAATCAGTACTAATATTTGCCAAGCACATACTAAGTTCTCAAGTTTCTGAGAATATGATGCAGGACACATACGATCAGTAACAATCAACTGAACAGCCATGTGCGTTAAGATACTCTATGTACTCACGCTCAGGCCACTGAGCGTGGCCGCCTCTGTCCAAGGGTGGCCACGCTTCCTGCCCTCAGGGACTGTAGTATGTAGTGAAAAAGGAAAGACATCCATCAAAAAATAAGTGATCAAGTGTCAAATTTGCTGATACAGGTAGAAAATGTCATAAGATTTCAGAGACAGGACACATCACTGAAAATCCTGGTAGGCTTCCTGGAGGATGAAATGTGAGCAAAACCTTGAAGGATACTGAAAAACAGAGAAGTGTTAGGCCTATTTAATGGGTACCTATAGCCTTCTCAGAATTGTTAAGATTAGATTTTTATGTGTGAAATGCATTTGTGTTGTCTTCACTCAATTTTAGGTACCATGACAGCAGAAACCAGGTATCATATTTTTATTTGATTCAGCATAACAGATATTTATGGAGTGCCTACTATGTGTCAGGTACTGTGAGTCTAGAGGGGAGGAAAAGTCAAAGCAGAAAAGAGAAAGGAATTAGAGAGATAACTCAGAAGTCTGCCTCTCAAAGATCTGGGTAAACTTGGTTTGAACCCCCAGCCTTTACCTGGCCTGTGGAAGTATAGAGCCCTTTCAAGAGCTGGGTAAATTCCACCGCCCCACGTCTAATGTGTTCTGCACAGTGTTGAAACGAAACTTGGCCTCTTCCTGGTTTTCCCACTAAAGGCACTCCTACAAAGCTGCCTGGGTTTAGTAGCAGTCGCTGGAGATGTAGGTAATTGTGGGGAGGAATCACAGCTTTGCTGTGCTGCTGGCTGCTCTCTTCCTTTTCCCTCTGCCCTCCCTCCTCTCTTTTCCTCACTCACTCCATCCCAGATTGCCCCCACGCATCTCAAATTCTCCCTGTCTTAACACAGTAAGTCGCCCCTCCTCCAACAGCCAGGTCCTTGGGTCTCAGCTTTGTGCCTCCAGCACTCCCCAGCCTATTCCATTACACCGAATTTTCCAAACCTAGATGCTTCCATCCCCAAGAGGAATTCTGGCACCAGCTATTAAGAGACAGTGAAAGTTTCTCCACCTTGTTACGAAGAGCTAAGTGCACTGGTGACTCTAAGAGAAACCTGAAGTACTATGGAGGGACAGAAGGAGGACGGAGTGCTGGAGACAGGTCAGGAAGGGTTTCTTGGCCCCTTCTAAGCGGTCTCTCTCTCTCTCTTCCAAATTCACACAGTATTGATTGCCTGCATCACTCCTTGGACTCTTGCCCTCTGCTGCCTTCTATGGTTATTTCTCTTTCTATCTGTCTGTGTGTTTTGTCTCCCGGACCAGATTTTTTTCAGCTTCAACACAGCAGCTTTTCCCATTCCTCCCCAGAACTCTCATGGGTATAATAGGCCTCACTGGTGGGTCTGCTGAATCTCAACCTGTGGGAGCTGTATGATTTGCCTCGTTTGACACTACCGTCCCTAAATTTCCCCCCAAAAGGCCACTTGGTAGGAGGTTTTTTTTCTTTAATTAAAATAAACTCTAAGAATATATTGATTATTTAACCAATTTGCTTGAGATGTCTGGAGATGCTCATTCATGTTACACCGACCAGCAGCTGAGAAGGACTAACCTGTATTGAAGTACCCCTAGGGACCAGCCACCTGCTTCAATTCTCACAATCATCTTTTGAGGTAAGATTAGGGAATTTACCAAAGGTCACACCACTACAGAGCAGGAACTAGAATTCTAACCCAGGAATACCTAGCTTCAAAGTGCCCATTCTTTCCACTACCCCCATCTCTAAAATAATAATGCTCCTTTAGAGACATCTCTAAAAATAAATAACGTTTCTGTATTAAAAAGAAGAGCGGTTATTCACTATGTTATAAACTAAACAAGACCACCCCAATAGTTAGGGTCCTGGAGTAGTAGAAAGAAGTTGATTCCATAAGCTTGAACAAGTGGTTTCACCTTTCTGAGCTTCAGGTTACTTATCTGCACACACACAATCTCACGGAGTTGATGTCAACACTAAATTAAATTCTATATCTATATAATTAATAATGTAATTAATTATATATATATAAAATACCTGGTAAGCAGTGTTAAGTGGGACTGCTTTTCCTTCTACAGAATGTAAAAAGGGAGTTGACACAGAGGTCTGACATTCAGCTTAGTTGGACACGTGCTTTTTTCACTGGGTTAACACATTATTTGGGAGGGGCATTAGCTGAATCACACAAGAGCATATTAATCACTAACTCAACGTCAGCCGACAACAACCGCAGTTCTTGGAAGTAAATTCCCACTGCTGTCAACATCCTTCGAAGTCCTTCTCCACATTAACTACCGCTGCCTCCTAAATAAGGTACTTTCAGATAATCGCTATCGGCCCAGGTAGGTGGTAAGAGGGTTTAACGTACGAGCACTGTAAAATGGGAGGAAGTTTTGGGAGGCTGGTGTGGGGAGATGGGACCACTCTTCCCAGGCCCTCAACTATACCAAGTCCAGCTGGCTTGTGCTTCTAAGAGCACAGACTCAGCACTGAATTAGAGTTGGGTTTTAGTTCTACCCATTCCTAGTTATGTGACTTAGAGTTTTAAATTTCATTTTTCTCATCTGTAAAGTGGGGATGATAATTTCTATTTTCTAAGGCTGTTGTGAAGATTAAGTTAAATAATGATTTTAAAGCACTTAGTACAATATCTGGCACATTATAAGCCCTTAAAAAGTTGGTTATTTTTTTATTATTAACAGGGACCATAGCCTTGAAGTTCTAAGATGCAGGGCAATAAAAAAAAAGGAAAGAAAAGAAAGGCTCCCTGTTGCTGAAGGATCAGGTTCAATGGCACGGTCAGGCACACAAAGTCTACCCTATCTGGCCCCAAGCCTCTGCTTTACACAACGGTTACCTGTACACACTCTGCGAAAACCTCCTTCACTTCCAGAGGCAAGCAGAATTCCTCCTTTAGTTTCCCAGAGTACTTTGCATATACTTTTGTACTTTCCCTTATCACAATATATTCTATTTGTTTGCATATCTGTCTCCACTCTACCCTACCCCATCCCAGGCTGTGAGTTTATGGACAATGGAAACCATATACCATCTTTGTATTTGCAGCCATTAGGCACTCTGTAAGTCTTGGTTGGATGGACGATGGATGGATAGATGGGTGGATAAGGAACATGGGACAACAGTGACTTGGTAAAAGAATTGGGACAAGGTACCCAGGGAACAGGGCAAGACAGTCTTTGCTTCATAAATGTTCCTAAGCCTGGGTCTGAGCAGAAGTCTAGAGGACATGACATTGGCAGAATTGTTTGCCTGATGAGGTGGTTGGGCAATCTATGCCTTCTAGGGAAAGCATGAGCGGGTGGTGACTGCTGTCAAGACCAGTATCAGGCAGAACACCTTAGTTACCAGGGAGCCAAGGCAGAATGATGCCTCTAAGTTTTCCAGCAGCCTTCAAGGTTAACATGGTTAAGCAATTAGGAGTAACAAGTTTTTCCAGGTGCGGTCAATTGCCAGCAGGGCAGACGGACTTGTGGACAGAGACCATCTGCCCTGTGATTATGTTCACTGTAAACAATGATACAGGATCTAGAGATAGTAAGGGGATATGCAATGTGATTCCCACAGAGGACAGACCATCTGAAGATAACATTTCCAAGTACCTAGAATATAAATTATTTTAGAACATAAGGCAATAGAAAGGAAGATTTATATCTTGACTTTTCAGGAATCATTCTATTTTCATTTTATTTTATGCTTTTTGTTAAAGGCAACTGAAGTGATAATACTTCATGATTGATCATTTATTATGTACTTCATACTTTTTTTAAAAAGTGATGTACTGGAGTCAGCTCCCACTGGCTCATGAGAGCATACTGTGTGCATTTCTTCTCATCTCCACCTTAGATGACTTCACAATGGTATCTTTAAATCAGCCATGGCAGGAGTATTTACACCATGGAAATAGGCAAACACTACAAATCAGGGTTTCCCACTCCCACCTCCTCTAAGAGCTGACTCTTTTTTTTTGGCCGCACCGCACAGCATGTGGGATCTTAGTTTCCTGACCACGGATTGAACCTGAGCCCCCTGCATTGGGAGTGTGGAGTCTTAACCAGTGGACTGCCAGGGAAATCCCCTAAGAGCTGATTTTTTTTTTTTTTTTAACCTTTACCAGCACACCACTGGCTTTACAATGAATGATCCCAATTAATACTCCCAGCACACCTATTTTATAGATGGGAAACTGAAGTTTAGAGAGGTTAAATAATGAAAAACTTATTACAAACTTTTTGGTGGCAAAGGCAGGATTAAAACTGACACCATCTGCCTCCAAAGTTGATGCAGTTAACCATGATGGAGGGAACACTTACCAACTCATTCTGGAAGGCTAGCATTACACTGATACCAAAGGCAATAAAGACATCACAAGAAAAGAAAATTACAGGTCAATAGCCTTTCTAGATGCAAAAATCCTGAACTAAATAGTAGCAAACCAATTTCCAACAGCATATTAAAAGGATTATACACCATGATCAGGTGGGATTTATCTCAGGAATGCAAGAGTGGTTCAACATAAGGAAATTAATCAATGTAATAAACCACATTAATAGGACAAATGTAAAAAAAAATTATCTCAGTTGTCACAGAAAATGCATTTGACAACATCCAACAACCTTTCATGATACAAACATTCAGAACACTAGGAATAAAAGGGAACTTCTCTAACATGATAAAGGTCATTTATGAAAAACCCACAGCCAACGTCATAATAGTAAAAGACTGAAAGCTTTCCCCCTAAGAGTAGGAACAAGACAAGGATGCCTACTTGCATCACTGCTATTTAACACTAGTTGAATAGTGCTATTCAACACTAGTTCTAGCTAGAAGAAGTAGGTAAGAAAAATAAATAAAGGGGAAACAAACTGGAGAGAAAGAAGTAAAATATCTCTATTCACAGATGTCATGATTCTACATACAGACAATTCCAAAGAATCCACAAGAAAGCTACTAGAGCTAATAAAAAAATTCAGCAGGGTGGCAGGTCACAAAATCAACACACAAAAATCAGTTGTGTTTCAATACACCAGCAATGAACAATTCAAGAAGGAAATAAAGAAAGCAATTCCACTAGTATTCAAATAGCATCCAAAAGTATAAAATACCTAAGAATAAATTTAACCAAGGAGGTGAAATATTGTACACTGAAAACTCTAAAACATCTGTGAAAGAAATTAAGGAAAACCTAACTAAATGGAACAACATCCATGTTAATGGATTAGAAGACTTCAAATTGTTAAGATGGCAATACTACCCAAAGTGATTTACAGATTCAACACAATCTCTATCAATATTCTAACAACGTTTTTTTCAGAAATGAAAAGAACCCATCCTCAAATTCATATGGGATTGCAAGAGGCCCAAAATAGCCAAAATAATCTTAAAAAGGAAGATCAAAGTTGGAGGACTCACAACTTCTGATTTCAAAACTTACTACAAAGCTGCAGTAATCTAAACAGTGTGATACTGGCATAAGGATAGACATATAGACCAATGAACCAGAATTGAGAGTCCAGAAATTAAACCCATACATCTATGGCCAATTGATTTTCCAGAAGGGCTACTTTCATTCAATGGGGAAAGAGTAGTCTCTTCAACAAATGGTTCTAGCACAACTGGATTTCCACATGCAAAAGAATGAAGTTGGAGCCTTATCTCACATCATATACAAATATTAGTTCAAAATGGAACCATAAAACTCTTGGAAGAAAGCATAGGGGTCAATCTTGGTGACGTTTGGTTTAGCAATGGATTCTTAGATATGACACCAAAGCATGAGCAATTAAAAAAAAAAAAAAGATAAGGACTTCCCTTGTGGCACGGTGTTTAGGAGTCCGCCTGCCAATGCAGCAGACACGGGTTCGAGCCCTGGTCCAGGAAGATCTCATATGCCACAGAGCAACTAACCCGTGCACCACAACTACTGAGCCTGAGCTCTAGAGACCGTGAACCACAACTACTGAGCCCACATGCGGCAACTACTGAAGCCCGCGCACCTAGAGCCCGTGCTCCGCAACAAGAGAAGCCACTGCAATGAAAAGCCCGCGCACCGCAATGAAGAGTAGCCCCCGCTGGCCGCAACTAGAGACAGAAACAAAGACCCAAAACAGCCAAAAAAAAAAAAAAAAAGATAAACTGGGTTTCATCAAAATTGAAAACTTTTGTGCATCAAAAAATGTTATTAAGAAAGTGAAAAGAGGCAGCCCAACTTTCTTGGCTGGGGCAGCCGCCACCACCACAGGGCCCAGCTGAGCACACTGGGCCACACGGTGCTCTCCCCAGCCTGGTTCCTCTATAGCCCTGCTATGTAGCACTGGGCCCCAGCCATTACCTTTGAAAGCCTGGACATCAAGTACTCACTGTGGCTTATCGATGAGGAGATCATCAGCCATAACACCCAGTGGTTCTACTTCAACCTGCTATGGCCCCATTACATCTTGGGCCTCCTCATAGGCCATCACATCTACTTTTCAGCTCAAATCCACCAAAACCTTACCATTCAGCCCTACACCATCTCCAGCCATGATGAAAGGGCTTTAGTGGACCTGGTCATCAAGGTTTACTTCAAAGACACCCAGCCCAAGTTTCCCACTGGAAGTAAAGATGTCCCCATACCTGGAAAACAAGAAAATTGAAGACATCATTGAGTTCCAGGGCCCAAGCTGGCTGCTAGTCTACCAGGGCAAAGGAAGGTTTACCATCTGTCCAGACAAGAAATCCAACCCCATCTAGAAGTGAAGTCTGTTCACATGATCACAGGAGGAACAAGCATCACTTGGATGCTACAGGTGATCCATGCCATCATGAGGGACTTGGATGACACCGTGTGCCAACTGCTCTTTGCCAATCAGACCAAGAAGGACATTTTGCTGCAGCCGGTGCTGGAGGAACGAACATTCCACTTGCTTCAAGCTCTGGTACATGGTAGACAAAGCCCCTGAAGGCTGGGACTACAGCTCGGGCTTTGTGAACAAGGAGATGATCCAGGACCACATTCCGCCCTGGAGGAGGAGCCTCTGGTACTCCTGCCTGCCCAACCTGGACCACGTGGGTCACTTCAAGGAGCGCTGCTTCCCCTTCTGATGGCTGGGCACTGGCAGCATCACACCCTGAACACTCACCATGCCCTGTCCTCAACCAGTCCTCCTCTGCCAGTGTTATTTAATGCTGTGGCCCCAGGCTCAGTCTGGCCTGCCTATGCCCTGGGTGGTCACCCAGCTGGGCTGACCTGAGGGGTCCCCTTGGAAGCAGAGCTCTGTTTCAGGTGGGCCCCAGCTGGCAAACTTCAGGGCAAGTTCCTGGCTGGTTCTCACTCAGCCTTGTCCCTGTCCTCATGACACTTTGTCTCTCCCTTCTTGCCCTCTTCTCCTATTACAGGGATGCGGCTGCCATCACCATGCCCCACCCAACCCTCCCTGCGGGGGTCCACAGTCTGGAAATAAACATAAAAGTAGGGGCAGCCCAGAGCTGCAGGTGCTGGGACTGCCCCCAGCCACGGTCCTGGGACCTTTGCCTGCCACCCCTCACTGTCTGCCTCAGAGCCACGACTAGGCCTCAGCAGCATCTGATACCACATGAGACAGGTGACACCAAAAATTCCTGGCGGGGAGTGGGGAGGGGTGCTGGGGGTGAAAGGCTACCTCCCACCCAAGGGCCCAAGCAGGCCCCAGCCAGCCAGGAGCTTGGCTCTTCTTGTGTCTGGAGTGGGAAGAAGGTGCTGGCTGAGGGCCCATCAGGCTGGCACATGGGCCATCTTGAAACCCTGGCATTTTCCCCTAACACACCGAAATATTCAGGTAACCTTAGGAGCTCCAAGCTGTCAACTTAGCAGAGTCTGATTCACCATGGGGAGGGGGACTGGGTCAGGGGATTGATGGCAGAGCTCTACCCCATCCTCCTGCCTTCACCCCCAGCATGAGCAAGATTTTGAGCAGTGTCTCTTGTCAGAGAGACATTTTCAGTGGCCCCTACATTGCCTTTAAATAACAGCTATGTTAGCCTCATGCATATCAAGTTTTTCAGAGTTATTTATAAGCAGGAAAAATATTGAAGTAAAACTTTTTTTTTAACCTAAGCAAATCTTTTTTTTCCTTTTTTTTTTTTTTAAATTGAAGTATAATTGCTTCACAATGTTGGGTTAGTTTCTGCTGTAAAACAAAGTGAATCATCTATATGTATACATATACCCCCTCCAGAAGTAAAACTTTGCTAATACAAAAAAAAAAAGTAAGTGAAAAGAGAACCCACAGAATGGGAGAAAATATTTGTAAGTCATACATCTGATAAGGGTTTAATATCCAAAATATATAAGAACTCCTACAACTCAATAAAAGACAAACAACCCAATTTTTAAAATGCTCAGCATCATTAGTCATTGGAAAATGTAACACAGAATCACAATAAGAAACTACTTCATACATATGAAGATGACTATTAAACAAATACACAAACAACAAACAGAAACAGAAATAACAAGTGTTGGCGAGGGTGTGGAGAAATTGGAACACTCATACACTGCTGGTAGGAATGTAAAATGGTGCAGTCCCTGTGGAAAACAGATTGGCAGTTCCTCAAGAAGTTAAACAGAATTACCAGCAATTCCACTCCTAGTATGCACTTAAAAGAATTGAAAAGAGGGACTCAAAGAGGTATTGTATGCCAATGTTCACTGCAGCACTTTTCACAATAGCCAATAAGGTGGAAACAATCCAAGTGTCCATCAACAGAAGAATGAACAAAATGTGGTATATACATGCAATAGAATAATATCCAGCCAGTAAAAGGAATGAAGTTCTGATACATATTACAACATGGATGAACCCTGAAATAAGCCAGACACAAAAGGACAAATACTGTAGGAAATACATAGAGACAGAAAGTAGATTAGTGTTTCTCAGGGGCTGGAGGGAGGAGTAATGGGAAGTTATTTGCTTGATGGGTACAGAGCTTCTGTTTGGGGTAATGGAAAAGTTTTAGAAATAGATAGTGGTAGTGGTAGCACAACAGTGTAAATAATTCATGCCACTAAATTGTGCACTTAAAATGGTTAAAATAGCATATTATGTATGTTAATTTCACCACAATAAAAAAATGCCCTAATTGAACTGTTCTTGTTTGTCAACTCTCCACCTAATTTTCCAGCATCTTCTTATCCTCCTCCTTTGAGCCCTGTGACCTAATGTTTGACGCTGCCCCCTTCTCCTGCAATTGCTTGAAGCCTTTCTCCTCTGTGTTGTAAACTTGGCACCTTGGCAACAAGTTGTACACTTGGCGACAGCTGTGGAGGAGGGTGTACCAACCAGCACCAATGCTGGGCAACCATTACAGTGTTGACAAAACTGTTATCATGGAACATAGGGCATTAGGGAAAAATTTTTTAAATAATATGAATACAAAAGTATGTATGTATTGTAAATATGTATGTACAAAAAGTACATTGAATAAAAGTTCTAGAAAACACATGTAAACCATATTTGATAGCTTTAGAAACTTGTCCAGGGAGATGAGCTTCCTTAGGGATCACCTTCCTCAGTCGTTCGGGGAACAAAGCATCTTGACCTCCTGAAGCTGACTGTCCCCCAAGTATTAGGCCACAAAGACTGGGTCTGTTTAAAAGATGCTGATCCTCAATACATCTAGTCATCACCACACATGGTTACAATTTTTTTTTTCTTGCGATGAGAACGTTTAAGATCTACTCTCTTAGCAACTTTCAAATATATAATACAGTATTGTTAACTATAGTCACCGTGCTGTACATAGGAAGTTTTATAAAATAATCTCATAAAAACAAAAACAAAACAAAAACAAAAAAAGATGCTGATCCTTTAATGTCCTCTGTACTTATATTCTCTCTTGTTTTGTTTTCCTAAGTTTGGCAAAATGTTTGATTGATGGCTTGGCCTTTTCATAATTATCTCAAAGCATTTTTTTGTGGGTCAGGACTTTCTTTTATAAAGTGAGACCATGTACATAGTAGATGCCCCCTCTCTCTGTTCTAGCCCATAGGTCTGCCTGCACGTTGAGGGAGAGTAGAGTGTAAAGTGGAGAGTAAAGTGGAGAGTAGGTTTAAATAAGAGAAGGTAAGAGAGGGCTTCCCTGGTGGCGCAGTGGTTGAGAATCTGCCTGCTAATGCAGGGGACACGGGTTCGAGCCCTGGTCTGGGAAGATCCCACATGCCGCGGAGCGGCTGGGCCCGTGAGCCACAATTGCTGAGCCTGCGCGTCTGGAGCCTGTGCCCCGCGACGGGAGGGGCCGCGATAGAGAGAGGCCCGCGCACCGCGATGAAGAGCGGTCCCCGCACCGCGATGAAGAGCGGTCCCCGCACCGCGATGAAGAGTGGCCCCCGCTTGCCGCAACTGGAGAAAGCCCTCGCACGAACCGAAGACCCAACACAGCCAAAAATAAAATAAATAAATAAATAAAATCAAGTAAAACTTTAAAAAAAAAAAAAAAAAAAAAAAAAAGAGAGAAGGTAAGAGAGGTACCCAGCACAGTGCCCGACACAGAGTAGGTATTCATCCTCTTGATGAGTTACCTAATTTGGTACCTAATTTTCTACCGAGCAGCTATGAACACCCACAGGCCTCCTCCATGAAAGTTTCCCCAGTGAACAGCCATGATGATTTCTCCTTTCACTACATTCCTAAAATACTTCATGAAAACACAATTCTCATGCTGTAGCCATTTTATATGTACACAGATCTTGATCAAATAAACTCTAAGTCCTTGGGGAGCCGTGGCAATATTGTGCACTCTTGCCACCCTCAGAACCTGATGAAGCCACACATGTAATTTAACACTTGTTAAATTGAATGGCTGAGAAGCAATTTGGAGCCCTGGAAAAAGCAACGGACTTGTTGCCATGAGACTTAGGTTCTAATCCTGTTTTCACGTGCACAAGCCTTGTGATGTTGAACAAGAAACTTCAAGGCAACCTGATAGTCAAGTTTCTAAATTGAAATAGTAGGTAAGCCCAACTGCAGTGGTCTGAATGTTTGTGTCTCCCCCAAATTCATACGTTGAAATCCTAACCTTCAATATGATGGTGTTAGAAGGTGGGGCCTTTGGGAGGGAATTAGGTCATGAGGGTGGAGCCCTTGGGAATGGGTTTAGTGCCCTTGTAAATGGGACCCCAAAGAACTCTCTCGTCCTCATTCCACCACTGGAGGAGACAATGAGAAGCTGGGAGTCCGCAACCAGGAAGAAGGTTCTTATCAGAACCTGACCATGCTGACACCTTGACCTCAGACACCTCCAGAACTGTGAGAAATAAATTTCTATTGTTTATAAGCCACTCAGTCTTTGGTACTTAGTTATAGCCACCTGAACTAAGACACTAACCTACTTTCAGGACAGAATTGCAGAGATTCAAGTGTGACACCATGCATGTGAAAGTGCTTGGTAATTTCTAAATTGTTTTCTTTATTCTAGGGTGGAACTAAAAAGGGGCAGAAGTTGGGGGAACCTGCTGGGCATTGATCATTTACAATCAGGCCATTGTCCCAACCAATTAATCAGTTACACCTAAAGTTAAAGCTATTTCAACCTACTGAAAGGAGGAAGAGATGGACAGATTTTTAATGGTAAACTCTTAAGTACACAAAAGCTTATACTCAAAACTCCCATTAGCAATAATGGGAGTTATGCCTGCCAGGCCCACTGAGAGTTGAATGTGATCCATAATCTATCTTACTTAACATCATCAGCTTCCCTATAGACCCTTCAAACAATCAGATGCCAGTGAAATGCCATAAGTGGAACTAATAGCATTGATTTAGGAGAATACTGACAGTCTATTTCAATGAAGCTTTCCAACCTGAGAAGCATATAGATATTTTGAAATCTTGATGTGTCTGTGTACATTACTTTTGTTTATTAAAGGAGAAAGGCAGTCCTTTAATGTTGAGAAGGTACTAGAAGGGGATAATATATATAAATACATCAGCCAAAATATTTCCCCCAATAGTTGGATTTTTCCTTTTCTCCTTATTATATAAAAACTGATTGTATTTGTTGAGCCTTTTATAAATTATAAAATCTTTCATATTGTCTGGTTTATGAGAAATGAGCAAACCAAAAGAAATTTTAGCATTTTACTGATCACATAAGCACAAACATAATTCCTCTCCTATTCTTAGCCCACATTCATTCAGTTATCAACTCCTATCACTTCTTCCTTTAAATATCTGGTATCTGCCCCTTTTCCTTCTAGTGCCATCACGCCCTCACTCTGGCTCTTTTAATGCAGGCCCAGACTGAGGTAGTGACTTCCTAGATGGTCTTCCTTCTTTAAAACTCATGATACTTCAATCCATCTTGCACATTCTACTTTGCATAGAATGTAAAACCTTGGGGGCAGGGACTATGCCCTATATTTCCTTATATTGTAGATTTAATGATCATATTTCCTGAACAGAAAAATCTAGACACATGATCTGGCAAGTATATTTATAGAGAAAAAGAAGCAGAAATCTAAAATTGGACCTTTCTCTCCAAATCTGTGGCTATTGTATCTAATAGATGTATTCCAACAAAATGCATCCTGCATCATATATATACAATACACATGGGTCAATCTGTTTAGGACAGAGATTGTAAACTGGTAGACCAAAGCTCAAATATGACCCATGGTAATTGTTTTGTCCAGCACTTAAAAATATAAATTTGAATTGATTGTCAACACTTAAAAATTGCTGATTTCATGTGAAAAATCAAGTTACTCTTGAGAAATCTGAAGATCTGAGGAGACTGGACTTTTAGAAATCAGCTCAAGCTTAAGTCCACCCAAGATGGGGAAACCTAATAAAGCTGGAAAACTCAAAGGGGGCTACACTTCCAGTGTAAGGATAAACAGAATAAAACCTGCTGCACAGAAAGGGACAAGGAAACTTGCCTGTCTGGACCTTGGCACGTGGGAAAAATATATACAGCCAAGTACCAAGGAAAATGTGGTTATAAATTATCAAAAGATAAATACACATACATATATTTTGACATGTGTATCTTTTGATAATTTACATCCACAAGCTGATAATCCCACACACATTTTTGTAGCCCAGTTCAGCCTACTTTTATAGTTAAAAACAGAGATACTAATTTGGTCCTGGGTAAGTAGTGACCCCAGGCAACTATAAGAATAAACACAAATGATCTCTGAATGAATGTAACTTCAATCTATATTTTGAAGAATTCCTATAGACAAAATCCAAAAAATATGAGTTCAGAGTCAAAATCCATAAAACACACAAGTAAATGAGGCACAGACAGTAAAAGGCAGCAGCAGCAGATAACACAAATCAGACCTGCAAAATCCTCAGCTATAGAATGTCAAGACACAGAATATAAAATAAGGCTTAATATTAATTCACTGAACAAAAATTTTTTGAATACCTTCTATTTTCCATGTAATGTTCTAAGCTCTAAGGACAAAGCAGCCAACAAAATAAATACCCTGGCTCTCAAGGAGGTTACATTTTAGGAGAGGAAGACAAACAAATAACTTAATAAAATATGTAGTACGGCAGGTGGTGAAAAAAGAAAAAAACTAGGAGAGATATGGCGTACTACAGTAGAGGCTATCTCACTGTCCTTAGAGCCACATGGGGATTAGCTCTGGGTGTGAGGGATGACTTGAGAGTCCTGGGCTTCTTGTGCGACTGACATTAACAGGGGACAGAGGCATAATGAGATTATAATGGTTTCAAGGCAGGCAGTGGTAAGGAACCCCACTGTGAGTATGGTCGCTGTGGAGGGAGAATTCTCTTCACAAAAGCACATAGAGTGCTAGGCCTCTCTGTTCACTCTTGACAATGCTTATCTGAGGGTTAGGGAAGAAATGTCCTTATCTGAAGCACAGGTTACTACAGGCTTCCCTCTTGCTTCCTGCTGATGGAGGTATAGAAGTCAGGGGAGAGACTGACTTTGTTTCAAGAAAATAAAGAACACAGAAATGAGCAAGAAACTATATAGAATTGTCCAATAAAACTTCTAGGAATGAAAAAATGACAGAAATTCAAAACTCAAGTTCAAAGGGAGATTTGACAAAGCTGAAGAATTAGCAAACTGGAAATCAGATCCTAAAAAATTATCCAAATGCAGATACAAAATATGAAAGAGAGACTGCCAGACTTGGGCAATAGAATTAGAAGGTCTAGGGGAATTCCCTGGTGGTCCAGTGGTTAGGACTCTGTGCTTTCACTGCCCGAGGGCTCTGGTTCAATCCCTGTTCAGGGAACTAAGATCCCACAAGCTGCGGGATCTTAAATAAATAAAAGAAGGTCTAATACCCATGTAACCAGATTCTCTAAGGAGATAGCAAAAATGAGGGAAAGGAAATATTCAAAGAAATAATAGCTGAGAACTTTCCCGAATTGTTGAAAGTCATTACCTACCTGGTCACAGCAGGCACTTGAGTTTCTGTCTATAAGTAAAAGTTTTTCTTAAACCACCATCTATGCAGCATGTTTTTAGACTTACTGGAAGTCTTGGGTTTGTTTTTCTGATAGGAAACTGAAGTAATGTCTGGGCATGCACCAGTATTAAAGTCACTCTCTTCAAGATAGAGAAGAGAAATTTTCTCATGATCCAACTTACTAATTATAACTACAGCCCGCCCTTAAGTGTGATGGATACAGTAGTAACTAGCGATGAGTTTGGTTGATTCTCTGCAGTTTTCAACATTCTTTTGGGAGGTTTCCTTTGCAAATTTTTCTATCTTTTGTTTTCCCTCCCCAGGAATGATGTGGGGGACCCACTGAAGACAGTGCCCATCAATGGGTTAAGTGGTGGAATCCAATTTTATCATGACCTTAGAGGCGCCATAAATCCCTTCCTGTTTGCTTTGAGAATAAGGTCCAAACTTTCTAGCATGACACAGAGGCTATTTCTTTGTCTTCTGTCCTGCTCTCCTTCCCAGATCGACTCTTAATATACACACACAAGACAACTCACAATTTCCCCAAATATATGAAAACATACCACCAGCCTATTAGGCCACCATGCTTTTGTACAGGAAATTCCCCCTTGACCTCATTGTGCCTCCCATCCCTTTTCAATGCTCCCCACTAACCTCCTCTCACCTAAAATCTGCTGGTCTCAAGAAAGTCTACTGGTCTTTCATGATCCTCTTCAAACTGGGCATCTGGTTACCCAAAGCTTTCTCTGACAACAACTATGGCACTTTGTGCTTCGGAGGGTTCATCTCTGTATCCAGGCATGTCTGGCATGTACAGGGTGCTCAATAAATTCTTGGTGAACAAATGGTATAGAAAGTCCAGGAAAACACTGGGGGAAAAAGTCAAGCTGAAAAGGTCACTGTAGGGCAATCTTTATCCCTGGTCTCAGAAATACCACTTGTAGGAAATTTACCTCTGTAAATAATTGAGAATGTACTTGAAGATTTAGCTACAAGGCTCATACTTCCTTGTTGTTTCAATAGCAAAATCCTGGGCACAATTTTAAGTCCTTCAATTGGGCTTTGGCTAAATGAATGTACAATGGAATACTAAATATTTTAAAACAAGTATGGAAAATATTTAGTGGCATGTCATGATATTTTATTCAAGGAAAAGAGGTGGTTCAAGGAAAAAAGCAGTGTGGTCAGTCTGATTACATATAATGCTATACATCAAATTGTCAACAGTTTTCTGGGTGTGGGATTCCGATTCTTTTTCTTCTTTCTGATTCTGAAAAAAAAAATCTAACATTTCCACAATGAGTACTAATTATTTTTATGATTTTTAAAAAGGAGAGTTTTGTTTTTAAAGGACCTTTCATGGTCCTATTACTTCCCTTTGGAGCTCCAACTCTACTAAGAGGCCATTCATGTTCCCAACATTCCATGGTACCCACGGGAAAGGGCTGTCCAGATATTTTAGCCTCATTTCAGAAAATGGACCCTTGGAAGGGAAAAACAGCTGCTCCAGTCAGTAGTGATTTTGAAACCCAAGCAAACAGAGTGGACGATTCCCAAGATTTTATGATGTTAGAAAACTTCCATTAGCCTGTTTCACTTTTCAGGATAAACTCCCCTGAAAATTCTGTGCTGATATTGAAATGATTGGCCATGGAAGGACTCTATCCCATCCAGGATAGAATCCTAAAGCTAGCATATTCCTTTTTACTTTAATCTACTTTTGCTTGGACATTCCACAGCTGGAAATACACACACACACACACACACACACACACACACACACACACACACACACGGACTTCTATCTTTTTACTGGTCTGGAGCTACTCCCCGAGTTACCAAAAGGGGCACCACCACCCGCCCCCCGGCCAGCAAAGAGGCCCAGGCGGGGGGAGGGGGTGTCCCCCTCTCCGGGGGGGCAGGCAGGCTGTGAGACCCAGGACTCGACTTCCTCCTCTAGCCTTCCGGGAGGTTCCCACCCACTTCACTGCCATCGATCACGGAGGAAGTCACGTTCTGGCCTCAGAGCTGTTCTGAAGCTTCTGGAGGAAAAGCGGGGGGAGGGGGTGAAATGGAAAGAGCCTTTGTAGGGGCCAAGAGACAGAGCCCCCTAGCTTGGGGTCTGTCACTAATTAAATGGCGATGGGGTTAAGTGATCTTCCGTTGCGTGGATTAAATCTCTCATCTGTCAGAAAAGGGGTTGACCTAGAATGACTGCGTCCCCTCTTCAGTGCTGAGGAGGGTGAGTGCCCCGATGTCCCCGGGAGCGCTGCAAAAGGAAGGAAAAATTAACATGTAAAATACTGTTTTATTTAATCCTCCAGCAATCCCACATGATAGGTGTCCCGGATCCCAGTATACAGTTTGAAAATAGAGGCACAAAGGCTGAGAAACGCTTTCCAACCTTTTCAATTTCATGGTATACACGGAAAACTTTTTTTTTCTTTTTTTTTACAGCACAGTTGGGCTAATGTGTGAGCACCAACCAGAAGCAAACTGTTCCCGTCACCCCAGGACGAGGAGCTCCAGTTCTGTTTACCTGTCCCACCTGTTACCTGTTCGCGGCTCACGGGAATGAAAGCTATGAAGCGGCTGATCCAAGAGAAGTAGGATATATCTGTGTCAAGACAGCCCTGGATTTGAGTCGCAGCTCTGCCTTGTTCGACTTCAAGAAAGTAACTTGATTTTTTTGAGCTTGTTTCCCCACCTCTTTAAGTGAAGCTAACAACAGTATGCACATCACAAAGATAGTGACGTGAGTAATGAGTGGGACCAAACGTTCATCACCGAGCCTGCACCCAGGGACCGCTCAGAAGTTTAACCCTTGCAGCGCGGCTCAAGTCCTCGCTCCCTGCGGGACAACCTGCGCGGGGCTCAGCGGAGCGCGGCGCGGCTAAGGCTGCGCGGGGGCAGGAAGGCGGCGCCAGCGGCCGGGGGAGGTTCCAGGTTTCCGCGCAGACTTCTGCGTACCCCGCCGGCTGCGTCACCATCCGAAAGGGCAGCCGGGCCGGCGAGGGCGGGAGCGAGGCGCCGCTGGAAGCCCCGGTGCTCTAACCGAAAGCGCGAGCGCGGAGTTCCCATTCGCGATCGATGCGGCTTGGCTGCGTCCCCCCCGCGTCCCCCCCGCGTCGCCTTGGGGCGCCGTTCCAGCTCGCGCTCCGGCTCCTCAGAGTCCCGGGACGCGGGCGGCGGCGGCGGCCCCAGCGCGAGAGAGGGACGGCGCCCACGCGCTTCTCAGTCCTCGGCCCCTGCGGCGAAGCGAGGCGTTCTTGGCCCGGGTTGGGGGCCACCCGGAACCCAGCTGGCCTGACCGCTCCGTAGTGCCTCGCAGTTCCCTAGCGGGGGCGGGAGTTGGCACTGCGGAAGCCTTCCCCACTTCTTTCCACCCCCAGACGCCCGTCCGACTCGCCGCATTGCGCAATTCCTGCCGTGGAATTGCCGCGTGACTCGGACGGAGCCCAAAAAATGTTTCCCAGGTTTCCCCGGCCGAAAAAGGAGCGGTTGGGTGTCCCGCCCTGACCTCCGGGCGCCCTTTCAATTGCATTTTTTCGGGTGACTGGTTTGCCCTTTAAAATGCAGAGGTTGCCCTTTACAAAGAAAGAAAAAGTCACTAACCGGCTGGAGCACGCGCTCTCGGTTGACGCCGGGTGAAGGCAATTGACACTTCCCCATGATATTTTCAGACAGGGAAAGTGTTTCGATCTCTTTGGGGGAGAATTCAGGAGCTGGTTTTAAGGCAGGATGGGGAGTGATCCTTAAAGGAGTTGGAGACAATCTCGAGCTTTCCAAGAATCACAGTGTTAATTAGTGCTGGTGGCGCATAGTAGGTCCTGAATAAATTAGAGAATGAATGGTTTGGAGGAGGGATTTAAATGGTTGTCTGTAAACCAATGCTTTCATTTTGCAGATGAGGAAATCTAGAGGTTAATTGATTTGCCCAAGGTCATCTACCAATTAGTGGTGGAAGGCAGGAATAGAAACTGTCTCAATGTTTCAACTCCAATGCTTGTAATTATGAGATGGGTGTATTTTTCCTTCTTTATGAAAATAAAATGCCTTCTGCCGTAATATCTGCAAAGTCTTACTCCAGGCCCTCTTACTCCAGCCATCTAAAACAAAACAAAACAAAACAAAACAATCTCCAAATTCAATACATACATGCAAAATGTTAAATGTGACAATGCCAAAGGCATATGTGAGAGGCATTTTTGTCTTATTCCCATAAGCTAAGAGCACTTCTTAATCACACAAAATATGCCAACAAACATACAAACAAACAAACAAAACAGTGCTTCTGGGACTTCCCTGGTGGCACAGTGGTTAAGACTCTGTTCTCCCAATGCAGGGGGCCCTGGGTTCCATCCCTGGTCAGGGAACTAGATCCCACATGCACGCTGCAACTAAGAGTTCACATGCCACACCTAAGGAGCCGGCGAGCCGCAACTAAGACCAGGAGCAACCAAATAAATAAATAAATAAACAGTACTTCTCCAAGATGGTGTGGAAGACACCAGGTTTCCACTAACCTTACTTTTCTAAGTACAGTGTTTTGGTGTTTCGAATGGGAACTGCTAGACCCATGAGTGACCATCGTTGTTGCTCTGAGATTGGTCAGTTGGTTTACTCAGGCTTGGAATAGGTTTGTTGCTCATCTTTCAGAGTAGACAAGCTGCAATCTGTGAGAACACAAGGGACTTCAATGACAGTCTTGCAGATGGCTGGACAGCTTGTTGTCTTTGAAGTTTCAAGGCTGACCAAGTATACCAAATGTCTAATTTAGGGACCAGAATTGCCAAACAAGTAGATGTGAAGATCAAAGGAATCAAAACTATAAGTGGCAATCATGAGTAAAACTTGATTCTTTTGTGGGTTGTCAAAAATGGTTTCCACAATGATGATTATGATGTCCTTATAGTAATACAATTTGAGTGCAAATTCTTATCCAAGAAAATGCTGGGTTTTCCAGTGATGGACACAACAGCAGATCAAATTATGAATGTCTCATTTTTTAGGTCAGCCAGATACACTCTGAAATGGGGTAATCTTCTTCTGTAACTTTGCTGTTTTATCTACCCTTCTCTACATCTGATATCTTGAAGGTAGGAACAAATACAAATTGCTAGAAAAATGTGAAATTCTAGACTGCTAGGTAGAATATATTAATTCTGGTTTGATAATCCTACACAATGTTCATGAAATCAAAGCATTATCTCCTAACATTCTAATAAGCCATTCTATTCTTCAGTAATAAAAATGTTGAACCTTAAAAAAAAATCATCTCCTATATTTTTCCCATATAGCAATTACTGATTTGCCATTTTACCAGACTATCAAACCTGAACTCTAGAAACACAAATTGTTGGCCCCTATTATTGCCCTGCTTTGCTGCTTGAGAAAAGATACCTGATCAAACAAAAAAAACATCTTTTCCAAGTCAGATCTTACCAATAACAACTTTGGATGCAAATGATACTTTTTAATATATTATATATTCCTTTCAATACCATCACATAACTGGTGTTGAATTTTTTTGCAAAGAAAATATCTCAGAACAATTTCAATTGTTATCAACATTAATTAGTTTAACTATAAGATGATATTTATCAGTTATGGTACAGCATTTTGGAATTGGTTGGGTCATTAGAGAAAATGCAATTATATTCCTCCTTTTTACAGATGAGAAACTGAAGGCTACTGAAATTAAGCAATATATGGAGTTCCTGACACAGTCAAAAACAGAACTGAGGATTCTGATTTGCCATGTGCTTTACAAAATCATCACCATAGCCTTCATTTCATAAGTGTGTGGTTCATACCATGTATAAGGCATGGTGCTTAAAACTGCAGATATGAAAAGGTATAAGAAGCTCTCAAAGATTTTTTATAATCTAATTGGTGATCTAGGCCAATGCTTCTCAAACTTTAATGTCCATAGGAATCACACAGGGATCTTGCTAAAATGCAGATTCTGATTCACTGGTTCTGGAATGGGGCCTGAGATTGTTTTGCCACTGATATGCCCCAAGGAGATGCCAATTCTGCTGGTTCACAGACCACACTTTGAGTAGCAAAGTGTAGGAAATATAAATAGAAAGATAATTAACACTCTAGTAACCTGAAATTTTTGTAACACAGAGAAACAATGATAAAAGCTTCTTAGCATCGAAAATGGATGTTATAAAACTCATGCTGGTTACTTCTAGGAATGTCCCTCAGACACTCAGAGCATATTTACTGTTACAAAATAATAATCTATTTTTGTCTCTGAGAGCACAACATACTAGAAATAACAGAAATAGTGAGGCAAAGAGAAAGAAAGGAAAAAAGTGATGGCAAGAAATAACATCAGGGCTTCCCTGGTGGCGCAGTGGTTGAGAGTCTGTCTGCCAATGCAGGGGACACGGGTTCGAGCCCTGGTCTGGGAAGATCCCACATGCCACGGAGCAACTAGGCCCGTGAGCCACAATTACTGAGCCTGCGCGTCTGGAGCCTGTGCTCCGCAACAAGAGAGGCCACAATAGTGAGAGGCCCGCGCACCGTGATGAAGAGTGGCCCCCACTTGCCACAACTAGAGAAAGCCCTCGCACAGAAACAAAGACCCAACACAGCCATAAATAAATAAATTAAAAAAAAAAAAATTAAAAAAAAAAAAAAAAAGAAATAACATCAAAGGAAGAGACAGAAACAACATAAATTTTTTTCAAAAGAATTTAAAACCACCACAGCCAACTATCAGTACTTCTTGAGAATATCAATGAAAATGTGGTGCTGTACAATGGATATGAAATCAGGAAGTCTTGATGCAAGTTCTGGTCTGCCATTTAGTGGCTATATAATCTTTAGATTTATCTGTAAGTTGTTTAGCTTCATTTTCCCTATCAGAAAAAAAAAGAGAGATAAATGCCTCCAATCTCCCTGGACTGAATAATTAAATACATTAAATAAGATGATAATGCACCTGACACAGAACTTCAGAAGAATGTACAAACTTCAAAATGCATTTTAGGTTTAGAAATGTCAGCAATCTTATTAAAACCACTGCAGTGACAAATAGTTCTAATCTTACACAAACTATTTGAGAGAACAGGAAAAGCAGGTACCCTCTGTGACTAATTTTATGAGGCTGTTATAACCTAGGTATTATAACCTAATAAGGACAATGCATACAAAAAAGGAAAATAAAAGGCCCATATCCCTCATTAGCATAACTACTAAAATGCATGACTAAGTTTGGTTTTTCTCAGAAGTGGAGGTTGATTGAACATTAGAAAATCATTAATGTAATTAATAATGTGGACACATTAAAGGAGAAAATCATATGATAATCTCAATTTCAGAAGAAAAAAGTCTACAGCAAATATTATGCATAATGGTGAAATGCTGAACGTATTCCATCTGAGAGCAGAAACCATACAGGATTGCCTGATATAACCTATCCTATTGAACATTATACTGGAGGTCCTAGCCATTTTTTAATTTTTCCAGCCATTCTTTTTGTTGTACCTTGGCCTTAAAGGTAGGGGGAATAAATACACACACACACACTAATTGGAAAGGACAAAAGTGTCATTACTTGCAAATGATTTGACTGTATATGTAGAAAATCTAAAAGAACCTGTAGATAAATTACAAGAATTCATAAGAGATGTTAGTAAGGTTGCAAGATACAAAATCAATAATACCATAGTAGACAGAATGATGCCCCCTACCCCCACAAAGATGTCTAGATATTAATCCCTGAAATTTGTGAATATGTTGCCTTACATGGCAAAAGTGACTTTGCAGATATGATTAAATTAGGGATTTGAGATGAGCAGATCATCCTGGATTATTTGAATGCAATCATAAGCGTACTTAAAAGTGAAAGAGGGCATCAGAAAAGTCAAAGTAATGTGCTATAAGAAGTACATTACTTCCCTGGTGGTGCAGTGGTTGGGAATCTGCCTGCCAATGCAAGGGACACGGGTTCATGCCCTGGTCCGGGATGATTCCACATGCCACACAACAACTAAGCCCATGCGCCACAACTACTGAGCCTGCACTCTAGAGCCCGCGAGCCATAACTACTGAGCCTGAGTGCCACAACTACTGAAGCCCGCATGCCTAGAGCCCATGCTCTGCAACGAGAAGCCACTGCAATGAGAAGCCCATGCACTGCAATGAAGAGTAGCCCCCGCTCACCACAAGTAGAGAAAGCCCTCACGCAGCAATGAAGACCCAACACAGACAAAAATAAATAAGTTAATTAATTAATTAAAAAAAAAAAAAGAACTTGACCTGCTGTTGCTGGCTTTGAAGATGCAGAAAGGGGGCCACAAGCTAAGGCATGTAAGCGGCTCTAAAAACTGGAAAGGGGGACTTCCCTGGTGGCACAGTAGCTAAGAATCTGCCTGCCTGTGCGGGGGACCCGAGTTCGATCCCTGGTCCCAGAAGATCCCACATGTTGCAGGGTGACTGGGCCCGTGCACCATAACTACTGAACCTGTGCTCTAGAGCTCACGAGCCACAACTACTGACCCGACGCGCTGCAACTACTGAAGCCCACGTGCCTAGAGCTGGTGCTCCGCAACAAGAGAAGCCACCGCAATGAGAAGCCAGTGCACCACAACAAAGGGTAGCCCCTACTCTCTGCAGCTAGAGAATGCCTGTGAGCAGCAACGAAGACCCAACACAGCCAAAAAGAAAAAAAAAACAACACTGTAAAGGGTAAGGAATAGATTGTCCCCTAGAGCCTCCAGAAAGGAACACAGTCTTTCTAACACCTTGATTTTAGCCCAGTGAGACCAATTTCTGTTTTCTAAACTACAGAAATGCAAGATATTAAACTTCTGTTGTTTTATGCCACTAAGTTTGTGGCAATTTTTAACAGGAGCCTTAGAAAATAATACAATTATAAAACCATTGATTTCTAAATACCAGCTCATAAATGAAAATTAAGTAGATAATATCTATGACATTTGTGGTAGCATCCAAATTTATTTTAAAAATCCAGGAATAAATCTAACAAAATATATGCAAGAAAATTATAAAACTTTATTGAATGTTGTTAAAGAGAATGTAAGTAAATGGAGATATACTATGTTCATGGATTGGAAGACTTAACATTTAAGGATGTGAATTCTCCCCAAATTGATCTATAGATTCAATTGCAATTCCAATCAAAATCCCAATAGACACTTCTTCGGTGGAACTTGACAACTTAATTCTAAAATTTATATGGAAGTGCAAAAGGCCAAAAATAGCCAAGACACTCTTGACGAAGAAGAATAAGATAGAGGACTTGCTATCCAGATATTAAAACTTATAAAGTCATAATAATTAAGATAGTATGACATTGGTCCAAGGATAGAAGAATACCTCAATGAATTTGTAGAGAGAGCCCAGATCTAGATCCATATGGACAAAGAGGCACTACAGAATAAAGGAGAAATGACAGTCCTTTCAGTGAATGGTGCTGGAATATTTGGGTATTCATTACAAAAATGAAATTGGACACTTACTTCATACCATACAAAAAAATAATTTCTTGGTGAATTAAAAATCTACTGTAAAAGGCAAAACTATAAACATTTAAAAAAATATATAGGAGAAAATATTCATGACCCTGTGGTAGGGAAAGTTTTCTTAAGACATAAAACATATAAACCATAAAAGAAAAGATTGGTAAATTGGACTGCATTAAAATTGAGAACATTTATCCATCAAAAGACTTCATAAAATACCTACCACCAACTGGGAGAAGAAACATTTGCAACACATTTAAGTGATAAAAGAGTAGCATAAAAATCAAAACTACAATGAGGTACCACCTCACACCCGTCAGAATGGCCATTATTAAAAAGTCTACAAATGACAAATGCTGGAGAGGATGTGGAGAAAAGGGAACCCTGCTACACTGTTGGTGGGAATGTAAGTTAGTGTAGCCACTATGGAAAACAGTATGGAGATTCCTCAAAAAAACTAAAAATGGAGATGCCATATGATACAGCCATCCCACTCCTGGGCGTATATCTGGACAAAACTATAATTCAAAAGGATACATGCACCCCTATATTCCTAGCAGCACTATTTACAATAGCCAAGACATGGAAACAACCTAAATGTCCATCGACAGATGAATGGATAAAGAAGATGTGGTACACATATACAATGGAATACTACTCAGCCATTAAAAAGGTTGAAGTAATGCCATTTGCAGCAACATGGATGCAACTAGATAATATCATACTAAGCAAAGTAAGTCAGAAAGAGAAAGACAAATACCATATGATATCACATATGTGAAATCTAAAATATAACACAAATGAACTTATCTATGAAACAGAAACAGACTCACAGACATAGAGAACAGACTTGTGGCTCCCAAGTGGGAGGGGGTTGGGGGAGGGATGGAGTAGGAGTTTGGGGCGAGCAGATGCAACCTATTACATACAGAATGAATAAACAATAAGGTCCTACTGTATAGCACAGGGAACTATATTCAATATCCTGTGGTAAACCATAATGGAAAAGGCTATGAAAAAGAATGTATATACGTATAACTGAATCACTTTGCTGTACAGCAGAAATTAACACAACATTGTAAATCAACTATACTTCAATTAAAAAAAAAGGAACAAAAAGAAGAGCATAAAAAATATACGAAGTACACTTATGAATTAGTAACAAACAGACAAACACAAAATAGGAGAATGGGCAAAAGACTATCAAACAGATACTTCATGAAAGGGGAAACTCAAAAAGACACTAAACACATGAAAAGATGTGCAACCTGATAAGTAAGGAGGAAAATGCAAAGTAAAAGCACATTGAAGGGACTTCCCTGGTGGCGCAGTGGTTAAGAATCTGCTTGCCAATGCAGGGGACACGGGTTCGAGCCCTGGTCTGGGAAGATCCCACATGCCACAGAGCAATTAAACCCGTGTGCTGCAACTACTGAGCCTGTGCTCTAGAGCCCGTGCTCCACAGCAAGAGAAGCCACCGCAATGAGAAGCCCACACACAGCAATGAAGAGTAGCCCCGGCTCTCCTGAACTAGAGAAAGCCCACGCGCAGCAATGAAGGCTGAATGCAGCCAAAAAAATAAAATAAAATAAATTAATTAAAAAGAAAAATCACATTGAAATATTTTTACATACCCACCAGATTGATTAAAAAATAAGTCTGACCATTCCAAATGAAATGCTGTGGAACAATGGGAACTCTTATTCACTGCAGATAAGAGCATAAATTTGTACAAGCACTTTGAAAAAGAGTTTTGCATTACCTCATAAGAGTGAACATGTACAATCCTATGATGCTACAATTCTGCTCCCAGTTATTTACCCTAGTCTAGAAACTCCAGCACTAGGAAACATGTACATGCGTGTTTATAGCAGCATCGTTCATAATGATAAAAAACTGGAAGCAATCCAAGTATCCACTAGGGTGGAATATATAATTATTATTGTATATTTATAAAAGGAACTACCATACAGCGATGAAAACAATGAGCTAACAGCTACACACATCGACACTGATAACACAAACACAACGTGCAAGCCCCAGAAGAAAACATACAATATGATTCTATTTATACTAAGCTCAAAACAGACAAAACTAAATACTATTTTATTTAGGGGTGCACAAAGAAAACTAAAGAAAACCAAGGGGATGATTATCCTAAAAATCAGGACTTTGGTATTACCCCAGTGATGTAGGGAGGGAGAAGCAATTGAAGAGGCCCATAAGGGGAGTTTTCTTCCACAAGGTCAAAGCTCTTTTCCTTTTTAAATTTAATTAAATTAATTTATTTATTTTGGTTGTGCTGCGTCTTAGTTGCGACAGGCGGGCTCCTTAGCTGCGGCTCACCGGCTTCTTTAGTTGCGGCACATGTGCTCCTTGGTTGCGGCCAGTGGGCTCCTTAGTTGTGGCATACAAACTCTTAGTTGCATCATGCATGTGGGATCTAGTTCCCTGACCAGGGATCGAACCCACGTACCCTGCATTGGAAGGCGGTTTCTTAACCACTGCACCACCAGGGAAGTCCCTCAAAGCTCTTTTCTTAACCTGGGGAAGGTTAGACAGAATGCTCCCTTTATTTTATTCTTCAGAATGTACATTTACGTCTTATACATTCTTATGAGTATGATTATATTTTTTAAAACTACTCAATTAAAAATAAAACAAAAAAATCACACTGGAAGTTCTGTAGGTGGAAACAAGGGGCTTAGCTCTAAACCAAAACAAACAAAATAAGATCATCATAAGTTTAACAGTAAAAATTATTTATAAACTCTCTTGATTGGACACCAGCTATACTCATTTTAGGATACCCCACAACTAAATATTTCACCAACCTTGATGTGCATACTAACACAGAGGTAAACAATGAGTATGGGCTTTCTAGCAAGAGAGATATATAAACAGATATATCTGTCTGATATATTTCAGACAGACTGAAATATTTTACAGTATAGCATCTGAATTTGAAAATATATTTAGGCCTAGGTGGTTTGCTTTATAGCTTTTCTTTAAAACAGTTTCCATTTTGAAAGAGAGACTCATATCTGATATCATATTTTCCTTTTCAAAGAGGGTGCTTCTTTTATTCTGTTTTAGTAGCAGGTGCTCATTATGTCAGTTGAACATGTAGACTTACTGAACTATGCCTGTGTATAAAATGTTTGATCTTTATAATGTTTACATTGAATCATCCAGAAATGATGAAATAGTAATGCACTCAATTTAATAAGCTAGGTAATTTTTGTCATCTGCCTTAAAAAGATTCATCCAAGATGATTAAAAGTTTAAAAAAGGAAAAATATTGACTTTTATCGTCCTTACCTAGAATTCTTCTTTGCACAGTAATGTTAGATACTCATGATTTTGAAACAAATTGGCCAAAATAAGTGGTGTAAGTTCCAAGTGAGTGGACCTAAGGGCCAATGCCTACAGGTTCAGGCTAGGGCTAGGGTGGTCAAGGAAGTCCTCTGATATCAGAGTAACTGGGGCTCAATCTTGAAGGAAGATACAATGGGACCCACTTTTATGAATATAAATAGGGAAAAACCAGCTCTAGCAAGCCCAGTATCTAGCAGAATCCAAGGCAGGAATGTAACTTGGTACCTGAAAGGAAGAAGATCCAGGTACCATCTTGGGAAAATACCCAGACTCTGTCTCTCATCTCCTCTCTGTAGGTCTGTCTCATTCTTTTGTCTCTGCCAGCCAACTGTGGCTGCACTTCTGGCCCTCATGGATCAGATAACCATCCCATAGCTCCATAGTGACCCAAGTCTGGCTGCCTGGAGAGAGTCACCTTCACTTTTGGTCCCAATTCCAAGTTCCCACAGGAGAGATTGTGATTAGCACAACTTGGGGCTGGTGCCAACTCCCAGTCCAAAGAATTGTGATCAGCGTTCAGAAACCAGGAAGCCACCCCTATGGGATGACCATTGGTGACCCAATGGTCACCCACAGCTGTACAGGTTCAATGAGTGTAACAGGTCTTAATCAAAAATATTTATATTCATGAAGTCTTTGAAGGTTAGAAAGTCTGTTTAAAAGTTTATACTTATTATACAACTGTTTATAATAGTAAAAAGTTGGAAACAACATGGATGTCCATTAACAGAAGAATGGTTAGAGAATTGATGGTATATCTATCCTATAAAATTTAACATAGTCATTAAAAAGAATGATATAAAGCTATAGTCACAAACATGAAAAGATCTATTAAATTATTAACAGTAAAATTATTAACAGAAAAAAGCAAGTAAAGTACCAGATATGTATGATTCCATTTATATTAAATTATTTTTAAAATACATAGCTTTTAAATAGAAATTTCTGAAAGAACGTTCATGAAACTGTTAAAGTGGTTTCCTCTAGGGAAGGAAGTGGGATTGATGAGTGGGTGACAGTGGAGGTGAAGAGTGACATTCACATTTTACTACACATTGTATGCTTAAAAAGAAACAAAGTAGAAATATATCATTACAAATTAAATCTTTTTTAAAAAGTTAATTTCATTTTCAGTTAGACAAGCATAAGGATATATAAATATCTCAGAAATCAGAATAATAATTCCCTTCATTTCTGAAGCAGTCTGCAGTTTACAACCGTGGTAACTAAATCTTGCTATGTTCCAGGCACCTTTTAAGACTTTTCCAAACGTTATTATTTAAATTATTATTATTTAATTATTTTCCAAACTTATTTAATGCTCACAAGGATCCTATGAATTGAGTACTGTTACTCTCCCACCTTACTGATGAGGAAACTGAGGCACAGAGAAGATGAGTTAGTGGCCCATGGTCAACTGGCCAGTAAGTGGCAGAGCTGGGATTTGAATGTAGACCTTCTGGCTCTTGAATCTCAGCTCTTGATCACTTTGCTAAACTATACTTACACAAAAGCATTTTCACATGTATTGACTCATGCGCCCCCAAGCACCTATTGTCCCCCATGTCACATGGGAGAAAACTAGGACCCACAGCTCAGTGTATGGTAATTGACTGTTTTCAGGTTCATGTACCCACTAGACTTTCAGCTCCATTATGTAAGAAAAATGTCTGTTTTGTTGTTGATTTTTACACTCTGAACATAGGAAGTGGTTCATTCCTATCATTAAATGATTTTAATGTTTCGGTGGTTTACAATGTCCACACACATTCTTTGTCACTACCTTTAAGAGGTGGAGCCTAATTCCTCTTTCCTTGGGTATGAGCTGGACTTAGTGACTCATTTCCAATGACTAGAATAAAGCAACAGTGGCAGTGGTGACCAGAGACTAAGACATAACAGACACGATGACTTCCTGCTCTCTCTCTCTCTGATTACTTGCTCTGAGGGAAGCCAGTTGCCATGTCATGAGGAGAGACCCATGTGGTGAGAAACAGAGGCCTCTAGCCAACAGCCAGCAAGCAGCGGGAGCCTCCTGCTAATAGCTATGTAAGTGAACTTGGAAGTTGACCTCTGCCTCAGTCAAGCCTTCAGATGACTGCAGCTCTCATCTGGTCTGTAACCTCCTGAGAGGCCCTGAGCCAGAATCACCAAGCTAAGCTGCTTCCAAAATTCATGATCTATAGAAACTGTGAAATATTAAGTATTCATTGTTTTAAGCCACTAAAGATTGGTGTAATTTATTACACAGCAATAGATAATTAACACAAATGCTTTTGATTAAAAAATAATATCCATATATATATCTGTAACTTGGATATTTATGGAACATATTAATATGCTTTTCTCTTTTGCGTTTTCATGAATATGATCTCTCCTTTGGTTGGCCTCAAGCCTCCAGTGCCTAAGGGTGGTATATGGAGGGTGGGGTTAAGACTGTTAAAGCAGGAATTAATTTTTTAAAGGGTTAAAAATTAGCTTTTGACATAAAAAATAAGATTTTTGATCAAAATAGTTATTTAGAAAGCCAAAAAAAAGAGGCAAGAGAGAAGGTATTCTCCAAATTCCTTTTATCACCATTGACATATCAAGGGTTAAACCTGGTAGCCTAGATCATGGAGTTTCTCTTATAGTATAGGGAAACAACTTTGTCCACCTATGATGACCAGGCCATTGAATTCCTGTCCCAGGATACAGCAAAGAGACGATGTTGAAGAAGTGGAATGTTCGAGCCTTCTTCCTGTTCCAGTGGATTGTGGGGAGAAGTTGGAGCTGGATTTTGGAAAGCCAGCCAGTGAGAAGTTTTCTTGATCCCAGGAATAAGTCTCAGAGAGGGAAGGTGTGTTAGAAGGGTCAAGGGGAAGGCTAAAGCCAGAGGGATTCTCCTCTACTTCCCATTTGGGATTCCAGAAGGAAATCAGTGTTTAAGGTGAGCCAGCAGCACAATGGGGTGGGCAGAGAGGAGGAAAGAGAACAGAGTAGAAGAGAAACCAAAAGAGGGCCCAATCTGAGCTTCCATTAGCCCCTGTGTGGTGAAGAAGGGACACAGATCTTCCCACATCTCTTGTAGAGGACAAAGAACATGGCTCAGTTAAGAGATAGTAGTTCTACCATAAGGAGGACAAAGTAGCCCCACAGCAGAAGTGGAGATGAGGACACTGAACAGAGAGTGTGGTGGAGATTCAAAGAAATCTGTAGTGCTGATGAGACTGATGGTGGGCCTGAGTCAGCTGAGGCATACCACCAAGTCCTGAACAAGTGGAGAAACATGACCATCCATGAAATACACCAGCTACAGATGGGCAACATAGAAGAGCAGAAAACCAGAGAGAGCACCTGTGAGACCTCAGTGGACACCAGTCCAGGAGCCGGTCCACGAGTAGCTCACCCCAGCCACTTGACAGCAGAAACTGACAATTAAGAATGCTAGATTGAATATTAAAAGTATCATACATTAAAGGTATTAAACAAGAAAACTATATTAAAAGTATCAAAGCACTAATGAGATGGATAAAATCTAAGATTTACTGAGTACTGAAGCCACTTTTGCCCTAAGGGTATTTGTTAATCCAGCCAATTTGAGCCTCTGTCTTCTTAAAGAGTAAAGTACAAAAGGAAATCCACCAGTAGATATTGGGAATTCAAAGGCTACATTTTCCCCAAATCTCCACCGGCAGGAGACTACTGAACAATTCAATAGGGAAACAATTTCATCCTTGAAAATTTGTAATCACTTGCTGGTGTTATGCAGTTATAAACACTTGGTAGTCCAAAATGGTTCAAGCCATAAACTTAATTTAAATTGGTACCATACTGGCAAAGCCCTTAGAGACTGAAAGTGACAAATAGAAATCCATTTTGAAAAGTCACCTTTGTCCTGTGCCTCAGTATATTTACATAAATAATTTTTCAAGGTCAATAAGCAGCACACAGTAAAAGACAACGAGGCACAAAGAAGCTTGAAAATATTCTCAGGATACTGGAAATTATACAAAGTGACCAATAAGTTTTTAAGAAGAACCTAATAAAACTTCTAGAAATGAAAACCACAATTACTGATATTAAAAACAAAACAAAAACCAGTGGTTTAACAGCATATTAGACATAAATGAAAAGAGAATTAGAGAACAGGAAGTATATGTCACAAGATTTTGCAGAATACAGCACAGAGATTCAGAGAAATGACTATATGAAAGAGAGATTAAGATTCATGGAAGAGAGAGTGAGAACTCTCAAATGTAACTAAACTCTACATTTAGTTAGAGTTCTAGAAAGAGAGGAGAGATGTGATATGACAGAGATAATATCTGAAGAAATAATGGTCTCTACTTCTGCAGAATGAATGGTATCAATCCACATACTCAAAAAGTCTAACAAATTCTAAATAGGAAAAGAGAAACCAAGAAAGCAAGAAAGGAGGGAGAGAGGGAGGGAAGAACTAACTAATGAGTGAACTTCACCCTAGATTCATCATAAAACTAATGAACACCAAAAAAAAAAAAAGATATTGGGGTAGGCTGTGGGGTGAAGATCATTGTCAAAGGAAAAACAGACTGACAACTGACTTCTACAGCAAGGTAGACCAGACGACAGTACAATGATATCCCTCATGAGGTGAAAGAAAATAATTGTTCACTTATTATTCTACTCCTAGTGAAAATATCTTTCAACACTGAGTGCACAATATAGACATTAAAAAAAAATAGAAGCACAGAGAATTTGCTACTATCCAGACCCCTGAAAAAGGGAATCCTGAAGGATGTCATTCTGGAAGAAAGAATGTGATCTCAGAGGGAAGCTCTGAGATGCAAGAAAAAATGAAGAGCCTAGAAAGTGGTCAATAAATAAATAAAAATTAAATCTAATCAATGCATTGTTGTTCATTACACAACACTAATAATGTCTTATCAGATCCAAAAATAAGTTAAATACACAAAAGTAAAAGCATGGAAGTTAGGAAGAGAGTACATGAAGTTAGTGTTTAAAGCCTTTGTAGTATCAAGCACAAAAATAACATTATTGACTAACTTTTGACTTGATAGATTATGTATATATATAAATTTTACCTAACCTCTAAAAGAACAGACACAGAGAATACAGCCTATAAACCAGTAGAGAGTGAAAAATGAAGTGGCAAAAATAAACAATATCACATGTGGTGATGGATTTAAAATACATTAGTTATTAATATTAATTAAATAAAATATCAATAGGTTAAATGCATCAGTTAAAAGACAAAGGTTTTCAGACTGGATAAAAACACTATAGGGACTTCCCTGGTGGTGCAGTGGTTAAGAATCTGCCTGCCAATGCAGGGGACACAGGTTTGAGCCCTGGTCCGGGAAGGTCCCACATGCTGTGGAGCAACTAAGCCGTGCGCCACAACTACTGAGCCTGTGCTCTAGAGCCCGCAAGCCACAACTACTGAGCCCGCATGCCACAACTACTGAAGCCCACACGCCTAGAACCTGTGCTCCGCAACAAGAGAAGCCACTGCAGTGAGAAGCCCGTGCACCACAACGAAGAGTAGCCCCTGCTCGCCACAACTAGAGACAGCAACAAAGACCCAGTGCAGCCAAACATAAATAATAAAAACTAAATTTTTAAAAAATTAAAAAAACAATACAATTTCAATTTATCAGGGAAATATAAAATTTATATGCACCTAAAAACATAGCCTCAAACTATGTAAGAGAACACCAGAACTATAAGGAGAAATAGACAAATCCACAATTATATGGAAAGTTTAAAAATACATCTGCTAAAAAAAATACATCTGTTAAAAAAAATACATCTGTTAATAATAGAATAAGAAGACCAAAAAAAATCACTGATAGATTATTCAAACAATGATGCTTAATAAAGTTGACCTAATTGAGATTTTATATATGTATTACATTCAACAACTGCAAAATAAATACTCTGAAGTCCACACAGAACATTTCAAAAATGGACTTATACTAGATCATTTAAGCAAGCCTCAATAAATTTTATTAAAGGACCAAGTTAACGCAGAAGAGGTTTTCTGATCATAATGTGATCAAACTATATCAATAATAAAAAGGTAAACAGAACAGACACAATATTTGGCAAATTACTCATAATGGAAATTTTAAAAAAATTTTTCAATTGAATGATTAAAAAAGAAACCTTACCTATCAAAAACATGTAGGTTACAGCGAAAAAGTACTTAGAGGGTTGAATTATAGCCTTAAATGTTATATTAAAAAATTTAAAAGGCTAACAATTAACAAGCCAGTCATCCACCTCAGGGTATGAGAAAAAAACAGTAAAATAGAAAGAAAGCAGTAAAAAAGATACTATAAATAAGAACAAAAATACATGAAATAGAAAAAATACATAGCAGAGAGGAACAACAAAGCCAATAGTTGGTTCTTTGAGAACACTAAGTAGGGTGTCAAATGTCTGGTGAGAGAGAGAGGGAGAGAGAGAAACACACACACAACTATCAGGAATGAAAAGGAGCATGTTACTCAAGATGTTGCAGACATTGGAAAGATCAAGAGGATGACTAAATGTAGTCTATATGGACTAATTTCCTAGCGGAAAAATTAGCAAAGCCTATAATAATATAAAAAACTTGAAAATTCTTATAACCATTAAATAAATTGAATCATTCATAGGAAATCCACAAAGAAAACCTTAATGTGAATTTTTTTAAGAAACAAAGTATTCTAATATCACATAAACAGAAAATTAAAAAGGAAACGACTCCCAAACTTCATAATAAGATACTAAAAGTTATCATGGACAATATGACAAAATATAATTTAGAGTAATTTGATTTACAGACATTAATTTAAAAATCTGAAACAAAACTTTAGCAAACTGAACCCAGCAATACAAAAGGATAATATGTAAAACCAAATTGGATTTATCCTAGGAATACAAAGTTGGTTTAACATTGAAAATGAATCAATGTAATTTGTCATTATTAGATTAAAGGCAAAAAACCATACGGCCACCTCTATTTATAAGAAGCAAATGGTTAAAAAAAATCAACATAGATTCTTAATTTTAAAATTCATAAAACTTGAAGTACAAGGGAACTTTAAAGTCAATTAAAGTCAATTAATACAGAAAATCTACAGCAAACATCATACTAGTGAAATACTGGAGGCTTTCTCTTTGAAAGAAGGAAAAATGGAAAGATTCCTACTATCATCTCTTCTATTCGACATGACACTGGTAGTTTCTTAAAGATTAGTTGCAATGTAGAATCTGAAACCATATCAGTGCACTATGTATTCTGTTATATTAAAATCCATTGTTCTTTCTTTTTACTTTGAGTGTTAACTTTTTTCTTAATTAATTATTTATTTATTTTTATTTTTGGCTGTGTTGGGACTTCGCTGCTGTGTGAGGGCTTTCTCTAGTTGGGGTGAGCGGGGGCTACTCTTCCTTGCAGTGCGTGGGCTTCTCATTGCAGTGGCTTCTCTTCTTGCGGAGCACGGGCTCTAGGCACGTAAGCTTCAGTAGTTGTGGCAAGCGGGCTCAGAAGCTGTGGCACACGGGCTTAGTTGCTCCGCAGCATGTGGGATGTTACCGGACCAGGGCTTGAACCCATGTCCCCTGCATTGGCAGGTGGATTCTTAGCAACTGTGCCACCAGGGAAGCCCCACTTTGAGTGTAACTTTTAACATAAATCAAGGTGTTTAAACATCACACATCAGTCATTTGGAAAATATTAGTAACTGAGTTATGCAGATTTTCCAAATGTTAGCTCATGTTTCCTAATATAATATCAAAAATCTCACATTTGTTAATATCACCACTGATCTCATCAGAAAAAACGTATTCAATGTACAATGTACTTGAGATTTAATAAAATTAATTTTTACTGCTTCATTTATGATATTCCTTTTTTTTTTTTTTTTCAAACAGCTGGACTCCAGTGGATAGAAACCCTGGGGAGATGTGCTCAGAGTAAGCAGTTCACTATAAAGAAGTTTTTTTTTTTAATTTTACATTTATTTTTTATTTATTTATTTTTGGCTGCATTGGGTCTTCGTTGCTGCAAGCGGGCTTTCTCTAGTTACGGCGAGCGGGGGCGACCCTTCGTTGTGGTGGGTGGGCTTCTCATTGCAGTGGCTTCTGTTGTTGTCAAGCACGGGCTCTAGGCGTGCAGGCTTCAGTAGTTGTGGCACACAGGCTCAATAGTTGTGGCTCACGGGCTCTAGAGTGCAGGCTCAGTAGTTGTGATGCACAGGCTTAGTTGTTCCACGGCATGTGGGATCTTTCCAGACCAGGGCTCGAACCCGTGTCCCCTGCACTGGCAGGCAGATTCTTAACCACTGTGCCACCACAGAAGCCCCCATTTATGATATTCTTAAGTGAAACTGGCATTTTCTTTGGTAAGTGGTATTTAAGAATACAATGACTACCAATACAGTTTGCTACCATTGCCTTGATTTGGGCTAAGCTCCCAGAAGTTTTTCCCCACCATTGCTTTTGCTCTGCCCATGCAGATGTTAACACAATGAAAAAGGCAAATAACATGTAAGTTTTATTATAAAAATAGTTTTGTCTTCACAGACTCCCGAAAATATCAGGGACCTTGAGATGTTCATGGACCATTCTTTGAGAATCACTGCTCTAGGATACAAGCCTAGAAGTGAAACTGCTTTGTCAAAAGGTATGTATAGGGCTTCCCTGGTGGCGCAGTGGTTGGGAATCTGCCTGCCAATGCAGGGGACACGGGTTCGAGCCCTAGATCTGGAAGGATCACACATGCCGCGGAGCAACTGGGCCCGTGAGCCACAATTACTGAGCCTGCGCGTCTGGAGTCTGTGCTCCGCAACAAGAGAGGCCGCAACAAGAGAGGCCGCAATAATGAGAGGCCCGCGCACCGCGATGAGGAGTGGCCCCCGCTTGCCGCAACTATCGAAAGCCCTCGCACAGAAACAAAGACCCAGCACAGCCATAAATAAATAAATAAATAAATAATCCCAAAGTTAAAAAAAAAAAAAAAAGGTATGTATAACTTTATCTTTACTGGACAGTGCCACACCCTTTTCCAAAATAGTTGTACTAATTTATATTCTCATCAACAGCTCAGGAGATTTCCCGCCACTCCACATTATCACTACCAGTTGGTACCACATTGGTACTTTATTGTCGTTTTATGCTGCATTTGCAATGAGGGGAGCTAGGTGGAGGAAGTAGTCATACATATATTGGCTTTGTGGACTCAATCTTTTATGAGGTGCCTATTCAAATCTTCTGCCTGTTTTCTATTGGGTTACCTGACTTTTGCATAATGACTTGTATGAGTTTTTATATATTTTAGATTCAAGTCCTTTGTTGGTTATATCTGTAGCTAATATCTTCTCTTATGCTGTGGCTTGAATTTTCACTCTGTTAGGTATCATTTCATGAATAAGAGTTCTTCAATGTTGTCTAATTTATCCATTTTTGTAGCTTTGCTTTTTGTATTATTTAGGAGTTCTTTCTCTATTCCAAAGTCATAAAAATTATTCCATATTTTCTTCCTAAAACTTAGTTTTTAAATTAAAAACACATTATTTATGGGACTTCCCTGGTGGTCCAGGGGTTAAGACTCCACCTTCCAATTCTGGGGACACGGGTTCGATCCTTGGTTGGGGAACTAAGATCCCACCTACCACGGGGCAACTAAGCCCACACATGGCAACTAAGCCTGCACACTGCAACTACTGAGCCCACGCACCTCAACTAGAGGGAAGGAAGCCTGCATGCCGCAACGAAGATCCCGTGTGCTGCAACTAAGACCCTATGCAGCCAAAATAAATAAATAAATAAATAAATAAATGTTAAAAAACACATTTATGTTAACATGTAATGAGTTTATTTTTTAATAAAATAATAAAAAAATTAATAAAATAATAAAAAATTTTCAGTTTCAATTTCTAATGCAATAAATAGTAATAGATATAACTTTATAAATAAAAGCCCCATGGGGTCCTCAATAATTTTTAAGACTGTAAAGGGGTCTTGAAACCACAAAGTTCAAGAACCACTGTCCTAGAGAAACTTCTGCATTGTGCCCTAGAGGTAAGCACAAGATTTTCTTAGTAGCATTGTTCTGAATAGCCTGAAACTAGAAACAATTCACATTGATCAAAAGTAGAATAGATAAATTATGGGTTGAATATAGTTACTATGGGACAGTAGACAGTAGAGAAAGTGAACAAAGTGCAAGACATGGATGCTGTATACAACAACATGGATGAATCTAACATAATATTGAGCAAAAGAAGCAAGACGCAAAATAATGTCTATAGTATGACTCCATATGTATAAGTTTTATAACAGGCAAAATGAAACTAGATTTAAAGGATGCTTGCATCAGGATGGATAAACAACAAGGTCCTACTGTATAGCATAGGAAACATATTCAATATCCTGTGATAAACCATAATAGAAAAGGATATTTAAAAGAATATATGTATAACTGAGTCACTTTGCTGTACAGCAGAAATTAACACAACATTGCATATCAACTATACTTTAATAAAAATTTTTTAAAACATAAAGGATGCTCTTCCATAGCTGATAAAATACACATTAGTTGGTAAAATGCAGAAAAGCAATGAAATAATTGCCATAAAACACAGAATAAAGGTGATTTTTAACTGGGGGTGGGATGGGGAGTTTGTGTTTCTAGGGAGCCAGCAATATTCTATATCTGGACCATAGTACGGGTTATATAGGTGTTCAGTTTATAAATTATTCTTTAAACTATACATATACATTTTATGCATTTTCCTATATATATTACGTATGCTTCCTGTAAACTTCTACAAAGTCCTTATATTCTTCAAAGAAATTTCACACACATTTTAAACAAATGTCATTTGATCTTTCAATTACCACCTGTGGCTCCTGTGAAAAACCTGTCTACATTAGTCAGGGCCCCACCAGAAGAGAAATCATTTATTTGTGCAAATTTGGTAATTTGAGGAGAGTTTAATAAAGGGACTCTTTACAAAAGTGTGGGCAGGATTTAAGGAACCCAAAAGGGATAATAAAATACCCTGGTATTAATAACTTAGTAGTTCCATTACCACACAAAGGCTTGAAGGGGCAAGGAGAGAAAGGCAGTATAAGAACCAGGAAATAGAGCTGTGTGAAGAGAGCTGCTTGACAGGAGCTAGGACATCTAGTGGAAGGATGCAGTCCACTCGCAGTACAGTGACTATAGAAAGAGCGTGAATACGCTGACTGTACTCTTTTCCCTTCTTTCCTCTGATCCTCTCTCTGTGCTCCCTTGCTGATGAACCGGACCAGAAAGCAGAAGGAAGTGATGCAGTGCATTTAGGTCAACCTCCCAGGGAATGTACCAGAAAGAAGAAGGGTAGACAGTAGATCTGGAGTGATGAGAAGCTGGTCACGTGTCTACCTGAACCTAAAATGTTAGCCACCTCCATTATTTTTCTTTTAAAGCACGTGGTCTGGGGGAAAGGGAAACATGAGTAAGTGACATAAAACAGAGCTTGTATAATCCTTGCTTCTGCAGCAGGTCACAGGGCCTAAGCTGGTACTCAAGGCTACCTTCTATGTCCCATTTCTATTCTTTTTATTTTTATTTTTTGGCCATGCTGCGGGGCTTGTGGGATCTTAGTTCCCCAACCAGGGATCAAACCCAGGCCACTGTCAGTGAAAGCATGGAGACCTAACCACTGGACTGCCAAGGAATTCCCCTCCCATTTCTATTCCTGTTATTTTCTATCAGCACTTAGGCTGAATGTTTTTGTTCATTTTTTTGTTTTGTTTTTTACCCATCTCCTTGTTCCAGGCTGCAGGAATAAAGATGCTTTTGCCTGCTTTTCTAAAACATGTTTGGAGAGACCTAAAATTCATACATATGGGATATGAGGCATGGTAGTCTTGTCTTCATTAGGCGAATGCACTTTTCCAGTGACCAGACTTGGCCCCTGGGCCAAAGAATGCTAGGAGGTTGTCCCCTGCATCCCTGAGTTCTTTTTTTTTTTTTTGTCAGTTTTTTAAATTGAAGTATAGTTGATTTACAATGTTGTGTTAATTTCTGCAGTACAGCAAAGTGATTCAGTTATATATATATATGGTACATTCTTTTTTTTTAATATTCTTTTCCATTATGGCTTATCATAGGATATTGAATATAGTTGTCTGGCTATACAGTAGGACCCTGTTGCTTATCAATTCCATATATAAAAGCTTACATCTGCTAACTCCAACCTTCTACCCCATCTCTCCCCCAAACCCCTCCCCCTTGGCAACCACCAGTCTGTTCTCTATGTCCGTGATTCTGTTTCTGTTTCATAGATAAGCTCATTTCTGTCATATCTTAGATTCCACATGTAAGTGATATCATGTGGTATTTGTCTTTCTCTTTCTGACTTACTTCCATTAGTATGATAATCTCTAATTGCATCCATGTTGCTGCAAATGGCATTATTTCAACCTTTTTATGGCTGAGTAGTATTCCATTGTATATGGGTACCACATCTTCTTTATCCATTCATCTGTTGATAGACATTTAGGTTGTTTCCATGTCTTGGCTATTGTGAATAGTGCTGCTATGAACAAAGGGGTGCACGTATCTTTTTGAATTATAGTTTTGTCTGGATATATGTTCAGGAATGCACTGCATCCCTGAGTTTTAAAAAGAGTCTTCCCGGGACTTCTCTGGTGGTCCAGTGGTAAAGAATCCACCTTACAATGCAGGGGAAGCGGGTTCGATCCCTGGTCAGGGAACTAAGATCCCA
Organism: Balaenoptera acutorostrata; assembly: GCF_949987535.1. NCBI lineage: Eukaryota > Metazoa > Chordata > Mammalia > Artiodactyla > Balaenopteridae > Balaenoptera > Balaenoptera acutorostrata. Next base: position 56,416,097 of record NC_080064.1, read on the forward strand.
CATGCTGCGGGGCAACTAAGCCCGCTCACCACAACTACTGAGCTCATGCACCTCAACTAGAGAGCCTGCGTGCTGCAAACTACATATCCCATGTGCCCTGGAGCCTGTGCGCCACAACTAGAGAAGAGAAAATCCGCACACCACAACTAGAGAAGCCTGTGCACGGCAAGGAAGAGCCCGCACACCACAACTAAAGATCCTGCATGCCTCAACGAAGACCTGACGCAGCCAAAAATAAATAAAATAAATAAATAAATAATAAATAATTCTTTAAAAACAAAAAAAGAGTCCTCCCTGGGACTTCCCTTGTGGTCCAGTGGTTAAGACTCTGTGCCCCCAATGCAGGGGGCACAGGTTCGATCCTTGGTCGGGGAACTAAGATCCCACACACCGCACGGCACAGCCAATAAATAAATAAATAAATAAATTTTAAAAGAGCCTTCCCTATGCCATCCCCATGTAGCAGCGAGCCAATTACTTCTAATAAGGATACATCAGCCCTTCTCTATATATTGGCTCTATGGCCTGAGGAACCCCTAATGAGCAGGGGGAAGTCAGCTTCCATGTCATTGGAACCACGTCTATTATACTTCCTATCTTCCATATGAAGACACTGAAGCAAAGAGAGTTTGAGATATTTGCCTAAGACTGCGTAATTAGTACAAGAGCTGAGGCTAAAAGCTCAGCCTCCTGACTTGAGATTAATTTGTTTCCCACACACTGGAGGAGTACATCTGTGTCTTAACACTAACAGGTGGACATGGAAAATAGCAGTAACATAATGTTAGACTGTAATAAAGGTGACTCATGGGAGGGAGAAACACATAGTAGCAGATGTCCTCTAAGTATTAAGGCACCATAGGGAATAAGACATTTGTCACCCTGCTGTCTCACTGTGCCAAGCTCCAGCCCTGAAGATGTTTTTGCCCTATGTTTTTCCAAAGCAGGGCCTTTTCCAAGACAATTCAGTGTGATGACTACTCAACTGCATTTTAATGTGTTTCCTAATGAATTTCCTTGGTATTGGAAAATAATACCATTTTTCTTTTGTACTCTCTCCTCTCCACTCCCCCAAAGGAATTCACATTGCTTTTTTTTTTTTTCAAGTTACAGAGGGTCCATACTAGTGAAGCAATAGGGCTCTTTCTAATCCATAAAACACCATCAAAACAGATATTTCAGAAGTTTGTAAGTGACTATGCATTTTAGGATTTCCATCGCCTTTCTGGAGTTAAACTGATCAGTAGGCAGTAAGTGATGAGGCATAATGCTGGAAGGTGGGATGAGGCAAAGAAAGAAATAAAGAAGTGAGAATGAGTTACCCAAAGTGGAAACTTAGTTTGTAAGGGTTGGTGGCTCTTTACCTTAGTGATTTGAAGATGGTAATCACTATTTTATTGCTTTCATTAACTTTTTAATTTCTGAATTTTTAGATAGAAATCACCTGCTCTCTTGAACTTTGCCACAAAACTTTGTAAAAAAGGAGTGGAAGTTGGGAATTAAGGTTTTATAAATGTTCTCCATTCTAAGATGAGGGATGAGGCCTTGAGTAACTTGGTCACCTTAGTCAACAGTGGGTTGAGATGCCTTGTTAAGAAGAAGAAGGAGAGGGCTTCCCCGGTGGCGCAGTGGTTGAGAATCTGCCTGCTAATGCAGGGGACACGGGTTCGAGCCCTGGTCTGGGAAGATCCCACATGCCACGGAGCAGCTGGGCCCGTGAGCCACAATTGCTGAGCCTGCACGTCTGGAGCCTGTGCCCCGCGACGGGAGGGGCCGCGATAGAGAAAGGCCCGCGCACCGCGATGAAGAGCGGTCCCCGCACCGCGATGAAGAGTGGCCCCCGCTTGCCGCAACTGGAGAAAGCCCTCGCACGAACCGAAGACCCAACACAGCCAAAAATAAATAAATAAATAAATAAATAAATAAGAAAATCCTTAAAAAAAAAAAAAAAAAGAAGAAGAAGAAGGAGAACCAATGTTGCAAATTAATCCTGTGCTAAAACACTCATTGGGGAAAATTTAATATAACATTTAATTTAGCACTTCAGTACTCTATATCAAAGGAGAAAATAATGGGGGGATGCAGTCCATTCTTAAGTTGGTGGGGAAAGATGTTTTTGGATAGGGGAGCTTTTCACACATATCAGATCACGTAAGTTTGGTGGATGCTTTTTCATCAGAAATGAAAAAGCAGTCTACATTTTAAAAAATGATATTCATTTTGATCTTCTTGATCTTCTTTGCTGGTATCTCATTAACTCTCTGACTCTATACATTGAAGACCAGGATGTCTACCCTCATTCTCTTGGTGATCACATCCGCTTTCCTTGCCTTAAGTACTGTCTATATCAGTGTTTTTCAAACCTTTTTTCATTATTGCCCTTCTCCAAAGAGCCGTTTTAGATTTTTTCCCCTAATCACACTGTCCCATGAAACTCTGATACTACATACACTCTGTATTTATGTGTTATGTGCTTCTATGACTCTACTTTTCTTTGTATACCTTTTGCTCTAGCCACACTGAATTTGCTATTCCACATTTTACCTTAGTGGTAAAAGGGTTTAAAGGAGTGATTATCTGTTCTCTTAATCCACATTGGCCAGGCATTAAAAGTAGAAATTTCCCTGGGTTAGAGCCACTACCATCATAGGTTTCCATAGTAGAGTGGAGCAGAGATTGATTGTGATGACAGATTCCTGGGAGAAGTAGTGACATTGCAATCAGGGACTGAGATTTTGGCACAGGGCGGGGAATGTGCCCTATTTATCTTTGTATTCCTACTTCCTGATTATGTCCTCTACCACTTGAAAGAGGACATATTAGTCTGCATAGGCTGCTATAACAAATAATGTTATAATGCTTTATAATGTTATAATGTTACAATGTTTTATAATGTTTTGGGCAGCTTTCTGAGTTATGTTTAACTTTTGTTAATAAATATATGCACAGATTTAAAAAAAATAATAAAAATAAAAGTGAAGTGCACAGATCTTAAGGTTCAGTTCAATAGGTTTTACAATCGTACACACCCATGTAATTAGCACCTGAAGTTCCAGAAAGTTTCCATACCCTTTTGTTCCTTTCTTCTTTTTTTTCCTTTATGATAGCATTTTGTTTTTACTTCCTTTCTAATTAAATACCTTTCCTTCTCACTTTCTGATTTCTATCACCAGAGATTAGTTTTGCCTGTTCTTGGATTTCATATAAATGGAGTCATACCATGTACTATATTATTTTAGGTCTGGTTTCTTTCATTCAACGTGTTTCTAGATTCATTCATGTTTTTGTATGTATCACTAGCTCATTCCTTTTATTGCTCAGTAGTATTCATTTGTATGATTATGTCACAATGTGTTTATCCATTTCCTGTTGATGGATATTTGAGTTGTTTTCCATTTTTTAAGCTATTATAAATACAACTGCTATGAACATTTACTTTTTTTTTTTTTTTTTTTTTTTTTAGTTGTTTTGTTTGTTTTTTTATACTGCAGGTTCTTATTAGGCATCAGTTTTATACACATCAGTGTATACATGTCAATCCCAATCGCCCAATTCAGCACATCACCATCCCCACCTCATCGCAGTTTTCCCCCCTTGGTGTCCATATGTCCATTCTCTACATCTGTGTCTCAACTTCTGCCCTGCAAACTGGCTCATCTGTACCATTTTTCTACGTTCCACATACATGCATTAATATACGATATTTGTTTTTCTCTTTCTGACTTACTTCACTCTGTATGACAGTCTCTAGATCCATCCACTTCTCAACAAATGACTCAATTTCGTTCCTTTTTATGGCTGAATAATATTCCATCGTATATATGTACCACAACTTCTTTATCCATTCGTCTGTTGATGGGCATTTAGGTTGCTTCCATGACCTGGCTATTGTAAATAGTGCTGCAATGAACATTCGGGTGCACGTGTCTTTTTGAATTACGGTTTTCTCTGGGTATATGCCCAGTAGTGGGATTGCTGGGTCATATGGTAATTCTATTTTTAGTTTTTTAAGGAACCTCCATATTGTTCTCCATAGTGGCTGTATCAATTTACATTCCCACCAACAGTGCAAGAGGGTTCCCTTTTCTCCACACCCTCTCCAGCATTTGTTGTTTGTAGATTTTCTGATGATGCCCATTCTAACAGGAGTGAGGTGATACCTCATTGTAGTTTTGATTTGCATTTCTCTAATAATTAGTGATGTTGAGCATCTTTTCATGTGCTTCGTGGCCGTCTGTATGTCTTCTTTGGAGAAATGTCTATTTAGGTCTTCTGCCCATTTTTGGATTGGGGTGTTTGTTTCTTTGATATTGAGCTGAATGAGCTGTTTATATATTTTGGAGATTAATCCTTTGTCCGTTGATTCATTTGCAAATATTTTCTCCCATTCTGAGGGTTGTCTTTTCGTCTTGTTTATGGTTTCCTTTGCTGTGCAAAAGCTTTGAAGTTTCATTAGGTCCCACTTGTTTATTTTTGTTTTTATTTCCATTACTCTAGGAGGTGGATCGAAAAAGATCTTGCTGTGATTTATGTCAAAGAGTGTTCTTCCTATGTTTTCCTCTAAGAGTTTTATAGTGTCCAGTCTTATATTTAGGTCTCTAATCCATTTTGAGTTTATTTTTGTGTATGGTGTTAGGGAGTATTCTAATTTCATTCTTTTACATGTGGCTGTCCAGTTTTCCCAGCACCACTTATTGAAGAGACTGTCTTTTCTCCATTGTATATCTTTGCCTCCTTTGTCATAGATTAGTTGACCATAGGTGCATGGGTTAATCTCTGGGCTTTCTATCTTGTTCCATTGATCTATGTTTCTGTTTTTGTGCCAGTACCATATTGTCTTGATTACTGTAGCTTTGTAGTATAGTCTGAAGTCAGGGAGTCTGATTCCTCCAGCTCCATTTTTTTGCCTCAAGACTGCTTTGGCTATTCGGGGTCTTTTGTGTCTCCATACAAATTTTAAGATGATTTGTTCTAGCTCCGTAAAAAATGCCATTGGTAATTTGATAGGGATTGCATTGAATCTGTAGATTGCTTTGGGTAGTATACTCATTTTCAAAATGTTGATTCTTCCAATCCAAGAACATGGTATATCTCTCCATCTGTTGGTATCATCTTTAATTTCTTTCATCAGTGTCTTATAGTTTTCTGCATACAGGTCTTTTGTCTCCTTAGGTAGGTTTATTCCTAGGTATTTTATTCTTTTTGTTGCAATGGTAAATGGGAGTGTTTCCATAATTTCTCTTTCAGATTTTTCATCATTAGTGTATAGGAATGCAAGAGATTTCTGTGCATTAATTTTGTAACCTGCAACTTTACCATATTCATTAATTAGCTCTAGCAGTTTTCTGGTGGCAGTTTTAGGATTCTCTATGTATAGTATCATGTCATCCGCAAACAGTGACAGTTTTACTTCTTCTTTTCCAATTTGTATTCCTTTTATTTCTTTTTCTTCTCTGATTGCCGTGGCTAGGACTTCCAGAACTATGTTGAATAATAGTGGTGAGAGTGGACATCCTTGTCTCGTTCCTGATCTTAGAGGAAATGCTTTCAGTTTTTCACCATTGAGAATGATGTTTGCTGTGGGTTTGTCATATATGGCCTTTATTATGTTGAGGTAGGTTCCCTCTATGCCCACTTTCTGGAGAGTTTTTATCATAAATGGGTGTTGAATTTTGTCAAAAGCTTTTTCTGCATCTATTGAGATGATCATATGGTTTTTATTCTTCAATTTGTTAATATGGTGTATCACATTGATTGATTTGCGTATATTGAAGAATCCTTGCATCCCTGGGATAAATCCCACTTGATCGTGGTGTATGATCCTTTTAATGTGTTGTTGGATTCTGTTTGCTAGTATTTTGTTGAGGATTTTTGCATCTATATTCATCAGTGATATTGGTCTGTAATTTTCTTTTTTTGTAGTGTCTTTGTCTGGTTTTGGTATCAGGGTGATGGTGGCCTCATAGAATGAGTTTGGGAGAGTTCCTTCCTCTGCAATTTTTTGGAAGAGTTTGAGAAGGATGGGTGTTAGCTCTTCTCTAAATGTTTGATAGAATTCACCTGTGAAGCCATCTGGTCCTGGACTTTTGTTTGTTGGAAGATTTTTAATCACAGTTTCAATTTCATTACTTGTGATTGGTCTGTTGATATTTTCTGTTTCTTCCTGATTCAGTCTTGGAAGGTTATACCTTTCTAAGAATTTGTCCATTTCTTCCAGGTTGTCCATTTTATTGGCATAAAGTTGCTTGTAGTAGTCTCTTAGGATGTTTTGTATTTCTGCGGTGTCTGTTGTAACTTCTCCTTTTTCATTTCTGATTTTATTGATTTGAGTCCTCTCCCTCTTTTTCTTGATGAGTCTGGCTAATGGCTTATCAATTTTGTTTATCTTCTCAAAGAACCAACTTTTAGTTTTATTGATCTTTGCTATTGTTTTCTTTGTTTCTATTTCATTTATTTCTGCTCTGATCTTTATGATTTCTTTCCTTCTGCTAACTTTGGGTTTTGTTTGTTCTTCTTTCTCTAGTTTCTTTAGGTGTAAAGTTAGATTGTTTACTTGAGATTTTTCTTGTTTCTTTAGGTAGGCTTGTATAGCTATAAACTTCCCTCTTAGAACCGCTTTTGCTGCATCCCATAGGTTTTGGGTCGTCGTGTTTTCATTGTCATTTGTCTCTAGGTATTTTTTAATTTCCTGTTTGATTTCTTCAGTGATCTCTTGGTTACTTAGTAACGTATTGTTTAGCCTCCATGTGTTTGTCTTTTTTACGTTTTTTTTCCCAGTAATTCATTTCTAATCTCATAGCGTTGTGGTCAGAAAAGATGCTTGATATGATTTCAATTTTCTTAAATTTACTGAGGCTTGATTTGTGACCCAAGATGTGATCTATCCTGGAGAATGTTCCGTGTGCACTTGAGAAGAACGTGTAATCTGCCGTTTTTGGATGGAATGTCCTATATATATCAATTAAATCTATCTGGTCTATTGTGTCATTTAAAGCTTCTGTTTCCTTATTTATTTTCATTTTGGATGATCTGTCCATTGGTGTAAGTGGGGTGTTAAAGTCCCCCACTATTATTGTGTTACTGTCGATTTCCTCTTTTATAGCTGTTAGCAGTTG